>NW_026294491.1:39236737-39836737 GCF_007827085.1 Peromyscus californicus insignis | reverse complement strand
TGGAGGCTGTTCCTCCTATTCAGCTGCCCTACACACACACACACACACACACACACACACACACACACACACACACACACACACACGCCAGCTGTTAACTAATATTTTTTAAGACAGAGCTTTTGAAGCTTTGGCTCTCCATTAAATGGTCGCACACGCTCCCGAAGAGTTTTCGTTAGCAGATGATTCGCAGTCGGCTGTGAGATCTGTGAGTGGATGGCAAGTAGACCTGTCACTGGTGAGGGGACAAAGACACAGCTCCACTGTGTCCCCCTCATCTTTTAGGGACCTTAGCTCAAGCCAAACCTAGATTCGTGGCTCTCCAACACAGGAAGGAATTTCAGGCCTAGGCAGTTTGAAGCCGAGTCCAGAAATATTTTAATATAAACTGAAGTGTGGGTGCTGAGGGGCAAAGAGGGATGTTCAGTCAGAAAGATACACATAACCAAGTGTGGGCGTGGCCTCCTCAAGGGAAACTCACCACTAAGGCCTTAGCTTTAGCTGTATGTACTATTTTGGTAGTCCTCGAGTGGCATCGTAAAAGGTTGCTAAGGAACCTTTTTTCCTCTTCCTTTTCTCTCTTTTTTTCTTTCTTTTTTTTTTCGATAAATGGGATTAGTGGCTCTGGAGATATGATGGATTATATTATAACCACATATGATTTTATAAATATATATATACATCCAATATAATTATAACATATATATCTAATATAATTATAATATATATATACATCCAATATAATTATAACACACACACACACACATATATATATATATATATCCAATATAATTATAAGGTGAAATCAGGATCCACTAGGGCTGCACATAGGGTTGAGAGACCATCTCCTTTCTCTGTAAATCTGGTGAGAGTCCTAGAAAATTGCAGGTTTGTAGCTAAGAAGGAAGAACAGTTGTAAGCAGTTGTTAATTGTGATGGGAATGTTGCCCCCTCGGAGACAAGAGGCTTCAAGCTGATTCCCGGGTGAGGGGCTCCTCTCCTTTCTCATGTCCCTGTCATCTGCCTATCCTGCCTTAGACCTCTCTGAAAGCAGTGTTGGGTGTGGTGCCGTCTTCACACGTAAAACCGAGTAGTGGGGTTCGTGGCAGGTGGCCTCTTCTCAGAGGCCCAGGTCTAGATAGTGACTGTTTCCTTTGTAATACTTCTACATTGCTGTGGCCTGCCAGAGCATGGTGGAAAGGTGTATTCCAGCTCTGGGGTGAGAAGATGTGGTCCACCATGGTGTAGACCACATGGTGGCTGGAGGGAGCTCATCCATGGCGGAGCAGCAGCTTCTCTCATGACACCATCCAGGAAGCAGAGGGCCTGGGCTGGAAGAAGGGTCCGGCTAATCTCTTGAAAGTCCACTGCAATGACCCACCTCTGAAAACCATGTCTTCTCACCCCAGGTTTCTAAGACTTCCCTAAACAGTGTCAGCAGCCTGGGATGTGAGCCTATGAGGGGCATTTCACATTTGAACCACATCCCTTTTTTCCCTATTTTATATTTTTTGTTTTTGTTTGGTGATGCTGAAGGTTGACGCCCAGGCCTTGCTCATGTGAGGTAACCTTGTACCACTAAGCTATACCTCAGTACTCCAATAATGATTTAAAAGAGTCATTCACCAATGCTGGATGCAGAGCGTGGGAAATGACCCAGTTGGTCACATGTTTACCTTACAAACATGAGAACCTGAGTCTGATACATGGAACCCATGTGAAAAAGCTGGGTATAGTGGTATGAGCAGAGACAGGCAGAACTGTAGATCCCTGAGGTTCACTGGCCAGCCAGCCTAGCCTAGTTGGCAAGCTCCAGGCCAGTGAGAGGCTTTATCTTAAAAAAAAAAAAAAAAAAAGGCATCCAGCTCTTAAGAACACACCGGAGGTTGTGCTCTGACCTGCACACACACACACACACACACACACACACACACACACACACACAACCACACACACGTGCTTTTTCACTGGCACATGCACACAAGTACATCTGCTTATGCACATATTCACACACATATTATTGGTGATAACACCCAATACAAAATCTGTGAAACAGAGAAAAACACATGCAAATAAGTTAAAATTTCTAATTAAACAAGTAAGTCTGTGTGCATGTGTGGGTGAGGGGTCTTGGAGGATTGAACCAAGGGCCTTGGGAATGCTAAGTACATGCTATATCACAAAGCTATACTCTAGTCCCCCAGTGTTTCTCTGTAACTGACCCTCATGAACACTTTTGATGGCGTGTTCTCATCCTTCCTCACCTTGGGCTCAGAGCCAGGAAGGGGATCCCAGGTATCCTGTGTGTATAGTATGGAGCATGGAGTCGGCAACCAAATGTTGATTTCCTCCTCTCTGATAAGAGATGACCAGGAAGCGGCATGGGGACAGACCAGAAATATGACCATAACTTGCTGTGGCCGGTTCTAAGTAGATCTCAATAATGACAACCATAGTGCAAGATCCAGAGAAGCCCAGATCTCTCAGGAGGCCCTGCGCCCAGGCTCCTTTATGCTCCTGACATGCTACATGGCTGGGGTTCTTGTGTTTTATAGCTACGCATTTCCTTCCCAGGGTGAAACTGTAGAAAGGTACATCTTGAGTTTTTGAGCTCTTCATCTCTAGACAAGGACTTCAGGCACAGAACTCCGGTTAAGGAAACTCCAAAGCCAGGACTACCATATAAGAACCAGGAAGAGACAGGTGAGCCATGTGCAGGTGATGTGCCGAGGGCCCCGTGAGCCAGCATAGGTGGTGTGCATGTGAGAAAGGCCTTTGAGGATAGGACAAGCGGTGTCCTGAGGAGTTCTGTAAGTACCAACTGCACTCCTTAAAATAGTTCACTTCTTTGTTGGCTCAAGGTCTTTCAGGGTACAGCCAGTCAGGGATGGGAGCTTCTTTCCAGTGATGCAGTGGGCTGTGCAGGGAAAAGGTTGAGTCCTTACTTGGGTGCATTCTCCACAAAGCTTACCTCAGTGGAACCACCAGTACTTCTAGATCCTAATGGAAAAAGCAAGAAGTGGGTCTTTAGAGACAGCGGAAGGGCAGGTGAGGCATGAAGTATGTCCCCCAGATTTCAGGGACAAAGCCCAACTAATTGTGGCTCTGGGGATACAGTCAAGAAAGATCGTGTGCCTTCTGGCCTGCAGAAGGCATCAAGTAGACTCTTACCAGAGGCTCGGAAGAGATGTAGGGGATGATTGCTGGTGATAGGTTAGCTCCTTTGCCTTCCTGGGGGTAGCCTCTTCCCACCCCTCGGGCATTGTCTGCGCCTGTAGGGACCCAGCAGGAAGCTCTGTTGGGGGTTAACCTGAACTTTATCCTTGAACATTGTTGGCGCAGGGGGTGTCAGAGGAAAGTCATCCTCGGTGATTTTTGGGCTCTCATAGATCACATACTCACTTGTGTTTTCTAAGTCGTGGTGGTCATATTCTAAATTGTGAAACTTTCATGTTCATGCCGCCATTAGGAGAAAAAAAAGGACTTGTCAATTTCTTTAAGGTTTTTAGAAAGCATTTTAAGGATGTGTCTGTGTCTGTGTATGGGTAGATATACAAGGAAAGGCCAGAAGAGGACATCAGATTCCCTGGAGCTACAGTTATAGGTGGTTAAAAGGCACCAACGGTGGATACTAGGAATCTAACCTGGGTCCTCTTCAAGAACAGTAGGTGTTCTTAACTACTGAGCCATCTCTAAAGCCCTTAGACTTCTCAAGTTTTTACGAGAGGGAATCCAAACCCTCTAGCCAAGAGAGTGGTTGAAAAATGAGGATCAGAGAAACAATTTGCATTCTGGGTACCCAGGGAGTGACTTCATTGCTTATTCACAAGTGTGTACATCGTGGGTATAGTGTAGGTTTGTGTATGTTGAACATATATGTCACATGTGGCCTGTGCACTTGCTGTATGCCAGGCAATGTGCCTGCCCTAGCATGCAGATGTATAGAAGGCACAGTCCAGTCCTTCCTGCAAAGGGCTGACCATGCAGGAGTGGGATGTGTATATGATACCTATCTTTTTGTGTGCCCTGAAGAACATGAGAAGGTGGTGCAGGGTCTTATTCTTTCTGTATTCCTTGCACATACTTGCTCCTGGCCCCTTGGGACTGTCCAACATCTGCAGGATGAATCAGCAAATGAAGCAGTTAATTGTCCTCAGTTCCTGCAAGCGTCTCTCTCCTAACAGCATTGTCCTGCATAGAGCCTTCTCCAGATGCCTGTGACTTGGGTCTGGGCATGCCTGTGCTTCCTATCCTGCCCAGCTATGCTAGGCTTCACTGTGATGCCTGCTGCCTGGTCTGAGTCTATGCTCAGCACAAAGATTTTTCCAAACTGGCAAGAGTAGGAAGTATCTGTCTGTGGATCTTTATATGTCCCTCCCTTTCCATGACCACCCAGCATGGCTTCATCTCCACCGTGTTTCAGTTCTACTGGTGTGTGCAATGATCTTGGGAGAGGTGGATGAGGGACCTAAGGTCTCCTGTAAACCCCTTACCACCCATGCATGGCAGCCTGGACCCTCTGGGTCAGGCCATGGCCGAAACTTCCTCTTAGCTCCAGCTGCACCCCACATAGAGGAGAACATTGGGATGCCAGGGTTCCCTTTGTTACATGTGCACATAGCTGCTTGGATCCTTCAATTCTGGGGTGGAAGCAGAGTACAGATGACTTGTAGGTCATCCTGCCAGAAGCCCAAACTAGAAGGCAGACAGACACTAGAGAAGAGCCATAGAATGTGCCATCCGAACTTAAAATGTAAACAAGAGCGCTGTCGACTATGAGATAAGCACAGCGGTGGGAAGCAGAATTGCCCCAGGACACTGTGTCTCCCAAGGGTGCTCGGCGTCTCTCCCCCTGGCACTGTGTGGCACATGTGAGGGTACTTCAGGACCCACGGCCACTTCACTATGCAGTCAGCTGACCTCTGGCTCCAAGTGTCTCTGTCTTCCCCAGGCTCCTGTGATGACAGACACAGTGGGCCTGGCCTGGTTCTCACACTCCCTAGCCTGAAGGAGGAGCCTAATACCTGTTGGTGCCTCATTGTCTTGTGATCACCCTTGTTGGTTGGGTAACCAACTGCCTCAGGAGCTCCCTGAGACAGGGAAGGAGCAGCTGTAAGTCCCCTCAGACCCCTGCCGCCCTGTGAGCCCAGAGCTGTAAAGCCAGATAGTGGTCACACTTCCAAAGCAGCTTTTGCCCCTCCATTATTACCCAAAATAATAGAACTTAGGGCTCAGCCTCCCCCACCTCAGACATCTGTGTCTCTCTTCCCCTTCCCTGTTAGTCTTGCCACCTTGGCACACCAGCCTAGGGGCCTGAACTTTTATCATCAAGCTGTTTTATTGTTTGGGGTCATGAAACACACAGAGAAGAGCTGTAGCCACTGTTATCCCAGACATATCCTGAGCTCTTGGCGTTCAAAAAGCCAAGAATACCTGGGTAGGGTGGTATCCCCACTTAGTTCCCGACCCAGCCCAAATCCAAGGGCCTTTTGTCCTATTCCATGCTTCTGGGTGATTCTGCTCCTATCATGAGGTGAAGGCCATGCCCACAGCTGGGGTTTGGGCCTCTTTGGATCTAGCAAAGCAGGTGGACAGAGTTCTGCTCTGAGACTTTACCCAAGGATCTGAGGTGAGCAAACATATACTCACCGCAGATGGGGTACTGAGAACAAAACAGAGAAACCCAAGTCTAGCTTAGTAAATCAGTGAGTGTACTGGGGTTACACACAGGAGCATAGCTGACTCAAGAGCAGGTGCATCACTGAAAGGCCCAGCATGTGTGATGACTCTCAAGAAGGCTGTATCCCTGAAGCTCTCTGCAGGACTTGTGGGCAGCTCAGCTGGTCAGAGAGTCTCCCTAGTGATTCTTATTACTTATGTAACCCTGGGCCTTGTGAATCTTGTATGTTTTAGGAACTTTTTGAGAACTATGAGTTGTATGCTTACTGAGTTTTCTAAATTGTTTACCTTCTGAGTCCTGAAGAACTTCCTTCAAAGATGGAATGTAGCTGGAGAGTTTTCTCTCCAGCTCCCGCCAACCCCGCCAGTCCCGGAGCCCACTTATAAAATAAACACACAGACTCTTACATTATTTAAACTGTTTGGCCTAATGGCTCAGGCTTCTAGCTTTCTAGTTCTTCTATCTTAAATTAACCCATTTTTATTAATCTATAAGTTGCCACGTGACTCGTGGCTTACTGGTACCTTACATCTTGCTTGTCATGGTGACGACTGGCAGGTCTCTCCCTTCCCTTCCTGTTTCCTCAATTCTGCTCTCTGTTAGTCCCACCTATACTTTCTGTCTGACTATTGGCCAATCAGTGTTTTATTTATATAGAGCAATATCCACAACAATGGAATGTTTTATTTCAATGTCATAGACCCCACGGTGCTTCAGCCTGTTGTGCTAAGGTGCCTAAGGATGCAGAGGATACCTCCTCTCTATGTAAACACAAGTGCACAATAAAACATTGGCACAAGTCATGGATTCCCAGCCTCACTCCATTAGAGGGCAGGTCCCCAGCCTTACAGGAAAGTTAGGAATGGAATGGCAGTGACCTTTGGGTGTCTTCTAATGTTCCCCTATATTAGTTTTCTATTGTTGTGATAAAACACCATGACCAAGGCAATTTACAGAGTTTATTTGAACTTACAGTTCTAGGGGCTAAGAGTCCATCATGCCAGGGAATTACGGCAGCAGGTGGCAGACATGGCGGCAAGGACAGCTGAAAGCTCACATCTCCAACTGTAAGCAGGAAGCATAGAGAGCACAATGGTGCAAGTGTTTGCACTCTCAGAGCCCACCTCTAGTGACATTATTCCTCCAACAAGGACACAACTCCTAAGTTTCCTATAAGAGTGCCATCAGATGAGGATCAAGTATTCACATGCTCCAAGACAATGGGAGACATCTTATTCAAACCACCATGTTCCCTAGACCCTTTGAGGAATGGGGGAACAAACCTGGTACCCAAGATTTTCTACAGAACTGAGTAGATGCAGTACCCCAGATAGATGGTTGAGGATGAGCCTGCAGTGCAAGAAGGCAGACTGCCCCCTTCAAATCCACACAGCCCCCCACACATACACACAAGTACATGCACAGATAACCTACACATGTACTCACAGAAGTGTCCCTCCTCACAGATACACGTGTATGCACATTGCACATAGGAGCACATGTGTACACACCTGGGCTCTTCAGCAAGGTGGTCACAGGTACTAGATCTGAATATATAGTCACCTACACATGAACACCATGCTTCCTCTGCTGTGTGTTCATCCCTCTAAACTACAGTCAGTCTCAGGGGGACATGCTGGGAAGACTGAGACCTCTGCCCATTTGAGGTTGTGGGTTTTGTTTGGTGCTGCCTGTGAGAAAGACAGCTGCATGTCCAAAGGCTCCAAATCCCGTTCTGGTGGTTGAGGTTGATCAGTCAGGCCCAGGTTCAAATCCTACCCCCTACTACCCTGTGTTGCTGGGTGATTGTGTGACAACCAATTATCAGATGTTACAGAGGCAGAATTACTCATCTGTGAAGTGAATGCCGGGGTGTCGAGACAGCCTTATTAGAATTAAGAACCCTTGGTCCTCCGGGGATTTGTCTCAGAGAGGAAAGTACTTGTTTAGCAAGCATGAAGCCCTGCATTTGATCCCCAGAACGACATAAACCAAGCATGATGGTTCATATCGGTAATCCTTCCTCCGAGGAGGCGGAGGTAGGCAGACCAGAATTTCAAGGTCACCAATGTAAGATAAATGTATTTAAAACCAGCCTGGACTATATGACAAAACTGAACTCCAATCCACCCCTCCCCACAGCAACCTTGCCAAGCATTTCGGCCCGCTGGAGAATCCTTGGGTCGGCTAGGTCCCCAGGCACCCCCCAGGACTCCCATGGCTATCTGTGAACACTGTGTGGATATTAGAATCTTCTGACCTCTCCCAGGGAAGCGCCCAGGGCAGATCATAACGCACTTCAGAGCCGCAGCAACCCCGTCATGCGACTTTTAACAGGCCCCCTCCCACCCACCCCCCTCTGCAGCTCCTTCGCCTTGCTCCCACGAAAGCCCTAGATGCCGGCTCACTCCTGCAAGCTGTGAGGGAGGAGCCTGGCGGGTGAGCGCCGGCAGCTCCGCCTCCTTTCCGACGCCTCCGGCTCCGGCTCCGGGATCTCCCGGCGTTTGGAGCCCGGAGGTAGGCCGGGCGTGATGGCCAGGCCCCCGCAGCCCCGGCGTGGCCCCGCAACCCCTGGCGGTGCCCTACGCGCCCTGCTGCGCTGCAACCTGCCCCCGGGCGCCCAGCGCGTGGTGGTCTCGGCTGTGCTGGCGCTGCTGGTCCTCATCAACGCCGTGCTGATATTCCTCCTGGCCTTCCGCTGAGCCGAGCGCGCCTGGCACTGCAGGGGACCCGCGTAGGGTGAGTGGCACCTTCTAGCTGCTGTCACCGCAGGAACGCAGAGGGGAGGACTCCCCGCGGCCCTCGCCATGTGCTCACTGTCCAGGCCGGTCTGGGGGTGCCCCCGAGGATGCCACAGGGAGGGTAACTGAGGGGCGTGGTGGCACACGTGCCCAAATAGGCCTTTTCATCAGTTTTCGAGGCTGGGGAGGAGGGGGTGGGGCAACATGGCGGGTCTCTGAAGATGTGGAGGAGCTGGGACCTGCTAGCGGGGGGCTGTCTGGAATGGGTGTGCGTGGCACCGCAGGGCATGTATTGTGTGGGGGGCTGCAGGAGGCCTGTAGAGAATATCTGGGCTCCTCTGCAGGTGATACCTGCGTTTTTGGTTATTTTAGGCCTTAAAAAGTGCCAGTCAGTCTCCTAGGGCAGAGCTGCTGCTGTCTTGACTTGGAGCAGCCGCTCTGAACACACCCTCCCACCACATCCGGTGTTCAGGGCCAGCTTGGAGGGAAGGTGCCACCACCCCGCACCGGAGAAGAATTCAGGAGGGAGTAGGAGGGTGGTATGACGAAGGAGGTAGTGGTCCACAGGGGTCCGTTTGAGTCACAGCCTGGAGGCCTTACCCTCAGAGCCAGTCAGAATCAGAGGCACGGGGATTCTGCCCCTCCCCCTGGCTTATCTTAGTCTTGAACTTACCTGGGCTTTGGCACAAGCCCCACCTGCCCCCAGATGTCCCTCCATGTCAGAGGCAGCCAGCCAGCCTCTGCCTCCTCCTGCCAGGCGGAAGCCACCTGGAATCCTGTCCTCCGAGGCAGCTGGAGTGTGGGATTTAGGAGCAGGTGCCCCTGGTGGGGCCCGGAGAGGGGCTCTGCAGAGGAATAAACCTAGCTGAAGCTGGGGTTGGCCTCTGATACGCTATGAAATGCTCGCCTCCTGGAGCCACATTTTGTTTTGCCAGCGACATGAAAATGGTTGAATTCAGAGCTGGAGCTTGTTAGAGCCTTCCATTTGTGATACCCACGAAGGGGAGATTCTGGTTGCCGGGGTCCTGATGGGAGACCCAAGGAGCTCCGAGGATCTTCTCGGAAACACGGCAGCGTGTTTATCGGGTGCTTTCTGTGTTCGACAGCAACGTTGAGGTCCCACACCTCCTTCCCACTCCACAGACCTCCACGTGACTGGGCAGGGCCACTGTGGGACTTGTCCCTAATGCTACCCAGGACCCTTGTCTCTGAAAAGCCCCGCCTCTTTGTCCCATACCCTGAATAGCTGTCCCAGCCACAGTGAAGGTCCCACAGGGTCAACCCAGACTTTAGAATAAAAAGGCAAGGGTGGTCAGTGCCATGGAGAGGGACCTCCCTCCCTCAATACCTCCCTCCCTTTTCCTCCCTTCCTTCCTTCCTTCCTTCCTTCCTTCCTTCCTTCCTTCCTTCCTTCCTTCCTTCCTCCCTCCCTCCCTCCCTCCCTCCCTCCCTCCCTCCTTCCTTCCTTCCTCCCTTCCTTCTTCTCAATGCCTATTTGAGGGAATCCAGGGACAGAGGGGGCCACACTGAGTATGTGGGTTACCTCCCCAAATCTATGGCCTGAATTACAGACCCCAGGTCAGGCACATTCCCCTGTTCTTTCTCACTGAATTCCACCTCTTCTTGCCCCATGCATCCTTCAGGGCTTCACATGACAGCCCACTGCAGAAGGTGTGCTGGCTCCTGGCCTGCAGCAGACTGGCTCCTCCTGTGGCCTTGCCGAGTCCTCCTGCCTCATACCAGATGTGTGCCAGCCAGACTTATCTGCAGAAAGTCAGTGTTACAGAGACAATGAGCCCAGAGGTTGGAGGTCTGCTGTCTCCCAGGAACAACCCAGAGCTCTGTGCTGAGATCCTTGTGTGACTTTGAGCACAGAGAACTCTATGACAATGTCTGGCACTGGGGAAGAGATGTCGCTCATTTTCCTGGAAAACACTCCTTTTTCCTGGACTGATTCGAGGACTCAGATATGGAAGTATCCAGGGAGGCCAAAGGAGCGTGCACAGGGTATAGAGCAGCTGAGAGGCAGGACTGGATTGTGAGGGGACCTGCTTGGAGGTGTACCAGCCAGTTCTCTGTTGGGCTAGCCAGGAAGGAGGAGGCTGTAAGCAACCCCTACTCCACCGTCTGCTGCCCTAAGCCATCAGAGCCATTTATTCATAAAGCAGAAAACAGCCTTCAAAACAGAAAAGCAGGAGCCGTGGATGGAGGATAGAGCTCCAACCATTAGGGCCACCTGGAAGGGGCCAGGGGCAGACCACACAGTGGAGAGAGGAGCCTCACAAGTCAGTCGTCTAGGCAGAAAGATGCCAGTACATAGAGCTATCAGCAGATAGAACATGCCAGAGGCTTTACCTGCCAGAGTCAGCAGCTATGATAATTGTCTGTTTCTTCTCCAGCCTGGGAAAGAAAGGGAGGGAGTGGAGTGATTAAAACAGACCTCTGGGGCTCAGGATCTAAAGTCTGAGAACTGCCCGTCAGCTGGTATGGGTGTCTGAGCTGTAAGGAGCCCTGGTGTCATGTGACTGCTTCTTCAAGGGTTTGCGGGGGGGGGGGGGACCCCACAACAAATATGACCCAGCTGCTGTGATGGGCACTGCCATGGGTAAAACAGTACTGTTAATTGGGTGACCTCACAGGCCAGGCAAGTCCATAAGAACCTGCAGAGGGAGCAAGTCCTCTCTCTCACGTGGCTGCTGAGGAGACAGCTGCCTAGCAGGTAGCAGCTGCCAATTGCCCTGTTCCAGCACATGCCCCGGCCCCACCCAGTCCAGCCTCTCAGTGTAAGGCACTGAGGCTAAAGCCAGACTGAAGAAAGTCTGGCTGAACAGGGAAGGACCCATGTGACAGTCAATCTCATCTTGTGTTCAAGATCACTTCAGGCTCCCTCGCTGAGCTCAGACAATCTAGACACACCCAGGACACAGCGCTGCCCCAGAAGAGCTGCTGGCCTGGAGGGAAACTCCATTAGTTTCTCTGTAAAGCAGGCCAGGATCCCTGCTTCCAGGGCTGCTGGGTAGAGGCAGGGTACGACAGTCTTGCCTCACCGACTCACTTGCCTTGGCTCTCTCTACAGCTCATCAGCGATGGCAGTGTGGTGTGTGCTGAAGCCCTGTGGGACCATGTCACCATGGACGACCAGGAACTGGGCTTCAAAGCTGGGGATGTCATCGAAGTGATGGATGCCACCAACAGAGAATGGTGGTGGGGCCGAGTCGCAGATGGCGAGGGGTGGTTCCCTGCCAGCTTTGTACGGGTATGGACCCAGTCTGTGCTTTCCCCAAGCTTTGGAAGACTCTTGGCTCTGCTCAGAAGTCCAAGCCCCAAACAGCTCTGCAGTCCCAGGCATGGAGCATGGACTGCTTTCTCTCTGCTCTGCTGTTATTTGGTGCCTCAGACTGGGTGGGAGGAGGGGGTCAGAACGGTGACATAGACATTCTGCTCAGTCCCCCACTCCCAGGCCCTTGCTCCACAGCCCTCCGGGGCCAGAGAGAAGAGCAGGTCAGAAATGTAAGACTATGATGCTTTAAGATACCACCACTTCAAACAACCAATGCCTTCTACCCATGACTGTCGTGTTCATTGGGGTACGTGGGGAACACGCAACATACACACGGCCCTAAGAGATAGAAACCTGGGAGGAGGCATAGACAGTGAAATCAGACCCAAGAGAGCAGAAGACACAGTTCCAACCTTAGGCTGCATCTGGTCACCAGAGGACAGTTGGTGTAGACTCCCAAAGGACAGCAGAGGGAGGGAATTCCTAGGTACTCAAGAACTCCTCCTGTGCAGACCCCCACCCTTTCCTAAACTTAACAGGCTAATGATCTAGCAAGGCACCAGAATCCCTGTGCCTAGAGCCCTAGGATGAGTAGATCTGGTTCAGGAATTCCTAGTGTTTGCTCCAATCCCTGCTGAGAACAAAGTCTACTAGAGGAATGAATTTGACAACAGCTGTGGTCATCAAACCCTCCATCCCCTACCTTGGCCTTGTGCCTAGGAGGTAGTTGCAGGGACATTACAGATAAGCCTTTGGACCTGTGTGTCCTGTGGGAGCTACTGACCTCTGCTCTGGATGACCTGGAGCAGAGAGCTCAGAGACCGACTGGAGGATGGATGGCACTAACCAGCTTTGCATTGTCCAGCTGCGGGTGAACCAGGATGAGCCCGCGGACAACTATGAGGCCCCGCGGGCCGGGGCTGGAGAGGCCGATGACAACGTTCCAGAGGCCCAGAGCTGCAAGGACCAGATGCGTACCAATGTCATCAATGAGATCCTCAGCACTGAGAGGGACTACATCAAGCACCTTCGGGACATCTGTGAGGTGAGGAGGGCAGGGAGGGCTTGCTTGGAGAGGTGAGGGCTGATAGGATGGGTGGGGTCGGGTGGTGAAGTGGGCTGGTGGGGAGGTTGTGGCATGCGGAAGAGTAGACAGGTGGGTCCCTGGAGAGCTTGGCCCCGCCCCATCCTGCAGGGCTATGTCCGCCAGTGCCGTAAGCGTGAGGATATGTTCAGTGAAGAGCAGCTGCGCACCATCTTCGGGAATATCGAGGACATCTACCGTTGCCAGAAGGCGTTTGTGAAGGCTTTGGAGCAGAAATTCAACACAGAGAGGCCACACCTGAGTGAGCTGGGTGCCTGCTTTCTGGAACATGTGAGTGTGCCTGGACCCATTCTGCCCCCCACCCCCACCCCGATGTCTTTATACATGGCTCCCTTGCTTTATCTCTTCCCAGAATTTTCCACACCAGGTTCACAGATAAAAGCTGCTAGTCTTACTGGGCAGAGCCTGTCCTGTCCTATACTGAAGCAGCCAAGGGAGTCTTTCCACCTTCCAAGACCTTACTTGCTTAGCCTTGATAACCCTTCCTGATTAGCACCGTTGATTTCATTAAAAGATAATAAAATAAAAACAGATGCATAATCAGAATATCTCCTGGAAGCCCTGCTGGGAAAGCTGAGTAGCTCCAGCGATAGGCATGCACACATCACAGGTTTTTCCCATCCCTGGAATGACAACAGCCCATAGCTTGTACCCAGCAAAGTTGGTAGAACCAGTCCCTAAAACAAATGCAGAGGCTCCTGTCCCTCTCACTCCATGGCTGTGGCCTGTTGCCTGGGGAAACGGGAGACAACCACCCTGACCTTCCGCTGTGCCCCCAGCAAGCCGACTTCCAGATCTATTCTGAGTACTGCAACAACCACCCCAACGCCTGTGTGGAGCTCTCCCGGCTCACCAAGCTCAGCAAGTACGTGTACTTCTTCGAGGCCTGTCGGCTGCTGCAAAGAATGATTGACATTTCCCTGGATGGCTTTCTGCTGACCCCAGTGCAGAAGATCTGCAAGTATCCCCTCCAGTTGGCGGAGCTGCTCAAGTACACGCACCCCCAGCACAGGTAGAGGGTACAAGGTGGTGAGGGGAGCTGCCTGGGACTCTGCATGCGGTCAGCCAGCCAATTGAATATTTATAGTGTGGGTACCATTTGCAGAATACTGGGTACTGCTGTGGGCATTGGACATAGCTTAGGGTAAAGCAAGCCCATCACCCTGAGCTATATTGGAGTAGGGGAGGATAGACATCAGTGGAGTATTAATCTGTGCTTACCTGCCAGTTATGGAGGAGAGAGACTATGTGCTTGATGGGTGAGACTGTGGCCAAGGGATACAGCCCAGAGAGAGGTGACAACTTCACATGGAGGGTTCTCTCTGCTCTCCAGCTCGCTGCACACTTCTGTCTGTTCTGCCCCAGGGACTTTAAGAACGTTGAAGCTGCCTTGCATGCCATGAAGAACGTGGCCCAGCTCATCAATGAACGGAAGCGGAGACTTGAAAATATCGACAAGATTGCTCAGTGGCAGAGCTCCATAGAGGACTGGGAGGTGAGGGCCCCAGTGCCCAGAAAATGCTGTGGGGTCCTTGCTTGAAAACTGTTCCTGTCCAGAAGGGAACAGAAGCAGGGAGTCACGGCACTCCCAGGAGCTGGTGGAAGACAGGTTCTCTTGCATTAGGCCTTTCTTGGGTGGTGCCTCCACCTTGGCACCTAATGGTCTCCTTCCTGTGTGCACTTCCACACACCTTCTAGCCATCGCCAGCCTAGGGGCAGCCCTAACCCAAGGAACTGTGTTTCTAAGACATCTTGGTCTGTTTCTCTGCCCTCAGGGACAGGCTGGACTGCTAAGTTTTAGATACCTTCTGGAACTTGCAACAGTTGAGTTCAGAGCCAATGGTAGGACTAGAAATGGATCTTCCCATGTCAAGGCTTTGTCAGGTTTTCTGGGTTGCTCATTCCCATGTATCTGCCAGTCTTGCCTTCTAAAGCAACAAGTAAACTCATGACTAAACATTCCTGCTCCTTAGAGGCATGGGCATAGGAGGACTCTGTCCCTCTGCACCCAGCAACCGGCCACCTCTACTCCCTACCCCTATGGAGCCATGGTATAACCATGCCAGCTGTCAGGAGAAGAAACTAAGTGAAAGCATGCTGGAATAAGCCACAGGAAAGTAGAGTCTTAGGCCCTACCCTTACACTGAATCCGAACCCTTGGGTCAGGGAGCAGGACAATGCAGCATACTGGTTCTGAGCCCATGCTTGGCCAAGGACTGGAAAGCACAGTCATCCCCAAATGGACAGCTGCCAGCAGCGCCAGACTGCCAGTTTCAGGTCCTAAATACACTTAGCTGCACGGGCAAGTTCCTGCCAAGGCTATTTTTTTTTTTTTCTCTAAAGCAGCACTGTCCATTCAAAAGACAATGTGAGCCATGTCTAGAATTCTGTACTTTCTAGTAGCCATCTTCCAAAAGGGGGAAAAAAAAAAAGTGGGGTTGGGGCGACGGCTCAGGTGGTTAAGTGCCTGCCGTGTGTGCAAGCAGGAGGACCCGAATTCTGGTTCCCGGCACCCACATAAAGAGCCAGGTGTGGTGACACACCTCTGTCCCAGTCCTAGATGCTTAGAGACAGGAGGATCCCAACCTAACTGCATTTATGAATTCGGTGAAGGATCTTGTCTGAGCAGGTAAGGTGGAGATGGGTTGGTGAGACGGTTTAGCAGGGTCAGGGTGCCCTGCTGCCAAAGCTGACAACTTGTGCCCAGTGTCCAGGCCCCACGTGGCGGAAAGGGAGGCTCCTGCAAGGTGTCCTCTGACCGCCCACACACTTGCTGTGGCATGCGTGCATCTACCCCTCCCCCACACACACACAATAAATAAATGTAATAAAAGTTTTTAAAAAGGATGGAAAGCGACTAAGACACCTGGTGTTGACCTCTGGCCCCCACACTCATCCATAAGCACACATGTGAACGCAGACATACACAACACACACAAAATGAAAAAGTGAAACAGACTTTAATATTTTATTTAGCTCAGTATATCTATTTTACATGGTTTCATACTCTTGGAAATCGTTTTGTACTTTAGAGTGACATATCAAATTCTCAGAGCTCAACAGCCTCAGGAGGCCAACGGCTACAGTGAAGTTCTGTTCTACAGGATGGGTCAAATCTGCCTTTATTCACCTCCCACAGCCTCCCCCCTGCAAGGCCCAAAGGACTGCTTCGGGCTTTAAGAGTGTTGGCCCTCTTACCTTGGCCCGGCACAATTCAGGCTACAGTGGGAAGTCTCACCAACCACAGAGGCGGGAAGTAGAGCCCAAGGTCGGGTGCACTTACCTCACGGCTCTCCTTGGGGTCCACTCAGGGGGAAGATCTCCTGGTCAGGAGCTCGGAACTCATCTACTCGGGGGAGCTGACCCGTGTCACACAGCCTCAAGCCAAGAGTCAGCAGAGAATGTTTTTTCTCTTTGACCGTCAGCTCATCTACTGTAAAAAGGTATCCAAACCACCCTGCCTTGCCAGACCAGTCTCATATAGTAGAGCAGTAAGGGCTGGGGCTCTCGTCTGGAAGCCAAGGGCCTGGCAGTCTATCCTGGCCATTTCGTGTCTCCAGGAGCCCCAGCCAGGCCCTTAGGACTGGCTCTTGGTAGGGAGCCCAGGGACACCGGGTGGCTGTTGAAACAGTGTGCTGTTGAAAACACCCTCCATCCTGACCTGGTCCCTGCCTGCTCCTCAGACCATGTCTCCCCCTGCAAGCCTCCGCTTCTGTCTCATGCGTTCTCTGATCCCAGCAGCCTCTAGCCTCTTTATCGCTAGCTTTTGCTTCCTTCAAACCGTGGCACAATGGCCCCATGCACGGAGCCTTCCTTGTTCTCTCTGCTCTCCCATACCACGTGGGCCGCTGCTTTCATTTCTGAGGCTTTCTGCCTGCCCGTCCATGTGCACCTCAAAGGCAAGACTGTCCTGTCAGCCTGTGGCTGGGGGTGGGAGTGGGCATGACCAGGTGGCCATGCAGGCTGCTGGGCAGCCAAGGCTCAGAGCAGCATCTGGTAGGACCTGCTCCGCCGGGACGTGCTGTACTACAAGGGTCGCCTGGACATGGATGACCTGGAGGTGGTGGATGTGGAAGATGGGAAGGACCGTGACCTGCATGTGAGCGTCAAGAATGCCTTCCGTCTGTACTGTGGTGCCACGGGCGACAGTCACTTACTGTGTGCCAGGAAACCAGAACAGAAGCAGCGCTGGCTGAAGGCCTTTGCCAGGGAGAGGGAGCAGGTGCGGCTGGACCAGGAGACAGGTGGGAAACCCTACTGGGCCTTGCCTAGCCTATGGGGCCCACCTACCAGGCGGTCAGGGCCAACTTGAGAATGAGATCACACCTAGCGCTGGGTGAGGCTGCAGGAACCTCTTGGCACAGACTCTGCTGTGCCTAGCCCTCTAGCAGAAATGCCCCTTCCTCTGTGGTCAGCCTCACTGACTGGGTCTGATAAGAGTGCTTCACTCTTATGTGCCCATCTGTTGAGACCAAAGGAAGCCCCTTTCCGGCCAGCTCAAGTCCTGGGATAACATGGGGGTGGGTCCTACAGAATCCTCTCCCATCCTTTCCTGTTCCTAGGTTCCCAGCTTCATGCTTTGGTTTGGGAAGGAGCCTCCACGGCAGTATAAAGAAGCTAGATTGAGAAATGGGAAGGGGGCACAGGGTCAAGGTGAGAAACGAAGCGGTGGACTGGTTTGGCAAGACAGGGTGGCTGAGCAGGTGAGGGAACAGTCCCTGCCATGCCACTGTCTAAAGTGGGACAGGAATGAGGCACCGGGAAGACAGGACCTGGACCAGGAAGCCCTCCAAGGAGGCACGTGGGCAGTTGAGGAAGGCAAGGCAGGATCTCACGTGTGCCCTTCCCCCAGGCTTCTCCATCACTGAGCTGCAGAGGAAGCAGGCCATGCTGAACGCCAGCAAGCAGCAGGCCACAGGGAAGCCTAAAGGTAAATGGGGAACCATCCTGCTCCTTGGGCAGCTCCAGCCTTGATTACGTTTCCTTCTGATTTCAAAAGCAATGCCAGCTAGCCATCTGGATCCTTGGGAGATGTCCGCTGCCCTTTAAAGGTGTATGTTTCCAAAGGTGATAAGGGCTATAGATTTGGGAGTCGTTGGTCAGTACAGTTTTTGCTTGACGCCTCTGACCTCCTAGTGGCACCAGGAGTTACAGTGATCAATTTCCCAGGCTGCTGATAGGCACATCACAGCTGCCTGGGAGGGAGCCATCTCTCCATCTCCACAGATGGAGGCGGACATCGCACGCCTTGGACAGTGGCCCTGGCCAGCCCTCAGGCTGCAGTAGGCCAGGATCAGGCCAGAAGCTCTTGATAACTTGGGTCCTGTGGGTTGTGGTTAGCCCCCTGGGAAGCAGACCCGGTGTGGCAAACTACCCCGTGAAGGGGGTCTGCAACAGAACCCACAGATGAAACCCTTTGTCTTCTACCTTGTGACCCCCGATGTCTCTCCCTGCCCAGCTGTTGGCAGGCCAGGGTACCTGACCCGCCACAAGCATCCATCCTCGCCTGCCAGCCGGCCCCAGCAGCAGGTGTTAGTGCTAGCAGAGCCCAGGCGGAAGCCATCTAACTTCTGGCACAGCATCAGCCGACTGGCACCCTTCCGAAAGTGAGCCAGCACCTACCGGACAACCTGACAGCACTCTGTGGACCCAGCCCTCCCTCAAGGCCTACTCCATCAGGCCTTCTACCTGTTTCGGAAACTGGAAGTGAACAGGTACAGCATCAGAGCTGTACGAAGTCTGGGCTCCGCCTCTGGCCTCTTCCCCACTGCTGACCAAGTGTTGCACGGGTACCAGCCTCTGCCTATACTCTGGACCTGCACAGGGCCTCCACCAATGGTAAGCCTGCAAGCCACAGCTCAGAACCACCGGCCAGGCTGTGCAAACAAGGCTCATTTGCTCCGGACGTTCTTTGGAAAGCTTATCCGCACTCCTGTTTTCGGTGGGCAGGAGACCAAAGTCCGTGGCCATGAGCTACCTGCAAAAGCAGGTGTGTCGCCCTCTGCTATTTCTCCTGTCAGGCTCCCAGCCCACTTGCAACTTCAGAGGTCAGGAACCAGGAATTCTGCACTCCTAACTACCCATAGCTGTCCTTAGGCCTCCTGGCTCCTCTAGACACTGCTGGCTGCCAGACACCCTCTTTGTGACATGTGCAATGAGAAAAAACAAAACAAAAACGTACAGTCAACTGTGTGCCTGGTTCCAGGTTAGTGACAGTCCCCTATGGCTGGGGTGGCTGCACACATACCCAGTCCCTGTTCATTACGATTTTGTCATGTTGTTTCTCTAACAATGGAGAATCGGGAGAATTGTTAATGACACAGAAAGATTGCCTTACCCTAGTGAGTGTGAGAAGCCATAAGGACTGACTCCTTGTGGGGCACACAGCCAGGCCTGCATGTAGTGCAGAGCCCATAGGATTCAGAAGCATGGTCAGTTACTCTTGCACTGTACCTTCTTTAATCCAGAAACCACATTTAATTTCATAAAGAAACTTAAGAAAAGTAACCTGGCTGCTGGTCAATTGTTGGTGTATGTGTGAATTTCCTCTTTCATGTGCTGGCCCGTCTCTCCTGGGGCTGGTACCCTGCCTCTCCCTCAGCTACTCTGTTCTCAGCCTAGGGAAGTGTTGCTCACTAGGATACAGCCGCAAGGCTCCTGGTAGAGGTGGGCTAAGGTGGCTAGGCTCACTGTTACAGAAGCCTGCAGGGGAGGAAAGCAAGTGAGGGAACCATGGATGGTGGTAGGCACACACTCCCTCCCACCTCCCAGAGGATACAGGTCATTGGTATGTGGGCTAAGGGATGGGCTCCGTGTCATTTCTGGGTCTCAGCATCCCCCTTACTAAACTGAGGGACACAGGAGGCTTATGAGGAGCTACGTAAGCCTACACCTCCTACACCACCTTGGAGGACCCTCTCCACCAAAGCCACTGAGGGCTGAACACACAGCCTCACCCAACCCCTAGCACTCTCCTGCCTGGGAGAAGTGGCAACATGTGCCTGTCATGCCATTACCTCTGACAAAACTCACGTGAAAACAATCAGAATATGCAACACAAGTCAATCTTTATTGAAAACTGCAGTATTAATACATAACAATTCCTGTTACAATAAACGTGCTTTTAAGGATTTTAAATCTGAGCTCATCTACTCATCAGATTGCATAAAAAATTAAAACAGCATGAATTTACATTTAATTGAACTGGCTCAGGATGGACAGTCTGCCCATTCCTATTGTATTGACACGTAAGTTCAATGAAGAGGCAAGGGATGCCTTTAACACTGGAAGACAATGCTGACTTAAGCATAAAAAAAGTACCAAGAAAACAGTGTAAAAAAGAGTATTTAAAAATAAAAGTTTAAAAAAAGAAGAACCTTTTCTGTTCGGTCACAGCCTAACAGGCTCCTTGGGGCCTCCAGCTGCCACAATAACCCTGCTGGGAGCCAGTCCCCAGTGTGACCTAAACTGGTCTATTATACTGCCAACAGTCTGCACCAGACCCACCCACTGCCCTTCCCTGGGAGCTGCCTGCTATAACGATCAGGTCCTCACCTCTCATGTACAACTACTGTGGTCCCTAGACAGAAAAGCTGCTACCTCCCATCCCATGATTCTAGTAAGATTTATTCCACAGGTTTTCTGTTCTTCAAATGAAGAGGGGGTAGGGAAGAAAGGAATCCTCTAAGACATGGGGAATTATTTTAACTGTTCCTACAGAAAGCACATTATCCTTTCTGGGTAGCTATCAGTCCATCAATGTAGAAGACTGGGCAGGATAAGCAACTCAGGAAACACGCAAACCTGGGAGGTGCGCTGGACAGGAGCGTAGGCTCTGCACGCCACTGCTCGGCCAGCTGCACTCCTGCCCTCCAGCAACCCTCAGAAAGCACCAAAGGACCAGCAGCTGCCACAATTGCCAGTGCGCCCTAGGAGGTCCTGTGCATCCAGCAGAGGTATACCACAACTACAGAAGTCAGCTGCGGAATGAGAGGTGGCGGCCCAGTCAGTAATACTGTACTCCAATATTCAGAAAGGGGAGCTGAGGAAATGGGAAGCAGCCCCAACGGTTAAGGCTTATGCCAGCCAGCCTCAAGCACAGGCCCTCTCACAAAGGCCCAAGTGAGAGGCCAGTGAGCTCAAACCTCCCCAAAGAGTTTCCTCTCACTGTAGCATGCCCCCAAGAAACACCCAATCTGTTCCTCCAGCCTCCTATCACCGCAGGCTAACATAACTAGATGCAATAGACACCGGTACACGGCAGAGGGAAGGTGGGCACTCAGTAGCCAGTGCAGAACTGAGGCCCTCCCTCCTGCCAGAAATACCGCCTCTGCAACAAGCACAAGCTGCTCTCCAGTGTGCTAACTGTAGGCTAACAGCCACTCAGTGGGTCTTCCAAGGAAGACCACAAGCCGGGAGACAGAAGTTCTGAAGCGCACTTCTTCCATATAGCCTGTTACCTAACTAGCCCACTCCTGATGGTGGTCCTGCTTCTCCGGGAGCTCGCAGGTTCCTTAACACTCAACAACTCTACCCAACTTTAAACTGCAAGCAGCAGCAGCAGCAGCAGCAGCAGCAGCAGCAGCAGCAGAAGAAGAAGAAGAAGAAAGATCCCTAGCCTCAGGGGAGGCAGCAGAGAATAAACTTAAAAAATTATATATCTATCCTTAACAATGATGTCAAGTTCAGATATCAGGTCCTTTGCCTGCCAGTATTACCTTCTAAAAGAATTCAGCTGAAGGACTCTAGTGGGGAATGTTAAGCACATAAAAAGCACACTTTCTTGGAATGTTCCTCAATGTTTTTGGGATAACTATGCAGCTGTGTAATAGAATACTGACCCGAGTTCTGTTCCTTAATTTTATTGAAACTGAATGCTGTTGAAATCACCACCTGTGAGTTTGTTATTTTCACCTGATAGATGAGATCTTTCACCAGCAAATTCCACAGCTGATGTCCTAATGGCTTCAAAACAGAAAAGACTTCCACACAGATGTGTTATATAGTACAGAAGTATCTGATAGTCACTCAATTCAATTTGAAAGAAAAGGAATGATGTGTTAACAGTTACAGGGCAAGTGTGTGAAGCTGATGTAATCAGCAGGAGGGGATGCCACCCCACTCTTCTTTCTCCTGAGAACTCAGGGCCCGTGGAAACACACACTGTGTGCAGCTGCAAGCAGACCCAAAGACTTGATAACTTCCTGTCGTAAGTGAACAACTCTACCTTTTAGAGGCAGGGAGACAGGTATGTTTAGTTGGGAGTGTGAGAGGGTATTTTTTCAAACACATGCAAAAATCACGGGTACATTTGTTCCACTGATCTGTGATTGTTCACTTGGAAAAACCACCTTCTGTCTGTTGGGTCCAGGGGAAACCTTGGATCCAGCCACATCGCAAACCATCCACAAGGGTGGGAATCCCAACATGAAGTACAGGTACAAGCTGTGTGCCTACAGCAAATGTTTCTGTCTCTGTGCACTGTGTGCTTTCTTGTCACACACACACACACACACACACACACACACACACACACACACACACACACACACACACACACACACAAACGCTTAAGTGCTCATGAGGCGATTAAACATACTCATCCATAAACATTCTATGTTCATGGACATTAGGATTGAGAACTCTTCTGTTTACACTGATCCATGCAGAAATTTTCCAAAACTTCTTAAAAAATAAAATGCTAAAAACAAATTATGAAGAGCACTACTATAAAAATAAGGTTTCTAAAGGCTCACTGTTCAGATGACCCACCCTCTAGCCAAGTTGATGGCTAATGAGGCAACCTCCACACCAACATGGAAGCCCTGACCTAGCTGCCAGAAACAAGCACCCTTCCAACCAAAACCCCAGCACTTCAATGGGGAAAAAACAAAACACACCCCCACTTGACAGACTCCAGAGTGGTCCTCATGCCTTGCCCTTCTGACCCTCACTGAACAGAAACTCTCACAGATTCAAGTTGGGCATATACAGGCAAAAAGAACCTTTTTGATTTCTTATGTACATACTCAGATTACACACTCAAAAATCTCTCCCACAACAGATCCGGACAGGCAAGCGCAGTCCAAAACTGCATGGCCCTTTCCACTCTCCACATGTGCTCGGTGCTGAGTGCCATTAGCCATACAAAAAGATGGCAAAAGAGGCTCACAGGACATTTATGCAGGCTTTCTAGGCCCCACCCCAGCTAGACAGAGGACAGGTCATCATCAGGTGAATGACCCTGGGACAAGCTACATTACTTCTACATTTTTAGACATAATCACAGCCCTGCTTCTCTACAAGAAACACGAGGAACTAACTTAAAAATACACTTATTCCCTTTTAACCAGTCTTAAATATACAACATTCTCCACAGCACACAGCTGAAGTCTCTGCCCTTCTTTGTGGGGTGAATACAGCAGTGCCTATGTGTTTTTAGCAGACTCAATTATTTCTCCAGGGGAAAGAAAGGGATGAGTGAAATATTTCCCTAAGTGAAATAGAGCAAAAGACACCTCAGTGTGGCTGCTCCTCTCTGACGTCTTCCCTCCTGGGAAGGTAAGTTTAGTTCTGCACTGGACTTTCCCAACAGATCCCAAACATTGTCCTGGAGACACACAGTGGAAATTCAGACGGCAGAGACCCTGCTCTATGGACACAGAGACTGCCCTTCACCCCAGCTGTACCGGCCACCCAGCACTATTTCCTGACAGGCTTTAGGTACATCCCCGCTCCTCAGACCACACGGCAGCTGAAATGAAGGAGGGGGACCCTACTATACCTGCTGCTGCTCTGGTGCCACCACAGACTCATACTCTCCCAGTCCCTGCAGCTCCCTCCAGGTTCGTCAGTGCCAAAAAGAAAACAGGTCGCTGAAAACTACAAGTCTGTGTCCCTAGCTGGCAACCCTCATCACCCCAAGAATCCCCTCCAGCACTCGATGCTTCTTGAGGACATTCACGTGCACACGTGTAACTGGGAGACTCGCACACATTACAACAGCGCCTGAGTGACACAGGCTGTAGAACAGGGTCCAGTCCTTTGGATTTTGCATATGATGGTTTTGCATCAGTCACTGCAGGTAGATTGAGCAAGCTTTGTTTCTGTGTTTGTTTTTATAAACATGCATTCAACTAGATAGGATTAGAATAGAGTGATACTCCCTTTTTATCATTACGGTTAGCTACAAAATGTGCCAGGCAGTCCACAAAACAGGATTTGCTTTAAAACCAACCCCCAGAGTTAGTTGGAGACTAGCGAGCTGGGGCCTGCTGGGCTGGGCCGCAGTCGTGTTTAGCTAAGTGTCGAGAGCATTAAGAAGAAAGTCCTGGTTGGAGGCACAAGGCCTGCAGCACCAGCTGTGGAACTCAATGAAGTGACTGCACAGCTCCATCCTCAAACCTGGGAAAGAATGACAGACAGTCAGACAGGCACCTCTGCTTCAACAACTCCAGAGGGCAGCAGTAGCCAGAACTGCTGCCCCTGGTTCCCCCTTACCTTACAGACACACCTTGTGCCCTATGCCCCCATTGTTAACTGGAACCCTACAAACTGCAGCAAACACAAGGGTGATACATGCCCATTACAGAAGCAGCAAGATGCAGTGTGAACAGCTTAACACTCAATGGCTTCCTTTCTTCCTCTGCTTTGGGACATCCCACTAAGAATAAAAACAGAAAGCTCTGCACTGTCCCCATGTAAAGAGTGGGTGCGCCTTTCTCTTAGTGCTTAGCAAAAGGGAATCTCAACTGAGGGCCTGTCGTGTCAGGCTGGCCCGTGCACATGTCTGTGTGGCATTTTCTTGATTGCTAATTAATGAGGTCTGGTCTGGAGGTTGATCCCTGGGCTGGTGAGTTAAGATGTATAAGGAAGGTAGCGGAGCAGGTCGGTAAGCAGTCATCCTCCATGGTCTGTGCTTCAGTTCCTGCCTCGGATTCCCATTACGGTGGACTGGAACAGTACGCCAGACCAACCCTTCCCTTCCCCCAAGTTGATACTGCTCAGATTTATCCCAGGAACAGAGAGCAAACTGGAACAGTGCTGAAATCTGAGGTCAGTTTCCCATTTCCTCAGAGAAAGGGACCTTCACCGGGACCCAGCCAGCCAGCACCCTTCACTAGTACTCACATGAATCTGCGGGGTAATCACCACTGAGGGGGCACATAGCTGTAGGTGGGTGTTCCTGGGGCTCGGTATGTGGGGACAGTGACTGGGTGAGGGGCGACAGGAGTTGGAGAATGAGCAGTCAGCAGGGTCCCTGGAAGAAAGAGAACACTTCACACAAAAGACATAGGTGATCTCTCCTGCAGAGCTCCACCATGTGGCCTCTGAAAAGCACATGACCTGGATTCCTTGTAAGGGAGACACAGGGGAAGAGGAATGGTCTTGAACTGGAAGGGTCAAAACTCGGAACAGATTATCCCCAAGTTCTGAACGGCATTATAAGCACAGCAGCTGGCGATCATAGTGTGCACACTAAGAAAAACTAAGTATTACTCCTCTTCAAAAGGAAGGAAATCCTGACACAAGTAACAGAAGTGAACTTTGAGAATACTGTGCTAAGTGAAAAAGCCAGTGAGGTAAAGGACAGTATGTGTTCCTACTTGTATGAGGTTCTGAAGATTGTCAAATTCAGAGACAGAACACAGAATAGTGGATGCCAGAGCTTGGGGAAGAAAAAAGACAGCATCTGTTTAATGGGTACAAGAGTTTTAGATTCAGGGTGAACATTCTGGAGACCTGTTTCAGAGTAACGTGGGTATACTTAACACAGTTGTATACTGGAGGGAGAGAGGGAGAGAGAGAGGAGGGGAGAGAGGGGAAGAGAGATAAGAACAGACACACACATGAGGAGGAGGCAGGGAGGAAGGGGAAAGAGAGAAAGAACATGACCACATGCATGAGGGAGTTCTAATTCCATGAACATGTACACTCAGCAATGGCCTGCATGACTCTGAGGCTAAACCATACCGCCACAACTCAAGGTGGGGGATGCTTGCTGCTCACCCCCCTCCTCCGGGAGCTGCCCCCAGGCAGGCAGCAGCAGTCTGTGCTAGCCTTCTACACTTGAACAACAAACTCAGAAAAATCAAATGGCGATTCTAAGCAGAAGGAAACAGAATACCACGTGCTATGTCTGACATGATTCCCTTAGGCTGAAGTCCAGAACACTTTTCTATGGAATGGCTTGATTTTTTTTCCCCCTTCTTAAATCCGAGTCATGGAGAACAAGTGACCTTGTGTGGAAAAGCTTAAAGGCAGCTACATATACTGAAAGGTCAAGAGGTGAAGTCGTCTTTAGGCCTTCCACCAAATCCCAAGGTTCCATGGAGGTATGCCCCAACCCACTTCCCTGATTCAATACATAATTGGCCCAGGGTTTCGACAAGCAGCTATCCCCTCTATCAACACGAAGCCAGCTTTCTTAAACACGTCCTCATTACTGCAACATGACCAACAGAGACAGCTGGCCCATCTGGAATACAAAGTACCTACCCTGCTGCTCACTGGAGATGGAGCCAAATGAGGGTTACCTGAGACTCCTCGTTCCTACTGCCAAGTGGCCACCTAGCTCCCTAACAAAGTGTGCTGTTCAGTTATGCTCCACAGTGGAGCCTACTTGACTCGCTCATGAAAGGAGAAAGGGAAGAGGGGAGGGGGCAGTCCTTCCACACAACTGAAGCCGTGAGAATCTAATGCCAAAGGTCAGAACTTCATGGACTCTCCCCATTTCAGGCAGCTCTCAGGCTGCCGCAGAACACACCCACCAAGAACTAGGACTCACCTGCTGACATGGCCATTGTGGTTCCAGCAACCATGCCCATGGTGACCCCACTGCCTCGAGGAGGAGGAATGGGAGCAGGGTAGACAGTTGCTGGCATGCCATTGGGCTGCACCACCGTGGTGTGGTGAATGACGTGAGGGGGTGCTGCATACAGAGGCTGTGTATAGTAGGTGCCTTGCTGTGGGGAAAACAGAGACAACTGCCAGAGGGTCCCAGGGCTGTAGGGATATGATGGAACCAACCCTCCCCGAGGTGTAGGGTATGCCCAAGCATACCTGGGCATATGGGCTCTGCTGGGGGTAGGCACTTCTCACTGGGTACACGGCCGTCTGGTAGGGGTTGGGGGAGGAGGAGTATGGTGGCACAGCTCCGCTGGTTGGGGAACAGGACACTTTGTAAGGTGTACCAGGAGTGTAGCCTGGAACAAAGAAGCGAAAAGCCTCAGTTCACCCGGCCAATGCCAGACAAGGACAGCTGCACAGGGAGGAGCCAGGGCTACTACCAATCATTAACACGGTGAAGGTCTGTTGACACCGTAGCCCTGTCTCTCTCTCGTGAGACCTAGGTGTCTTAGCTTTGTTGCGAGTATGTGTATATAGTGGTTAGTTCTGTAGACCATATATGCACAGAAGAACCTGTCCTGTCTTGCTGGCATAGAAAGTGTGATGGCCTCCCTCGGCTAAACTTGGCATTAATGGCACATATACCTTTTCACCCTGCAAATAAGGTCCAAAAGTCTATCTTAGGGAAATAAGCATGTACACACAAAAACTTCACTGCAAGCAAGCTTATCTCTATGTTGCTCATTACAGCAAAACTAAAGAATCCAACCAAACGATAAGCTCAGCAAAGCACTGTAGTATAAAGATGTGAGTCACTGAAGATAGAAAAAAAAAAAAAGCAGATTATGAAACAGAAGACATGAGAAGATGTCAAGGAAACAGTTCAGCAGCAAGAGCACATATTGCTATTCTAGAGGACCCAAGTTCAGTTCCCAGCACCCACAATGGGTCACTTACAACCACCTTTAACTCTAGCTCCACAGATCCAACCTCTTCTGCCCTCCTCTTTTGCCTTACATGCAAAAACCCCCACACAAGACACACACAGCCAAATAATTTTTTAAAAAAAGAAATACAACACATAAAGCTACATGACCAAAAGGGGAAGAGAAGATGGTAACCCTACAGGCAATCCTTCCAGAAGCTGTATGCTCAGGTGGCAAGAAGGTGAGTAAGCAGCTTGGCTCCAAGATGTACTCAGAAGCTGAGGAAGGGGTCTAGAAGGGCAGACTAAGCAGCTACTGAGGGAACATCAGAGACGGGTCTTCCCTAGGGCCAGGAGAGTTCAGACCACAGCCAATTGGCCAATAACCAGACTCCGGTGCATCCATGGGAACCAACTGCTGCTGATACACAGGACAAGCTCCACGATAACTGTATTTAGTGAAAGCCAGACAGCTGACGGGAAACCCTAGGAAGAGGTCAGTGACTGAAAACCTCAAGGCAGTGACCAGGAGAGGAAAATAAGAATTTCCTGTTTTGCTGGAATAGAACTGCTATGGCCTCCCTCGGCTCAACTTGGAATTAATGGCACATACATTTTTTTTTTTACCCTGTAATTAAGGTCCTTTCAAAAGAATGCAACCACATACTGTGGTGGCAGTGTACAACCATCCAAACACAGCAAACATCACACTTGTACTCTGAGGACAGCTTCCAGTTCTCATCAATTCTACCTCTGCACAAGCTTTCTGAAGAGGCCATGGTGGCCTTCACGGTCTTGTTGGTGCAAACTTGTGGCACAGAGTACTCAGTTGTCCATGGGAGTGTCAGAATTACAAGCTCTCAAGCTACAGACACATGTCTCAGATGCAAGCAACACCCCCTAGGGGCCATAACAGAACTTGGAAAGCATGTTCTCCAGCCTTACGCATAAATCTTCATCAACAGGAGACTCTGTGATCCAGACATATACTACTACTTAGCAATCACTAAAAAAAAAAAAAAAAAAAAAAAAAAAAAAAAAAAAAAAAACTTACAATGAATCTCAAAACCTCACTGGATTTTCAAAGCAAGACACAAAACAGCATATAACAAATGATCATTTACATATGTAACAACTGCCCAGTCTACCTAGAAAGGAACAGACATGGCATATATGTATTTTGAAATTCCAAAGTTTTAAATATCTGGAAGAAATCAGGAAGGGGAGAGGAAAGGGAAGCCCTTCTAGAATAATGAAAAGTACCCCAAAATTTTTTGGGTGATAGCTCCACAGTACCAAAATCCAACCGTAAAAATTCATCTAAATACACACTAAATATGTGAATGTTTGCACATAAATTGTGTCTCAATTTTAAAAGAATGAACCAAGCATAAACAATTTTAATTTGAAATTGTAATGTTTTAATTATATTATTAGCAGAGAGAATTAATAACTTCTATAATATCTACCAGTTTTAAATACACCAACTTTCAATTTTTGCCAAGAGAGCCAAATATCTAGATTTCCATCAGGGTTTTTAAAGCAAGTAAGAAGAGAAGAGCACATAAAGAGACCACCATAGCTTGGATCTTAAGGGCCCCCGAGACCCCTGTGGTAAAGGCTGGTCTGCAGGGTGGTAGTGCAAGAGGTAGATACACCTTTAAGAGACAGGGCCTAGTAGTGTCACGAGGGGCATGCTCGATCTCCAAGTGGCTGTGGGATCTATCCACAGGTAAGTGCTTTGGCTTCATGATGGTATATGCAATTTTAAATATGCTCAGCTTTATTATATGCCAATTATACAACGTATTTGTAAACCATTTTTAAGTAAAGGAAAAGCAATTTAAGATTCCTCCAGTTCAGGTTTCAGCAACACTGAAAGGGGAAGATCTAGGACAGCCCTAACCTGTTACTCCCAAGTGAAAACTCTCATCATGAAAAGAGGAAGCACCCGCCACTAGGCCACGCCACGGAAGCAGGCCAGCATCTGTCCGTCTGTCCGTCACAGACACGGAGCCAGGTCCTGCTGTGGATGACTTTTAGTAGCAAGCACAGGGAAGCAGAACACTCACAGCAATGCCTATGCAGGAGGAGAGGGAAACCAACTCCGAGTGGGGAGCAAGGCTCACACAAAAGAAAGGGACTGTGGGGGCTGGGGCAGGGAAATTAAGCCCCTCCCTGTCAAACCAGTTCTTCACTTACCACAAACAACCACGACTGACAGAACAATCACCTCACAGCTGGCCTTGCTAATAACTGACTCCCACTCAACTGTTTCAAGCTAGCTTCTGCCCCATTATTTCCACGAACCTCAACTGAGCCATCTAGCCAGAACTTACAGTTTTGTAACCCCTGCACTCTGAAAACTGAGGCAGGAGACTGTGGATCTGAGGCCAGTATGGGTGCATTGCTTAAAACCAAAAATACAAAAGGGAGAGTGAAATCCTGAGGAATCACTAATATCACATGAAGAAATATCGACACTCAATGCTCAAGCGTGTCACACTTTGAGAACAGATGCTAGGTGTTAATCTGGGACCACATTAGAACTTGTAGTGCTAGTCAGTTTCACATGGCCTTAAAAAACAGGACCCACTTTCTGCATGGCATAATAAAAAACCAAAAATAAACACCCATGATACACATGACACATTTGGAAACTGGAGCACTAATAATGAATACTTTAGGTATGATGATAGTATTACATATGCTTTTAGAAATATTTCTAAAAATCATCAACATGATGTATGAGCTGCTTCAAAACACCATAGGAAAAGCAATGGCAGTATAGATGAAATCCCAACTCGGAGCTGGTAGCAATCAGAGCCAAGCGATTGGGGAAGTAGGGACTGCACTCTCACAAGCGTGGGTATGCACCTGAAATTGTTTCTAATGAAAACTCTAAAGAGGTATAACACTACACCTAACTCTTAGCACTCAGGAAGCTGAGGCGAGAGGATGGAGAATTCAAGACTGGCTTAGGCTACACAGTCTGACCCGATTCATTACATCAAGTATAGGCTGGAGAGAATACTCAGGTTAAAAGCACTGGCTACTCTTAGAGAGGACCTGAGTTCAGTTCCCCACACTCACATGGCAGCCCATAACCATCTGTAACTCCAGTTCCAGGGGATCTGAGGCCCTCTTCTGGCCTCCTCTGGCACTGGGCACACACATGGTGCACACACACACACACACACACATGCAGGCAAACACTCATACACATGAGTGTTGAAGTCTCCAAGGCAAACAAACAAACAAACACAAGGGTCAGAACACAGCTCAGACGGAGCACTTGCCTAGCATGTGCAAGACCCTGGGTTCAAGCTCCAGCACTGCAAACAAGAACAGACAAAAATCAGTTTTTAAAAAAGGACAAAGGATTGTTTTAAGGTTAGGCAAGCTGTTACAGATTTAAAGGAGGCAAAAGATATAAATTCAAATTCATAAACAGATTCAGTATGTAGCATTAAGTCGATCTTCATCCCAAATACACAAAAATATTGGCCATTTCTCAGTGTGAGGCCTTCACAGTCCTAGGGGCAATGGCTGCTAGACCTTAAGTCACTATCCAGAGCACTATTGGGAGGTGGAGTACAGATGCAGGAAAATGGATTTTGGTTGGGGGGGGGGGGGGCTCTAAAACATGACTCCTTCCTAATCTCTTGGGAAGCTACTGAAGGAAATACCCCACAAAAGCCAAGTGGGAACTAAGAAAGAGGGCAAGGACTGAAGAAAAGTAAGGCAAAAGTCCCAGGCTTCTGCACAAGAGTGCCCAGATTAGGACTCCGGCCAGGGCATGAGCAAGGGCTTCCACAGCAGCTCCCAGAAAGCACAGTAGTGAGATAGCTCGTGGGCCAGAAACACCAAGAGGTCCTGACAGAGATCAAGAGTCTTATTTATTTAGCCCCAAGAGGCACAAAGTGAATGAGGAAGAAGAAACGCATATCCGTGGCATGACCATGATAAGGAAAGGGCAGGCAAGTAAAAGAACTACTAGAGCCTTGTCACCCAAAGGAACAAGTCAACAAGGATGGAACAGTACCACTGTCACCAAGCCACTATCCTGGGAACACAGGAAGAGCCACCACAAAATGACAGCAGTAGAGTCCAGTGGGGTCTGGACAGACAGGCATTCAAACAGTGACAGCAGCAGACTCACTCACTCACTCCTTCCTCCCTTCCTGAGACAGTGTCACACAGCCCAGGAAAACCTCAAATCCACTGTATAGAAGACGACTGTCCTACATTTCCAATCCTCCTGCCTCTAGCTCCACAATGAGCCACCATTCTAAGTTTATGTAGTCTGGGATTTGTGTATACTAGGGAAGCACTGTACCAACTAAGCCACACCACCCCCAGCCCCTTGCTTTAATTTTCAAAAGCTTTCTAGAAATATACGCATCATAAGACTCTGGGCATACACACCTTTAAGACAGAAAGACTACTGTAACCCACAAGTTGACTAAGAAAAAGGGGTGGAGAGGATGGTTTAGGGGTGAAGAGCACTCACTGCTCTTGCACAGGATCCAGGTTCACCCCAAGCATCCACGGGGCAGCTCACAACCACCTGTAACTCCAGTTCCAGGGTCTCTGGTGCCTTTTTCTAGCCTCTGTGGGCACCAATCCACAAAAACACACTTCTAACCTAGTGCTACATACAATTAACTCCAAATGAACCGAAGCCCTAAATACACCAGCCAAAACTGCTGGAAGAAAAAGCAAGAAAATCGTTTTCGGCAGATTTTCAGGATACCAGAAATGTAACCCACAAAAGAACAGAATGATAACCTCATCAAATTTTTAAAACTTCTGCTCTGTGAAAGACATCCAGAAGGGGGAAAAACTAGGAGAGAAACCTCTGTAATCATGAATGTGATAAATTATTCTTAAAAACCCAGCAACAGAACAAACTCGGTCTCTAAGCAAGTGAATAGTATATCTCACTTCCAGCTACTCAGGAGGCTGAGGCCCAGGAGTTCAAGACACCCCAAGTGGGGAGAGCGGACACACACACACACACACACACACACACACACACACACTGGAGAGCAGGCTCAGTGATTAAAACTCCACACTGCTCTTGCACAAGATCTGGGTTCGGTTCCCAGAACCCATATTAGGTAGCTCACAACTACCTGTAACTCCTGATCCGGGATCTGATGTTCTCTCTGTCTTCTGGGGCATGTGCACACACAACAAAGAAACTCACACAGGAACACAGACACATAATAAAAAATAAACAAAAAACAAAAGTTAAGAGCACTTGCTACTCTTGTGGAAGACCCAGGTTCAGTTTTCAGCATGTACACAGTGGCTCACACCACCTGTAACTCCAGTTTCAGGGGAACCAATGCTCTCTTCTGGCCTTTGCAGGTACTTGACATGCAGGTGGTACACATATACATGTAAACAAATGCTCACACAGAAATGAGAAAAACAAATCTCCAAACAAAACCTGTAAAAATAAAATCACTGCCTTAAAAACAAACTTAGTAACCGATAACAATGTCAAAGATACACATATCTCCCTCCTTTTGAACACACCCTTGCACAAGCTGGCAACTGCTCCATCACTGATTTTATCCAAAGCCCTCATTCTATTTTTTAAATTAAGTATTTATTTATTTTTAACTATGTGTTATGTGTCTGCACCCATGTATGCAGGTCAGTGTCAGATCCCCTGGAGCTGCAGTTACAGGGAGCTATGAGCTGCCTCACATGGGTGCTAGGACCTAAGATTTGCAATGGTAACAACTGCTCTCCACCACTGAACCATCTCTCCATTTCAGTCTCTCATTCACTATTTATAAGAAACTGAGTCTCGCCAGGCGGTGGTGGCGCACGCCTTTAATCCCAGCACTCGGGAGGCAGAGGCAGGCGGATCTCTGTGAGTTCGAGGCCAGCCTGGGCTACCAAGTGAGTTCCAGGAGAGGCGCAAAGCTACACAGAGAAAGCCTGTCTCGAAAAACCAAAAAAAAAAAAAAAAAAGAAACTGAGTCTCTCTAAGTTGTGCAGGCTAGCCTTGAACTCACTCTCTGTAGACCAGACAGGCCTTGACCTTCTGATCCTCCTGCATCAGCCTCCAGAGTATCTGGTAGACCAGGCCCAGAAGCACAACTCTTTACCAAAGACAGTCAAATGGTAAATTAACACATCATGAAAAGATAATCAGTGCTCCTGTGGCGAACGTCTGTAAATCATTAGATACCCACTAGCACAGCAGGAGGGGAAGGACTGATGACCCCAGAGCTGCAAACATACAGAGGACTAGAACTAGTAAATGCACAACCGAGGAGAACGCAGAGAGCAGTCACTCTGCAAGACTTTTTGGCAGTTTCTTACCTGCACTAAGAATCAGCTAGTCCATCCCTTTGTATTTACTCAACAAAAAACATGAAAGCATGTACACACAGATTTATGCTAAAAACATCCAGAAAATTTCACTTGCACAATTAATTTTAAATATAAACCCCAAACTCAAACAGCACACATGCCATTAGCTAGCCAACAGAGATGCAAGCGATGTTTCCCATATAATGGGCACAACCTAACAATGGAAGGGAGGAAGTAATTACAGGTACAACAGCAAAGTCCAAGTACTTACACCCAGTAAAAGATGCCAGTCCCAAAATAAAGTACACTCTATGTGATTCCACTTACACAAAAATTCAGAAAACACAACTCATCTACAGCAGAGAAAACACATCTGTGATTCTTTGGAGCCTAGTAAAGTTGAAATGGGCAGAACAAATGTGTCCAAACAGATCTGTTCACACCAACTGTGACAGGGATACACTTCACAGCAGAAAGGATGAAATGCACACTCTACATACGTGCAGTTTGTTGGGTGATACACACAAGGGCACCGTTTGAAAGGAAGCTACAGATTGTAAAGGCCTTACCAGGAGAGGGTGCAGAGCTGTTGGTGCCCCTGCTGAGTAACACTATGAACAACTGCAGATGTTTCACAGCAGTCTCAATGACAGGCTCGGAGACCAAGTGTGTGAAAAGGAGCCAGACAAAAATCACAAGAAGGAGGAGCTTTCTGGAGAAAGAGGCCACCACGGGAAAGAGCTAGGACGTTCAAGTAAAGACTCTCGTCTCCCAGAGAAGGGCAACCATTAAGCTTCTGCTGGGTACATTGCCATGTACACTCACATGGCTCAAGTGAGCAGAGACATGAACCTAAGACAAAAAACACTGAAGCAGAAAGACCAAGTCCCAGTTTCCCTCTGGGTCTGAGCTAAGAAAGGCAGTCAGGCTGGGCCCAGAAGAGACGGGTAAGCCGGCAGACTTTTTGAGTCACAAGTAAGGAATTCACAGGAAGGGCACTGTTGGTTTCTTTTCTACCCAAAGCAATTTTGAGTCTAGAGCTGTATGGAGCAAAGAACTGTCCCAGCAGCCTCGCCAGAGATCTCCCATGAGCCAACACCCTCAAAGGAATCACATTATCCTGAGTAAGTGAAGCCCAAGAGAAGCGGACAGCTTGCACCAGAAGGTGCAGGAGAAAAATCTCACTAAATAATCTTTATGCAACTCAGAGTCAAATAAACTCTTCTCAATTTTAACCAGCAATTTCTCAAATCTGAAAATGTTCTCATATACTATATACAGAAAATAAAGTTTGCTTTTTAAAATATAACCACAGCTCTGTGGACAGACCTCAATGACAATACGGTCTTCAGTTCCTAGCACTAAGCCCTATCCTAAGAACAGATATCTAGCACAAGGAATTACCCGTATAGCCCAGAGACTGTGGTGGGAGAATCTGAGAAACTCAGTAAAGCAAAGCTTATGTGCACTGGGGACTAAGCTTTGATTGAACTCACTGACAGGTTCATTTATGAACGTAGAAAGCCACCCAACCACAAATCCTAGTTCCATACCTCCTCCCCCAGCTACACACAAGATATCTGCCATGCAGTACATACCTGTCTGGAAGGTAGGATTTGCTCCAGGGTACATGTTAGGAGAATAGGCAGGAGCTGCTGCGTAGCCCACAGGAAAACCAGCTGCAGGGAAACACACATCACAATAGCATTCATTATCAATGAAGAAGTGCAGCCACCTGAACACCAGGCCTCCTTATCTGTTTCTAGAACTCCACACACTGTGCTCAAACAAAATTGTCTCTAGTTATCTTCTTTCCTCAGAATTTTGATAAGTCACAAACGTAACCCAGTCTGTGAGATCTGTAATTGAATGCTCACATTCTACAACTAAGAAAAAAAAAAAAAAAAAAAAAAAGACTAGGCAGAAACTGAGTCAGCAGTCCACTGTCCAGAACAGCTGAATAGAGGAGCAGATGTGCAACTTAGTGTGGAGTGCACCCTTAGCATGTGCGAGGCCCTACGTTCAATCCCAGGGCCAAAACAACTATCTAAGAACAGTAAGTAGCCAGGCGGTGGTGGCGCACGCCTTTAATCCCAGCACTCGGGAGGTAGAGGCAGGTGGATCTCTGTGAGTTCAAGGCCAGCCTGGTCTACCGAGTGAGTTCCAGAAAAGAAGCAAAGCTGCACAGAGAAACCCTGTCTTGAAAAACCAAAACCAAACCAAACAAACAAACAAACAAACAAAAAACAGCAAGTAAAGCCAGGTGTGGTGGTACACATCTTTAATCCTAGCACTGGGGGGGCAAAGGCATGTAGATGGCTGAGCTCCAGGCCAATGAGGGCTACATGCAGCATGACCCTGTCTAGATGAAAGGAAAAGAATAGCTAAGTCATAATTTTAAGCATAAGGAAAAGAAGGGAGAGGAAGAAGGGGAGAAGAGAGAAAGGATCCAAGATGGAGTCTCCAAATCCTAACACCCCAGAATCACATCATTTGTAAGTCAGCCCGAGTCTCAGCATCATACACTACCTCATTACCCTCGCCTGGCTTCACTGCACAAAGTGGAAAAGAACCAGGGTTCAAAGTGAGCTTGGACCCACCCTAGAGTGTACTTTTTGCTGATAAGTGTTTTAAGGCCACATATTCTCAGTGACTGCAAAGACAGAGTCACAGTATGGTATTTAAAAGTTAGTGATGTTTGTTCTTGTTCTTAGGCACTGTTTCAAACTCCCAAATTCATTTTAGGCTTCAGGCGTCTTCACATTTCTCAAGTTCTAATCCCCAGCTCCCTCAGTTCAAGGTGACCAGTTAGGAGCCCAGGTTATCAATATCATTATACTCAATTCTTACTAAAGGGGCTCTAATTAACCTCAAAGATACCCAGAATGGGAAAACACAACCAGAATCCATATAAAAGCAAGATCATCTGTTTTCTTTCTTTCTTCTTCTTCCTCTTCTTTTTTTTGGTTTTGGTTTTTCGAGACAGCGTTTCTCTGTATAGCTTTGCGCCTTTCCTGGAACGCGCTTTGGAGACCAGGCTGGCCTCGAACTCACAGAGATCCACCTGTCTCTGCCTCCCGAGTGCTGGGATTAAAGGCGTGAGCCACCACCACCTGGCCTGTTTTCTTTCTTAGAGACAGGATCCTCCTGCCACTGCCTATGGAGCATTGGTACTTACAGGAACGTACCACCATACCCCCTGAAGATGACTTTTTTTAATTTTTAAATTTTTATTTCTGCACATGTGCCTGTTTGTCTGTATGTGCAGTTTGTGAGTACAGGTGCCCTTAGAGGTGAGGAGACGGTGTCAGAACTCTGGTGCCAGCAGACATTACGAAAGTTATAAACTACTAGAGTGCTAAGAACAGGACTCAGGGTCTCACCAAGAGCAGCAGCAAGTGCTCTTAAACCTCTGACCCTTGTCTCCAGCCCCAAGGTTCCTTTTAATAATATAAACAGTCTTTAGTCAGACTAACCCAAAGCCACAAACACAATCACACAGATACATCAAGTAAGATATTCAACAGAATCCTGCCCTTGTGGTGTCCACCAGGAGAGGGAGCCTCAGACACCCACCTTGCCCTCCTCAGAGTCCAGGATTCCTTGTGCCCCCTTCTGCCTAACCTAATAGCAGGACAGTAGGACAGCAAGAAGCCTTCACACCCTCAGGGCAAAGGACCCAACATACCCAAGCCTTGACTACTAACTACCTTATGAGGAGCTGTGCTTCTCTTTCCTACCAAGATTGTGCTGAGGTAGCCCAAAGGTATCTCCAAGGGTGCTCAAGATGGAGAGTTTTGCTGATGTTGTTGGGGATTTTTTCTACTTTTTGTTTTGTGAGACATGGTCATGGTCCATACAGTCCAGGCTGTCCTGAAACTCACCACGTCACTGAGAATGATCTTGAAGCTGTGACTCTTGCCTGGAACTCCCAAGTGCTGGGATTGAAGGCAGGTGGTGTCATAACCCCCTCGGGAATCTCCCAGAGTGAATACACTCAGGGCTCGGTGAAAACTAGGGGCAGAGAACATAGGATCTGATCTACCTTCCAAAGAGACAATCTTTGTGAGTACAGCGTGTGTGGAACAAAACTCAAGGTCTCACTCAAATGCTTGGCAAGCACTCTATCACAGAGCTGAAACCCCAGGAGGGAAGGGTTCTGTGAAGGCTTTGACTAAAGCTCCCTTTCTTCAGATACTTTAGAAGTGATTTTTTCAGATATTTTCATTGTTGCTGCTGTTGGTTTAAATTTTTATCACATTTTACTATTGTGTGTGTGTGTGTGTGTGTGTATGAGCTCCAGTGCGCCATGAACTTGCACAAGTCCCTTCTCTCTTTCCATCACGTGTGCCTCAGGGATCAAAGTCGGGCTGCCGTGTTCAGAGGCAACACCTTCTTCCTTCGGCTGGGGTCCCTCACGTGTGGCAGTTCTACTAGGGCAGAGAAGCCATTCATAAAGCCTTAGCTCAGGGTTCTCAACCTCCCTAACGCTGCAACCTTACAATACACTTCCTCAGGCTGTGCTGACCCCAACCACACCAATATTTTTGTTGCTACTTCATAACTGTAATTTTGCTACTGTTTGCTACTGAATTGTAATGTAAATATCTGTTTTCCATGGTCTTAGGTGACGCCTGTGAAAGGGTCATTTGACACCCCACCACACACCCACCCACCAAGGGGTCATGACTCCCAAGCTGAGAACCCCTGCCTTAGCTGAAAACTAGTGCTCCTCCATCAGGGAAGTTACCTGAGCACACAGCTTGGGGGGAACGCGCAGGGTGGTCAGGGAGGAGGGTGCCCCTGCTTAGCCAGCCAGATGAGCCACACCAACCCCAGGGACCCACAGGGTGACAAGCTGTTAAGGCCACACCATCCTCACATGAAGGTCACTTCTTGATATTCTTGCAATCCAACCTCCCAAAAGCTACCCTGAAGGTCTGTGCTGGAGGGGGGTCACCACTCCAACAGAGCACAGCAATCCCTGCCAGGGCTTAGCCTTCAGTCAGACTTTCCTCTACTGCAGCAGAACCGGTCAGGGTCTCCTCTACATTCTTTCTTTCACATTTGCCTTCTCCAGTCAGTAAGACAATGTGCAGTAGACCAATGTTTTATCAGCTTTACTCATTTTGGACATCAAGAGCAGTGATTTTCACAAATATCCTGTGGATCAACCCTGAGAGAGCCACTAGAGGCCCAAAGTAAGCCAGATCAAGCAGGATTCATTCACCCACATTGTTAGGATCGCCGAGGGATGGCCGGCTCCAGGGCAGCAGGACAGCCCAGCATCTCAGAACGCCTGTCTACCTCAGAAGGCCCCCTTCCTCACACCCCCCAAGTCAGCTGGAAGCAGTTTTTCCAGGAGAAACGATGCCCCTATTCCTATTCACTCACTTTTTTTTATTATAAGCAAAAAGTCTGGAATGTTAAGATTCTGTACATGCGCAGCATCTTACGTCATCAGTGGGCATTGGCAACTAGTACTCACCACATGGTCAGGCAATCCCCGCCTTAAAAAGCTGGACGCAGACCCCCACCCTTCTGTGTTCTCTCTCTACTCTGCTCCCCCCCCCCCCCCAGGCCTGGCTCTCCCCTCTTTCCCTTTCCCTTCCAATAAAGCTCTAAAAACTAACATTGGGTTCTGCCGTGGCCGTGACTCTTCCACCACCAACCAGCGCCATTTAACCATCGCACGGGACAATGCTTAGGCACCAGAGATCCAGTGAGAGGAATCACTTTTTAATGATTTATTTTTGAAAAGCCAGAAGTGCTACCAACTAGATCATATTCAATTACTGCCATAAGCTGAGCAGTGGTGGTCCACACCTTTAATTCCAGCACTCAGGAGGCAGATGCAGACAGATCTCTAGTGAGTTTGAGGCCAGCCTCTACAGAGCTAGTTCTAGAACAGCTAGGGTTGTTACACAGAAAAACCCTGTTTTGGGGTGGGCATGGGGTGGGGGATGTAATTGTTTGGGCTGGAGAGATGGCTCAGAGATTAAGAGCACTGGTTGTTCTTCCAGAGATCCTAAGTTCAATTCCCAGCAACTACATGGTATCTCACAACCATCTGTAATGAGATCTGGCACCCTCTTCTGGCTTGCAGGCATACATTTATGCAGAACACTGTATACACAACAAATAAATAAATCTAAAAAAAAAAAACACTTCCACAAAAATCAAAATTTCCTCCTGTCTCCTTCATAAATCTTCAGGAAACCCTCTGCTCCAGAGCTTCTTACTCAAGTCCACCCCAGCTTTCTAATAGTGAGTTAACATGCTCTGAAATTAAACAGAAAACACACCAACAGGCACTTAGTCGAATGGATGGAGTCACACACCTGGTCTGCCGTGACCCCTCTCCATCTCCTGAGGAGCAGTGTTCCTTCTTTACCTGCCCTGCTCCCTCCCTTCAGCCATATGGAACTCACTCTACTTATCACCCTGACCTAAACTGAAAACAGCCCATCTCCCAGGCAGTACAAAAACCCCAGGGTGGCAGCTTTGAAAGGCCCTCACCTATGCACTGCCTCAGCTGGCTGCAGAATTACAGTAGATGAGACTCTTACTCTTTCCAACAGCTAGGCTGCAGGCTTCCAAGCAGCAAGGCTCAGCAATTTTGTCTGCCTCCAGCTGTCACCAAGGTCTGTTACCTTCAACATCAGCTCTACCTCCTTGGCATAGAGAGGCTGGACAGGTAGGAAGCATGTGATCCTAAACACTATTTCTATGAGACTGGTCACTTTATGATAACACCTTAAAGAAGAGCATGACTGTGTCAAAAGACAGTGCTGGCAGTCAAACCCACAGGGCCCTACACAGATATAGAGTAGAGCAAAACCCCAATACGGAAAACAATTCAACTTTCATGAACCCCAACTACACTGATAGCATTTCTTTTTTTTTTTTCTTTCTTGGTTTTTTCGAGAAAGGGTTTCGAAAAACAGGTTTGGTGCCTGTCCTGGATCTCACTCTGTAGATTAGGCTGGCCTCAAACTCAGAGATCTGCCTGGCTCTCCCTCCTGGGTGCTGGTTCTAAAGGCATGAGCCACCGCTTCCTGGTTACTGATAGCATTTCTTAAAACTCGACTCTGGACAGCATGTTGCTATTAGCAAGGCTGTAAGAGGAAAACACTCCTTCCAAGAGTAAAAACAGTGAAAACCCCTACATAAGTCAGCTGGTCAGTGTCCTGCTGTGCAAGTGTTTACTCTCTTGGAATCTGCCTTGCTGGTCACTGCCACCAATACAGTTATTAACGAAAGTACAAGGCTAAATAATTTGCAACATTTGGGGAATAGCTTCAAATAACCCTTCAAATAACCAACACTGATCAGAAGGAAGTGGGCTGAATAAGAAAATCCCACAAGACAGGTTATTATGTTTATATGGAAAACAACAGAAAGGACAGGCCAGCCTCTGTGAACTGGTATGGGAATGGTTCCTAAGATACATTCATTATTTGACAAGTGCACCAGCATCTCTTCTCCAGAAACATCTGCAATCTGAATGGGGGAAGGCAGACTCCTCCAACCGCCAATTTCTGCCCCTGGGTACCTGATGATGGCCGAGACTTCCATGACTGAGCAACCCAGTCTGAGGTTCTTTCTACCCAACTGCTTTCTCCCTTGACCTTCATGAACATCATGATCCTAAATACTGCACGTGTTCCTTATTCCTTCCCAGTGTATACTACATTCTGTATAAAGGTAAATTACAATGCACAAATTGTCAATTCTCATGGGCAGGAGAAATAAGTATGAATTCTGTGGTCTTTTAACACTGCTGTGATAAAAATCAGACCCTTGAAGAACTCTGAAACCAGCCGAAGTCCTCTTTAAGTCATGCCATACTCCAAAGCTATCTCACCCAAAGGCCTAAGAAAACTAAAACCTACTAAAATGTAAGACAGCTTCCTGAAGAGGCATGGGCTTCTCAGAGCACACCAGCTAGATGGAAGCACCACACTTCAGGATGAGGGCCAAAGGAAGCTCGAACCTTGCCCAAGCTGAAATACATACACATTCAACTTCTGAGTACAGGAAGAACAATCAATTAGCTGGGAAAGGAAGACAGCAACTGGACAACCCAATTTCTAACACAATGTGTGCAACAACTAATGAAAATTCCAAGCAAGAGACAGGACCATAAGACAGAAAACAAGAAAGACACTGACAAGAGAACACAGGCAATCCGAGACCGCAGCCATCAACAAGCCAACTAAGCAGCAGGAGAGCAAGATGCTCTGACTCAACACACAGACTCAGGAGCAGAGTCAGGAACTGTTAGCAAGATCAGTGAAACGGAAACAGACAGGTAGGAAGCTCTCCAGATTGAGCTAAGAGAGAAACACAAACACAGTGCTTTCAGACACTATGGATGGAATCACAGAAGAGGAGAAGGGGACAGAAAGCTACTGCTACCATTGGAAAAAATCCAAACCCAAGAAGCTCTTTAAATACTGAGCAAAACAAAAACACTACATCCAATCACAGCATGGTAAAAACACAAAACACAACAGTATTTTAAAGACAACAGAGCACACGTTTGGGGGGAGGGGACAGCTATAGAGGCACAGTCAAAGCAAAAACTACTGTCATAGAAACCAGAGGCAATACAGTTATATCTTTACAGTCTGAGGGAAAGTAACTGCCAATGTAAAAATCGGCATTCAATGTTGGAGGTAAAAAAAAAAAGGGGGAGGGGAATTCCTCCCAAAAGATACATCAGATCCCTGGAATCTTATGACTGTGACCTTATATGGAAAAAGACTATACGTAGGACTGCCATAAATCCAGTGATAAACGTTCTTACTAACACACAGAAGAGGAAGAGAGCATGTGAGCAGAAGCAAAAATGGGGTAATAGTCAGAAGGGGACAAGCTGAAGTGGACTCTCCTCAGAGTTCCCAGAGGGAAAAATAGCTCTGCTAGTACTTTAGTCTCAGACTTCTGGATTCTGGGAACATGAAGGCATAAATTTCTATTGTTTCAATATACCAAGTTTGTGATAATTAACAGACATTATAGGAAACAAATAAAATTACATCAGCAAAAGACATCAACACACCCAACACCACATCCCCCCCACTATGCACACCCATACCATCCATTAATCCACACCACACCACCCACACATACCACACACAAATTCAGAGATAAGCTGTAAGAAAGTTTTTTTTTTTTTTTAATTTCAAATGACATATTTCAGAAATACGTTGGTCCATGTCTTTAGTCCCAGCACTCAGGAAGCAAAGGCAAGCTGTTCTCTGAGTTTGAGGCCACCCTTGTCTACAAAGCAAGTTCTAGGACAGCCAGAGCTACACAGAGAAACCGTCTCAAAGCAAACAAACCAACAACGAAAACCAGTGTGCCTTACGGTGGACAATAGCATATAAAAAATACACAAAATTTTTTAGCATAGTACAAAAGTGTGATGACATTTTTTAGCTGGACATAATGGCCAACCCCTGTAATCACTGTCCAAAAGAGGGCTGTGTGTCAGGCCAGCCTGAGTTGTATGATCAAACACTGTTCCCCCTTCCCCCACAAATATAGGAAGTTCACAAGCTAATACAAGATCGGATTAATAAATTTCATTACTCCAAAAGATGGCAAGAACACTTGAGTCACAGACACAGATACAAACAAACAAACAAACAAACAAACAAAGGCAAGGCCAGCAGGACAGTCTGCTTGCTGCCAGGCCTAACAACCTGTGTTCGATCGCTGGGATCACATGGTAGAAGGAGAGAACTGGTTCCCGTAACTTTGTTCTCTGACTCCCCAGGTACACCATGGCACACGTATGTAAAACACACAATAAATAAGTGCAGTAAATTCCTTTAAAAAGGTGACAAGGAATAAATGAAAACAAAGAAAGCCAGGTGTTATAAATGAGGAAACGGTCTGGAGATGACTCAGTGTGGTTAAGAACATTTGCTGCTCTTGCAGAGGACCCAAGTTCAATTCCCAGCACCCACATGATGGCTACAGCCATCCCTAACTCTGGGAACCTGACATCATATTCCACTTCTGACTACTACAGGCAGCAGCCATGCACATGGTATACATACATGCAGGCAAACACTTGAACACATAAAGTAAAATTAAAACCAAACAAACAAATGAGGAACCAATAACAGCAGACAACAATACCAATAATCATTACACAAGACAACATTTGGGGGAAGAATTCCCTCCATGTCCCATCAGCCTTTGTGCTAAAGTTAAGCTGGCCCAAGATCCTATGAGCATATAATCCCCATATCCAATGCCCTGGCTACTAGGACCCAGTATCCATCAAGGAGACTTGACCCAAACCAAAGAAACATACAAGGTGAGTAAAGCATAAAACACTATATAAATGGCACTTAAGGTTGCTTCAGAGTTACAGAAGCTTTCTCTCAAAAGTGATTTTTACAGCAAAAAGGGAGAAAAAAACCCACCTAAAATGGTTTACTCTAAAATTCTTGTGACCCAGGATTGGTCAGAAAGTGACCGCCAAAGGCTAGCAGACACAACAAGGGTTTGTTGGAGCTGCTTTGTGCAGAGCCTCCAATAGTTACACTTGGATCTCCATACAGGGCGTGCCAACCCGTGCCTGTCTGAGGAACAGGAACAAAGTAAGTACCTCTCAGAACCCACAGGCTGGCAGCCTGGTGAGCAGAGAATTCAAGTCCATCAGGTTAACTAATGTCACAGGTGTTTGGTTATTGCCCTGGCTCCAGGTTCCTCCAGGATCCTCTTTAGCTATTCCATTTAAACTAGTGTTAATATTTAAGAAAACAGTAGGTCTTTCTTATCACCAAACTGCTTTTCATCAATTCTGGAAAACTGTCCCCCTTCTCCTTCTAATTTCTCTGAGTCCTTCTGATGTGTTATTCTCAAAGCTCTTAACCCGTCTATTTCCTTTCTTACCTTACCCTTTAAAAAAAAAAAGTGTGTATTTGTGTGCGCATTAGAGTATGTACAGGTACATGTAGGTACCTGAAGGGGCCAGAAGAGGGCATCAGATCTCCTGCAGCTGGAGTAAAGGCAATTGTGAGAGGCCTGATCTGGGACCCTACGACAGGTCCACGCTCTAACCACTGCACCATCTCTCCAGCCCCTCAGAGTTCATAACTGGTGAGTCTATTTCCTCTAGCCTTTGACTTATATTGTACTTTGGTTCATTCTCAGAAGTGTTCTATGTTCAAATTCCTCTAGATCTCACTGGACTAACCACCCGAACCCCATTTCTTTTAGTTTCAATTGTTTCTCTCCCCTTAATCCCTCTTCATCTTGTTCTCCACTTAGGAATCTGGCTCTTTGTTATGCAAGTATTCTAAACTTCTTGTGTCTGTGGCTTCTACCTGCTGGTTCCAATGCAGTTGTTATTCGGACTGGTGGCTTCTCCTAACAGCATCCATATTTTGTAATAATTTTGCATACGAACAGGTAGTACTTTCTGCAGGAAAGCCAAACAACCTACACTGAAGACAAATACTTCAAAGTAATTCTGCATTTGCTGCTGCCAGGTACTCCAGAGATAATGCAGCAGGGTGAGTATGTTTGACATGGTCAACGTGTGGATGTCCCCACTAGGAAGTAAAAGTAATACAAACTAGAGCTTCAATGCCCCTGCATGTCTACAAGCGCTTAGGAAAGACTGCTCTTCTCAGAGCCCTTAGGACATACAGGCCTCCTTGTGGAACTAGCAAACAGACTTTCTACCCAGCCCTCGATGGGAGGACCACTCTCAAGAAACAGACTGCTGAAGAGAGCCCCAGTGACTCTAACTCCTTGCACACAAGATTCTCCAGGGCCGACACAGTATCTACAATGCCCTGGCCAAGAGAGCTGGGTTTGCCTCACTTTCAAATCTGGCCAAACACTTCTCTCCCCTCTTTCAAGTTCAGTTTTATTCCCTTTTTTTTTTTTTTTTTTAGAATTTTGTCCCAACATGGTTTTTTCCCACAGTCAAGGTATTTCAAACCCCAGATGAAAGCTGGGCATGGTGACAAGCCTCCAACACCAGCTACTTCAGAGGCTGAGGCAGAGATTGCAAAGTCAAGTACTGCCTCAGTTATACAGCAAATTCAAGGCCAGATTACATAACTTAGCAAAACCCTGTCTCAAAAATACAAAGGGGTAAAGATACAGTCAGCAGTAACAGGGAGGTAGCATGTACAAGGCTCTGGGTTCCATCATCAGTACTCAAAGGAGAAAAACCCACAATGAAACTCTAACATTACAAATAGCTACTTCCTGTTTAGTCACCAATCAGGACAACCATCTGTAATTTTTGACCAAAGTCCCGGTTCCCCAATGTTTCGCTTGATGGTCTCAGCTCAGCTCTGACTAGCTTCACTCACTCAAAGTGAGGATAGGGGACATTCCCAAGTTACTCCATAGGATCTCCTCCCTGTGTAGAGATGGAAGACATGCTCAACCAGGACAAACCCCAAGAAGGGTGTGAACAGGGACCGGGAAACCACACTGGGCTTTCCTATATGGCAGAGACCACGAGGCTCCTACTCAAAGGGGCTCAACCTCATGAATACTGAGAAAGTGAGAAAAGTGAGATGGAATGAGAGGTAGAGAAAGAAAGTCTTGGCCCCACCCACAGGAGCTCCCAGCTCTGGGCAAGGACGGACACCTCTTGACTTTTCTTTCATGTATCTTCTTCCTTCCTTCCTTCCCCAACTCAAGTTAGGTTTGTCCACTGTCTTAAGGTTCCTATTGCTGTGATAACGCACCATGTCCAAGAGCAACTTGGAGGACTAAAGAACTTATTTCATCTTAGAGCTTACAGTCCAGCATGAAGGGAAGTCAGGACAGGAACTGAAGCAAAAGCCATGGCAGAGCACTGCTTACTGGTTTGCTTCCCATGGCTTGCTTAGCTTGCTTTCTTATACAGCTGGGACCAGGGCTGGCATTGCCCACAGTAACCATTGGTCAAGAAAAAGCCCCACAGGCAATCTGGTGGGGGCATTTTTGCAACTGAGGTTCCCTCTTCCCAAATGACTCTAACTTGCACGAGCTGACATAAAGTTAACTGGCACACCTCCTGTAAATTTTTATGCTACGTGGACAAAAAGTGTTCAAAGTTCAATAATGAAAACAAAATTCAACTTGCTTACCTGGATATCCAATTCCTTTGGCATTTGCATAGGGAACCCCAGAAGACCCAGGACTATAAACAGGATTCATGATTTCAAGAACTAAAGGGAAGAAAAAAGGTGATTTAGCCAAGTTCTTGCTTCCAGAATTTTCTTCATTAGTCCCAAAGAGCAGGCAGTAAATGTTATTCTAGTCCACTATAAAACAATGTATTTTCTGCAGCTCCCAACCAACAGAGAACAGAAAATAAACACTGGATGTCTCAATAACCACAGGTGCTCAGTCAGGATCCAGTAGTCTTTTCTTCATAACTCTCTTCAATCCATCAGAACTAAGAAAAAAGATTATGGGCTACAGCCCTACTTAAGATGCACAAATTCTACAATTAACCTCAATGCCCTTGTAACACAGTTAGATAAAAACAGATCCAGAACATGAATTATGCAACTGTTTTAAAGACATTTAAAGGGCCTGAGTCCTTCTTAGTGACAGTCCTGGTCTAGAATGTGCAAGCAAGGCACTGGCTTCAATTGCCCACTAGGAAAAACAGCTGTCGTGAGCCTAGCATGACAGCTCTTATCTGTAATCCCAGTACTCGTGAGTCTGAGGCAGTAGGACAACACCATTCTAGGCTTGTGTGAGAGCCTGTCTCAATAAACAAATGAATTTCTAAGAGTATTATGTGAAAAAAGTAGGGCACAATACTGCACCATGCACTGTGGTGCCAAGTCTGCACTCACAGATGGCACAAGAACAGTCACTCTTGAAGGAAACGCATAAAACATGACCAGTGATCACCTTGGCATGGGGGGAGGGGTCGGTAGTCCTTTTCCACTTCTCCATCATGACTAAATATCTTCTTTTAAACCTATTTTTCCGAAAAGATTATTGTCCAGACACTCTGTTAACCTGCTCAATGTTTTGTCATTTACTAATCTTTTCTCCTGCAAAGATCAAGAATTTGCACAGCTATGATTCTACTCCATCTCCAAAAGAAGTAACATTTTCATTAGTATCTCCAAGAAGTGCCCAATGAGATCAAGTGTGAGTTTGTACTATTCTTCATCTGGTAAGTCACTAACTGACTAGATGTTAAGAATTAAGGTGATCGGGGCTGGAGAGATGGCTCAGAGGTTAAGAGCACTGACTACTCTTCCAGAGGTCCTGATTTCAATTCCCAGCACCCACATGGTGGCTCACAACCATCTGTAATGAGATCTGGCACCCTCTTCCATATACATAATAAATAAATAAATCTTTAAAAAAAATTAAGGTGATCTTTAGTTTAAAATAGGAGATGTATAAGGGGGTGGGGAACTACTACTGTTTAGTTTGCTGTGAACGAGCACACATGTGCATGCAGGTGTTCATGGAGGTCAGAGAGGGTGTTGGATCCCCTGAAGCTGGAGTTACAGGGGATTGTGAGGCACCTGCTGTAGGTGCTGGGAAACAAACTTGGTCCTTCCTCTTCAAGGTAAGAAGTGCTAGTAACCACTAAGACCTCTCTCCAGGCCCCAAAATTGCTCTTTTCAAAAAACAATAGGCCAAACAGTGGTGGTTCATGCCTTTAATCCCAGTACTTGGGAGGCAGAAGCAAGTGGATCTCTCCGAGTTCGAGGCTAGCCTGATCTACACAGATTGAGTTCCAGGACAGGCTCCAAAAAGCTGTCCCAAAACACACACACACACACACAAAGTAAAAATAAAAAACATAAATAAAGTCTGGGCCTAGCAGCCTACAATTACATATGGGAGGGCCAGACAAGGATTCCAATTTCAAAGCCAGCCTGTTTCCCATCGTGAGTTCCCAAGCACTGGACAGTACAGGCCTATGGATGAAGAAAACAAGGGCCAAAGGCACAACAGCAGCAAGGTCAGTTGTGTGTTTTGTCAACTTTAAGAAAACACAAACTGGCAACTACCAATCCTTCTTCCTCTAAACGGCATGGGGCTTCTGTTTCAACTGTCACCTCTCAAGAAGTAAGCTCCTTTCTAACTCATTTTCTACTTGGAGCATTTTTCTCTCTTAATTAAGTTCGAGACCAGCACAGTGCCATGTAAAGGCTACTGAGAAAACAAGGGCTAGTCACAGTTCCCTTCTAAGTCCACAGTCTAGAAAAAGCACCATCCAATATTTTCTGCAGAAACAAACAGAAAGATCTTTGCTATCCAATCACGGTAGCTGGGTTTTTTTTTTTTTATTCCACTTACCATGTAGATTAGAGCTATTTTAAGAAGTAGGAAAAACTGTGATCAATGACGGTTTGGGACAAACCATGTTAAGGGGCGAAAGAGAAAAGGGCACTTGGAGGATTGAGTGCAGAGAGTAAAATTTGGTGGCACTCCTCCAAAAGGAGGAGCAGCAATGAGAACCATGGCAGCACTGTCAGAGCCGAGAAGGGACAAGAGGCACTTCAGGAAAGTCAGATCACTCCAGAGAGGAAGGGTACACACTTCCTAATGTGATTAAGAAGTCCTGCAGAATTAAAAACTGCAGGCTGTAACTGGGGATACAACCGAGAGGCAGTGCACCTGCCTGCCTAGCATGCTCTACCCCAGCACCGAGGGAGACAGATAAACTAGTACAAGACTGATAAAAGAAAACACTGCAGCTCCTCTTTCAATTTGGCAAAATGTCTTAAGTGTGCTGAAAGAAGAGCAGTAACAGTCTGTGGCCAAATGCAAAAGCCTTCCTTCAATTATTTATTCAATGGTGAGATTCCCCTCAAAGATTGTGAGCCCCAAAGCAGTGGGAACTACCTCGTGTGGCTCAGTCTCCCTGCATCTCACAATGCTCAGCACAGGAGCTCACAAATACCTAGCTAACACAGACAGTACATGAGACTCCTAATAACAAAATTTAACTCAAGGCATTAAAGTCTAACTCAGAATTATCAAAGCACATCTGATTAGCAGACGTGAAATGGTAAACCTATCACATCCAACTACTTACATTATATCTACCCTCACATGACAAGAGTCCGTGCTACTCTCTACACCCAAGGTGCACTGCTCCAAGAGTCAAAGAGAGCCAATACCTAATGTCCAGTCTACAGGAACGTCAAGGACTTCGAGGAATACATAGAATGCGACTATGAGGTAAACCACACACACACCCAAAGGAGGGCACTGTCAAGGACAAATGTCTGTTCTTCAGAAGTACAAACACAGGTGAGGGAGGGTGTCTGAGATAAAATTCGAGTCACACTAAAGACAAGAAGTAGATTGTGTTTAGATTCTGATTTACATGGAAAGATCTGAAAAAAACAACAACCAACACCTCCATATTTTAATGAGATAGCTCAAAAGTGAACACTGGCTGGGTACCCAACAGTGTAATTTGTTATTTATGGGTAATGGTATTGTGTTTCTATGCCAATATGTAAATTTTTAGAAAGACAAAAGAATATAACAGTATGAATGATACCTGTAATTTAAAGCATTTCTTTAAAAAGGGCAAATAACTGCAAAATGCTAATAAACTTTACTTCCGTGTGTGGGGAATATGACTGCATATAGTGTCTCTATACTTTTAAAATGAAAAAAAAAAAGACAAACACACAAAGACCCAGAGCACCAATCCACCTGTTTTTCTGGTGCCAGTGGTCAGTCACACAGCAACTACCAATCCCTATTTGGAGCTGGTGCAGACCAGATACGCCACCTCAAACTGAATGCAGGGGTAGAACTCTTAGGTCTCCCTTTGGAAATTACTCAACTGTGGAACACTGGGTGGTTTCATGCTTACATCAGAACATACCAACCACACAATCACCTGTGAAAAGACTGCAAGGACTCCTCAACTACAAATTCAGCAATCATTACAAGCACATCTTTAAAATGAAAAACTTTCTTGAGTTTTCTAGAATCTGTTTTTATGTTTTTATGGGGTTAGGGACTGCTCAGTGGTTAGAGTACCTAAGGTCCTCAGCTCCAGGATGGGAAAAAACAAAATTACAAAATAGACTCCCCCCAATTAAAGGAATCAAGATAGGTTTTTATTGCTTTTATTTATGTTTGTGCGTTATGAGTGAATACCATGTGTGGGGGAGTGCCTGTGGAGGTCAAAGAGGATGTCAGATGCTTTGGAGCTGTGGTTATACAGGCGGTTGTGAGCTGCCTGAAACTGGTACTGGGAAAAGAACTTCTGCATGATCAGGAAGCACTCTTAACTGCTGAGCCATCTCTCCAGCGCCTAGTTTGAGTTTTAAAACATACCATGACCTAAACAATAGTTTTTGGCTGAAGTGGAAATTGCAAAATTTTCAAGGTTATGACAGTTTAATGTTTCATAGCAACAACACTGATTTTCAGGGTGCTTTAATCATCTCTATCCAGAGGCACTAATAAATAAGCTACAGACTTATTAGAGGAAAAAAATCAATAGTGGAAAGTTTTAGTGACGTCTGATGGCAAGGATAGAGTACATCTTACAAGAAAACGCTCCACTCCACCAAACTCAGCTTTCACTGCTGTTTGCAACCTCCCAAGACAGCTTCACATATTTCTGCAAAGAATACTCAGACCTCGAAAAACATACAGAACACAGACAGAAGCAGGTGTTGCTGCTGCTACACTGAAATACTCATACTTTGAAACTGTTCTCAACCGGTCCAGAAAAATTAACTATCGATAGAACACAAGTTAGGGAGACAACTGCCTTAAACCACAGGATCTACAAAAATTATTTTCAAAATGCACTTGTTTTATTTTTCTCAACTCCAATCACCTGTCTCTGCACTGTTATGCTATTCTTCCCGAGGGGTTAAAATCACATCAATACACTGGTCATGTTACCATTCTGTCTAACATTAAAATGGTTTAAAAGGCAGGTGTAGAGCTAGCCCAAACCAATCCGTGGCAGCTTCCTCCTCCCTCTGTGGTTCCAGACACTTGCCTTATACAGAGGGTCCCTTGCACTCTTAGGGTACCTAGGTGAACACATGGGCAAGCAACTCAAAGCCTGCAGTGCCTGTTTACCAGATCTTCTTAACTTTCATTTGGTTGTGGCCACAACTAATTTTAACACCCTTAAAGGTTTTCTTGCATGTCAAAACATTCCAAAATGTTGCACGACTGAACTACAGACACTACCAAAATAAGCCTGCTTTATAGATATGAAAGACTTAAAGAAGCAAAATCTTGAACAATTTCCACCATGGCAGCTTCGGCATTAGGAAAAATAACCTAGATTTCTTAAATCTTAGCTGTCAAAGCAAAACCACCCTTTACCTCCGAACCTACCAAAGTTTCAAAGGCTGTCTAATTGCATGCACCAACCATTATCTCCTTTAATTTAAAATCCTGTCATACTTCACAAAGCAATCTCATCTTACACAAGGCGAAGTGGAGAGTTAAAGGACTAGGAACCATACAACCTTTTTCTTTAAAAAAATAAAATTTAATGTGTGTACGCGCACGTGTGAACCTTTCATTAGCAAACCTTGCATGCAAAACACCCCAAGATATTTATGCGGCTGATTATAAACACCAGCTCACACAATACAAGAGATACCGCAAGAGAGAACACCCTGCTGTGGACGCGCTAGCAGGATGTCCTTTCCTTTCCTTTTTCTTTCCCCCCCCAGATTAACCTGGACCGTGCCCCCGGAACGTCCTTTCCTTGCTTAAGGTACCCTCCGAAACCTGCGTTTTCCTCCAAGAGAGGGGACGCTGGGTCGGCGGCGGCAGGCCCCCCCCCCCCCCCGAAGCCGCCCGCGACCTTCCCACCCCGGCCCTGCACAGGCCGCCCCGCCCCCCCCCCCCGCCGGCCCGGCGCGGACAAAGCGGCGCCCCGGCTCCCCGCGCGGCCCGACCAGGCGCTGCACAAAGCACCGCACTTCCGGCCCGCGCCCGCCCGGAGCCGCCGCCCCCATGCTCCCCGGACTTACCGTGGCCTGCGCCTCCGGGACCGGCGCGCGCCGGCCCGAGCCGGCACGGCGTGTGGCTCGGCGACGGGCAGTGCCCACACGACGCTCAGAGGCGGCCGACCGCTAGGCCTTGCGCTGCCTCCCCGCTCGCCTGGCCGCGGCCCGCGCTACCGCCGACGCTGCGCAGACACCGCAGCCCACGACCTCACTTCCGCCCGCCGCGCGCCGGCCGGGGGCGCGCCGGGCACGTGACGCAGCTGCGCGTGCGCGCGCGCGCGCGCGCTCCGGGAGGTGTGCGCGAGGTGCCCGGATGCTGGAGCGCGCGCGCGCCCAGGCTCCGGGCCTCCGCTCAAGGCTCGAGCCAAAACCCAGCCGGGAAAGGAGTAGTTAAAGCCCGTAGTAACTTAGGGAGAAAATGTGTGTCGGTTCGCATTATGTTTACTTACTAGTTCCTTTTTATGTTTTTGGTTTTATGTTTATTCCTTTTTATGTTTTATGTTGTTGTTTTTTTTTTTCTTTTAAGCTTTTGTTTTGTTCTGAACCAGGATGGTCTTGAACTTACAGATCTGCCTGCCTCTGCCTCTAGAATACCGACTGGCATTAAAGAAACAGCCACCATGCGCAGTACGAAGATGGTATTTTTATTTTTAATGATGCGTATCGGTGTGTAGCTCTGTGTGGGTGTGCTCGCATGAGTGCTGGCGGAGGAGGGTTGGGACAGAAAAAGGAAGGCTGTGATGGCCTCCAGCTGGAGTTTTGAACCGCCCAACGTGAGTGCTGGGAACTGCTCTGAGCCATCTCAGGGACTCCCCACTCGCCTTCTTAAAGGATTTATTCATTTTTTTAATGTGTGACTGTGAGTGTTTTGTATGTATGCGCACAGCTGTGTGTCCGCTTACTGCCTGCAGAGGTCAGAAGAGGGAGTTACAGAGGGTTGTGAATCAAGTGGGTGCTGGGAATCGAACCTGGGTTCTCTGCATGAGCAAGCAGCACCCTCCACCCCCCTTGCTTTTTGAACTCCCATCTCCGTTCCACTGCCACCGCAGCAAGATATTTTACCCTGTTAAGCGTGTGTCTTGTCACAAGAGCTAGAAAATACCAAGCACTTAGAGCAAGCCCCAAACCACACAATCTTTACACAGCAGAAAAGCCAACAGAAAGAATGCGTGCCAGGAAATGTTTGAGAATAGAGTAGTCCAGAGGGGCTATTTCGGGTCATGGTGGTGAATACCTTTTAATCCCAGCGTTCCCGAGCCAGAGGCAGGAAGATCTCTGAGTTCGACGCCAGCCTGGTCTACAAAGCAAGTTCTAGGACAGCCAGGACTATTACAAGAGAAATAGAATCCCTGTCTCCAAAACACAAAAACGGGGGTGGGGTGGGATGAGGGTGGGGCTATTTAACTTCCTACCAGATACGAAAACATATTTAAAGGCTGCAGCCAATAAGCTCACCAGTGTATAGATACAAAAAACAAAACAAACAAACAAACAAAAAAACAAATGAAATGTAATAGAAAATCCAGAAGTACACTCAAACAATTTGGAGAAGTTGGTATTTGATAAAGTATTTAAAAATCACTGGGTATTATCTTCTTTAAAATCTTGCCATACTTCACAAAACATCTTAACCGTTTGCCTAAATTTCCATGTTAATGTCTTGGCGGCCAGCCTGACAGCTGGCTCTACATAGACTACACAGACTCAGAGATCTGCCTGCTCCTCTGCCTCTCAAATCCTGGGATTAAGAACATGTGCCACCATGCCTGGCTTTTCTCACCAATTTTGCCACAGCAAGCAACGATGACTTGCTGGGGTAAAGAAGGATTGTTAAATAAATGGTACTAGGACCAAAATGTAACTATCAGAAACAGTACAAGTTGTAAGTCTAACTCCTGGATAAATTCCAAATTAAAAAAAAAACAAAAACATACAACTTTTAATCATGGAAACATAAAAAAGAAGAGAACATGGGGAAATTCCTTTTTAAATGTGGAGTAAAGAATTTTTCTCTCAAAAGCCAGAAACAATGCCTATGAAAAACATTGGCTGGAGGGGCGGGCAGGTGAGCAGATGAACAGGTAAAACATTGGCTGGAGGGGCGGGCAGGTGAGCAGATGAACAGGTAAAACATTGGCTGGAGGGGCGGGCAGGTGAGCAGATGAACAGGTAAAACATTGGCTGGAGGGGCGGGCAGGTGAGCAGATGAACAGGTAAAACATTGGCTGGAGGGGCGGGCAGGTGAGCAGATGAACAGGTAAAACATTGGCTGGAGGGGCGGGCAGGTGAGTAGATGAACAGGTAAAACATTGGCTGGAGGGGCGGGCAGGTGAGCAGATGAACAGGTAAAACAGCTTGCTACTCAAACCTGTGGATTTCCAGAGCCCTGAGGATGAAAGAGAACAGACTCCCAAAAGTTGTTCTCTCACGTCCACACAGGCCCCATGGACATGTGCATGCACATGCAAAACACACACACACACACACACACACACACACACACACACACACACTCAACAAATTTAAAGAAAATTAATGTTGGCTGGAGAAATCACCCTAGGCAATATCAAAAGGCATATGATTAACAATGAAACATATTCCACAAAGGGTTATATTAATCTCTTCGGTATTCTGAGACCTTCCAGAAGCCACTAAGAAACAGTCCCACTAGTCAGTAGAGAAATTAGTAGAGTTCACAGCAAAGGACACACAAATAGGTCTTGATAATATGAAAAAGTCAACCTTATCTCTAAAAGAAAAATTCAAGTTAAAATTTTGAGTCACAGGACTTTGGAGGCACAGATAATGAGGATTGCCTCAAGCTTAAAGCACTCTGGTCTACCAGATGAGTTTTAAGTTCTAGATCAACAAGATCCTATTTCAACAAGAAAAAATACAACAACAAAGCAAAACTTCGAGGAAACAAATGTTAGGGTAGTATTTTTCACCAATGACTGAGAAGCATTAAAAAAAAAAAAGGCAATATCCTCTATTGCTAGGCCACAGGAAATGGGCACCAAATTGTTGTTTTGGAGAGGGGACCATTTGAGATGTGTATCAAGATCAATGCACACAAAGCTTTTAGCCCAACAAATCCACTTCTGAAAGCTTGTCTATATAGCCTTCTCTAGAGCAACAGAACTTATAGAATGATTACACACACACACACACACACACACACACACACACACACACACACACACACACACGTATATGGAGATTTATTAGAATGACTTACAGGCTGCAGTTCAGCTAATCCAAAAAGGGCTGGTTGTGAACAAAAAGTCCAAGAATCCAATAGCTGTTCCGTCCACAAGGCTGGGTGTCTTAGCTGGTCTTCAGTATACGCTGGAATCCCGAAGAAGTAGGCTCTAATGCTAGTGAAGGAATGGACTTGCTAGCCAGGTGAGAGCAAGCAGGCCAAGGGTAAAAGCTTCCTTCTTCCATGTCCTTATACACAGGCTTCCAGCAGAAGGCGTGGCCCAGATTCTAGGTGTGTCTTCCCACCTCAGGATTAAAGGCTGATCTTCCTATTTCAAATTAAGCAAAAGTCCATCCCAGGTGTGCCCTCCATTTTAATTCTAGATGCAGTCAAGTTGATAACCAAGAATAGCCATTGCACACTTGTAAAATGCAACAAGTACATGCTCATTCCGGAGAGCATCCTTTACAACAGGAAAGTACAGGAAGCTCTGGCTGCTAGTCTGGTATCTGGGACAAATGGCTGTGCTAAACTTTTACAGCCTAAGGATGGGGCTGTTCCTGCCCCAGGACAAGATATGATCTGAGTAAGGCTGCTATTCATTCCAAGTATGGTCTGAAAGACTTCTCCTTAACACGTTCTAATCTGTCTTAGGGCATCATGACACTACTGTAGAAGAATCTACACTTTAGCCAACAGGCTCCAACCGGCATCCGTTTGACCCCTAGTAACTCGGGATGTCTTTACAAAGCCAATCCCAAGGGAGGAAAAAAAAAGCTCACGCTGTAAAAGTTATTCCTTACTGCCTCGAAAAAAACAAAAACAAACAAACAAAAGTATTCCTTAACCAACTGACAAGCTGCCCCTCTAGTCATCTAGATATGAGCATGTAATGGCTATTGTGAATTGTCAACCTGATGGAATCTAGAGTCACCAGGGAAACGGTATGCCTCTGCAGGAGATTATCTTGATTGTGTTAATTGATGTGTGAAGGCCCATCTTAGGTGTGGATGGGACCCTTCCTAGTGTCAGGAACCCTGGACTGTATAAAATGGAGAAAGTGAGCTGAATGTCAGCCTACATTCTTCCATCTTTGATTCTTAACTCTGGCTACAATGTGGCCAACTCCTTCGAGTTCTCGCGCTGCCATGATGGGCTATATAACCTGGAACTGTGGGCCATGTTGACCCTTTCTTTCTTAAATTGCTTTTGTTAGAATCTGTTTGTTTGCTTTGTTGTTGTTTTGAGGCAGGGTTTTACTATGTAGCCCTGCCTAGCCTGGAACTCCCTATGTACACCAGGCTGGTCTCAGACTAACAGACTATCTGCCTGCCTCTGCTTCCCAAGCGCTTAAAGGAATGCACCACCACCACCTGGCTTTGTCTGGGTATTTTCTCACAGTAACAGGAAAGGAAACCAAAGGCAGTCGTTATTGTTTTTTTATTCCTGTGTTAAAATATCATGACCATAAGCAACTTATGGAAGAGTTTATTTTGGCTTACAATTCCAGAAGTTTAGCATCCATAATGTGGGCCATGAGGGGTGAGGGTATGGTGGTGGGTGGCTGGAGCAGGAAGCTGACAGATCACATCTCCATCTGCAAACACAAAACAGAGGGTGAACTGGAAACAGAGTTAGGCTATAAACACTTAAACCCAGCCCCCAATGACGTAGTTCCTCCAGAAAACCTGAACCTCTTAAATGTTCCATATCCTGCTCAAACAGTGTCACCAAGGAATAGGAATCAAATGTTCAAATACCTGAGCCTCAGGGACATCTATACCACCACACGACGATAGACCCCCACACAGGTGAGCACTGATTGCCTGCACAGAACCCTGTCCCCTCATAAAAGTGGGACCTGAGCAAGTGTGTGTAGGGGGAAAATCAGAAGAAAGATAATATTCATGAGGGTTTTCTTTATAGCTTTGAATCATGTCAATGTATCTACAATTAGATGTAAAATAAAAATCTCATATTTTTCTGGAAGTACAAAGAGTGTCAGTCCTTCAGGATAAAGTCTGGCTGTCTCATATAAAACTAAACATACATCTACACACTCACCCTACAAATTGTGCTGCAGAAAAAATGGAATCATACATTCCTGCAAAGATTTGTACAGAAATGCTCATAACAATTGGCTGATTACCACCTGAAACAAGGCTCCAGGGCACCCATCGCTAGGAGACAGGCAAGGAAGCTCATGGTTGTAAGAGCCTGAGGATGCATTTCTGTCATTTCCCAAGCACAGCCATTATTAAAAATTACAGTCTAGGGCCGACAAGACAGCTCAGCTGGTAAAAGCATCCACGGTATAAGCCTGACGACTTTAGCTCAATCCCTGGAGCCTACAGTGGAAGAGCTGATTCCTGAACGCTGTCCTCTGACCTCCATATGTGTGCTGCAGTGGGCATGCGCCCTCCCCTCCCCACAATCACAATGAAATGTAAAACTACTCTTCACGGTGTTTGTGCTTTCAGGATAGCTATGCTATCCCCAATAAGATATGAGCTCTGATAGCTTCATATATTTGTCGTACTTGCTATGGACTTTAAGATTTTTTGCTTTTAAGTTTTAAATTGTATCTATGGCTGTTTTGATTTCCATTTATTACATTCATGATATAAATCCTTGTAAACAATTTTTTGACTGGAGTTTTCATGTACTGTGGATAGTTATCTCAAAATCAAATCACCGGTTTTTCTAGTTTTAATTATTTGTACATCTGTATGGGGGGCACAGAAGTTCATGCTTACATTAGTGCAGGTACCCTCAGAGTCCAGAAGCGGATGTCAAATCATTTGTGACTGAAGTAATGGGAAGTTGGGAACTGGGCACTGGGAACTAAACTGAGCTCCTCTGGAAGAGCAGTACCCACGCTTTTGTTGTTGTTTGTTTGTTTTTTGAAACAGGGTTTCAGTGTGTAGCTTTGGAGCCTGTCCTGGAACTCGTTCTGTAGACCAGGCTGGCCTTGAACTCACAGAGATCCACCTCCCTCTGCCTCCTGAGTGCTGGGGTTAAAGACGTGTGCCACCACCACCTGGCTGCAGTACCCACTCTTAATCTTCTCCAGCCCAAACAGGTGATTTGAAGAAATGGATTTGTAGGTTTGTTTGTTTGTTTGGGTCTCATATAGCCTGGAATAGCCTCAAACTCATTATTTAGCTGAGGCTGGCCTTGAACTTTTGATCTTCCTGCATCTTCTAAAGTAAGAATACAGGTGTGGGTATGCCTGATCAAGATGAACTAGTTTAAAGCTTTTGAAACTATCAAATTTTCTCCAGAAGAATTGTACCAACTTACAGATATACAAGCAGGATTTCTAGTCATCAGTTTATCTGACTTCTTACATGTTGAATTTTCACTATCTTTTTTTAGATTATGACTATGTTTATTTTTGTAGAATGTTGGCTGCACTCGCACTTTCTCTTCTGTTAATGACTTACTTATGAATTCATTACTCACTTTTTAGAGTTTTAATGTTTCCCTAGTCAATTCACTTGTTGTGAATTGTATGAAATAAAGAGTTGATAGGAAAATATGATGTTTTTACATCAACCATCTAGCTGGAGGCAAAGGTGTATTATTATATTTATTGTTATTATTGTGTGTGTATTTGTGACGTGCACGAGCACACCAAGATGTGCACGTAAAGGCCAGAGAACAACTTTGTGGAGTTCTTTCTCTTCTTCCCAACTCAGGTCCTCAGGTTTATTCGCCAAGCATTTTATCCACAGAGCCATCTCACAGGTCCCAGATTGCAACGTTTTTGAGAAAGTAAAATTCCAGTTAAATTTACAATGTGTAGTTGAGCCCGGGAATCTCTATCTTGTCCCTTCCTGAAGGGACCTCAGACTCTAGACCTTCTTACCTCTGCCTTCCAGGTACTAAAACCACAGGTATCCACCACTATGTCTCACCCCACTTTCTTACCTAATAACTGAGGTAAACAAGGAAGTGGGGCTAGTCATGAGGTAATTTGCCTAAACTGAAGGCCACAGAGGCAGTTGAGTGTGTATGCATTCCAGTGTGGCTCCTCATTGCCCCCTGTTGCGCTTAGACTAGAAGCTGAACTTTCAGCACAGACACATGTGGGCTAGAGTGACTGCTCACTCACCCACAGTGGACCTTCTGAGAGCAGGTGCTCGTGCTCACTCACTCACAGTGGGCCTTCTGAGAGCAGGTGCCCATGCTCACTCACCTACAGCAAACCTGAGAGCAGGTGCCCATGCTCACTCACCTACAGCAAACCTGAGAGCAGGTGCCCGTGCTCACTCACCCACAGTGGACCTTCTGAGAGCAGGTGCTCGTGCTCACTCACTCACAGTGGGCCTTCTGAGAGCAGGTGCCCATGCTCACTCACCTACAGCAAACCTGAGAGCAGGTGCCCATGCTCACTCACCTACAGCAAACCTGAGAGCAGGTGCCCGTGCTCACTCACCCACAGTGGACCTTCTGAGAGCAGGTGCTCATGCTCACTCACCCACAGTGGGCCTTCTGAGAGCAGGTGCTCATGCTTACTCACCCACAGTGGACCTTCTGAGAGCAGGTGCCCGTGCTCACTCACCCACAGCGGGCCTTCTGAGAGCAGGTGCCCATGCTCACTCACCTACAGCAAACCTGAGAGCAGGTGCCCGTGCTCACTCACCCACAGTGGCCCTTCCTTCTCCTTGTCTTGGCAGGGAACTGGGACACAAAGCCAATTTCACTAAAGCCAGAAAACTTATTAGCAGACACTGCAGCCTCTTCACCAGTCCCTGGAACCTGTATTTATATCAATCTGTATTCAAATACTACTTTTTCCTGTATTTAAGTTACCTTCCTATTATTTAAATTATCTATCATCTATCTATCTATCATCTATCTATCTATCTACCTATCTATCTATCTATCTATCTATCTATCTATCTATCTATCTATCTATCTTCATTAAAGAAAATTTGTAGGGCTGGAGAGATGGCTGGACAGTTAAGAGTACTGGTCCTCAGTGGGCACTTGCACTATGTACGCATATTCTCATACAGACGTGTGTGTGTGTTTGTGTGTGTGTGTGTGTGTGTGTGTGTGTGTGTGTGTGTATACGTACATATAAAACTTAAAATGAAGAGAAAATTCAGTAGATGCAGGAAAGTAGGAAGAAGAAAAAAAATCTGCATTTTCTATTGCTGTGAAAAAATTATGACTCAAAGCACCTTGGGGAGGGAAGGCTTTATTTGACTCGCATGTCTTGATCACAGTCAATCACTGAGGGAAGCCAGGGCAGGAACTGAAGCAGAGACCATGGAGGAACACTGCTTACTTCCTGACCTGCTTCCTTGCACAAGCCGGGACCACCTGCCCATGGATTGCATCACCCATAGCAGGATAGGCTCCTCAGTATCAGTTATCAATCAAGAAAATGCCTCCATAGACTTTGTTATGCCCAGATTGGGACCCCAAAGACAAACCGCCACAGACCTTAGGTTCAGAATGCAATTAGCATGGTTTATTTCTGTTTACAAGCCGCGGACAGGGAAGCTCGATCCAAAGCACTCACTCGTAGTCGTGAGGCCAGGAGGAACTTGCTTTTTCTTTGTGTGGCTAGCTTTTTAAAGGCAAAATCCACAAGCCCTTCAGGGGGGTTGGGGGAGTTTTGCACGGGTGTAACTCGGATTGGTTTATCTTTATCTCTGTTCTCTTTTAATTGGGTGAGGGTATGTAACCTTTGAATTTACTGGTTGGTGGTTACAATTTATTACTTTGGGGGCAGTCCAGCACAAGTCCCAGGCTTTGTCCTTGAGCCACCATGGGGGCTGGCTGGTCAAGCACGTACTGCACATAACTCTAAGTTGGTGAGGGGCCCCAGAAAGTAAACATCTGGCTAAACTTTGAGCAGTCTTTTGTTCATGGCCCTCCCAGAAACTGCTTGCTCAAGTCTCAGGAAACTGAAATTGAGGCCTGATCTCTGAGAGAAGACTGAGCAGCCTGTTATGGCATCTGCTTGGTCCTTTCAGACTTATCCATGCGTCACTCTGATGGAGGTTTTTTTTTTTTTTTTTTTTAGAGTCAAAACACTTTATTCAGAGGCTTGGGGAAAGGGTGGAGAGGTCCACGCTGTCTGCTGTCTTCCACTGGGCAGATCTTCGAGGTCGGTCGGTCACTAAGAACTTTTTTTTTGTTTTTTTGTTTTTGTTTTGTTTTTTTCCCTCAGTTGGAGTTTCCTCTTTCCAAATGACCCTAGTTTGTGTCAAGGTCACAAAAACTAGCCAGCACAGCGTCTATACTTCTACTGATTCAGGTGAGCACAGGGACTGCCTGATGATCAGCAAGCACCTTTCCTCTGTCTCTGTCCCCATTGGGGCAGCACCCAGCCTCTCCTCTTCTGTAGGTAATTTGGGGTCGGGCATTTCATAGTAGAAGGGCAGATAAACAAGTCCATCTTAAAACAGTTTCGGGGTGTAAGAGCTGCGAGGGCAAATGTTTCCTTGAACCAAACTATTAAAGGATTATGTTTACTGTCTCACGTATAAGCACAAGGGGGGGGGGGCATATGCGCATGCTTAAAGTTAGAGGATATACAACCCACCAACTTAAAGATGGTCCAAAGCTATTTAACATTAAGCCCATCTGCCAATCACGGTAGGGGGTCTACCTAATTTTCATCCAGGGAATCTGCTCCTCCCTTTACCCAAGCTCATAAAAAAGGATGCTCCAAAAGGACATGGAGGTCTTGGGTCTTATGCTTGCTCAGGCCTGTTCCCATTCTGGGGAGTATATTCTACACATTTTTCTTTTAAAATAAATGTACACCTTCATTACTTCTATGTCTTGTCCAATTCATTGTTTGAGATACAAACAACCTAGAAACAATATGAGACACACGAGGCACTATCATTCAAACAGTATGATAGTTTTTTTTTTGTTGTTGTTGTTTTTTGAGATGCGATCTCAAGAATTCCCAGACTGGCCTGGAGCTCCCAAGTGTTGCGATTACAGTTGTGTACCACCATGCCCTCCTAATGAATTTGTTTGTTTACTTGCATTTGTGACAATGGCTATGTAGCTCAGGCTGGCCTCAAACTCATGAACCTCTTGACTCAGCCTCCTAGTTCTGGGATTATAGTCCCAAATCCTTCCTCATTCATTTCTTTATATGTTTTATATTTTAAGCTATAATAATCCTATGTGACTTCTTGCGACGACACCCAGCTTTGGTCCTTGGTTGCTGTTTCAGTTTTGACATCTCCATTTTTCAGCTTTTGAGCACGCATGTCCTCATTTCTGGCTCCGGGGTGTTCCAGGCTCAGCTTGCCCTAGTCCGGCGGCCACGCACTTCTCTACGAAGCTCTGTGTGTAGAGACCAAGATCAGGATGCTTAGAACCGCCTTCGAGCTGCCAACTAAGCCCCGGTTAAAAGCAATCCTTCAGGCTCCAGCCCTGCATCCCGGCGGGCACCTGCCTCCCGCGCATGCGTACGAGGCGGTGACGCAGGACCTGGACTTGCGCGTTCAGCTAAGAGCAGAAGAAGCCGGCGACCTTGCGTTCTCAGCCCGATCCCTGCCTAGCGGCCTGGACATTCGCAGGTGACTGTGCCCGCGGTGCCCCTCTGCGCCCGCGTGCGACCCCTTCCCTGGACCTCCCCTGTCGGAGTACCCCATCTGGCCCCGCTCCACGCCCCTCCGGGGTAACCCGCTTCGCCGACACCCCTCTCCAAGCCTGGCTCTGGGGAGCTCCAACCTTGCTGGCCGCGCCCACTTGCTCAGCCTCAAGTCCTCGCTGCTCTCTTCTTCGGTGACCCCTCTCAGCGCCTGTTCCTTCTCCCTTCCCCAAAGTTCCTCCCCCGGTCTTGCTCCCTTTCCTTTCTCGAGTGTCTCCATTCTGACCCACGCCCCTCCCCCTTCCCTTAGTGTCGCCCTTTCTGATTGAATCCGCGCCCCCCGCCGGCTCCTGCCTTTCCTCCGCTGTCCGTATCCTGATTGCTTTACCTCAGCCTCTGCCTCCGCACCTCCAGAATCTTGATTGTATCCCCACCATCTCCTGTCTCCTTCCCCCCACCTCCAAGTCTCTGTCTCTTCCCCCTTTCCCCTTCCTTGTCTCCATCCTGATCTGTCTTCCTCGCGTAGTCTTTCCTAATGTTTTGTCTAGCCTAGCGTCCCCCCCCCCCCTTCCCTGGGTCCCTGCGGACTTCCCCAGTTTCCCCTCCTTAATCTTATCCTTCCCTGCCTATGTCTGGTCCAGTCTCGTGCCCCTTCCCTTCCCCCAGGGTCCTTTCCGCGTTCCCTAAAGGCCCACACCCTGGTTGTGTCTTCCCCAACCCAGCGCATCCCTTCTCCAGTGTCCCCTATCCTAATGGTATCTTCCGTAGAGCCGCTTAGTCCTGGCCCCCCCTTCTCCACCCATGGCGGGTGAGGTGGTGGTGGGGGCGCTCTGCCGAGGATGGGCTCTCCCTGGCCCCTGTGGCCCCCACAGGGGACCACTGCTGCTTCACTAAGACCCTCTGGTTACCTTCCGCCTGCCGTTGCCCATCTTTGGCGGGCCCCCTATTCTCCTGCGCTTTCATGGTGTGTGGTCTTACACGGTCTTTAGGTTCAGGTGTTTTGATTGTACAAGCGTAACTCCTTTTTGGTACAGTTCATTGTTATCCAGCTAGAGACCTTGGGAGGTCAGGGGTTTTTATTGGGGGGAAGCAGAAATTGTTGTCTCTAACTCTCAGATGCAGAGTGGTTTACAAAGAGACTTCATAAAGGAGTGGAGTAATTCCCAGTGTTTTAGAATATAGGGGGAAAGGTCACGGATTCGAGAGACTACGTGGCTAATTCAGAACACACTCCAAAGAAGCTGTGTGTGCGTGTGTGTTCGTGTGTGCGCGCGCGTTCCATTTTACCAGGAGAGGAAGGCTTGTCTCTTGTGGTCTTTGAGGCAACCAGTACAGGAAATGACTTGTCCCACTTTACAGGAAATGGTAAGGTAGCAACTGGGATTTATGGCTGCTTACCCAGGGTGATGAGTGTTTGCTGAAGGAATCATTGACCAAACATGGTTGTGTGTCCACCAGCCTGTGCTGTGGGCTTGCCTTCTCAGTGAAGAAGGGCATGTAGGTGGGGGTACTGTTGGTGCTGGTTCCTTCCTTAGGGGATTCTGAGTGTTTCCTGGGCCCAGGAAGCTTTGACTCAGGGTGGTCAGCAGGATATGGTTAGGACAGGTGGCTTGGGTAGAGAGCCTCTAGCCAAGTGCTAGCCAGGTGCTTGCCTGGGTTTATGTAGTGTCAGTGATGTTTGTTCTGTGTGTGAGAGATTACCCACTGATCTTCCTCAGGGCAGGAATCAAAACTCTGTGAAGGTGTCTTCCTGTCAGACACATAGTAGGTGTTCAGTAAATTAAGGGTGTTAGCACAGTTTTGTAAGTCAATTCCCTGATAATAAAGACTGCATTTATGAAATCAATGTCTCTCTCTCTCTCACTATGTCTGTCTGTCTGTCTGCCCCAACCCCTTTCTATCTCTTACCTCTCTATCCTTGGAAACTGAACCTTTGAGTTGTAGTTTATGCAGAGAGCCAGTGACCTGAGAGGGAGGCGGTGTTCATACCTTTGAACACCCTCTGCTAAGTCAGCTGCAGCCAGCGGCTGATATGGCGAGGGGGGAAACAGAGGCAGTCTACCATTCTAGTCTTGGCCCTCTGGTCAGGAGGTCTGCCTAGTCCCTGAAGTTTATGGTGTCTGCGGTCCTCCTTAATGTCTGCACTTCCTCATGGCAGCCTCTCTTGAACTGGGTTTGGCCATTCTTCAGGCTGCCAAGTCCAGTGTTTCTCCTGGTGCTGCCTGGACCAGGGGTTAACTCAGAACAGCAAACCATGACCAGGGATGTGTAAAGGTTCCTTTCTACAGTACGTGTTACAAACGTGTCCTTAAAATGTAGAGTATAAAAGTGCTCCCATAGGCTCTTCCTATCCCTTGACATTCGCTATTGTTATAATGTCATATCTGTGCGTACTGTGTCATATGGGTGGTGGCTTCCTGCTACCATGCATTTAGTTAACGTTTGTATGACTTCATACCTGTAAGGAACTTTCCAACGTAAAGCTGTACATAGCATTCGCAACAGTAAGCAGTTAGGCTTACAGTGTTATGAACTGTCTTAACCTTTTGTGAAAGCTGAACTTTTTTGTTTTGTTTTGCTGAGTTTTTGTTTGTTTGTTTGTTTGTTTAAAGCATATCCTGTAAAACAGCACATTCTTTGACTGATTGGTTTCGTCCCCAGTCCTGCCAGAGTGGCTACACAGAAATTTGCTCCTGGAGCACTGTCTAGAGATGGGTGAATGGGTAGGTTGGGAGGTCGGTTCTCCCTGACTCCTGAAAGCTCGACTGTGCTTTTAACTTGTAGTCATATGTGACATCTTTCTTTTCTCCAGCCTTTCTTCTGCATTAGTGGATGGCAGACAAATTAAAGAATTATTTGATTAGTGTCAGCAACTACCCAAAACTACACAGTACAGACTGAGAGAGGAAAGGTGTAATTAGATTGGTAGTGGCTTGTACAACCCAGGACTATCCGCTCCGTAGCCACACCCACAGTGGTCTGGGCTTTCCCACATCAATTTTTAGTCAAGAAAATGCCAGACTGACTTGCCTGCAGGCCAGTCTGATGGAGGCTTTTTTTCAATTGAGGTTCCTCTTCCGAGGTAACTCTAGTGTGTTTTAACTTGACAAAACAAAAACAAGATATACAGCAAAACAACAACCAAAAAAAAACCACCCAACCAAAAAAAAAAAAACAAAAAAAAACCCAACCTAGATGAAATCTACCTATTTGTACTTCATTTTCTAATAATTCTCATTGCTTTCAAATTGGAGGGAGGAATCTTAGTGACTGTGTTATTGCAACTGAAAGTCAGTAAACATGATTATGATCATATATATTTTTTAAATTCATCAAGACTGATGTTTCTAAGTATAGACTTGGGACCCAGAAGGCCTGTGTTCAAATCCTGTCTCAATTCATCACATTGGGCAGCTGCTTACTTGGCTTTCTGGGCCTTGCTTTTTCATCTGTGAAATGAAGGTATACCATCTGCTTGACAAGATTATGGAAAATATGACTGAAATAACATACAAGTGTTTGACACCTTGCCTGACAGGAAAGACTCAACCCAAGGTAGCTGTTTCTACAGCAAATTAAATGTACTGTGAGAGTCAATTTTATTTTATCTTTTTCAAGATGTATTTATTTATTATGTATACAGTGTTCTGCCTGCACGTATCCCTGCAGGCCAGAAGAGGGCACCAGATCTCATTACAGGTGGTTGTGAGCCACCTTGTGGTTGCTGGGAATTGAACTCAGGACCTCTGGAAGAACAGTCAGGGCTCTTAACCTCTGAGCCAGCTCTCCAGCCTGAGAGTCAATTTTAAACACACACACTGTGATCATTAATACCGACTGTCAACTTGACAAGATCTAGCATCATTTGGGAGACAGGTCTCTGAGCTTGCCTGTGAGGGAGTTTCTAGATTGGTAGACTGGATTAACTAACGTGGAAAATCCACTCTAAATGTGGATGGCACCACCCAGTGGGCTGGGATTCTAGACTGAGTAAGAAACTGAGCTGAGCATCAGCATCTGTCTCTCTCTCTCTCTGCTTCCTGACAACAGATGAAGTGTGACCAGGTGCTGCACGTCCCCACGGCCACGACTTCCCTGTCACGATGGACTCTGTCCTCTCCACCTGGAACCTGAAATAAACCCTTCCCTCCTTCAACAGCCTTTGTCAATTATTTTGTTAGAGCCATGAGAAAAATAATATACCCACCTTAGGGGTGGGGAAAGTACCCCGGTACATGACCGAATCAGTCTCTGAAAGAACAGAAATATTTCTCTGTCTTTGCTTGGCATGCTGAGTGCCACATGCTCCATCGTTTATCCCCGTGTGTCACTGTTAGGTATTGTGTACGTCATTGTACGTCCTGTTACAGGATCCATAACTAAGTGGAGCCCATAGATAAGCCCATAGATAAGAGACTTTGGAATATCTGAGACTTGATTTTTAGAGAGACTTTGAATAATTTAAGAAACTTTGGACTTTTTTTTTTTTTTTTGGTTTTTCGAGACAGGGTTTCTCTGTGTAGCTTTGCGCCTTTCCTGGAACTCACTCTGTAGCCCAGGCTGGCCTCAAACTCACAGAGATCCGCCTGCCTCTGCCTCCCGAGTGCTGGGATTAAAGGCGTGGGCTACCACCGACCGGCAGATGAAACTTTGGACTTTTAACTGTTGAAGTTTTAATGACAATGTAAGACCTTTAAGAAACTGAAATGTGGGCTGGAGAGATGGCTCAGAGGTTAAGAGCACCGACTATTCTTCCAGAGGTCCTGAGTTCAATTCCCAGCACCCACATGATGGTTCACAACCATCTGTAATGAGATCTGGCTCCCTCCTCTGTGTACATAATAAATAAATAAATCTTTTAAAAAAAAGAAACTGAAATGTTTTATATTGTGCGGTTGATGTTACTGTGAGACCTTGAGGACAAATGAGAAAGGGAAGGTTATGGTTTCATAGTGTTCTATTTGTGTGTCAAGTGGTCAGTTGCCTTGGTCGGTTTTTGTAAACTTGACACAAGTAAGAATTACCTAGGAAGAGTTACCTCAGTTGAGAAAATGTCCCCATCAGATTGTCTGTCAGTAATCTGAAGGGAATTTTCTTGCTTAGTGATTGGTGGGGATGGTGCCACCCCTGGCAGGTGGTCCTGGGTTGTGTAAGAAAACTGACTGAGCGAGCCACCAAGGAGCAAGATGGTAAGCAGCACTCCTCCGTTGTCTCTGCCTTGAGTTCCTGTTTTGATTGTGAGAAGTCAGGAAAGGCCGTTAGTAAAGGTACAGCCTCCGTGGCAGTAGATGCCCAGGGATTGAACAGATCATGGAGAGAAATTGAAACGTGGCAAGGTCAGAGTCCCTGAAGAAACTTCTTCCTCCCTCTGATGATAGACTATGATGTGGAACTCTGAGCAAAATAACCCTTTCCCCCCCAAGTTGTCATTATGGTCATGGTGCTTTATCACAACAGTGGAAACTAAGACAGTGTCTGTGGAGGTAATTTTGATGTTGCAGTGCGAAACCTGCCTCTTGCCTCAAGGGGAATGTGGTGGTTGGTTCTTAAACAAATAGGGGTGATTACCATGGCCCCAGAATACGGATTCATTTCCCCCTGGGTGACAAGTTCCAACTGAGCAAACAGAACGAAGTCTTAGGTCAAGGGGACCATCAGTTAGGTAGCTTACAGCGCACGGGGAAAACTAGGGACCTCGTGGTCTGCTAAGTCAGTACAATGCAAAGGTTTGACACCCGTTGAAAGGATGTCAGGTCAAATGCAAAGTGGGCAGTGAATGGGAGCTAAAGATAGCCCAAGATAATGTGTCCCTGGATCGTTAACATTCTAACTCTCCACAGTAAGAGAGTCTTAATTAGTCCACCAGCCTTGCAGAATCTTTAACTTAAATCTATGTTGTTGTTTTCTTTCTGGGATATCAGCATTGTTGATAAAGATGTCTCGTGCCTTGCAGATTGCTACTCCTTGGTGTGATTCCTCACTTTCTGCTTTCCCCCCAGTATCCCAAAGTTTCAATCGTCTATTTTACTGAGGGTTTACTTACTTACTTACTTACTTAATTATTTATTTATTTTTGTGGCAGTGTCTCACTGAATAGCCCTGGCTGGCCTGGAGTTCACTGTGGAGATAAAGTAGTCCTCACACTTCCAGAGATCTACCTGCCTCTGGGCAGTAGAAAGAACTTTAGGATTAAAGGCACACGCCACCAAGCCCAGCTAGTTTGAGGAGCTTAAACAGCAACAAAGCATGCATGTGTGTGCAGTGTCCATGGATCCGGAAGAGGGCATAGGATCCCCTGGAGCTGAAGTTGCAGGTGGTTGTGAGCCGGCTGCCATGGTTGCCGGGAACTGAGCTCTGCAAGAGCACTGTGTGCTCTCTACTGCTGTGCCTCCCTCCAGCCCCAAGGAGCTTTGAAAAGTCCTTCTAAGGAATATAGAATCGTGTTGCTCTGGAAAACACTTATCTCACGCTATTTCTCTGCTCTCTGTGGTTTGTTTCCAAAATCACATAAACAGGCGATGTATTTATTTATTATTTATTGATGCTGAAGGTTGAGTCCAGAGCCTTTTTCTATGTCCTGCTCTGCTATGGCTGGGCTATAGCCTTAGTTCCTAGCAGAATTTTTTCCTTTTATAGTTTTTATTTAAGCTGGGCAGTGGTGGTACACACCTTTAATCCCAGCACTCTGGAGGCATATATGTGTTTTATGTATAAGTCAGATTACAGCTGGAGGGAGTTGGTTCTCTCCTTCCACCCTTTTAGGTCCTAGGAATGGGGCTTGGACTTGGGTTGCCAAGCTTGACTGCAGAGTTCCTTAACCATCTCTTCTAGGCCCTCCTTTTTCTTTCTGAGAAAAAGATAACCATCACCACCACCGCCTCCTCTTCCTCTTTCTCCCCTTCCCTCCCCCCATTCCCTGCTTTCCTCTCCATCCTTTTTTTCTGGTGCTGGGGAATGGAACCCAGGGTACACATGTTCCAGGCAAGTGCTCTGCCACTGAGCTGTATCCGAGTCCGATTGAAGTTTTGGTTGTGGTTATTTTAACCCAGAGCTCGGAATGTTCTTATTTTAGAACATTCTGTTTTTGATTTTTGGGATACAGCATGTGTTATTTCTTTGACGGTAATGATGCTGGTGTTTTTATGGTAGGAGCCTGGGCAGTGGCAGCACTAACAAGCCAGACAGCCACTGGTCCTTAATAGACCAATTAGACAGACAGATGATAGTGAAAAAGCCACATATACCCCCTTCCACCACATCTGCCTTTAGGGCCTGTTATGAGGGATCTATATATATCCCTTTGTTTTACATGTAGGGGTATTTTGTGTGCCTCTGTATACTACGTGCATATAGTACCTTCAGAAGCCAGAAGAAGGTGTTGGATGCCCTGTGACTGGATGTGTTGTGAGCCCCCATGTAGGTGCTGAGACTTGAACCTGGGCCCTGCTCTTAACTACCGAGACATCTGTCAGCCCCAAGGTTTAGGTTGAAGTAAAAGGTTAGGAAGTGTGCTTAGCTAGGCAGTTCTGGTCAAGGTGTGCAGCATTGGCTCAGCATTGGTTGAGCATCGGTCTCTCCCGAAAGGTGTTCTGACAAGTCAGAGCTGAGCGGATTCTCTTTCCAGGAGACTGGCCTCCCCTCTGGTGGAACCAGGCTTCAGCCTTTCCCTTCCAGTGTGAGACGCCTGAGAAAATTCCAGTCCTCCAGAGACCATTGTTTCCAAAGCTTTGTGGTCGGGGTGGAGGTCAGGATGTAGTAGCCATCTGCAATGTTTACTAAGCCTGCTCTCTGTGTGTCTTAACTTGTCTTCACCGGTGTGGAGGGCCTGGTTGGTGCCACACATTGCTTTTGGCCTAGCAGTCAGAGGCCGGGGTCACTGCTGCCACTGGTAGAATCTTGTAAACAGTGCTCACATGCAGGAGTACCAGGAGCATTGCTCAGGAGGCCAGAATACAGACATGGCATACATTTCCGTATTCTATGCCCAGTCACATGCCATCGTGCCCCAGCTTCAGTGCCTCCAGAATATGTATGCCCTGCATCTGACTATCCTCTCTGACCTGGGTGAAGAGCCATCGGTGCCACAGAGCACTCCCGTTGACATGGCTTCTTCTGACCTTTCTCTTACAAGTGTGTAAGAGCCTGTCTAACAAGTCCCAGTACATTCCTCAGCTTGTTAACCCAAGAGTCATTACTCCAGGGCTGTTTCCTTAGCAGCCCAAGTTCAGGTTACCTTCAAGCCTGTTCCTAGCGTTTCCCTGACACCAGTTCCAGTATACCTGAGCCCTCCATTCAGAAGTCTGGTCTTTACATGCAGCTCCTAATATCTTAAATAGTAAATGCAGCATACATCCCTGTCAACCCAGAGCTACTTAATTATCAAGTGAAAGGATGGTATGATATAGAATTAAAGATAGTGCTGGAGTTTTGTTGTTGTTGTTTGATTTTTGTTTTTGTTTTCCATTTCTAATCCCCTCAGTTTTATGGAATCAAGCTCATAGTGAAATGCATCCCTGCCCCCCAACACATTGTGTTGATTAACGCACATTTTTGTCAGCTTGACACAAATCTAGACCTATAAGGGAAGAGGGAATCTCATTTGAGGAATTGCCTCCATTGGAGTGGCCTATAGGCAAGTCTGTGAGGTATTGTCTTGATTAATGGTTGATATGGGAGGGCCCTGCTCACTGTGTGGGGCCCTGGGTTCCATAAGAAAGCAGGCTGGCCAAGCCCGAGGAGCAAGCCGGTAAGCAGAGTTCTCACATGGCTTCTGCTTCAGTTCCTGGTCCCAGGTTCCTGCCTTGGCTTCCCTCAGTGGACTGTGCCCCTGGATGTGTAAAGCAAATGAAACATTGCCTCTCCATGTTGCTTTTGGTCAGTGTTTTATCGCAGCAACGGAAAGCAAACCAAGACAAGTGTTTCCTAGCAGTATCCCATTTTAAAATTTCAACCCTAGTCACCAGTTAGTGGTTCGACTTCCAGTCCTTCTGCTTCAGCTTCCGATGGGATTATAGTCCTGTGTCACTACCCACTTTGGTGCTGGGAATCAAACTCAGGTCCCCTGCAAGAGCAGCACACTGTCAACCGCTGAGCCATCTCTCCAGCCCCACTCTAGTGAGTGGATGTGTGTATACCTGTGCTGCCACAGCATGCGTATGGAGAGCAGAGGACAGTTTGTGAGAGTCGGCTCTTCCCTTCCATCCTATAGGTGCTGGGCATAGAACTCAAGTTGTCAGGCTTGGTGGGCAGTGTCTTTAACCACTGAGCCATCTGGCTGGCCCCATCTCTGTGTTTTTTTTTTTTTTTTTTTTTTTTTTTTTGCTTTTTTCGAGACAGGGTTTCTCTGTGTAGCTTTGCGCCTTTTCCTGGAACTCACTTGGTAGCCCAGGCTGGCCTCGAACTCACAGAGATCCGCCTCCCGAGTGCTGGGATTAAAGGCGTGCGCCACCACCGCCCGGCTCCCATCTCTGTGTTTTAACAGTAAGGCCTCTTAGGTATCCTGCCCTGAACTCTTAGGTAGCCTGTTCACTCACAAGAAGCACTGGGTCCTTCTAGAGGACACTGGCATTAAAGATACATCTGGGCACTGGGGGATAAGTGAGAATTTCCTGCATTCAACTGAAGGTTGACCAGATGTCCCTAGATCAGAAGCTACTGTTTTAGGAAGGTTCTACAGCTAATTTCTCTTTTCTTTTCCTTATTTATCTTTGAGTTTTGCATGTGTATGTGTGTGTACTGTCCTTGCATGTGTATATATATATATATTTGTGTGTGGGCACCTGTTTCTGCAGATGTATGTATGTGAGATGTTTCTCCACCTTATACATTGGGGCAGGGTCTCTTTATATATGTATTTAATACGTTTATTCATTTATTTTGCATCCTGGCGGCAGTTTCCCCTCCCTCCTCTCCTCCCAGTTCCTCTTCCCATCCCCCTTCTGCCCCCCCCCCCCCAAACTACTCCTCCCTTTCTGTTTAGGAAAAGGCAGGTCTCTCATGAGTAGCAACAAACAAAACATGACATATCAAGTTGCAGTAAGACTAAGCACCTCCCCATGTATTAAGCTGGGCAAGGTGACCCAGTATGAGGAGTAGGGTCCCAAAAGCCAGTAAAAGAGTCAGAGACAGAGAGACAGGGTCTCTTTATTTGAACCAGATCTTGCAAGTTTGACTAGTCTATCTAGTCAGCTTACTCTGGGAACCCCATTTCCACTGCCCATGCTGGGTTTACCCTGGGCCACCATGCCCAAATGGCATTTAGATGGTGGCTAGGAATCCAAACTCTGGTTCTCATGTTTCATAGCAAATTCTGCCGAGCCCTGTCCCCAGCCAGGGACCCCAGTTTCCTTTCCTTGTAACACGTTTGAAGCATTGCACGTAACAGACATGTTCATATGTTTGAAGCATTGCACGTAACAGACATGTTCATATGTATGTTTCTGTCTCGTCCCTTTTTCAATCTGGATTCTACTGGTCTAGAATCAGTTTCCCAGATCAGCCCTCTGGTTTCTCGTCGCTTAAAATAGTTTTGTTTTCTTTTTTTTTTTAAAACTCAATGAGTGGTTCTGTAGCGTGAATACATACCTAGAAAGTAAATGAAATAAACACATTAATATTTGTCTTTAGTGTCTAGGATGAGGCTGGGAACACATTCAGTGCTCTGAGATTACTTGCTGATTTCATTCAGTAACTGTTGGAAACTCTCTAGGGAGAATGTTTCATACTGTTAGTCGCTGGGAACCTAATACAAGCCAGTTTCAAATACAGACCTCCATTTTTGCTTAGCAGAAAGCCCTGCATTAGGGTGACGTATTAGTTACTTTTCTTGCTGCTGTGGACCAAATAACTGCCAAGAAGCAACATAAGAGAGGGAGGGCTAATTTTGGCTTTCCTCTGAGGGATACAGTCCATCATGATGGGACGGCTGAGCAGCAGGAATAGGAGGCAGCTGTAGTCAGGAAGCAGAGAGGTAAATGATGGTGCTCCCAACACTTTCTTCTTTTTCTTCATTCTGGGACCCCAACTTGCAGGGTGGTGCTGCCCACATTTAGGGTGGGTCGTCCCACTTCAGCTAACCCAATCTACAAATTCTCTTGGATAGGTAGGTCCCAGAAATTAAACTCCCATTGTTGGGTTTAATGGCAGGCTCCTTCACCTGTTCAGCCACCTCACTGATAGTTTTCATTTTTTATTTTCATTTTTTGTGTATGGGTGTTTGCCTGTGTTTAAGTGCACTGTATGCATGTAGTGTCCATGGAGCCACAAGAGCAGGGTCAGATCCCTTGAAACTGGGGTTACAGGTGGTTGTGAGCTGCCATGTGGGTGCTGGAAATGAAACCTTGGTTCTCTGCAAGGGCAGTAAGTGCTGAGTCATCTCTCTATTCCCCAAGATCCTTATTTGTATGGAATTAAATATATGTGTTTTTCTTAAAGACCCAATATGGTGATATATTGTGTACCCTAATAAAGATGCCTGAGGGTCAGAAGACAGAACCAGCCACTAGATTAGACATAGAGGCCAGACAGTGGTGGCACACAACTTTAATCCTATCACTTGGGAGGCAGAGAGCCATCTGGATCTCTGTGAGTTCAAGGCACACTGAAAACAGAGCCAGGCAGTGGTGGCATACACCTTTAATCACAGTACTAGGAAGCACACACGCCTTTAATTCCAGGAAGTGATGGCAGGGTGGAGAAAGGTATATAAGGCATGAGGAAATAGGAACTAAAGCAGTTCAGCTGAGACCCTTAGGGGTGAGGACTCAGAGACTTCCAATCTGAGGATTCATGTAAACAGGATTGGCTGAGGAGTTGGCAAGGTGAGGTTGGCTGTGGCTTGCTCTGCTTCTCTAATTTTCCAGCATTCACCCCAGTATCTGGTACCAGGTTTTTTATTAAAAGGCCATCTAGAAAACAACCCAAAGTTTTCTGCCTTGATCTAGCCACTCAGTCAGCCAACACCAGTGAGGCGTGACCAGACATGTTAGCCTGTGGAACATGTAGGAGTTAGGCTGAGGCAACTGGATTCTGTCTCCAGGACACTGGGTGTGTTGTGAGAAGCCCTAAGTCCTTATCAGGGATGGGTGTTAGTGTTCCTAGTGCTGCCTCATGCCTGTTGTGACTCAGGGAGGTGGGAGGGAAGGTGGGTGGTATGGACCTGTGGAGGAGGCGTTTGATAAATGTGGAGTAGTGTGAGGTCAGATGTCTTTGGGCTGTTCCTGGGCTCACCCTGGAGGAGAGGGGGGTTGGCACTTGAGCCAGATGAACGGTTCTTTTCCTGACTCTTAATTCTGAACCTGTCTGTCCTTTCTCCTGCAGCTGAAGAGATGGCATTTGTGAAGAGTGGATGGTTGCTTCGACAGAGTGAGTAGACACTTGAGTCTGCCAAAACAGATCACGTTTGCAAACAGTTCGTGTCTGGTTCATGCTGTTGCCTTGCATTTCCTCTGGGGACTTTTAGAGCTGTGTGAACTGTTTGTGAAAACACGGAGGTGATAGGAACCGGGAATCATGGAGGTCCCTGCCCCTTTTCCTTTCCTCAGTCCTGTGCTTTATGATTAAGGGTCGACTTGAGGCTGCTGAGGCTGAGCACACCTGGCTTCCGTCTCTGGCCTCTGTGTGTGGGAAACAGCCCATCTTATGTGGGGCTGCGAAGGATCAGTAGGGTGTAGCTTGAGTTTTCCTGCCTGGCCCACAGTCAGGACAAATCTCTCTCACCTGCCAGTCCCACAGCCACTCAGACCCAACCAAGCAAACACAGAGACTTATATTGCTTACAAACTGTATGGCCATGGCAGGCTTCTTGCTAACTGTTCTTACAGCTTAAATTAATCCATTTCCATTAATCTATACCTTGCCACATGGCTCGTGGCTTACCGGCATCTTCACATGCTGTTTGTCATCGTGGCAGCTGGCAGTGTCTCTCTGACTCAGCCTTCCACTTCCCAGCTTTATTCTCCTCCTTGTCCCGCCTACACTTTCTGCCTAGCCAATGGCCAATCAGTGATTTATTTATTGACCAATCAGCAACACATTTGCCATACAGAACATCCCATAGCAGTAGGGAGACTTGCCTTGGTGGGTACATTGGCCTTTTTTTTCCAGAGGAAACTTAGTTCTTGAGGTCCAGGCTCTTAGACCTGACAGCTGTGGACATATGTGTTCTTCATATACCAGCTGTTCATCTCCTAGACTGCCACTCCAAGGTGCTGCAAAGTGGAGAGAGCCAGTTACCCCTTCCCAGACCTGGAGCTCTGCTCTGCTCCCCAGCTCTGTGGGTAACCTTAGCCTCGACAGAGTGATTAATGCCGGCTTTACCTGAGATTTCAGAGGGTAGCCTCAGTCCCTGAGGGCTACCTTCTCTTGAGTTTTGGGCCCCCAACCTCCTGGCGACAGGAGGCATGGGCACTTTGGCAGACCCGAGGACAAGTCTTTTGCCAGCCCTCTGGCTGGCCTCTAGTTTTCTCCTCCTTAGGCATTGCCATGCTCTTGGAAGGTGAGCTTTTTTTTTTTTAAGCTATTATCATTATCATTACATTATAATTTTTATATATGTTTTTCCCTTCCATGATGGAATGTTGAAAGGCCCAGTCGTGGGTGGGCCTTGTGCAGGTATCCACAGCAGCTCTGTTCATGAGCACAGTAGTCATGTTGTGTCCGGGTGGCCATGTTCCACAGATCTCTTCTCCATCCTGCGGCTTTTACATGGGTCCTGTCCCCTCTTCCTTGATGCTCCCTTGGAGGGGTGCGGCCTTAATTTTCAATCTGGTTTATTTCACGGCTTGTACTTTGCCTGGCAGCGTCCTGTGCTTGCACTGTTTAAATGGGAGTGGCCCGGCCACGTCTGTTTCCATCAGTTCTGTGGGGGTGGCCAGTTTCCTCTATGTCTGCTGTGCACTGGGGACAGCCTTTGTTGTTTTAACCCAAAGCCGACTTTCCCTACTTCCCTCCCACCCCCCAGGTACCATTTTGAAGCGCTGGAAGAAGAACTGGTTTGACCTGTGGTCCGACGGTCACCTGATCTACTATGATGACCAGACCCGGCAGAGTATAGAGGATAAGGTCCACATGCCGGTGGACTGCATCAATATCCGCATGGGGCATGAGTGTCGGGGTAAGCGGTGCCCAGAACTGCCATGCCTCCCTTCAAGAATGAGTCTGTTTCAGTATCAAACTGGGCTGTGTCCAGGCAGCCGTAGTGGGCCTTGGGCACTCCATCATGAACATCGTGTTAAATGGATTTTTTTTTCTTAAATTGGAGTTAGGCCCAGCCTGCATCCCTTTATCTTGGGAGAAGGAACCAGATTGCTAGCAACCCCAAGAAAGGTGGAACGCCTTCCTTAGGTCATGCTGATTTTCTGATTTAGACACTGGGTGCATGTGGTAGTCTGGTCAGTTGCTTGAAGCCGTGTGGTACGTTGGATGCTGGGGTCGGTTGTGTTTTCTTTATGCTCACTTTACGAGGAGCAAATGGAGTCTTCCTTGCCTGCCAGCTTGACTGTTTCCCTTCTGTTTCTTAGTGAGGCCCCAGGTTATTTCCCATGTAGTGACGGCCTGTCTTGTTCTCCACTTCTGTGGGTTGTTAGTTCTAAGAATGTGTAAGGAGGGGGAAAAGAAAAGCTACGGAGTGGGCCTCCATTCTGCTTGTTTCTCCTAGACATCCAGCCTCCAGATGGGAAGCCCAAAGACTGTCTGCTGCAGATTGTCTGCCGAGACGGGAAAACCATCAGTCTCTGTGCGGAGAGCACAGACGATTGCCTGTGAGTTTTGATTTCATTATGATTTCATTTCGATTCATTAAGTGACAAAGTATTTTCTGCTCCCGTTTCCACTTGTCAGGAGGGGAAAAGAATGGGCGTAGAATTGCCCTCCAGGCTGGGACTGTAGGAGAGAAATACAACTGGCGCTTTTCTTGGGATCTAATTTCTTTCTTGTGTGTGGATGTCTGTGTGTGTGTATGTACATGGATATACATGTCTGTGCATATGTGTAAAGACACACATGTGCCATCATAAGGGTGGCAGTCAGAAGACAATACGAGACAGGTCTTGTCAATTTTTCATTGTGTTTTCCCGCGAGCTCTGGTTTCTACTGTTTATTTCTCCATAGGAGTGCTGGGTTATATCTCTTAGTGCTGCACATATGAATCTTTTACACGAGTTACAGAGATTCAAACTCAGGTCCCTATGCCTTCATGGCCACCGCTTTTACCCACTGAGCCATCTCCCTAGAACCTTTTATTCTGATTTCTGTCCCTCTTGCTCAAACAGTGTGGTGGTTTGAATAAGAATGCCCCCCTCCACGCCCCCCAAGCTCATATTTTTGAATGTTTAGTCATCAGGGAGTGGCACTATTTGAAAAAGATTAGAGGTTGTGGCCTTACTGGAAGAAGTGTGTCACTGGGGGTGGACTTTGAGGTTTCAAAAGCCCGTTCTAAACCCAGGGTCTCTCTGTCTGTGGATCAGGATGGAGATCTCAGCTACTCCCCAGCTCCTGTCTGTATGCTGCCATGGTCCCCTGCCATGGTGATAATGGATTAAACCTCTGACACTATAAGCAAGCCCCCAATTAAATACTTCTTTTTTTTTTTTTTTTTGGTTTTTCGAGACAGGGTTTCTCTGTGTAGCTTTGCGCCTTTCCTGGAACTCACTTGGTAGCCCAGGCTGGCCTCGAACTCACAGAGATCCGCCTGGCTCTGCCTCCCGAGTGCTGGGATTAAAGGCGTGCGCCACCACCGCCCGGCAAATACTTCTTTTTTTAATAAGAGTTGCCATGGTCATGGTGTCTCTTCACAACAATAGAACTGTAATTAAGACAGGCAGGATCCCAGAGTGAATGGCAAAACCTGTTAGCGGCCACTTTGTGCTTTTCATTGATAGATTCACACTGGTCTTGTGCATGTGTGTATGTATGTGTACGAGAGAGAGAGAGAGAGAGAGAGAGAGAGAGAGAGAGAGAGAGAGAGACTGACTGACTATGTAGCCCTGGCTGACTTAGAACTCTCTGTGTAGACCTCAGACTCAACAGAGATCCATTTACCTCTGTCTCCCTATTGTTGGTATTAAAGGTATGTGCTGCAATGTCTGGATAAACTTTTTAAATTTTTATTAAATTTTTACATTTTTATTAAAATTAAAATATCTATGTGTGTGTATGGTGCACATGGGCTTCCGCCTCGCTTGTCACAATGCCTTCTCCTGTTGGGTCTGTGCCCTCATTGGTCATGTTGGACTGAGGACCTTACAGTTGGACGCCATTCTCATTTGATTTCATGTGTAAAGACCCCATGTTCTGGTGAATCACACTCATCAATCGGTACTAGGGACCATAACTTGACCCTGTCTTTGGAAGGCACATAATTCAGTCCATTATAGAGACCTCTGAGGAAAGATGGGGAAGTAAGTCTGGATTGTCTTCTCCAACTATCAAGTGAAGTAAGGGAAAGCATCCATCTTTGTCTGTCTGTCTGTCTGTCTGTCTATTTATCGTCTACATTCTGAGATGGGTGCATCTTTTGGCTGATCACATCATTAGGAATCATCCTCTAGAAATGTTTACAGAAGCAGCAAGGGAAGCAGGCCGTGCTGGGATGCACCTGTCATCCTAGCACTTGGGAGGTGGAGGTGGGAGGGTCAAGAGTTCAAAAACAAAAAAGTGGCGCAAAGGTAACAGGGAGCATTCTTTTTGATGGTAACAATGTCGCTGGTGTGCTGGCTAGTTTTATTGCAGCTTGACACACAGTGGAAGGGAGGGAGCTTCACTTGAGAAAAGCGGCAGTCCTCCGTGGTCTCTGCGTCAGCTCCTGCCTCCAGGTTCCTGCCCTGCTTGAGTTTCGCCCAACCTGCTTCTGATGATGAACTGTTATGTGGAAATAAACCCTTTCCTCCCCAAGGTGCTTTGGGTCATGGAGTTTCATCACAGCAATAGTAACCCTGACTAAGACAATTGAAATCTCTTCACATCATGGAACATAGAATAGCCACTAAAAATGAAGTAGGGACTAAGGGTGTTGGTATACGCCTGAATCCCCATACTCTGTAGACTGAGGTGGGAGGATCTTGAATTTGGGGTCAGCCTAGACTACAGAGTAGGTTTCGAGCCAGTGTTGGCTGCTAATGAGATTGCTTACAGAATATTTCACATGTATTAACGAGAAGAAAATATTAAATGGTGTACATTGTGCTTTCAACGGTATAGACTATAAATCTGTTCTTTAAATATACATGTTTTCTTAGTTCATGTCTTGAATAAGAGATGATTTGGTGGGTCTTGGGGTAAGGCCTGAAGTTTTTTGTTTTGTTTTTGGTTTTGGTTTATTTTGGCGTGGGTGGGGTGGTATGAGACAGGGTCTTTGTGTACAGCACATGTTACCTCAGCTCATGGTAGTCCTCCTGTTGAAGTCTCCCAAGTGCTGGGATTACAGGCTAGATGTCTCTCTTTAAACAAGCCTTTCCAGGAGTGCTGACCTAGCCTGGTTTTAAGAATCTTTGGAATGTTGGATTACGTCAGCGTACCTTGTTTTTGTTTTTGTTTCTCTCCAGGGCGTGGAAGTTTACACTGCAGGACTCCAGAACGAACACAGTAAGTTTCCCCCGGTGGATTTTTAAAGAAGAGCTATTGTTTTTTTTTTCCTTTTCATCGGGGTGTAGTTTTTGAACTATAGGAAGAGCATGCTCCTGGTGCACTTCTGATTGGGACTAGATGGACTGATGACAGAGGTAACTCTTGGTCTAAAAGGCACTGGGCAGCAGTGGAGCCTCTGGCCTCTCCCCAGGCCAGGAGCACTTGCTCAGCTCTGGCTGGGAGCTGAGCCAGGATGCCTTGTCACCTTGCTGCTGCACTAAAAGGGTGTTTCAGTGAGGCTGGAGACTGCCCCTGGACCAGCAGCAGAGGCCCTTCCTTCTCAGAGAGCTGAAGCCTGTTGATCTTTGGTTTGCTGAGTAAATGTGCCTTTGGTCCTAGCTCTCTTGTCTCACACAGGCTTACGTTGGCTCAGCAATCCTGTCTGAAGAGACCGCAGTGGCCGCCTCGCCACCTCCCTACGCTGCCTACGCTACACCGACCCCTGAGGTAGGGAGCAGAGATGGTGCACGTGTGGGAGGCTGGGGCTCTCTGCTGCCTTGCCTTTTCTGTTTGTCTTCTCTTTTGTTTTTAGTTGTGGTTTTATTCTGAATCTTAAGTCAGGATCAGGGAAGTTAGAAATACACTCAAAATCTCGTTATCACAGAATATTCCTCATCCTCTTTACGTAGATGAAACAAAGCAATTATTAGAGCTGGTGATGGAGCTCAGCTGACAGTGTGTTTGCCTCGCAAGTCGGAGGTCCTGGGTTCAGTCCACAGCATGGCATAAACTGGGGGTAGCGACACATGCCTGGACTCTCAGCTCTTGGGAGGTGGAGGCTGCAGAGTCAGGAGATCAAGATCATTCTTGACTCCATAGGAGGCCAGCTTAAGCTAGAGATTCTCTCTCAAAAGAAGTAAAAGACCTAATACACACACACACACACACACACACACACACACACACACACACACACACACACACACATATACATGTTCAAAAATTTTGTGTGTAAAATTTTTTTTTCTTTATGTGAGTGATGGAGATTGAACTCAAGGCTTCACATACGCTAGGCAAGTTCTTTTCCACTGAGCTCTCTCACCCTGTTTATAGATTTGTTTATTAATTAAAGGAAAAGCACTTATTTGTGTGTGTATGAGTGTGAGTGTATGCGTGTGTGTGTGTGTGTGTGTGTGTGTGTGGTGCCTGTACACCACAATGCACAGGTAGAAGTCAGAGGACAGCTTGTCGACATTGGTTCTCTCCTTCCACTGTGTGGGTCTTGCGGATTAAACTCAGGTCATTGGGCTTGGAGGTGAGCACCTTTATCCGGTGAGCCATCTGGCCAGCCCTGAATCCGTTTATCTATGTTTACTGCAAAATCTTGCAAGGTTTTTGACAAAAGCTCCTCTAAGCCGATGGATCATGTTTAGAGAGAAGTATTGCTTCCTGCCCCGAGCTTTGTGCCCTTCTCTCTCTGTCTCCTCTTCGCTTTTATGCTTGTTTTTTGGTTTTTTGTCAGCCTTACACAGTTTCCAGCATAGTGATTTTATACATGTTTGCTACATTTGTAAGTGTTTCATTATTTCCAAGTGGTTGTATACTGTAAGCTCTTGATCATTTTTCCCCTCAACTTCCAAGTTCTGGGATTACAGGTGTGTAGGATCACACCCTGTCATGTTCTAAAATTTGTATTCTTTGTGTTTTTGGGTGGGGGGAGCAGGAAGGGGTTTTGAGATAGGGTTTCTCTGTGTAGCCCCAGCTGTCCTGGAACTCACTCTGTAGACCAGGCTGGTCTCGAACTCACAGAGATCCGCCTACCTCTGCCTCTCTAGTGCTAGGATTAAAGGTATGTGCCACCACCGCGCAGCTAAAATTTGTATTTTTTTTATGTTTTAATATATAAAAATGTGAATATATCTCATACTGATTTTTCTTATGATTTTTTTTATTTTGGGTAGCGTTTTTATTTTTTCACATATTTTTATTCATTTCATAATTCCTAACTGAAACATTTTTATAGTAGTTACTTTAAAACTCTTTCCAGAACTGAGTGTGGTGGTGCACAGCTTTAATCTCAGAAAGCAGAAACATGTGGATCTTTGTGAGTTTGAGGCCAGCCTGGCCTACATAGAGAGTTCATTCTAGGCTAACAAGTAGAGTGTTGCAAAAAAAAAAGATCTTTTCTAGGTTCAGCGAGAGATGTCTCAAGAGAATAAGGTGAGAGGAGAGAAAGAAAGAGAGAGAGAGAGAGAGAGAGAGAGAGAGAGAGAGAGAGAGAGCGCAGAACATGTAGCGTCCTCTTCTTGCCTCTGATGCATGTACAGGCATGTGTACCTTCTACACATGTATGTTTACATCCACACCCATACACTGCATATAGACCACCCATATACGAGAGCCCAACATACAGATTCTTTCTAGATAATTCTAGCATCTTTCCCCTCAGGTGCTGAGATGGAATCTGGGGTTTCTCCCACGCCTAGCAAGCTCTGTCCACTGAGCTCACCCCAGCCCTCCCACTGACATCCCTGCCGTCTCAGTGTGGGTGTTTCCTGTTGTCACTCTGTTTGAGATCTTCTTGGCTTTTTGTGTGACAAATGATTTCTGATCAGAACCTTGACATTTTAAACACTGTGAGACTCCGAGCTTTATTTTCATCGTGTGTTTGGGTGGGAGTGGAAGTCTAGTTTCTCAGCCCACAACCAGGGATGGCTTCCAGCTCAGGAGCATAGGTTCTCTTAGAGTACCTTGCTGGGAGGAGAGGACACCCTGTTACTGTTCTGGTGTCTCCATTGACAGGTGCATGGCTTCCGGTGCATCACTCCCCACCAGGCCTTTATTGATTCCAAGGGCAGATTGCTTCTCCTCGGCCACAGTGGACTCCATGGCCCAGCCCATGGTCTGCTGCTGGTAGAGTAGGTGTCTTGTCGTTGGGATGAAGTCCAGATGCTTCTTGTTCATCCTCTTCTGGCTGTACTCTAAGGGAGCAGGGGAGGCTTGTAGCTGCTGAGCATGCTAGTTAGGGCCTCCACCTCTGACCTTTGGTGACAGGAGTAGTGTGTTCCTACAGGTGGTTCTTACATATGTTTGCTTAGAACGGGGGAGTTACTGTCTGAAAATACTCCCTCCTGCTAGGCTGTCATTTCTTCAGGTCTTTGGGCAGAGGAAGCAGACTTTTCCTGGGGCTCTTTTTGTCTGCACTCATTGGGATGTCTGAGTTACTAGCTTCTCCATTGTCCAATCTGGGGCATGCCATAGTACGCCTGTAGAGGTGGGCAGATACCAATGTATGTATGTATGTATGTATGTATGTATGTATGTATGTATGTATGTATGTAGTCGAGTTTCTAAATGGTCTTATTAAATAAAAAACACGGAGCCAAATCTAGGGGTGAAAGCCTTAGAGATCAGGGAACTAGGAATAGCCACCAGCCAACCTTACCTCACCAGCTCTGCAGCTTCCAAATGCGAGCTACTTCCTGTCTTACCTGCGCCTTTCTATGCCTTGCTGTTCTGCCCTCTCATTGGCTCTTAGCCCAGCTACCTTACTTCCTTGTCACTATCTGTCTGTACAGACCTCCAGGTCTCTATGGTTGGTACTGGGATTAAAGGCGTGTGTCACCACTCTTGGTTCTGTTCCCTAGTATGGCCTTGAACACACAGAGACCCAGCCTGATAAGTGATTGGATTAAGAGCGTGTGCTGCCTGACTTTGTTTACTTAAAATGGCTGGCCTTTTCCCCCCTGATCTCCAGGCAAGCTTTATTTATCAAAGCACAAATAAAATATCACCATATTATATATGTATGTATGTAGATTAAAATATAATCACATCGTTCTCCTCCCTCCCCCCATGCCTCCCATGTATGTCACCCCTTCTCCATCCCCACACACCCCTGCTCCTGGTCAGAGAATGAGTTTTAGGACTTGTTCATTCCTTTCACAATGTGAGTTTCAGGACGGAATGCACGTCATCAGGCCAGGCGGCAAGTGCCTTTACCCGCTGAGCCATATCACCGGCCCTTCAGAATTGTGTTTCTCACAGGACTCTCTCTTTTCGCAGGTCTACGGCTACGGTCCCTACAGTGGCACATACCCAGCAGGAACTCAAGTCGTCTATGCTGCCAATGGGCAAGCGTATGCTGTGCCCTACCAGTACCCATACGCAGGTAACTCATGCCGGCCGCTGCCCCTGGTCTCTGCATAGGGTGGGGAACAAGGGATATTCTTACTTTTCAGTGTGAAGCTATGAATGAGCTATGCTTTCTACTGGAGACCCCAAATCACTTTATCACTGTGATTTTTCCTTATTTTTTTCTTTAATAGTCTTCTGGATTTTTACATATCTTTATGGTGCTAGAGTAATTTTAATTTAAAAAAATACATTTTATTTATTTTGTGTGCATGTGTTGTATGTGTGTGGATGAATGTGTGTCACAGTTCATGAGGGGAAGTCAGGAAAACATGAGGGACAACTCATTGTTCTGTAACTCAAGGTTATGTTAGGTCTTTGCTTCCAAATCTTTTGGAAAAAGATTGTACTTGGCCAAAGCATGTTCTGCCTTATTTCTTCAGCATTGAAGTCTTGAGGACTGAGGATGTGGCTCAGGTGGTAGAATCTTGTCTAGCGTGCACAAAGTCCCAGCACAACATAAAATTGGATGTGGTAGAGGCAGGATCAGAAGTTCAAGGTTTTTTTTTTCCTCAGCTGTGAATTAAGTCAAGGCTGTCCTGGATGGCATGAGATATGTCTCAAAATAAAGAGCAAAAGGAGGATGAAGGAGAAGACAACCTAGAAGATTTATGCTTGTTTGTTTTGAGACAGGGTCACACTGTGTATCCCAGATCAATTTCCCCTTGAGTTCCTCCTGTCTAGTCCCTGGAATGCTGGGATTACTGTGTGAGCTACTGGGTTGAGTACTAACGAATGCATGAATGACCCTTAGGACCTTCTCTTGTTGGTTACCTTGGGATGCACTGGGTGAACAGAAACCAGGCCATTTTCTTTGTGTTTTAGCTACACTGGTGTAGTACAAGCTCCAGTCAGCCAGTTACGTTTGAACAGCCTTTGGTCAATTTATTTATTTTTATTTTATGTGCATTAGTGTTCTGCCATGGGTGTTGGGTCCCCTGGAGCTGGAGTTACAGACAGTTGTGAACTACCATGTGGGTCCTGGGAATTGAACCTGGGTCCTCTGGAAGAGCAGTCAGTGTTCTTAACTGCTGAGCCATCTCCAACCCCCTTGAACAGCCTTTCTAATCTAAATTGGATCATTCCATTCCAATCAATACCACTTTGCATATTGCCTCTTACCACCAGGTTCCCTTGTCATCATGAAAACCAGAAAGTTGTCTATATACTTTATGCCACAGTATGTGTAGTCACAGCATGTACTCTGATTCTTCGAATAGAAATGTATTAGGGTATTCATACATAGTTCCCCCATATTCTTGGACATTCACATCCTTGGTCCTCACGTGGTGGCACTGTTTGGGGAGGCTTTGGAGGTGTGGCCTTGCTAGAGGAGGTGCATTACTGGGGGCAAGCTTTGAGGTTTCGGAAGCCTTGGACCATATCCAGATAGCTCTTTGTTTCCTGCTTATGGTTTGAGATGTGAGCTCTCAGCTGCCGTGCCTGGTGCTTGCTGTCACACTTCCTTCTTAGGAGGACGATTGGCTCTTATCCCTCTGGAACTGGAAGCCCCAAATAACCCCTTCCTTCTGTAAGTTGGCCTGGTCATGGTGTTTTATCACATCAACACAAAGGTTAAGGCAGAAGTTGGTACCAAGGAGTGGACTATTTCTGTGACAGACCTGACCATGAATTTTTTTTTTTTTTTAAGAATGTAGAAGACTTTGGAACTTTGGCCTAGAAAAGTGGTTGAGTGTTGGAAGCAGAGCATAATGGGCCATGCTACTAGGCTCTTGGGAGACAGTAGTACTGAGAGCACTGTGGACTGTGGAGGCCCAACTCAAGAGGTCTCAGAGGGGAACAATATCAACAATATCAGAAACTGATCGAGAGACCATTCTTGTGATATTTGGGCTAAGAGTGCGGCTGCTTTCTGTCTTTGTTCTAAGAACTTGCCTGAGGCTCCGTTAAAAGCCATGAACTAATTTCTTTGCCAGAAAAGATTGCGAGACAGCCTAATCCTGACTGCATCATGTGATTATTAGCGCTCCTCCCCACCCAGGTCTACAATGAAGAAGAGCAGGCAGAGCGGAAAGACATACAAAATGTAGTTTCAAAAGAAAAAGCGCCCCAGGAAACTTAATGTTGCAACCGAGGCTTGTGCGGAAAGAGATAAGGAGACTGAAGAGTGACCAGGTCAGCACTGGACTAAAGGGAAGTGTGCCTTAGGGCAAGGCTCCAGCAGCTGGTAGGGAACAAGCAAGAGCTGCTGCAAATGTGATTCTAGGAGACTAGATTCCATCTCAGGGTGACAGTCAGACTTGGCAGCAGTGTCCTCCTGGCGCTGGCGTTAGAGTCACGAAAGATACTTGAGTAAAGGGGTGGTTGACTCTTCTTCCACGGTTACAGAGAGCCGCTAAGGCCAGGCCCGTGGGAAGGAAGTCTCTGCATGGAGGTCCTGAGAGGCCATTGTGTGACGCTGTGGAAGTGAAGCCTGAGTTGTGTTGGAGACCCCAGAATCTTGGAGATGCCAGAGACGTCTGCTGAGGAGAGCTGTGTGTGCACACACATACACACACACACACACACACACACACACACACACACACACACACACATACACACACACACACACACACACATACACACACACACACACACACACACACACACACACACACACACACACACACGGTGGGGGGGGGGGATCTTGTAGGCAGCGAAGGGCAGAGCCATCTAAGCACTTTGACACCAGGCATGAACTATGGGATGTGATGTTTGTCTTGCTTTGGTCCAGTATTTCCTCGCTATCCCCATTTTCTACCTTTTGGAATGGTAACATATACTCTGTACCATTCATTATAAGTTAGTAGTATGTTTTTTATTTTTACAGGGGTTACTGTTCAGAGATTGCCTGGAGTCTCTAAAAAGACTTTGGAATTTTAAACAGTGTTGAGACTGAACAACTTCGGGGACTTTCAAAGTTAGACATGATGAAGCTTGTTTTATAATATGTCCAGGAGACTCTGGGGGCCAGGGAGTGGAGTGAGGTGGTTCAAATGAGATGTCCCCCATACTCTCAGTTGAGTACTTGGTTCCCGGTTGGTGGCACTGTTTAGGGAGGGTTAGGAGTTGTGGCCTTGCCGGGGAAAATGCATCACTGGAGGTGAGGTTAGAGGTTTTAAAAGCCTCATACCATACTTAACCTGGCAGGGGAAATACCATGATCACGAGGGTGGGTTTCCCAGAACAAGGCTTATCCATTGCATCTCAGTTGTGCTGACCCCTGCGATTTCCTCAAATGTGGGAAACTCTACCGAATAACTTGATAGGAAGACAACATTTGTACTGTCCCTGAAGAAGAAAAAGATAAATAAATGAAAACCTCATACCAGGTTCAATTCGCTCTTAGTTTCCTGCTTGCATTTTGAGACGTGAGCTCTCAGCTGTTCCGAGTGCTTGCTTGCTGCCATGCTTTCCTGCTGTGATGGTGACGGACTCTTATCCCTCTGCAACCATAAGCCCAAACAAAACCTCCCTGCTGAAGGTTGCTCTGGCCATGGTGTTTTATCACAGCAACAGAAAAGTAGCAAAGACAACAACACTTTACTTCATTAAAGAATAACTTGGTGATTTTATCTGTATATTACATGGATCACCCCAGGATATCGGGCAGCCGTTGGCATCGGTTTGGGTCATCAAAGGTGCTTGTAAAAAGTGGCAGGGATAGGTTTGGTGGGATAGTTCAGTGGATAAAGGCACTTTCCACCAAGCCTGGCAACCCGAATTCAATTCCTAAGGTCCACACAGTGGAAGGAGAGAGCCAAACCCCAAGTTGTTCTCTGACCCCCCCATATGTGTTCTGTGGTGCATGCCTAACCCCCACAAATAAATAAATAAACATTCATTTTTTTTTTTTAAAGTGACAGTTTCTGTCAGGAGAGTTTAAGTCGTGCTTCTTGAGTGAGCCAGCAAAAACTCACTTGCAGTTTCCATGTTTTCTTTATTGTTGAGCAGAGTTCTCCCCCAGCTCTCCCCTCTCTCTCTTTTTGAAAATTAAATTATTTTAAATTATTATCTGTATGTGTGTGGACAGTGTACATGTGGCCGAGGAGGCCAGAGGTTTGGGGTTCGCCAGGGTTGGAGTTACAGGCAGTTGCAAACCGTTGAACCTGAATGCTGGAAACCAAACACAGGTCCTCTGCAAGAGCAGGGCACACTCTTAAGCCCCGTGGCATCTCTCCAAATCCACCCTCTCTAACTAACTCTCTAAGTTTTCCGCACAGATATCCAGCTTTTCCCCAGGCATAATTAAGAAAGACATTTCTAGCTTGTTGCCAACACTTGGGCGTCAGGGTTCATGGTGACTCACTACAAGTGAGGAACTGGTGAGTCATCCTTCACTGGTGGCTTAAGCTGCTTTCTACCTTAGTCTCCTGGGGCTTCTTTAATGTCACATTCAGTAGATCTTTAACTGTTATATGTATGAGTCTATCTTTCGTGAGTGGTCCAGCCTGATATGCTTTATTGGGACTGTTTTATTTGGAGTACTGGTAGAGGACGGGATGGAGGAGGAAGTAGAAGCAGAGAAAGAAATGGGGTGAGGGGCAGAGGTGGGGTGGGGCGGCAGGGCAGAGGAAGTGAAGGAGGAGGCACAGGATGGATGGATGACTGTGGCACCGTGGGAGGAAGTGTAGATCAGAATTCTCCAGGTCATAGCACAGGCAGGCACATTTGTAGATTCATGTGACACCTTTTAGCAGTTTGGACAAGAAGATTTTCCCCAGACACTCTTCTGGGTTTCTTGGAGCTTGCATAATTCATTCTGCAGAATCCTAAGAGTATGGCATTCTTGATTGTAGATTAAGGACGTGGAGATGGTATCTTTGAGTTCTTCTGGCTCCGGGGCCACATAGTTCTGGCACCAAGTGTATACATACCACATTCTCTGCACTCTTTGATTATATCTTTGATGTTAGGGCCTTTGAAGTTCTCAGATATCCTCAGTGGGTTTCTCCTTCAATGTCTATCTGTTGAACAAGTGACTGTGTTTTGGGGCTGGGGGTATTGAGAGGCAGGTGTACCTAGCTCACACTGTGAATGAGAAGCTTCTTTTTAACATTTTAGCTTAGGCATGACCGTAGTCTAAAAGTCTGCAACAGAGTCAGGGCAGTGGCCTCTTCAAAAAAAAACAAAAAACAAACAAAAAAAACCCCCGAAATCTCAGGAGAGACCTGTCTCAACATTAGATGGTTAACAACTGATGTAGCTGTTATAAAACCCCAGGACTGGGATTACAGGTGCGAGCCACCATGCGTGGCTGCTGACTCATCTTTCATCAGGCTTCTCTGTGACTCCCACATCCTTCCCATTTGTCTGTCAATCCCAGCAAGCATGGCGCGGAGGCTGCCATGGAAACCGGAGGCGGGGTGGGGGGGGTAGGGGGCTGCCTGCAGCTCTATCAGGTAGGATTTGGCCCTGGTTATCGGTGCGCTCATCTTCGCACTGTTTCGGGGTTTGGCCCTGGCAAGCAGAGGACCCTGGCCTGTCAGTAAGCCCTCACTGCCTCCCTCCCTCTCTGTTCCAGCGGCCACACCCCTGCAGCTCTCTCCCCAGCGTTGATAGGCAGACCTTGCTGTTCTTCCAGACAGTTGAGTGCATTCCTCCCGCCAGCAGCTGCGAGCCTGACTCCCTCCGAACTCCAAGGCAGCCTGGAGTTTTTACTCTTGCTCATCAGTGCCCTCGTGGCAGGAAGGCTAGGTCACGTGGTGGTATAGACCCCACCCCCACCCCCACCCTGGATATCTATCAGTAAGAAACTCACATTGTCTCCCCAGAACTGGAAGGAACTGAAGGCATTCTCCCCAGTGGTCATGGCACTGTATTTGTCTTAGTTACTTTTCTATTGCGTGATGAGACACCATGACCAAGGCAACTTAATATATAAGAGTTTATTGAGCCTTACAGTTTCAGAAGGACACACACACACACACACACACACACACACACACACACACACACACACAGACAGAGACAGAGAGACAGAGACAGAGAGAGAGAACTAACTGGGAATGTCAGGGGCTTTTAAAACCTCAAATCCCACCCCCAGTGACATATCTCGTCATCCTTCCCGAGTAGCTCAACCAACTAGGAATTATATTCAAACATATTGAAGTAGAAGTAACTTGAAGAGTTGATGTTATAAAGAGTTTACTAATAGACTTCTCAGGAGACATTAAGTCACACAAAGTAGAAATTACCGAAGGAATACTGCCTCCAAAATACCCCAAGGATATGTAGTGTGCTAACCAGGCCTGTTAGAACTAAGTGAAATTCATAATGCCAGGATATAAATGCTTGTTCACCAGGATTGACCAGCTAATAGGCTCTATTCCCGTAACCGGAGATAGCTCTTGACTTACAGCCAGCCATTGGGCCCAGTTCTCTGTTAGAGAAATATGCCCCCCTCATGGGTAACTCAGGGGAGCTGCTCAGGATGACAACCATCAAGTCTTGGTCTGCCATAAAGCCCCCAGTTGTTTTCTTTAAGAAAAGCATAATTCTGCCAGGTGGGCAGGATGACCCTGGGTAACAACTATTGGAAAAAAGAGCAACACTAGTGTACTTGAAGTAATTCTGGCAATATGTAATATCTTTGCTATGTAAATTCATATCTGCCAAAGTGGCCAGACTTCCAGTCTTCTGTGTCTTTATTATTCAAAGTGTAAGCTGGGGCTGGCTGGGACCTGAAAGAGGCTTTAGGATGTCAGCATGTGTGGAAGGCATAAGCCTAAGGTGTATATAAGTTAGCAAAATCTTCTACTAATGGCTAGCTCTTCTTGGATGCTAGGCAGAGCCAGTCACACACTATCAGTAAAGAGCTTTGTCCTTTTCTTCTCCTGAGTATGTGGAGTGAATTCTCACAGTGGGGGCATATTTCTGCTACAATATGGGCTGACAGGAGTCTTTCTTATGCAAACGACCACATTCTGTTCCCTGGCCCCCATGTGCTTGTGGCCATATCATAATGTAAAATTCCCTTAGTCCAATTTCAAAAGCCTCCATAGTCTTTCTCAGTCTCAACACAGTTTAAAAGTCCAAATTCCAAGTCTTTTCTGAGACTCAAGGTGTTTATTCTCAAAATTGGGACAGATGGCTGAGGTTACAGTAACATATCAGGATGGACACTGCCTGCCAGGTTCTTCCAGCACCCCTCAGTTTCTACCTACCTGTTACAGGGTATGGCTGGCATAGCCACCCTCTACCCTAAGCTTCTCCAGCCCAGGGGCTCAGCTGCCCTTCCCCAGCTGCCCTTCTCTATATAATCCAGCCATTTTGGTTACCTGCCCTCCAGGCCACCTATCTTGGTCAGTGGCTCCTCTCTCCTTTCCCCTCCCCCTCTCCTCCCATTGCTGGACTCAGTCTGGCCATGTTCACTCTGGACAATAAGCTTTCTCCTCCATTGTATCTAGGAATCATCATGTCTGCTGTGGGATAATGCTTTTGTACACTGATTTATTAAAACGCTGATTGGCCAATAGCCAGGCAGGAGGTATAGACAGGATAAGCAGATAAAGAGAATTCTGGGAAGAGGAAGGCCGAGTCAGGAGATGCCAGCCCACCGTCCAGGGAGCAGCATGTCATGGTACACAGGTAAAGCCACAGAACACGTGGCAACATATAGATTAACAGAAATGGGCTGAGTTTAAATGTAAGAGCTAGTCATTGGTAGGCCTGACCTAATGACCAAACAGTTTTAATTAATATAAGCCTCTGTGTGTTTACTTGGGTCTGAGCGGCTGTGGACCAAGTGGGACACAGGAAAACTTCTGGCTACACATGTCCTTTCCTTTTTTTAATTTTATTTTTTTTCATTCACAAGGCAATCTATTAATTTTGACCCCCTGTGAAATCAGAGAGCAAAGTTTTACATACTTGCAGGCTGTAGTGGTGTGAAATAAATTTCCTTCCTACAATGGGAGGAACAGGGGACACAGTGAGGAAATACTGAAGCAAAGCAAGACTGAAACCCAGCGGGGTAAACACCAAATCCTATAGCCCTGTGTGTGATATCAGAGGGCTTAGATGGCTCTTCCCTTCCAGCTTTGTGGATTGCGGCACACTTCCTGCTCTTGGGCTGGGTCCACTCCCTGTTAGCAGCTTTCCTCGGCAGACATTCCGTGGCTCTGGCATCTCCAGCATCTTTGGGTCTCTGACTCAATCCAGGCTTCACCTTCACAGCTTTGCTCAGTGGCCTCTCTTAGCCTCTCTGCAGGGACTCCCCTGCCACATGCCTGGCCTCAGTGGTTTCCCTTACATGTGGAGGAAGATTTCCAAACCTCGTTACCCCTGTGTCCTTCCTGACTCTAAAGCCAAAAGCACATGGCTGACGCTGCCAAGTTTGGTTGCCTACCTGGGATGGAAATTGGTCCCCTCCATGAGTTATATCTAGCTGTGAGCTTTGGTTTGTTGCATTCATTTGTTGCATAAACTTTTTACAAGTTGGAAGCTTAGCTGGGTAGGTTCTTGCCCGAGCATACCATTTTATTCCTCATCCTTTTGTCTCTTTCAGCACAAGCCTTGCCTACAACATTAAATTTCCTGATATGCTTTTTCTTTGTAGATCTGCATAAGAGTGATCACTAAATAACCATGTGACATAGTCAGTACTAGGCTGTCTTGAAATCACCTTCTCTAGTGAGATTAGTCGAAAGTCTTCTATTTAACCTCAGGAAGATTCTTAAGACAGAGGCAGAAAGTAGCCATATTCTTTGCCAAAATATCACAAGGATAGTCTCTAGCTTGGTTGCTAATATTGTTCCCTTCCGAAACCTCTTGAGCTTTCATAGTCTACATTGCTCTCAGCACTCTGTCTTCCAAGTGTCTATGAACATGGCCCCTTCAACCCTACTTACAGCATTCAACTGCTTTCCTTGACCAAAGTCTTTCACATTCCTCCAAAAAACCCACATGGTCAGGTCTGTCACAGCACCAGCCCATTCCCTGGTAACACTTCTCTCTTAATTACTTTTCTATTGCTATGATGAGACACCACAACCAAGACAACTTAGAAGAAAGAGTTTATTTGGGGCTGACAGTTCCAGGGGGCGAGTCCGTGACCATCATAGAGGGGCACAGGCAGGTAATGGTGCTGGAGCAGTAGCTGAGAACTTGCATCCTTATCTACAAGTAGGAGGCAGAGAGACAGAGTTAATTGGGAATGGTGTGGGCTTTTGAAATCTCAAATCCCAGCTCTGCTGACACATCTACTCCATCCAACAAGGTTACACCTTCTAATTCTTCCTAAACAGTTCAACTGACTGGGGACCAAGTATTTAAACATGTGAACCTATGGGGGCCATTTTCATCCCAGCCACCACATTCTAATGAAGTTCTTCTGAAGGGCGGTCAACTTCTTCTCTACAAGCATGTACCATCTTTTCGCCTTTCAGATAGGTTCTCACTAAGTATCCCTGGCTGGCCTGAAACTCATTGTGTAGACGAGGCTAGCTTCGAACTCACAGATAACCTCTTCTCCCCGCCTCCTGCATGCTGGGATTAAAGGTGTGCACCACCATGTAGGCCTCGTGCATCGGCTTTTAAAATACAATTTTTGATTTATTTATTTATAGGTGTGAGTGTTTTGGCTGTGTGTGTGTGTGTGTGTGTGTGTGTGTGTGTGTGTGTGTGTGTGTATCAAGTGCATGCCTGGTGCTTGCAGAGATCAGAATAGAGCATTGGATCCCCTGAAGCTGGAGTTATGGGTGCTTATGAGGTACCATGTGGATGCCAGGTCCTCTGCAAGAGCACCAAGTATTCTTAATCACTAAGCTGTGTCTCCAGACCGTCATGTATCATTTTTTTTTAAATCAATTGCCACAGTGTCTTCCTCAGCACATATGGGATGGGTCTTGGAAAGTTTAGGGTGGAACAGTGAGCCACCTGTTAACACTTTTTTGAAAAACCTCAAAGGCCAACCAGTGAGCGAACTTGTCCCATGGAGAGTGGATACAGTGTTCATGTTAAGGGCACCATATAGCCAGACTTTCTTTGGACCACCAACTCCCGCATAATGACGGGGAGACTTATTAATTATGAAAGCATAGCCGGGCGGTGGTGGCGCACGCCTTTAATCCCAGCACTCGGGAGGCAGAGCCAGGCGGATCTCTGTGAGTTCGAGGCCAGCCTGGGCTACCAAGTGAGTTCCAGGAGAGGCGCAAAGCTACACAGAGAAACCCTGTCTCGAAAAACCAAAAAAAAAAAAAAAAAAAAAAAAAAAAAAAAAAAAAAAAATTATGAAAGCATGGCCTTAGCTTAGGCTTGTTCCCAACTAGCTCTTACGACTTGAATTAACCCCTTAATATTAATCTATGTTCTGCCATGTGGCTCATTCCTGCTCCTCATTACAGTACGTCAGGCTTCCTCTGCATCGCAATGGCAAATCTGCCTCTCGGCTTCCCCTCCCCCAGTTCCTCTCCCTGGAAGTCCCACCTTTCCTCTCCTGCCTAGCTATTGGCCACTCAGCTCTTTATTAAACCCATCAAAGGTGCCTTAGGCAGGTGAGGAAGGACAGACACATCTTCACACGTGTGATCAAATATTCTGCAACAGCACCATCTTTTCAATGAATGTTGGATTTCCAAATTACATCTTAAAGATCCCTTTTTTTTTTCTCGTCTTTTCTAGGAGTTTATGGACAACAGCCTGCCAACCAGGTCATCATCCGTGAGCGGTACCGAGACAATGACAGTGACCTGGCCCTGGGCATGCTTGCTGGGGCAGCCACAGGCATGGCCCTGGGTTCTCTGTTCTGGGTCTTCTAGAGCCTTCAAGGTGTTCCGTGCATCGCTTCTGTTAGTCCTGTGTGCAACAATTGATTTGCAGGGCATTTCTGTTTGTGACAAGTGTCTTTTGTAATAATTTAAATAGTTCCTTTGAAGATGGTAATCTGATGATTGTGACTGGCCTGCATGGTACCACAGAGAAGGCCTTGAAGTATGCTGTGAGTGAGAACCTGAGTTCTTTGGGGTACTGGCTTGCACCAAGTCTGTCTTAGGGAGCTCTTGGATGACCTTATGTAAACACACCCATTCAAAAGGGCATTTTCTGTTCAGTTAGATGCAGTACTTAATTGAAAGATGACTTTCCCTGCTATGCCAATAATAATGCTGATGGAGGAGATAGATATGAATGAGTGTGGAAAGAATAATTCAACTTATTTTACTTTAACTGTGAAATCTCACTCTAAACCTGACTGTATATTACCCCAGAGCTGTGGGTTGGTAGCTCCTGCAGGGAAGTGGTATGAGAACCCTGTGATCCGCCTTCCGTAGCTCCCAGGCACCTGCAGGACTGACTGCTCAGGATGAAGAGGGGTCACTCCCTCCCTTTAAAAATGATGCTTCAGGAATCTGCCCAGTTTATTCTCCTGTTTGCTTTTCCCGGGAATAATTGGAAATAGTCTTGAGTTAGGAATTGATTTGAGCCTCAGGATTTGGGGGCTTTACCTTTAAACTCTGCTGAATGAAGAGTAGTGAGTGACAGGTGGGTTGAGGTAGGCTGGCATCTGCCCAGGGATGTGTTTTCAGTGTTTGCTGTAGGTGTATTGATTGCCAGCTCAGTCTGTCTATAGCCTATTTTTCTACTTGTAAAGAAAGTATGGTGAGGGGAATGGGGGAGAGCCTTAGTTATAATGTTCCTGTCTCAGACCTTTGGGGGCCCAAGCTGTACAAGGACACTCTTTAACTCCTGGAGAGGCTTGTCCTGAGCAGTGGTAGGGCTGTCCAGAGTGTGGGGACGAACCAGAGCTGGGCGCGGATAACTCAGGTTCTGAGTGAGAAATGAGATTGGGTGGAGTCTCAGGGGTTTGTTCTAATCCCTCAGGTTAGTGGGGATCCTGCCTTGTTTTCCTTCCAGACCCACTAATGACAGGAAAACTTAAAACATTTCTAGCCCCAAATGTGTGACGCTCCGGGAAGCCCACAGTCCTGTTTTATGCGGGGGAGGGGGGGAGGGGGGGGATTGTATTTCCAATATTAGAAAATACATGTTCCACATATTTAAATTTTCTGTCCTTTCACATTTTAAAGCTCCTAATTCCAGCTTTGTGACTGGCGTGTTTTAAACAGTGCCCTTTCACAAAGGCGGGACAGCACAGTCAAGGCCCTGCCCTCTACTCGCATAGTCCTGTTTCTCCAGAGTGTTCCCCGTAAACGTACACTCTGACTGTGCCCAACCCAGCGCATGCGTGCTGCCTGGCTACGCTGCTCGGCAGCTTTCTCTCCATCAGCTAAAGTCTTGAACGGATCCCCATGTGAGACATTTGCCAAGTGGATGTGACAGCGCCCACGGTGTTTTTCTAGCTACTCCTAGGGGACTTGTTGACACAGTGCTGCCCATTTCCAGCTGAAGTTCGCTTCTCTTGTCATCTTTGGTAGATGGCTGTGTGGCAACATGATTCTGATGGTTTAGAGTGTCACTTTAAATGTAATGTTGATTGTACATCCTGTGTTGTAAGGATGGCTTTTTCTCACGTTATCATTCTTAAAGCTCCATGCTTTACTTACATGACATTAAATCAGTTTTCAGTGTTGCACAGGGATATTAATTTTGAACGTAGTTACTGGGATTCCTAGAACCAGAGAGAATATTGAGTCATGCTCCTGCAGTGCTGTTGAAACAGAATTATCTCCTACTGTCCCGTGGGTGTGCCCTGCCTAGACCTTGACCCCAGTGGGGCTAGCTTTAACAGGCAGCCATAGTTGAGCCTGATTAGTCTTTACCACCAGTTGCTTGATTCTGGAATGAAGTACGTTCTGGGTATGAAGATGGACTCGGACATTTCATTTCCTCAGCCCCTCCCTTTGTAGATGCTGCCTCTTTGATTGTTTCAGCCATGTCATTTTGCACTTTATAAGTCATGAGTTGGAGGGAACTGCTTGTTCAGGGTTGAGGAGCATTTCACATCCATGGGTCCTTTTAAATAATGACCCAAGGCTGGAAGAGGTTGGCTGCTGACACTGTGCATGACTGGTCTTATTGCTCTTTTAGTTCTTTGAGTTAACAACTTTCCGCACGAAGGAGGGAAGCCTGGGATCCATCTCAGATCGTCACTCGTCAAGAAGGCCCAACTTTACATATTTTAGGTCATCAGCGCCCACAGTGGCCTTCTGGAGTGTAGGACATTCCTGCGGTTGAGACAGGATGACTTAGACTGATTTTCTACATGTGTTGTTGCTCCTATGTGACCTTTCATTTTGCCTTCTAGTTTATGTAGATGAAAGGCAGAGAACACAGGCGGTCTTCTTTGTGATTGCTTCTGCGTTCCTGTCATTCTGTTGTGTCTACAGAGCCTGTCTCCCCCCTGTGTGTGCACATGGTATGTTTCTAAGTGAACTTGTTAAAATATTAAATGATCATTAACCTTAAACTGTGTTTCGTTGTGACTTCGGTTGTATTTTTACATTGTTTTGAGGGTGGCTGGAGAGAGGGTTCAGTGGCTGCCGTGCAAGCATGGGGATCTGAGATCAGATCCCTGGCATCCATGCCAAAGCTGAGCATGGCTACAGACCTCTGTAATCATAGAACTGGGGATTTGGAAAGAAGACAGGCCCCCACTAACACCCCCCCCCCCCCCCCGCCCCCAGCTTGCTGGCTACCCTTCTAGCCAACCAGTGAGCTCTGGATTAAATTTTTTTTTGTTTTGTTTTTTGAGACAGAGTTTCTCTGTGTAGTTTTGGTTCCTGTCCTGGATCTTGCTCTGTAGCTCAGGCTGGCCTCAAACTCACAGAGATCTGCCTGGCTCTGCCTCCTGATTGCTGGGATTAAAGGTGTGCGCCACCGCCACCTGGCTGAGCTCTGGATTCATCTTTAAAGATAACACAGAGAATGATAGAGGAAGACACCTGACATGAACCGCTCATCTTTACCCAAACACACACACATAAATTACTGGCCATGGTGGCACATGCCTTTAAACCCAGCCCTAAGGAGGTGGAAGCAAAAGTATTATAAATTTGAAACCATTTGGGGACTACATAGGGAGAAAAAAAATAGTGACATGTCAGCAGGAAGAATCTCACTTACTCAGGACTTCAGGTATTGGGGTGCACTGTCACTTCAGAAGAAGAAACTCACCCATTCTTTTTCTTTGAAGACTTACATTCATTTCATTTTATTTTTGAGATAGAGTCTCACTATGTACCCCTGCCTGGCCTGGAACTTGCTATGTAGATCAGGCTGGCCTTGAACTCACAGACATCTGCCTGTCATGAGTTCTAGAATTACAGATGTGTGCTGCCATGCCTGGAGTGTTATTATTTCAGTTAGGTGTACTTGCGTGTGCCTGTGGAAGAGTATGTGTACATGAATACAGGTGACAGAGGGATTAGATTCCCTGGAGCTGGAGTTACAGGTAGTTGTGAGTCGCCTGATGCACATTCAGGAGTTAAACTCAGGTCTTCTTGCAAGAGCAGTACAAGCTCTTAACCACTGAACTATCTCTTCAGCTCCATCAGCTAACTCACTAAATTTTTTTGTTCTTGTTTTTGTTTTGTTTATATTTTTAATTTTATTTTTTTGAGATAGGGTTTCTCTGTGTGGCCCTGGCTGTCCTAGAACTCAATTTGTAAACCAGGGTGGCCTCCAACTCACAGAGATCCTCCTGCCTCTGCCTCTTGAGCAGTGGGATTAAAGGCCTGTGCCACCACCACCCAGCCAATTCACAAATTCTTAGTATCTGTAAGGGAAGTTTTGTTCCGGTTACAGCTGTTGAGATTGAGGCTCAGAAGCTGACTGTGGGGAGTGGAAAGTCAGTCATTTTAGTTTCTGTCTTCATTGATGTTACACTATGACCTGTGCAAAAACACAGGGTAGCCTGGGTGGTCACACTTGGCTTTTAGAAAACTTTGACTCCAGCAGATCAAATTGGCAGAGAGTCCCTACTAACTGATCTCTCTGGCTACGTGAATGTTCTGTATGGTTCAGGGGATATACAATAGCCACACTGTTTGAATGAGTGAAACTATTAAATATATAGCAAGCCAAAACAAAAGAAGTAAAACAGAAAACAAGCAAAAAGAAACAGCGAAACATCCAGCAAAAACAGACCAAAGAAACCCCATGGAGGAAGTCTGTGAGTCATGGGCAGGACAGAGCATCCCCTCAGACTAGGCTTATGGGTGAAAGAAGATGGATCATGGGCAGAAAGGTAGCGTCATCAAACGTGGGACTTAATGTGAAGCAGAAACAGACTAAGGAATGAAGGGGGCCAGCTGCAGTTCCCCAGGCAGAGCAGAGTGTTCCCTCAGGGGAGGCTTCCAAGGTAAGAACAAATTAGCAACAGAAACAGAACATTTTTCCAGGTGGCGGCGGCACACGCCTTTAATCCCAGCACTTGAGAGGCAGAGGCAGGTGGATCTCTGTGAGTTTGAGACCAGTCTGGTCTACAGAGCGAGTTCCACGACAGCCAGGGCTACACAGAGGAAACCCTGTCTAGATTGGAAGAGCTGGAGGGGATGGATGGCTCCAAAGAAACTGTCTTCCAGACACCTCAGAGCTGATGCCCATATGAACTCAGAGACTGTGACAGCACACTCAGGACCTGCACAAGCCCAAGCCTGACAAAATCCCAGCACGGAGAAGCAGAATCATGCACAAAGCCCCACCTCAGCCAAGAAATAATTTGCAGTTAATATCTGTTGGGAGGAGGAGAACCATTTTCCTCTAATGGAGTGACATTGGGTATATCAATCACACTCCAGAGCAGGCCTCATGCCCATGAGTACTTGGCCAACACAAAACAGACTCTGTGGGTTTTGTTTGTTTTATTTTGATATTTTAAAGATATTTTAGGGTTTAATTTGTTCAAGTTTGACTTTTTTTTTTTGAGAGAGAGAGAGGAAGAACATGAAGTGGGGAGGTTAGGGAGGTGCGATGAATTGGGAGAAGGGGAAGAATGTGGTTAAAATATAAGTCAACAAATACAACACCCAAGCAAAGTAGCTGCTATGTTTGGTGTGCACCTGTAACCCCAGAGCGAGGAGGAGGAGACAGGCAGGTCCCTGAGGCTCGCTAGCCAGCCAGTTTAGCCTAATTGGTGAGTTTGAGACTCAAAGGGGATGGCCAGTGTTCCTGACGACACGCTGAAGGCTGTCTTGCCCTCTGACCTGTACACTCAACACACCAACACATACAAGAGTATGTGCACCCAATAAACACATGCATTTGAACACAGTTTTTTTTTTAAAGACGATGATCTCACCTTTTAATGGAAGTCATGTTTATATTACCCTTCATTTTGACAGTATTTGCTGATCAGTAAAACTAGTAGCACCTGTCAACTGCTGGTTCCCCCTCCCTGTGCCCCCCAGGGGCGGGAATTTGGACTTGGTCAGTTTGGGGCTGTGGCCAAAGCTTAGTCAGTAAAGTGCTTTATCTTGCAAGCACGAGACCCTGAGTTGACCCCCTAGAACCCATGTAAAAAGGCTGGGTGTAGGGGCACACTCCTGTAAATCCAGCACAGAGTGGGCAGAAACAGATCCCTGAGTCTTGCTGGCCGGCCTCCCTCACCTACTCAGTGATTGCCAGCCAGTGAGAGACCATGTCTTAAATTATGGAAGGCACCTGTGGGATAACACTGAGTTGTCCTCTACATCTATTAACAGCAGCATGCACACACACACACACACACACACACACACACACACACACACACACCATACATACACACACACATACACACACAAGATCACGGTTCAGAGTCCTGAGAGTCTGCGCTGGGGGGAGGGGTACATTTTCATACCATCACCCCCTCCCACCCAAGGTGGTTCTGTGCTTCCTGCTCCCAACCCAGGTTCTGCTTAGTCCTTCAGACTCACGCCTTCCTCTGTCCAATCCAGGAGGGATCCCCTGCCCTCCCGTTCCTTACCCTGAGGTACAGGATGATGTCCTCTCCTGGACTGCCTTTCCCACCTTCCTGCAGCACCACAAAGGTCTGCCATTGGATGGGCACAGCAGACCCAGGCCTGCCAACCATGGCCTCCCTCCTCTCCTAGGGACAGTCACCCAGCCAGTGGAAGGGAAGTGGGTGCCTAGCGCTGTTTTTACCTGGCTCTGGGTGCGACAGGTGGAGATCTGAATCAAAGCTTCCGGGTTCTCACATCTCTGAACGGTTTGAACAGAGATACATGGTAACAGAAGAGGAGATAGTTGTTAAAAGAGAGAAACATTTGCAAGCTTGGAATTGATTGGAGCTGGAGCCAGATGCAGGCTCCAGAGGGTGTGTGTGTGTGTGTGTGTGTGTGTGTGTGTATTCTGTGACCATTTATGGTCATGGGTCATTTTACATATATTTTCTTTTCTTTGTCATTACTAGGGGATTAAATTGAGGGTTTTGTCCATGCAAAACAAGTATTCTGCCACACATCATGCATTCTTCCTGTGCATGCAGGTTTTTGTTACACACAGCCTGGAATAATGGTGGTGGTGGTGGTGGTGGTGGTAGGTGGTGGTGGTGGTGGTGGTAGGTGGTGGTGGTGGTAGTGGGTGGTGGGTGGTGGTGGTGGTGGTGGTGGTGGTGGTGGTGGGTGGTGGGTGGTGGTGATGGTGGGTGGTGGGTGGTGGTGATGGTGGGTGGTGGGTGGTGGTGGTATGTGTGCAGAGGTGGGGTGGTTATAGTTGTCTCCTGCAACTGATTTCTTTCATATATTAATTTTAATGCTTCTGGAATCCCCCACTCTCCACCCTAACTTCCTTCCCACTGAGACAAAGGCACCTACCTGTCCAGTGAGACTCAAACCAAGGTCACTCACCTTGGCCCCCCAAGAAAGCTGGCAGCTCAGTGAGGACCAAGCACAACTTGGCAATCAGAGTCATCACCAGTGGGCCATGAGACAGGGGTGTTCTGAAGCAGCCCTGCACACCATGTGGGCACCTTATGTGTTTCCAGGGCAGGAGTTGGCTGAGCTTTGGATACGGGTGGGGAGACATGATGATCAGGCTACCATAGAGGCTTCTTAGTCCTTTTTCTGCAGCGGCCTCCATTCACTTAGTGGAGGATGAAACCTCCTCAGTGGAACCAACAGGAAGGACCTCAGTGGGGCAAGGGTACATTCGGGGGTATTGAACTCAGTTCTCCATTGCTCTTCTAGACCTGGATGAATGAGCATGGCCTCTTCCCTCAGCTTCCTCCTCTGTGTGTAATAGTTCCACCTCCCAGGCACGCAGTAGGTACACAGATTCTCTCCCCTAGGCTCTCCATTGCTCTCCTGGGCCTGTGGTTCCCAAGGATCCCAGCCCCACAGCTCCACAGTCTCTGAGAACCCATCAGCCCCGAATCCAAACCAGCCCCCGAGCATGGTCCCACTGCAAGTTAAGTTGGAGAAACTAGTTGAGGGAGGGGGCTTCTCTTTAGCCACAGACCTTCCTGTTCCACTCCGTTCTTCCTCCAGGCAGCTACCGCTCCTGGAAGCTACCACTGGGTGTCAGAGTGGTCCCAGGAAAATCTCTTCTTGTCCCTCAGCAACAACTCTCCCTGCTGTGTGGCCTAGAGCTGAGATGGAGGCTTAGCATACAAGAAGAGGTAGTGTTTGGTCAGAGAGCGTGAGGGCTGAGGAGGCACCTCCCTGCACTCCTATTCCTGACCAGAGCTGTGCGCCCCTCCTGGTGCTGGAAAATCAGCCTGTCTGTTGCTGACATTCTAGGTGCAAAGGGGTGTCAGATGGGGACCTCCCTTCCCTGCTCTTTCTGCCACAATGGCAGACCCTAGGCTGAATGAGTGAGGTGTGTTCACACTGTAGCCACTGGTGGTGGGCTATGAGCTTCCTCCTCCATGCGGGCAGGCGCCGGCTGCCTCTATCGGATGATCATTTCTCTGTCAGTGTGAGGTTAGCCTGTGTCTGTGGATGGCCTAGACCTGGCTGTTCTTGTTGCCCATGTGCCGTGTAGGACAATAGAGGACCTGTAAGGGACTGTGGTCAATAGCCCAAGGAGGCAGCATCTTGTTCAGTGGAGTACAGAAATAAGAGGAATTTCAGAGAAAGAAGAGCCGGGCTGTCTCTGTTCCCCACTCACATTCTCTCCCAGGCCCAGCAGCCTCCTTTGTGAAGTGGATGACCATAGCATCTGGTCTTGGGGGGGGGGGCACCAAGGTGAAGGTTAACACGCAGGTGGCCACTCAGAGGAGTTTACAGCCAGGAGTGCAAGACCATTGATAAAAACACCTGATGGGAGCAACTTAAGGAAGGGGAGATTTACGCTTGACTCACACTTCAAGGGTGCAGTCCTCATGACTGGGCAGGCAGAGCTTGAAGCAGCTGCTCACACTGTGTCTGCCATGAGAAAGTGGACAGAGATGAGCGTTAATGCTTAATTCACTTTCTCTGCTGTTAAACAGCCTGCTCTCCAACCGGACATAGCATGTACTCTCCTTTGTTTACTCAGTGGACTCTGCTTCCTAGTGCCCACTGCAGGATCGGAGATCTCAGAGGCTGGTGCTTGGCAGTGTCCTTTCTAATCAATACAGCTTGGAAACAGCTGGGAGTTGACACCTGAAACAGCTGGGAGTTGACACCTGAAACAGCTGGGAGTTGACACCTGAAACAGCTGGGAGTTGACACCTGAAACAGCTGGGAGTTGACACCTGAAACAGCTGGGAGTTCACACCTGAAACAGCTGGGAGTTCACACCTGAAACAGCTGGGAGTTCACACCTGAAACAGCTCGGAGTTCACACCTGAAACAGCTGGGAGTTCACACCTGAAACAGCTGGGAGTTCACACCTGAAACAGCTGGGAGTTCACACCTGAAACAGCTGGGAGTTCACACCTGAAACAGCTCAGAGTTCACACCTGAAACGGCTGGGAGTTCACACCTGAAACAGCTCAGAGTTCACACCTGAAACGGCTGGGAGTTCACACCTGAAACAGCTGGGAGTTGACACCTGAAACGGCTGGGAGTTCACACCTGAAACGGCTGGGAGTTCACACCTGAAACAGCTCAGAGTTCACACCTGAAACAGCTCAGAGTTCACACCTGAAACAGCTGGGAGTTCACACCTGAAACGGCTGGGAGTTCACACCTGAAACAGCTCAGAGTTCACACCTGAAACAGCTCAGAGTTCACACCTGAAACAGCTGGGAGTTCACACCTGAAACGGCTGGGAGTTCACACCCAAATGCGCTTCTTCAACAGCTTCTCATCAGGCAGGCTAGTCCGGCTCTGCTCAGGGACCATGGGTGCAGAGATTCCACTGGGCCTCTTTTGAGTAAGCCTCCTCTCATACTGCTTGTGGAAATGCACAGGTGTATTGTATTAGTCAGGGTTCCTAAGAGGAACAAAACAGGTACACTATATTAATATTGTGTTATACATGGAATATATTAGAGTGGCTTACAGGCTAGTCTCAAGATGGAAAGTCCAAAAATACAAGAATCCTATAGTTGTTCAGTCCACAAGGCTGATGTCTCATCTGGTCTTCAGTCTATGTTGGAGTCCCAAAGAGGTAGGTTCTAATACAGGTGAAGGGATGCCTAAGCAGCAAGATCAATGATCATGCCAGTGAGAGTGAGGGCAAGCAGGCAAGAGTGAAAGCTTCCTCTTCCACGTCTTTTATATACTCTGCCACTGGAAGGGGTGGCCCAGATCCAGGATGGGTCTTTCCACCTTAAATGATCCAGGTTTAGAGCCTATCTTCCCATCTCAAGTGATCCAACTGAGAAACATCTCTCACAAGTTGCCAAGCTGCTTGGGTTTTTGCAAACTGTAGATGTAGACAAGTTGACAATCAAGATTAGTCATCATGTGTACCTTGCACTCCATGTCTACTCAGCTTGCTTTCTCATACAACCCAGGATCACCTGCCAAGGGATGGCACTGCCCACAATGGATTGTGCCCTTCCTCACCAATCATTAATCAAGAAAATTCCCCATAGACAAGTCCACAGAGCAGTCTGATGATAATTCCTCGGTCGAGGTTCAGTCTCCCCAGGTGACTCTATAGCACATGGGGAGAAGCTCAAATATTGAAATCATTGAAGTGCATTAACCCCCTCCTTAACCCCCTCTGTCTCCTTTTCCTCTCCCCGCTTCTTTCTTCTTGAGATAGGGTCTTACAGAGCCCAGGCTAGCCTCACACCCACTATATAGCTGAGGAAGTCCATGAATTCCTGACCCTCCTGCTTCTACCTTCCAAGTGCCAGGATTGCAGGTGTGAACCTTGTGTCTGGTTTGCTAGAGACTGAACACAGGGCTTTGTGCCTGCTAGGTGAGTGCCCTACCAACTAAGCTATATCCCCAGCCCTGGGCATCTGTTTCTAGCTGCCATCCTGAAAGCTAATTCCAAAGAGGAGAAGTCTCATACCCAAAGATGCTCATCACTCCTACTGGGACAGTGGGAAGATCTCCAGTCATGGAAGGAAGTTGGTCATTGCCCAGGGAACCACTTTAGAACTAGTGGAAATAAATACTGTGCTCCCGAGTAAACAAAACACGAGGGAAGGGCGATGGTGGTGTATATGTGTGGCAGTTGTGTAGCTTGATCTACTTGTGAGACTCTCAGCGGTGAGAGCAGGGCCTGTCCCTAATGCTAATTGCTATGGATTTTAGTTATTGATACAAATTTCAAGTTAATTTTGTTATACTGTGTGTATATTTCTATTGTTTAAAGTATTTTGTTTGTGCAACTCATTTGAAATTATAGTGTATAGTTGAGAAATACAGATTAATAATTAGTCATCTATGATAATCAAACTTATAGTCATGTTAGTTAAGTTTTCTAGGTATACATAAATATATTTCAATTAGGTAGGTAATCTTCAAACACTTCAAAGACCTACAGAATATGGCATTTAAAATGTTTTAAAAACTTAGACTTTTCTGGACAATGAGACACATCTGCTCCTGGCAGCACCAATTACTGGAGAATGATGGGCACTGAATAAACTCATTATGGAGTTTGCTTTCTTTGTGGCAAAAGTTAGCCACCAGGCAAAAAGTACCCTTGAGTTGACTGCTTGACAGTGTGTTGTATTAAGTGAACATGAAGGACTCATAGGAAGGTGACCATTGAACTTTGCAAGACAAGATTGTTTTTCAGGTTCCTGCTTCACAGAGGAGACTGCCAAATATTCTACAGGACACAGGGAGAAGCAACTAAAAAACTCTAGGCCTATAGGCTGAAGATGGATGCCCCAACATTACAGAGGAACTTTGGGTAACTATCCAGGCAGCCAGCTGTCTCTGTCATTCTAAATTTTTGGAAGTTGCTTAAATGCTCTTCCTGTTTACTTAGGTAATATTATATCCTTCTGAGGTCTTTGACGTAGTTGAAGACTAAATAGTTATAATTATAATTTTCCTTGGTTATGATAAAAGATAAATTATATATGAATCTTTAGACTCACAAATATAGGATAGATGATAGAATATTTCCTTTAATTTTGCAAAATACAAATAGACTAGATATTGTAATTGTAATTCTTGCTTGATAACTATTCTATTATATATATAATTTTACTATGTTAAAGTTAAAACCTTCCTTTTTAATTAAACAGAGAAGGGGAACTGCTGTGGGATAATGCGTTTGTGTACTGGTTTAGTAAAACACTGATTGGCCAGTAGCCAGACAAGAAGTATAGGTAGGGCAAGCAGACGAGGAGAATTCTGGAAAGAGGAAGGCTGGATCAGGAGTTGCCAGCCGGACACAGAGGAAGAAAGATGTCAAGGCAGAACTGAGAAAAGGTACCAAGCCACATGGCTAAATATAAATCAGAATTATGGGTTAATTTAAGTGTAAGAGCTAGTCAGTAATAAGTCTGAGCTGATGGCTGAGCAGTTATAATTAATATAAGCCTCTGTGTGCTTACTTGGGGGATATGATTGGGAGAGATTTGTCCCGACCGCTGGCTGGCTGGGACACAGGAAAACTTCCAACTACAGGTGTGAAATTATGATGTTGAATATGTTTGTAGAGAAAACTACCAATTTCAATTATCAAGAATAAAATAAACCAGGTATGGTGATGAACACCTTTAATTTCCAGCACTAAGAAGATAGAGGCAAGAGGATCTCTGTCTCATGCAGACAAAACACGTTATCAAAATGAGCACATGATGGACCAGTGTGGGCAGGGGCATGGGGGGCCTGTCATCCACACACAAAGCACAAGCCCGGGATTTGAGGCAGAGATTAAAGGAAAGATGGCATGACTGGGGACTAAGGAGGCTGTCTATGCGGTGCCTGTGTACAATGTCCTCAGCAGGTGTCTCTACAGGATCTGGACAGCAGTGGCTCACGCCCTCTGGCCTGGTGTAAATACAGACTCCTGCTTCTGCCCTATCCCATCCTGCCTCTTCTCTTCTCTCTCTCTCTCTCTCTCTCTCTCTCTCTCTCTCTCTCTCTCTCTCTCTCTCTCTCTCCTCTCCTCTCCTCTCCTCTTCCCTTCCCCTCTACTTTCCCTTCCTTTCTTATGACCTAAGCTTTCCTATCTCCAGAGTCTTCATCCAACATATGACATTCCGTGTCCATCCCCTGCTCCTCTCACCACCTGCCTAGTCTCAGTTATGGCAGACAAACATTTGCAAAGATGGAGAAGAGGAGATTCTCGGGAGTGGCGTGGTGCTAGAGCACCTACCTTTCCCTCCTTTCCCCTTCTCTCCTTTCTTCCTCTTGGAGGGCATCCGCTGCAGAGCACCAGGGGTCCCCATTCTGAACTACCACTCTGACCTGTTTATATAAGCTTTCTTTTAAGACTCCCCTTGAAAAAGGAATCCACTGGGGTGGTGGGTGTTTAGGGGTAGAGGGACACTATAGACCCCACCAAAGGCCGCAACTCATTTTTTTGACATGAGCTCATTTGGGGCAGGGAGAGTGGGGGGCTGGCGATCCAGGGATGGAAGAAGAGGGCAGAGACTTGGCCCTCTACTCTGGTTCAAAGGTCAGGTGTGGTGGAAACATCTGTGCAGTCTTGAGCACTCCAGGGACCTGCCATGCCAGGTGCGGCCGCAGCACCGGTTTGTGATCCTGGGCATGGGTCACTGTGCTCAGTAAGCCAGGTGCATCACTTAGGCATCCCTGCCCTAGGGCAAGAGTCTGGCGTGCAGTGCTCAAAGCCAAGTGACTAGGGGCGTCTCTCCTGGAGCTGGCAGTGACATAAAGAATCTCTTCTTGGGTGACTTTTGAGATGCTGCTGTGCATAAATGTGGCAGAACTGTTCTGGTTTGATCATCACGTCAGAAGGATTTCTCTGTGTAGCTCAAGCTGTCTGCCTCCATAGCTCACTGTAAAGCTGTGTTGTCAGGAGGCAGGCCCTTTTATCTTGGTGAATATTTGTGCACCACCTGGTGACAACCTCATAAATACTGTTGAAGGATGGAGGCCTCCCTCTGGAAAGTCCTTCCAGCTATGGTAAATGGTCCCGTTCTAACACATACAGAGTGAGGGGTGGAGCTGGGTGCCGGCCGATGAGGCTTGGTGCTTACTTAGTTTGAGAGGTGAGTTCACCTCAGCTGTAGGACAGGGAAGCTTCCGGGGTTGGCGTAGAAGAGATTCAGACTGTACTGCTCTCAGCATGACAGGCGTGATGGTTGATATTGATTGTCATCTTGTGGAATCAACTGGGAGACACCGCTGTGGGTGAGTCTGTGAGGCCATTTGATGGGAGGATTAACTGAGGGGAAGACTTTCCCTCTGACCGGGCAGCACAGTCCAGATAGAGAGGCCTCAGGGAGAAGCAGCGTTACATTCACCTGCCCTCCCGTCCTTGCTGGCCAGTGCATCTGCGCTGCTGCTGTCCACGCAGCTGCCTTCCCTCACTGATGCTAGAGCTCAGCCCACCTGGCTTTCCCACGTCAAGCTGGGGACAGCGGCTCTCCAGGAATCCTCCGAGCCTTTCGCCCTGAAGCACCCAGCCATACCAAGTCCTTATCCTCTGCAGCACGCAGAAGGCCATTGCTGGACTACCCAGTACATATCATGTCAGCCAACCTAATAAGTCCCCTTTATAATATATACTTCTTTTGTTTCAGTTTCTCTAGAGAAACTCAGCTAAGAAAAGGCCAAGGTTGTCTGCTGACGGCTGGACATCTCCAAGATACATCAGCACAGAGAAGAAGCAGGGATGGGAAGGGAGTGAGCGCTGGCCAGGTGACCTAGCGTGAGAGGCATCTGGGAGTTCAGATGCAGAGCCCGTGCCATCCTGTGCACAGGCTCCATTCCCAGAAGCACAGAGTGGTCCTGTAGCAGGCTGACACAAGGCGGGGCTGGAGCTTTGCATGCCGGTCTCCACCCACTATTTGCCATCAGCTCTGGAAGTGGTCCCCCCTGCTGTTCTCATCTTCCACAGGAACAAACTGAGGACTGAAGATGTTCAGGGGCTTACTCACTGTCAGAATTTGAATCATATCCTGTCCACCTGAATGTTAGCAAATACTGCATCGTGTTGTGCTAAGCCGTGTGGTGCTGCTGTGTGGTGTTAGGTCCTGTTGCCTGGCGAGGGGCTGAATTGCATGTCCTTAAAGACTGTATCACACTGTGCTTTGCTGTTTTGTATTGCATTGTATGGTTGTGTATTGTATCATGGTTTTCTTTTGTGTATATGTATATGTATGTATGTGTGCAGGTGTGCATGCATGCAGGCTTGTGTGTGTGCATATGAGTGCAGGTGCCTTGTAGAAACCAGAGGCATTGGATTCTCCAGAGCTTGAGTTATAGGCAGTTGTGAGACACACAATATGGGCACTGGAAACTGAACTCAGGTCCTCTGGAAGAGCAGTGAGTGCTCTTAACCACTGAGCCATCTTTCCAACCCATACCTGGCAATTAAATGTAGGTTTTTGTGATTGAACTCAGGGTCTCTTGCTTGCAAGTTAAGCACATCACTCACCCTCTTCTGTATTGTATTGTGCTGAGGCTTAATGAACTATACAGCACACCCTTATTTACGATGGGGTTCCATCCATCCTATGTACCTGCTCCAACCCTATCAGTAAATCAGCAACCCAGTGGCCACTGCAGCTCAGCCACACAGCATGCAGTCACGTGCGGGTTGCCTCCTTTGGTAATAGCTGGGCTGAGGGGGAACTGTGGCTCACTGCTGCCACTCAGTGGATCACAAAGTCTTGTAACCACATATCCCAATCCCCCCAGACAGTTCAAAATTGGGAGTATTGTACCTTCTCCTGAATGCAGGTCACATTTGTACTATCATAAAACAAAAACATTGTGTACTGAATCATAGTGATGGTGTTGTCAACTTAACAGGCTATAGAATCATCGGAGAGATGGGCCTCTGAGGTGGTGCTGTCAGGATTTTAGCACAGCAACAAGAAAAGGGACTAAGACAAGCAATGTGTGTCCAATATGATACTGTGTTGCTTTGTCCTGTATTTTACTCTGTGTGTGTGTGTGTGTGTGTGTGTGTGTGTGTGTGTGTGTGTGTGTGTGTGTGACAAGGTCTCTCATTGGCCTGGAGCTCACCAATTAGACAACTGACTGGCTAGTGAGAATACAAACCAGGCAAGCACATTACTGACTGAGCTGTGTCCCCAGCTCCGTTCTGTTTATTATACTGTAGTGTACTGTTCTGTATTACCTCTCATGACGTAATCCCAGGACACAGCCCATATATGTCAAAGGTAATGTGCCAGAAATGGTCCAGCCTTTGTCTATGAGATGGAAGACAAACTCAGGCACATGTGTCAGAGACCAAACAAGGACCATGGAAAAGTACTAGCTAAGCCAGAGAACAAGCCCCTACCCCAAACCGGATGCCCCCAAAGATAAAGAACAGGTCAGGCAGGTCAGGTAGCATAGCAACAGAACAATGGGCCCTGACCAGTGACCCTACCACCTAGCAGCCTCACGACTTGCACGACTTGCACGTAGCCCCTCACCTGCACATCCTCCTTCACCTGCATGTACGGCACGTCGTGCACCCCTTCCCACCTCCCCTCCCCCTCCCATGCTATATAAGCCCTGCTGAGGAGAATAAAATTTGCAGCTTGATCAGAACACACTGTCTTGCTGTCGTCCTTTCGTGTCTCCCCGTCCCTCTCATTCTCTCCCACAGGTGGGTCGCCCCCGTTGATACCCCGCTGGCCGGGGCAACTGGCGCCCAACGTGGGGCTCGACCCTCGCCTCCTTGGGAGTTGAACGTCCTTCTCCAGGAAAGCCCAGACGTCTGGTGGAGATTTTTGGTGATCGTCCGTTGAGACCGCCCGACTCGACGCCCTTTCTTGACGATCCGGAGGAGAGCGGGAAGGACGAGGTTAGTCTAAATTTAGGCTTAACCATGGGATGGGGAAGTTCTTCCCATTACCTTTTTCCTTAAGGGCTTTAAAGAGGCCCTCAAGACACGAGGGATAAGGGTTCGTAAAAAAAAAAAAAAAAAAGACCTCAACAAATTCTTTAGTCACTTAGAGGACTGTTGTTCCTGGTTTCCCCAAGAAAGGACGATTGATGTTAAGGATATCCTAAAGGTTTACTACAAAAAAAAAAAAAAAAAAAAGATTTAGGGGACACCTAAAAGCTGCCAACCTTTTAGGGAGAAAACTGCTGTTACTTCATTCAGGGTCTTACAAGGAGGTAACACAATATTATCACACTACCAGACCTCCTGAGAGTGTAAACTAGAGTTAATGAAGTTCACTATGTTCTCCATAGCAGCAGTGTGCTGCTACAAACAGGTTTTTTGTGCTCAAACTAAATGGATCTAAGGACCAACTTGAGCCTAAACTTCTAAATTGCTAACTAGGAGCTCACTCCAGCAACCATCATTTAAATAACAATGCAAGCGCCACAGCCAGAGCCGGTTTAAAAACTAATGGCAACTCCCAGCTCTCCTAAAAAAGTGTCTTTTTCTCTCTCTTTCCTCTTTCTGGGTTGACTTTTAAGTTCTTGGTAACTTACAAAAATCTTGGCCAAGTACAAGAACTTCAGTTAACTCATCGCAAAAACAGGTCCTGCTTAGGGGACGCCCTGCTAAGACCTGTATGGATTCATCAGACCCCCGAAGACGTTTGGAGGTTGGAATCCTAAACATCTGCTTTCTTCCCTCTGAACCTAACTATCTGCTATAGTTCTCAGCTCACTTCTGCCTGTGAGTCATCTCCACCCTTCTCCTCACCTTGCCATTTCCGGTGGCTATCTGGCTTGATACAGACTGGGTGTAGCTGCTACAAAAAAAAAAAAAAAAAAAAATCCTCCTTTGTTTTACTGTTTTACTATGCTTATCTCATTTCTTGATACTCCTTAAAGGATTTATTAATGTGTTACTCTCCTCATATATTATATTTTTGAATAAGAGTTCCTGTTTCTGCATTAAAATAACTTCAGTACAAACTTAATATTTTTAAGGCTAAACCTGACAGGTATAAAACCTAAGTTCTAAGTTTATAAAGACAACTAACTTATAAATTGTTAAGAATAAGTTTACTTTAATTAAAGATAATTAAGAAATAAAACTTATTGATTGATCGGCCGACCTAAACTGTAAACTGTTAAGGATAAGTTGTACTTAAGCTATAAGCTATTAGAGATAATTATTAGGATACAAATAAAGGGTTAATCATCATAAATGATCAAATCTTCTAATGTATGCAAAATCGTATTTATATACATGCTGAGTATGCTAAATTTCATATAATCAATTCATTACTTAGCCCCCTAGCATTTAAAATGTTTAACCTTTGGACAAAACTGTCATGCCCCTTACTGCCAGGGTTTTGTCCAAACTATGCATTGAGATCATTTAGATTATATTCCCATTTACCAGGCCTAAAAGATAATTTGCCTTGCTATCCAAGTTCATAGAAAAGGTAGCTTGCCAAACAGATTTCAAAATAAACTTTGACTGTTCCTTTATTTAAAGGAATTCACCACATTGGCTGCTCTCAGTAATCAATCACCTATATCTCCTGATAAATTAAATACAAAAATGCTTTTAAATGTAAAGTTTTTATAGGATATAAAGGATTAGATATAAAAAATGTTTAAAAACATTAAAAAATAGTTTATTATATGTATAATACAAGTCATTGGGATAGAGAAATATAACATATAAATATCTAGATATGTTATAAATGATACATAAATCTCAATAAGTAACCTAAAGATATTGAGGATGTATGCCTAAGTTAGATCTATGGATAAGGTTTTTATTGAGGTCTGAGATAGATATATAGGCTTTAAAAATAAACTTATGTATACCTTAATACAAAAGTCTATGGACCTACTCAGAAGGGACACTGGGGCTAATTATAGGCCGTAGCTCCTTGGCTGTACAAAGTTGCCCTAGGGATGTGCGATTCTGACTTTACTGGAGAGATTAAGATCATTGTACAATTCAGATTCATACAGGGCAGCGCCTAAGGGAGCTGCTGATGTGGATTCTAGTGATATGGCCTTCTGGGTTCAGAAAATTAAATATTCCAAACAAGTAAACACTTAAAATATAGGGAAAGAAGATAATTGGCTTGCTAGACATAAACATAGATGTTTCTTATATTTCAAAAAAAGATTGGCCAAGTACTTAAGACGACTATTACTTCTTCATCTCTTACAGGCCTTGGTCAAGCTAATAATGTAGCCAAAAGGTCAGAAAAATCTAATGCTCCTATCTGGATCAAACAATGGCTTTTAAATGCTGAGAAAATTATAATTGCTACCTGTCTGGTGGAGGAAAAACTTAAATATTGGGCATATAAAGTCCCCCACCAACCCTTAAATCACCGCAATATCTTTTTATTTAGGAAAATCAGGCTTATAGACTGTTACAGGTCCTTAAAAATTAAATAAAATTTATTAAAGCCAAGGAAAGTCTCACAGCCTGGCTTGCCATCTCCCAGGGCCATCCCCAGAAATAAAAAAAAAAAAAAAATAGTCGTAGATATACAGGATTGCTTCTTTGCCATACCTCCTCAACCTAAAGATTGTCAGCATTTCAAATATTTTTTGCTTGCCTACTCACCCTACCATGATGGAGGCCAAAGCTGACATACAGAGCAGGAAATGCAAGTTATGTTTATCCAGGACTCATTCACTGAACAAAGTTCCTCATTATATATACAGATTAACTATCAAAACTAACTGTCAATTATAGCTTCTTCATAGTCCCTCAACCTATATGTATGTATACATGTATATGTATGTACATATATCTTACAATACATTTACTGTACAGATGATATATTTATATCAAACTATAAAACTTGTGAGTCTATAAAATGGCAACTAGCTCTACAGGATACACCTTTTCATATGTCTGTTCAACAATAATAAATTCTCTCCCTATGGAAGCTTACCCACGGGGCTTATGTCCTTATGATTTATAGTTATAAAATAAAAAAAAGTAATACACCATTTCTTTCACGGCCTTTTAATCTTAGGAATGCCTTGAGCTCATATATAGACAACAGCCTTACATATACTTCAAGAGCTCTTAAGAATTGGTGCTTGATTTTTCATATCCCCCACTACAGGTATTCCTCATCACCACCAGGCCAAGTCACAAAGTTACACCTAAGCCTCTATGATCTCCTCACTGATATTTAAAAAGGCCCTGATGTTTTCATAATGTCAGGAGGAGGATACATGTCTTTATAGGACATTGACCCGCCTTTATGAATCCTGGATTGCCTGGTCACACCATATATTGGCAGCTGCAAGACAAAGGTGCTCTAAAGCTACCAGTCTGAATACAGGCTGTTATTTACCTCTAGATTCTTAAATATTGAGCCTTAAATATAGGTAAATTGATACAATTCCAGATCCTTTTGATGAACTGTTCATCAAAACTTATAGAAATATGATTAGAGTAATTCTGTTCTAAATGTATTTTATTAATTTTTGTCAAAATATATATGAGACTTGAGAGATATATAAATGACACATTTCAGATTTCATTCTCTGGCTATCATGATGTTTTGTTGAGGCTCCAAGGACTCATAATTTTGCTTCGATAAAGTTCACCACTGTTATATTGCTAACATGTCTAAGATTTTGTCTATTAAGAAGGTTCTTATAAGCTTCAGGAGATCACGCCGGCAGTGATGGTGCGCGATCAACATTTGCCAACGCCCACAAGCCAAGAAGGACTGGGAGGAATACAACCTGACTACAGTTTATATCTCCCACCTACAAATTTTCTTTTTCTTCTCTGGGGGTGGGGTCAGACCGCCCACAATTGCAAAATTTATTGAAGGGAGGAAAGCGTAGGATGCCCCAACCCGTGACTGCAGTCACTCTGGCTGTCCTCCTGGGGGTCAGGGCTGCAGGAGCTGGTACTGGCATAGCTTCCCTGGTTTTATCTAATCAACATTATTCAGAGCTTAGAATTTCCATAGATGAAGATATAGCTCAGCCTGAGCGAGGCATTTCCGCCCTTGAATCCTCCCTCACCTCCCTTTCAGAGGTGGTCCTCCAAAACTGCCGAGGGCTCGACCTCCTCTTTTTACAGCAAGGAGGTCTGTATGCCACTCTTAAGGAAGAGTGCTGCTTTTATACTGATCACACAGGAGTAGCAAGGGATAGCATGGCCAAGGTCCGGGAAGGCTTAGAGAAGTGCAGAAAAGAAAGAGATCAAGAGCTAGGCTGGTTCCAAAATTGGTTCTCTGCATCTCCCTGGCTAACCACCCTCCTGCCATCCCTTCTGGGACCCTTGGTTGACCTCATTGTTGTCTTGACATTCGGCCCTTGGGCCTTGTCTCAACTAACTCGATTAGTGCGCGGTCAGCTGGCTCACGCAAAACAAATTCAGGTTCATTACCATTGCCTCGACCTCCATGATCGTGGTCTCGATGAACCAGATAAAGACTCCATATCAGCACAGGCCCCTCTGCTCAGGGGAGGATGCACCTGTGCCTGGAGGCTGGAGCCCACTGCATAGGGGATTGAGGGTGCAGCTGGGACTGCAGAAGGCAGGGAGACTAAAGTGCTCCACCATCCTGGGTGCCTTGGATGACAAGCTCTATTGCATGGCGGTTATGCAGACCCTATACCCTTTCCTCCCGAATTCAAACCCGCCCCCTGTAAAAACTGCATCGTTCCAGCCTCCTTCGGGGCATGTGGGGACGCCTGCATGGACCGACAGCCGATAATGGAACCTATCAGGGATAGAGCCTCTATCACCCCTCTCCCGTCATGGCAAAAACATTTGGGCCTCCTTTCTTTGTTTTGCTATACATATAGAAGGGGGAGATGTCAGAGACCAAACAAGGACCATGGAAAAGTACTAGCTAAGCCAGAGAACAAGCCCCTACCCCAAACCGGATGCCCCCAAAGATAAAGAACAGGTCAGGCAGGTCAGGTAGCATAGCAACAGAACAATGGGCCCTGACCAGTGACCCTACCACCTAGCAGCCTCACGACTTGCACGACTTGCACGTAGCCCCTCACCTGCACATCCTCCTTCACCTGCATGTACGGCACGTCGTGCACCCCTTCCCACCTCCCCTCCCCCTCCCATGCTATATAAGCCCTGCTGAGGAGAATAAAATTTGCAGCTTGATCAGAACACACTGTCTTGCTGTCGTCCTTTCGTGTCTCCCCGTCCCTCTCATTCTCTCCCACAGGTGGGTCGCCCCCGTTGATACCCCGCTGGCCGGGGCACACATGGCCGGCTCATTGTGTATTCCGGATCTCTTCGTGAGTGACAGATGCTATTTTTAAGGTCTATGAAGTGTCCTTTCCCGCTTACGTCTGTCTTGGTAATCGGCTCAGTCACAGCAGCAGGCCTCTAGAGGAAGGTCTGCTGTACCTCAGCCCCTCGGAAAGCAAGACTCCGAGAAGGAGAGCTGTAGTTCTGGAATGTCTTCTGTCTCTGCTGATTTAACCTACTTTCCCATCACTGTACTTCCTGCAATTTCTGACAGTCGTGAAGCTGGGAACTGCTGGAATTCAGACTTCTGAAATCAAATGACTCATGGGGGTTCGAGAGACACAGCTCTGTAGCAGAGTGCTTGCTTAGCATGCATCAGGCCCTGCAATAAATAACGTCAGATAAAATTACACTTGTCTTAATTACTTTTCTGTTCTGTGATAAGATACTTTTTCTGGAGGAAGTGAGAAAGTTTTATTTCAGTTTCCAGTTCAAGGGTTTAATCCACCGTGACAGGGAGGTCGAGGCAGGAGCTGGAAGCAGCTGATCACATCACACCCACAGTCAGGAAACAGAGGATGAATGCATACTGCTGCTCATTTCCACTTATACAGTCCAGGATCTCGGCCTGGGAATGGTGATACCCGCAGGGGGTAAGTCTTCCCACATCAACCAATGAAGTCAAGATAAGCCTTCCACAGACGTGCCTAGAAGGTCTTCTACCAGCTGGTTCTAAAGTCTGTCAGGGTATGGATTCAACACCACACTCTTTTAAATTCTATGTTTAGGGCTGGAGAGATGGCTCAGAGATTGAGAGCACTGGCTGCTCTTCCAGAGGCCCCGAGTTCAATTCCCAGCAACCACATGGTGCCTCACAACCATCTGTAATGAGATCTGGTGCCCTCTTCTGGCATGCAGGCATACATGCAGGCAGTGCACTGTATACATAATAAATAAATAAATCTTAAAAAAAAAAAAAAACTGGTTTGGGCAGCTCCCCCTGCCCCCAAAATACTATGCTTATTCTTTAAAAATTTCAAAATGAGTACAATGTAATCCACCCCTCACTACGTCCCTCCAGCTCTTCTCTGGACTTCCTACATCTTCTCCTTAGGTTGATGCCCTCCACCATAACAACTCTTGAGTGCCATAAGGTGCCTTGCTTTGGAACAGAGTCTGGTTTCAGATGGGCCCTTTCTCTGGAAACATGGATGAGTCTCCCGTAAACCCTCCCTCCATCCTCTTACACAGTTTTACTTATATTGCTTCTGCTTTTGTGCAATATGTTTTGTACACATGTGTGTACCTGTGTGTGCATGTGTACATGTGTGTACGTGGAAGCCGGAGGTCAACCTTGGCTGTTGTCCTTCAGGAAGCCACAGACTTCTTTTAGACAGACTCTCACCAGGCTGGAACACTTGGCTGGCCAGGTATCAGGATCCACCCGTCTCTGCCTCCCCAGTGCTGGGACTGTAAGCATGCACCACTAGACTTGACATTCTGAATGTGGGTTCTGGGGGAACAAAAGTCCTCATGCTCGCATTTTAAGCATTTTACTGACTGAGCTATAAGCCCCGCCCCCACAAAGCACATTTTTTAAAGGCATCAGAGCACAGACATGTAGGCAGGGGATAGCTCTCTTCTCTTCTCAAGTCCGTCATCTGTGTCTGTGTTACCAAAGACTCTATCACTCCATGGACTGCTTCCTCACCCTGTCCTTGGGCACCAAAGAGAGGCTGTCTAGGAGTGCTTGGATGTTCAGGGTGGTCAGGGTTATCCTGGGAGAGAAGCCCTGCAGTGGTGCTGAGCAATTTTCAGAAAAATGATACCCTGATTATGAAGGAGCCAAGAGACCAGCGAGCTAGCTGTAGGCCAGGCTGTCTCATGTGGCATCAGACTGTATGTATCCACACCCCAAATGCCTGGGGAGCTCATTAAGGTGTCATGACTGAGGCTGATGTGGGGATGGGTGGGATTCTATCATCACGAGCAGCTCCCAGGGGAGACCAGGGCTGCTCTGAGGGCTGTGGGCTTGGGCAGAGTAAAAGACAGAAGCTGCTCATGTTGCCTAGGCAGCCCCTAGGAAAAGCAGAAAAACATAATGGGCCACTTGGTGCCATTCTTTCCTGTGAGAGTTGTCACATCGAAGAAGAATCACTGGCCAGGAAGGATGGCATGTGCCTGGTGTCCTAGCATGTGAAGGGAGGCTGGGGGCAGGAGCATCACTTGAGCCCAGAAACTTAAGACTGGTTTAGGTAATGTAGTGAGACCATGTCTGAAAAACAAGACAACCAGTCAAGTCACTGGTGTCACACCCCGACAAAACTGAGACAAAGGACATGAAGGAGGGGCTGTCCTGTGTGAAATCCTTCAGGAATCACCGCAGGAGAGTCCACTAAACCCATGGCCTCCCTCGCACAAGGTCCTCCTTGCAATTTTATTTAGAAAGCACCTCTGTAAGGAAGATGGGCTAGAGCTGCAAAATACTTTCTTAATTTGAGGTAACCCAGAAAGCCCAGAAAGACAAAATCACATGAGGATCTTAGCTTCTTCATTTGACACACATGTATTTACGTGGAAATAAGTGTGGGGAAAGGCCAGGGACAAAAAAGGGGCTCACGAGAGGGGGAAAAGGCTTTAGGGGAGGGTGATAGAACACAGATGATGTGAAAGTGGAAGGGGATTGCTAGGTGGTAGAGGGGGATCTCCATGGGAAGATGGCCAGGCAGAGAAGGGAGCAGAATGGGTATAGGGGTAGAATCAACCAAGTGCGAAGTTTGCATGAAAATGCTACAAGGAGATCCACTATTTGTGTCCTGATTTATATATTAATAAAACATAGATTCCTACAACTGCTACTACTAAATAAAAACAAGAAACGGGAAGCACCTCGTATAGTGGTTGCTCATTCCCCAGCTGACGGAACTATTTGGGAAGGATTCGGAGGCGTGGCCTTGTTGGAGGAGGTGTCTTACTGGGGATGGGCTTTGGGGTTTCAAAAGCCCAGGCCCAACCCAGTTAACCCTCTCTGCCTCCTGCTTGTGGATCAAGATGTGAGCTCTCAGCTGCTGCTCCAGTGCCATGGCTGCCTGCCTGCTATGATAGTCAGAACTCTAACCCTTTGGAATTGTGGAACCCCAAATTAAATGCTTTCTTTTATAGATTCATTGGCCATGGTGTCTCTTCACAGCAATAGAGCAGTGACTAAGATACCCTGCAAGGGTTCCTGTTCACAGCAGCTGTCTGATGTTGGCTGGCCCCAGGCTCCTTACTGATCTTCATGGCCAAGAACTAACATTTCAAGGTGATTTAACTGATCCCCATCATCTTCTGATGAAAACCCTGGTGCCGGGCCTCTGCACATTCCAGCCTGCAGTGGCACACTAGTTCTACTGCAACACTTTGTAATTTAGCATTTAAGTTTTTCAGTATATATTAATTACACACAATAATGGGTTTCATTATGATGTATTTTAAAAGACTTAAATTTTATTTTATGTATATGAGTGATTTGCCTGAATCTGTGTGTATGTATATGTGCCACATGTGTGCCTGGTGTCCAGGGAGGAAAGAAGAGGGCACTGGATCCCCTGGAGCTGCAATTATAGATGGCTATGGGTGCTGGGAACTGAACCTGGGTCTTCTGAAAGAGCAGCGAGTGTCTTAGTCACTGCGCTATCTCTCCAGCCCCCTCATTATGGTATTTTCATACATGTGTATAATATATTTTCATCATATTCATGCCACATCTCCACCATGGTCCCCTCATCCTCCTGCTGGTCTCTATTCCCTTCCACTTTCATGGCTCCCTTTAAAAAAAATGACCCAGTGTTTTCATCAGAGCAGTTTACCAGAGCACGTGAAAATCCAGTGGCTACGCCATTGCAGAAAATATCTTTCCATCCGCTATCAACCATTATTCCATGTCCACCTTACTGAGCCCAGAGGCATAAGAGCTCCATCTAGCCTGAGGCTGACCCACAGAAATGTAGTGTTCCCATGGCAGCTGGGGTTGGCAGGGACTGCAGCTGACTTCCAGCCTTTGACTCCAGAGCTTGCAGAAAGCCGAGCAAGGTTGCCAAGAGCCCTGACAGTCCTGCTATACTCTTGCTGTGAGCAAGGGGAAGCAGATGCTGCTGCCTTCCCAACCTCAGGTGGCTCCAAAGCAGATCTTGTTGAGGTGCAAATGCGAATGTGCCTCTGGGCCCAAGTTTACGCAGATGCTTTGGTTTTTCAAACTAGGACTTTTCTGTTGAACTTGGATCCTGCATGTGCATAAAGGCGCGGGGCATCCATAAAGCGAGGTTTAGCTACATTTTGAGCATCCTGATTCATTGCAGCTCATCTTCGAGCCTCTTTCTTTGTTGGTTCACCCAACACATACCCTCTTCTCCTTTCATCTGCCCCAACCTTTGCTGGGCCAGATGTCACTGACAGCTGGTGTGGAACACTGTGGTGGCCCAGCTGGGACACTTGAGGCCATGTCTTGTGAGCCTTCCCGAAACCCCTGATGGGAGCCGGAATGACTCTTACTCTACGGGTGAAGGCAGTCACTCTCTCCCTCCCGGCCCTCCTTCCTTCCCCACCTGCTCCAGCACTTTTCTCTCCTCCCTTGTGCCCATCATCCTTTCTTTCTCTCCACGCAAGTAACATTCAGGGATGAAGCGGTCATCATGGAAGAAGCCCCAAGTGTTTTGATAATCTTTTCTTGCTCAGGCTTTGGCTTCATTTCTCTCCAAGGCAGATGTGAAGGTGTCCTTCTCCAGGAGGCAAGAGACAGATGAAACAGAAAGAGAAGGGAAGAATGCTTTTGGAAAGGGATCCAGCACCTGAGCATTGGGTAGGCAAAGCCCTGTATCAGGTGGGTACGGTGCAGCTGATGGACCCTCTAGAATTGCATCCGATAAACATGGGGAGGACCAATCCTACCCCAGGTGAAAGAGTGGAAGCCTGAGATATTCTGTCTCTTGCACTGTTTGCTTCCAGAATGGGTGCCAGGGCATGTGTGAAGGGGAATCCCTAGGCTGTGTCAGTCTAAGAGTGGGCTCTCAGGGAGTAGAATGGGTTTCTCCTTTGTGGACCACCCTCTGGCATCTTTCAGTTTCTGTTCCCTGTTCTGAGCTCCCAAAGGTGTATGCCTGGACTCCATGTTTCCCCCACGGCTGTTGGATGACTTGGGTATGTGTGTAGAGGAGGAAGCCAGGTCGTTAACCGTTAGCCTCCTCCAAGCTGAGGACTGGCCGTAACTTGCTCCAGTTCCTGGGACAGAGTTGGACATTGCCTTCAGAAATGAGAGAAGGTAAGCCCTAACCAGTTGCAACGGGATTCTGGAGCACTGGCTCCCTTGAATCCTTCCCAAAGCAGCAGACTGAATTGGCTGCATTGAGTTTCAACCATGCCTTGGGCCCCTTGTCTTGGAGACAAAACCTTCACAGTTGTTTCTGACAGGTACTGGAGAGAGTGTGGTTTCTGTGTGACTCTCTTGCTGTTCTGAGTTCTGGGATGGCAGGAAGCAGAGACATATCCCTGCCATGACTCCATGAGGGTGATGACTGAGCTGTGTTCACATCTACAGTACTGTCTTTGGTCCACCTCCTGTGTTGTTAGCGTTATTTGTGGCTCATCCTCACACTGGGAAGAAGGTACGCATCCCAGGGTAGAAAATGCTGGTCTGTGCTCCACCTCTGGAACCTGGCCTTGGAAGGGCACTTGGCGGGCCACTCAGTGGCCAGTGGCAATGCTCTCTCTTTTGGAGACAGACCCTCTCAGGGGAGTGCTCCCAATTTACATCCCATGAAGATGCTTACCAACCCATGGCATCAACAGTGATGGAGCCCAGTTGATTTCACTGTACGACCCCAGCTCCATTCCCAAGTTGTTGCTGTTCTTCTTCTTTTGTGTGTGTGTGTGTGTCTCTGTGTGTGTGTGTGTACATATTCCTTGTATGTGTGTGTAGCTGTGCACGTGCTGAAGCGGAGGAAGACATTGATTGTCCTCTTCTTTCTCTCTCCACTTTATCCCCTTGAGACAGAGTTTCTCACTGACCCTGGAACTAGTCTGGTGACCAGCAAGCCCCAGCAATCCTCCTGCCTCTGCCTCCCGCAGCGCTGGAGTTACAGATGTTGTTTTCACGTGGGTGCTTGGGATTTGAACTCAGGTCACCACACTTGCACAGCAAGCGCTTTCATCCGCAGAGCCATCTCCCTAGTCCCCTCCCCCTCCCACAGCTCCAGTTTCTTTAAGAGGCAGTAAGACATGAAATTAGATAGGTCTTTGGAAGAGAGACACATGGGTAAATGTGATTTTATTTTTTCAGTATTAGTGCTTTTTAAAATTGATCACCAGCCAGGGCCCAATTCAATCTCTTCCAAGTGTCTGTGCCAAGCCGTTAGGACTGTTCAAGGAGTTTAATCACGGGACACTTGCAGCTTCCCTAGGCACCCAAAGAGTAAATAGCGGGCTACCTTCTTTGGGATCACTCTGTCAAGTACTTTCAAACAAGCATCAAAAAATCTACACTGGGAAGGAATTTGGAAACGCCTCAGGCAGACAATTTCATTTCTTTTTGAAATATGATTAATAAGAGGTTGAAAAATGGGGCTGTGTTCATGGAACTTGTTTGAACTAATTTTCAGATAATGTCTCACTGCCAAGAGACAATTAAATTGTCTCCTCGGTAAAGGAGATGAATGTAATTTAGAACCATTAAACAAGGCCATTGGGAAATACATCTCTTGTCCATCAGTTAAAACTATACACACAGGTGTCTGTGAATTATAATGATATGAAATCTACAGATTTCCCAAATATACCTTAAAATAACACAAGCAATACTGTCCTTTCTGTGAGCTCAAGGCTCCTGTTCAGAATCTGATGTTTTTCCGGGCTAAGAGTCTCCTGTTGTGTGTGTGTGTGTGTGTGTGTGTGTGTGTGTGTGTGTGTGTGTGTGTGTGTGTGTGTGTGTTTGTGCATGTTTGTGTGTGTATGTGTGCACACGTGTGTGTAGGTGTGTGTTCATGTGAGGGTGCATGTGTGGAACGTGTAGAGGCCAGAAGACAACCTCAGGCATTGTTCCTCAGATGTTATCCCCTGCCCCAATTTTTTTCCTTTCAAGACAGGGTTTCTCTGTGTAGCCCCGGCAGCTGTCCTGTAACTCACTCTGTAGACCAGGTTGGCCTCAAACTCAGAGATCCACCCTGCCTCTGCCTCCAGACGGTGCCCCCATGTTGGAGGCAGAGTTTCTCACCAGCTTAGAACTTGCCAAGCTAGTTAGGCTAGGCAAGCTGGCCAGCAAGTCCTGGGATCCTCTTGTTTATCCCTCTCCAACACTGGGATTGCAAGCCTATGTTACCATTCCTGGCTGGTTTTATTATTATTATTATTTTTTTTTCATAAATTTTGGGGATGGAACTCAGGTCCTTGTGCTTGGTACTTCACCAACAGAGACAGCTCCTCAGCACGGGATAAGGCTCCTTTCCTCTGAGATGAAATGCCCACAAGAATGCTATGGCTCTTTGGGAAGATGCTATTCTGGTGGAATTCTTATTAGCTGGCACTGAATGTTTTCTACTTCTTATTTCTCTTTTAAATTTGACAACTTTTACTTTCTGTTTTTGATTTGTTTCTCTTATTTTATGGGTGCGTTTTGTCTGTATGTATGTATGTGTACCACGTGTGTTCTCCTGGTGTCCTTGAAGATCAGAAGGAAGCACCTAACCCCTTGGAACTGGAGCTCTGGATGACTGTGAGCTACTATGTGGGTGCTGGGAGTTGAACCCAGAGCCTCTACTAGAACAAGAGGTGCTTCTAACATCTGAACCATCTCTCTAGCCCTGTTTTCCACTTTTTAAGTAGAACAGACTGACTGTAATTGAGTGCTGTTTTACATAATTCCAGACATTGTGAACATACACTTTGCAATTTCCCATGGTCCCTAAAGGCACTGATGTCCATCCCTGGCATGGATTGTGGGTTGTTTGGGAGCCAGAGACAGGGCTGCGTAGGGATCCCTGATGATGCACAGGTCCCCAGGTGCCTGCAGTGACCACACTGGCAGAGGAAAGGATTCCAGTGGCTGCAGTTGAACCTGAGCTGCTCACACATGTCCATGACAGCAGGTCATCTGTGAGAAAGACCCAAACAGAGCTTTGGGTAGAGAGAGGGGCCACCTGGCTGCTTCATGGACCCAGTGATGTGACTGCAGCCACCTGGAGTATTACTGTCATGATGACCCCTAAGGAACACTGGTTAATTTACCTGCACAGTTCCCTAGCAGATAACATAAATAGATGGCATCTTGCAGGCTTGTCCAACCCAAAAGCTCATGGGCCATATGCACCCCCAGAAAGCGACCCAACACAAGACAATAAACTTACTTAAAATATTATGAGTTTCTCTCTGACTTTCTTTCCTTTTTTTTTTTATGGCAAGATGCTCAAGTGTGAACTTTGTAGATGGCAATGTTGTGTCAATGATGTCGGAAGGTTGGATACATCTGCAAGAGGGCTGGGCAGAGCTTCACATATAGCCCAGGTCTCACAGATGTGCCTGATGCTTTAATATTAGTTTAAGACACACAGGTGCATGGCAGCCAGTGGGAGGCCAGTTTGCTCTTCCTTCTGACCCAAATTGAGGGAATGGACCTGGGCCTGCCGCTGCCCAGACCTACGCATCCCTCAGTGAGCACGGTGCCCCCTGCCTTCCTCTTTCTTTGCTGTCTCAGAGTCTTGCGTGCTTCCTGGACACTGGGACTTGATCTAGGACAACCATGCTTTGTGCACCCTCTGTGGAAAACCCCTCTTAGGGTGGCTCTTTCAAGGTGTCTCATGACTAGAGAGGCAATAGTCATGTTTCTGTCCCTGTGAGTAAAGAATTCAAGATCTGTAGTGGAGAGAAGTCTACTGAATTCTGTTTAATCCATACTTTGTCCGATATATTTGATCATAGATCAAAACTGTATTCTGGTCTGACACCATTGTGTTTCTGAGACACATGCACATCACTCAGCATGCTTTCAACCTAGCCTATAGCTTTCTCTAGGGATGGTCTCCTTTTTTAAAAACTGGCTTTATTAGCACATATTAACTATACACAATAATGACTTCATTATGACAGATCCAAACATGTACCTAATGGATTTCTATCTTATCTCCCTGTCTCAGCCAGCGTTCTATTGCTGCGAAGAGACACCATGACCACGGTAACTCTTACAAAAGAAAGTATTTAATTAGGGCTTATTAACAGTTTCAGAGGTTTAGTCTGTTTTCATTTTGTCAGGGGCAGTAGCTGAGAGTTCTACATCTGGGTCTGCAGGCAGTAGGAAGAGAGAAAGACATTGAGCCTAGCTTGGGCCTTTGAAACCTCAAAGCCCACCCCTAGTAACACACTCCCTTCAACAAGATCATACCTCCCAACCCTTTCTAAAAGTGCTACTCTCCAGTAACCAAGAATTCAAATATGTTAGTCTATGCGGGCCACTCTTTTTTTTTTTTTTTTGGTTTTTCGAGACAGGGTTTCTCTGTGTAGCTTTGCGCCTTTCCTGGAACTCACTTGGTAGCCCAGGCTGGCCTCGAACTCACAGAGATCCGCCTGGCTCTGCCTCCCGAGTGCTGGGATTAAAGGCGTGCGCCACCACCGCCCGGCTATGCGGGCCACTCTTATTCAAACCACATCATGCCCCTTATCTCATCTCATGCCTCTCCACTCCTACTAACTTATTTCTCTTCCCAATTAGTCCCATTTCTACTTTCATGTCTCTTTTCTTTTCTTGGTCACCCAATCAGTTTCATTAGAATTTCTTACAGGAGCATCTTGCCAGTGGCTATACCACTGGAGAAAATGCCCTTCCCCATTGATTTTTATCTGTATTTAAGTCTTCAGGGTAGGGTGAGGTCCTGTGATGGCCTTACCTTTTCTTCTTTCTTTCTTTCTTTCTTTCTTTCTTTCTTTCTTTCTTTCTTTCTTTCTTTCTTTCTTTCTTCCTTTCTCTCTTTCTTTCAAAATTTATTTATTTTTATGTTATGTACATTGATATTTTACCCACATGTATGTCTGTGCAAGGGTGTCAGATTCCCTTGGAACAAGAATTTTAGATAGTTGTGAGTTGCCATGTGGGAATTGAACCCTGGCTCTCTCGAAGAGCAGCTGGCTCTTAACTACTGAGCCATTTCTCCAGCCCCGGTCTTACCTTTCTATGACAGGCCCAGTCATGTGCAGGTAATCTTAGCTGCTGTGAGTTCAAGATTATAACAGCCACGTCATGTCTGGAAGTCAGCATTACAGTCCCCTCTCTTCCATTGCTCTGCATGCTGCTTCTGTTCCTGCAATGTTCCCTGAGCCCTGGCCAGGAGTGGTGGAGTCCCATATGGGGCCAAGAACTCTACCATCACTTCTTTTGACTATTTTTTTAAACTTTGTTATATTATGAATTAAAAGGAATTTGGGCTAACTTAACAGTCTTAATTAATAAGACCACTTACTTGTTTTGTCAATTTGTACATTGTACCCAGGATTAAAACCCAAACATATGTAAACAACATACACACAAAGAGAAATTTAAAAGCACACCAGATTTTGAATCACCTGTTAGTTTTGGGTTAGACGGTTGGTCAGATCACATTTTAATAACATTAGTGATTTTTAAATCCCAAATCTGTATTTCAAAGACATGACTTTGATGTAAATTCTGAAAGAGAAGTCCCTAACTATTTCCCCAATAAAGATCTATAACTTACATTACCCAGAAGCATCCCAGCTGACATAAAACAATTTTACATCTTATCATTTGTTACCTGTGACTACCAAACAAAAGAAATCGACAATTTTTAAAATTAGCTATTTTTAATTAAAATCATTGTATCCAATGTTACCTTTTAAACCCTAATAAAACTTTTATCTTATGACCCCAATGAACTTTGTTTTACATAAACAGATAGAATTTTAAGATTTTTTTAAACATTTAATAGACCCAAAGTTACTATGTTAATAAGTTTTAAGAAGGTAAAAGAATATCTTAGTATATAAGTACATACTTGCAAATATTTCTAATAAATACCTATAATGCTCTTATTCGGGCATGCGCATGCATGATACATAGATGAGATTTTTGAAAATTTCAGATATAACTGGAGATGTGCCCACAGCCACTTATCCTCTGCATTTCGACCAGTTGAGGGTCTTTGAAGTAGTTTCCATCTGTTGCAAAAAGCAGCTTCTTTGATGAGGGGTGAGAGTTACACTTATCCGTGGGTAAAAGGATAAATATTTAGAACACAGTTAGAAATTGTGTTGGTTTGGGGAAATTGCAGTGGCAGTTCTCCTCTAGGGTCTATGACCTCTCCAGCCACAGGTATTCGGGGGCCTTATAGTACCAGGCACGAATCAAACAGCTTTAAGCCAAATTAGAGAGCTGTTGGTTAATCCCAAGATAAAAGTGCCACTTTGGGGATGTCTAATATTCTTTAACTGGCTGGTTACTTCTCACAATGACCAATTTCAGGCAGAAAGAAGAAACTACAGCTTCTTTCCCTATCCCCAATTTCTCCCTATAGCTACCCAGATATTAAGGGGATGGTGGGCTCTGCAATAAAGACAGACTGCCCGAAGTCACTCATTCCCTCATCCGTCTTTTCTTCATGCTGACTTTCATTGGGTGGTCTGCCTAGGGAGAGGTGGGGTGAGGGCTCCCAAATGGAGACTCTCATCTGCTCCTTTCTCTCCAAGTTTCTCAATCCCTGTTCATGCTTTCTTTTCTTTTGAGCAACTTGACATGGACCACGTCTCCCTTGTGCTTCCCATCACGGTTGATTCAACTCCAGTGACTTATAAGATTTCTTTTCTTTCTCTATAAACTATTTTCCTTCTGACCATCTGCCAGGTGGAGAGTTTCCCCTCGACTGAACTGCTGGTCTTTCTTGAGATGGGCAGTAGAGATGCCCGTCCTCTCAATAAACAGAAATTGTTGGGTCATGTCTTTTCCTTTGTCCTGCTTGGAAGAATCTCCTTTCTCATTCCTCTCTATAGCCATGGACCAGCAATCCTCAAACTTCCTGAGACTTTGGGACAGGTCTCCTCAGAATCGTCTTACTGGTGGCTTAGCAGTTAGAGAACTTGATGCGTTTATAGAGGACCTGGCTTCATTTTCTAGCATCCACAGGATGGTTCACAACCGTCTATAAATACCATGCTTTCTTTTGATCTCAACAGGTATCAGGCACACACATGATGTACATATTCATAAACATAAAATAAAATAATCATTAAAAAACTTTCTACTGTATCATGGCCTGGCTGCCATACCCCTCCACAATGGCTACCACTGGCTATTGGAAAACACGAATGACTTCCAGATCCAAAAGAACCTTGGAACAGTGGAACAGGGTCAATAGGGTCCAAGGTTTCCTGCTTTCGAGCCTTTATGTCTCTCAGTTTCTGGGTTGTTCTTCGTTCATCCTGTCCCGTCTTTCAGGTTCTCCTGTCAAACCTCCCCTTCTGTCTTGTAGATCTGACCCCCTCCTAATTTGCCCTGTTCTTTGTCTCACCACAAACATTTCATCCTCTGCCAAGTGTTTGTTGCTTTCCAATAAAAAAGCCTCTTTCCTCCCTCTGGCTCAGGCTGTCTGCTCCCTCCAATGGCTTTTCTTCTCATCAGAAGCTCCTTTCAAAGCAAACCCCTGCTCTAACTAGGCGATGCTGGCCAGGCTCTTTCTTGTGCTCTGGCTCCTCCCACTCTGATCTGTGGTGGTGGCTTATGGCCACTCTCCTCCTCTCTCTGAGAGCTTCTCTGCCAAATCATCATCATCATCATCATCATCATCATCATCATCATCATCATCATCGTCTTCTCTTCCTCCTCCTCCTGCCTCTTTCTGCTCCTCTTCCTCCTCTCTCTTTTTCCTTCCTTTCTTCCTCCCTTTCTTTTTTAAAATGTTATGTGTATGACTGTTTTGCTGCACGTATGTATGTGTACCATGTGTGTGCCTGTTGCCTGTGGAGGTTGGAAGGGGGTTCTGCATTCTTTGAAACTGGAGTCACAAACAGTTGTGAGCTACCCTCTGGGTGCTGGGAATGTAACCCGGGTCCTCTGCAAGAGCAGTAAGTGCTCTTAACCATTACACCATATCTCCAACGCTCACGTCTTCCCAATTCCATCTGCTTCTTGCTTCTTTTGGCCCCAGGCAGCATAACCCTGGAGTGAGCACTACCCTTCATAAGGGTGCCTGGCCCAGAAACTGCCTCCATGGATCTCTAGGCAACTTCTCCAGCCAGACTTCCAGATCAAAGCAAATACCAACTTCTCAGCCCCTCTACAATGGTAAGTCTGTCTTCATTCACCTGGATGTCATGGGGATGTCTCTCCTTGCTGGTCCCTGAATTACATTTTTTAAAAAGCTCTGTTCAGTGCACAGCCTGCAGGGGTGCCTTCAACCCACTTACTTCCCTTTCCTACCTGGCCCTTGCTTGCCCCTGTCCTGCAGTGCAGCCCTCAGCTTCATAACCATGGATGAGCCCCCACCTCAGGGAGGGAAAAACAGAGCCAGCTCCCAGCTGCTCCTCCTTTGTACATCGAAACTCTTGCCAAAGGCCCACATATAAAAGTTTCACAGTACCTTTTGCCTCTCAGTGATTAAATGTGACCATATTATTTCAGTGTATTTCATATTTTTATATGCTATAGCTGTTTACCATCTCTGTCCATGATGTTCTGTGTCCCATGAATGTTTGTTTTTTTGTTTTTGTTTTTGTGTTTTTTTTGAGACAGGGCTTCTCTGTGTAATAGTCCTGGCTGACTTGGAACTCACTCTGTAGCCCAGGCTGGCCTTGAACTCACAGAGATCTTCCTGCTTCTTCCTCCCAAGTGCTGGGATTAAAGGTGTACACCACAACCACCCGGCATATGTGTAATTTTTTTTATAAGACCTGTGGCTACTGTTAAGATTATTGAGTGTTGTATGCCTGATTTTAAGATGTGTACATGTGTATGGATGCACACATATGGATGTATGTAAACATATATGCATATTTTAAGCTATAAAAATAAGGAATACCTTGTGTTTCCTGGACTCTGACATGGCCCCTTGGCTGCAGTCTGAAGCTGAGTCCTCACAGTGGTGGGCGTGACTAAAAATCCTCTCTGATGATTTTTTTTTTTTTTTTTTTTTTTTGGTTTTTCGAGACAGGGTTTCTCTGTGTAGCTTTGCACCTTTCCTGGGACTCACTTGGTAGCCCAGGCTGGCCTCGAACTCACAGAGATCCGCCTGGCTCTGCCTCCCGAGTGCTGGGATTAAAGGCGTGCGCCACCACCGCCCGGCCTCTCTGATGATTTTTATGAATATCCTTAGGGGTAAATAAGTAGCCCAAGCACACAAGTCTAAGGCCACAATCCTTTAAACACACAGCAAGAATGTCTGTACAACTAATCCAAAGGCTTCTAGAACATGAGACTCACAAGCAGCTCACACCCATTGTCTCCTTGGTGTGTGCTTGTGCATGTGTGCCCATGCATGAGGACAAACTCAGGTGTCATTCTTTAGAGTTATCCACCCTTTTTCTTTTGAGACAGGGTCTGTCACCAGCATGAAACTCATCAAACAGGCTAATCTAGCCAGTCAGTGAACCCTAGACTCCTGCCTCTGCCTCCCCAGCACTGAGATTACAAGTATTTGTTACCGTGTCTGGCTTTTCCATGTGGGTTCTGGGGATGAAACTCAGATAGATCCTTATGCTTTTAAGGTAAAGCCCTCACCGACAGTCTGAGTTACTTTTCTATCACTATGACAAAGCACCACGACCAAGGCAACTTATAGAAGGAAACATTTAATTTGGGGCTCTTAGCTCTAGAGGGTTAGAGTCCATGACCATTATGGCAGGGAGCATGGCAGGAGTGAGAGAGAGAAAGAAGAGAGAGAGAGAGAGAGAGAGAGAGAGAGAGAGAGAGAGAGAGAGAGAGAGAGAGAGGGGAATAAACTGGGAATGTTGTGGGCATTTGAAACCTCAAAAGCCACCCCCCAGTGACACACCTCCTCCAATAAGGCCACATCTCCTAATCCTTCCTAAACTGTTCCACCAACTGGGGACCAAGCATTTAGATATATGAACCCATGGGGGCTGTTCTCATTCAAACCACCATACTAACTGAACCATCTCCCAGCCCCGTTGTTTTCTGAAGTATTCCCTGTGCTCTCAACTCACTTTTAAATCAAAGATAGTATGGTATTTTAACAAATCAAACTGATAGAAGCTATATTTATTAGAAAATAGTGATTTTATAATTTTTATTACTAAGTTGGTAGTTTAGGGAAATAAGTGACTGAACTGTAAGGAAGGGGCTAGGGGACAGAGAAGGAGTTACAAGTATGCTGGCTACTTCCTGGGTCATTGTAGAAGGTAAGGAATGATAAAGACAGAACTCGATGGTGAGATGTAACAAATGTCATTAGAGTGCATTTTCTGTAACCACTGACACAAATGGAGTGGCCTCTAGGAGGCCATTGATTCCCTGTGGAGAGAGCTAACCACCTACCATGGAATAACTGTGTTGTTTGCATTCAAATTTTCTCTAAATAAACTAATTGTCTAAGTACTTATGAATGGATACATACCTTTCTTTTCTTTCAGTTCTCATAATTTTGGCATTGAGGAAAGGGTATGTTGAGTGAGCTTTGGCAGTAGGTGAATTTGCCTTTGGTCCGGTAAGAGGTCCTGATAACTTACTGAAAAGTCAGGAAGTGCGCCATTTGCTTGTGGTAGCTTCTGAGGACAGGAAAAGCATGCTCCGTGTGAAGCTGGACCTTCTCCCTGCCCAAACACAAAAAATAGAACCCGTGACTAGAGGACCAGGAAAGCAGAATAACAATGCTTGAACAAGGAGAAAAGCCTCTGTAGGTGCCGAAGTGTGACAAGAGAAGACAGCTTGTTTCTAATTGTGCACTGGGTCTGAGAGAAAGGAATGTATTTGGGATTGATGTGACATAGTCCTCCTCAACAGGGACAAATGAGGAAATACTCAGGAAGCATTTGGTGCTAGAAGGCAAAAGGTGGGGAAGGGGAAAGGGGGAGTTTAGTCAGATGACTCGTGAGCCGAGTACAGGAAGAGGAAGAGAGGGTCAGATTTGCACGGCTCACATCTGGGCACATTACATTTAAAGTGGATGTGTGAACGGTGTCGACATCTCAGGATGAAGAAGGAGTTGGGATGCAAAGGAGTATTGTGGACCTTATGCCAATATTTGGCCCTGACTTAGTGTGAGAGACTGAGATTTAGGGCATTACTAAGCTGAATGCTGTGAATTCAGTTGGAACCTTTTAGATTTGTGTGTGAAATTAAAAATACCTCAGTTAAGATTCCCTCTTTCTAGACGACTCTAGTTTGTCTCAAGTTCACAGGAATGAATCAGTGCAGGCTGGGTTGGGATTTCTCTTCAGGCTGCGTGAGCTTCTGAACTTGTGTTGATCTGTGGGGAAAGTGAATTCATAGAGCTTGAGAAACTCATGGGGGAAGGGACACAGGCAGCAGGTTACTGCTGGGGGTAGGAAACTCAAACCTCAGAAGTAAAGAGAAGGTCGTGGGATGTAGCTCAGTTGTTAAAGCACTTCCCCAACATGGATGAAGTTGAGTGAGCACTGGTTTAGTTCCTAGCATCACATAAACCGGATATGGTGGCACATACCTATAATTTCAGCACGTGGGAGATGGAGACAGGAGGATCAGAAGTTCATAGTCATGATGGTGAGTAGGAGACCAGCCTGGGTTTCTTGATAGTCTGCATTAGACACCAGTGAAGTTTGGAGGGGAACATCCTTTATCTCATAAGACATTCACTACGGTTTCTTAAAACCTTGAGGGTCTCACTAAGTAGCTCTGACTGTCCTGGACCTCACTATGTAAATCAGGCTGACCTCACAGAGATCTCCTCCTCTTACCACTGCCTCCTGAGTGTTGGGATCAAAGGTGTACACCACTATACTTGGCATTCTGAGAGGTCTTGTATCCAATTTGGTAGCTAAAACCCAAACAAACATCAGAGCTCAGGCTGGCCTTGAACTCCCAGAAACCCTCCTGTGTTAACTTCTCGAGCGCTGGGCCCCACAAGCTCAATTACGCCAGGCGATGTGGTGATTTCTAACTCTATTTGCCTTATCTCGCTTCAGGAAATGAAGTTTAATAACATAAAACCAAGAAAGAGCATGAAGGAAGCTTCTCATTAGTGCGAGATTTTAGCTGCTCCCTCTCCACCAAAGAATAAATCCAGCCTTATATGATTCTCATTCTCCTTCCCCAGTGTGATATAATCCGAAGGATATATCCTTGAAGACGCTCTCTCTCTGTGTCTCTATCTTTTTCTAGCTTAAAATTTACTTGATAAAAGATACAGTAGGAAAAATAAAGCATTTCTTTTCTTGAGACAGAATCTCACTGTGTAGCCCTGGCTGTCTTGGAACTTGCTATGCAGGCCAGATTGGCCTCAAAAGCACAGAGGTGTGCCTGCCTCTGACTCCCAACTGCTAGGATTTAAGGCCACCGTGCCTGGCCACTGCAGGCAATTTTTAGGCGAAACAAGAAGGGTTTTAGATATGATAATAGTGATGTTAATGCCAACACATTGATAGATGGATAGGCCGTAGCCTGTGGCCCATCACTCTGAGGCTATTGTGAGTTTCTGATAGAGAGGGGTGTGCATGCAGGTGTATGGGTCAGTACATTAGTATTGGAATCAAATGTTCCCCTGTCTTGGGTGTGTTCAATTTTCTCTTCTGATTAAATTCTGATGAATTGAAAATTAATGGGATCCTCAAGTTTCAAATCTTTTTCCAGTTTCGACTTTGGGATTATGGTTCTATATCTTTCAGGACTATACATATTTTACCAGCTCCAGCAGAGATAGGAACCCAGTAGGTTCTGAAATCAAGCCTGTCACTGGGAATTTGGTATTCATGAGACGAAGTGCAGTCAGCAGCATTAGCATAAGATAATGCCATTCATTTTTTTTTTTGCCTCCATAAAATCATAAAAGACACTGTTGGATACTTAGGGAATTAAGTAGAAGGAATGTGGATGATGTCTTTTATTTCCTCTGTTTTTTAAGCAACTTAAAGGAGAAAGGTTTATTTTAGTTCTGATTTAATGGTAGAGTCCACCATGATGGGGTAAGTTGAGGCAGTAGCAGCTTGAAGCAGCTGGAAATATCACATCATTTGTGAGTTTCTATGTTAACTATTGCCCGCGGCTCAGAAACTTTTCTGATGACTTCTGAGAGCCGCACTAATCTGTGGGTACACAAATACAAATTCAGAGGGCGGTTTGATACATTTCCATTTAGCAGAATGATAGAAGTGGGTTGGGGCCTGTGAGCTCCCCAATGACAGGTTCTTGGCCAGATTTGCAGTACCAGTGATTTTTTTTAAGTTAATGTGTTTCCTCCCGTGGAGTGGGCCTTAAAGCTAATAAGAAAGTTGTTGGTCATTATTCCAGTTTACAGGGTTACCAGCTGAGGAAGACCACTGATGGTTCCTCCCCGCCCCCAACTCCCCCCACCCAGCCAGCCTACGTAGCATTTTCTAGTACTATGGAAGGCAGCCAGACAGAAGGAATCTTCATCAGGGATGACATGATTTCCTCATGTCCTATGACCACCGGGTGTGGTATCTTCAGCCATGGGGTATTACCATTAAGTTCGGGAGTGCCACCCATACTTGCTCATTTTTCTTTGTCTGTTAAGAAAAAGCTGGTCATTACAACATAAACTTCAGCTTCTTACTGGCACGGCTTAATACCTGAGTCTTTTATTTCTTGCTCTCACAGTGCCTAGTCCAAGGAAGTGAGGCATCAGACCAGCCCGAGAGCCTCCCTATCATTCCCAAATATCAACTCCCCAGTGCATGGATACAAGGCTGCAGACAGACAGACAGTGGTTGGAGGAGCCCGTCTGGGGTATATAGTACCCTTGCCTTCATTAGCAGTCTAGTGTCAGAATTCGGCCACACAGCACAAAGCTACACAAGTTTCCAAGATATGCACCCATTACTGTGACCCTAGCCGTGAAGGCGAGGGGTTTGGCAAAAGTTTGCTAGTGTTCACCACACAGCATTGCTTTGAGTGGGGGTGGGTCAAGTGTAGGGAAGTACAGGGCTTTCTCATAGACGAGGTGTCTCGGCTGTTGTGAGCTGGAGTTTCATTCATGCTCTCTTTTTTTTTTAATTTGAATTAAATTTACCCATTTATTTTACATCCTGACCTCAGTTTCCCTTCCCTCCTCTCCTTCTACTACCCCACCCCCCACCTCTACCCCAATCCATTTCTCCTCTGGGTTCAGAAAGGGGCAGGCCTTCCATGGGTGCCAACAAAGTGTGACATATCAAATTGAGGTAGGACTAAGCTCCTCCTCTTGTATTAAGACTGGGCAAGGCAACCCAGTATGAGGAATAGGTTCCTGGAAGCCAGCCAAAGTGTTAGGGACAGGCCCTGCTTCCACCACTAGGAGTCCCACGAGTAGATCAAGTTACACAACTGTCACGCATATGTAGAGGGCCTAGGTCTGTCCCATGCAGGCTCCTATGAGCCCAGGTTAGTTGTTTCTGTGGGTTTCCTTGTGATGACCTTGACCCCCTTGGCTACTACAATCCTTTCTCCCTCTCTTCAACAGGATTCTTCAAGCTTGGCCCAGTGCTTGGCTGTGGATCTCTGCATCTGTTTCCATTAGTTACTGATGAAGGCTCTCTGATAACAATTGAGATAGTTACCAATCTGATTACAGGAGATGGCCAGTTCAGACTACCTATCTACTGTTGCCAGGAGTCTTAGCTGGGGTCATCTTTGTTGATTTGTGGGAGTTTCCCTTGAACAAGGTTTCTACTTGAGCCCAAAATGCACCCCCATCAAGACATCTCTTTTACAACTCTCTCCCTCCATCTACATCCTCAACCCAATCTCTCATGTTCCCATCCCCACCAACCCAGGAGAGCTCTTCTATTTCCCCTTCCCAGGGAAACCCATGCATCCTCATCCCCCTTTGGGCCCTGTTTGTTACCTAGTCTCTCTGGAGCTGTGGATTGTAAAATGGTTATCCTTTACTTTACAGCTAATATCCACTTATGAGTGAGTGCATATCATGTTTGTCTTTCTGGGTCTGTGTAACCTCACTCAGGATTATTTCCATCCATTTGCCTTCAAATTTCCTGATGTCTTTGCTTTTAAAAACTGAGTAATACTCCATTGTGTAAATGTACCACATTTTCTTTATTTGAGGAGCATCTAGGTTGTTTTCAGGTACTGGCTATTACCAGTAATGGTGCTATGAACATAGTTGAGCAAGTGTCCTTGTGGAATGACTGAACATCCTTTGGGTATATGCCCAATTGCTGGGTCTTGAGGTAGATTGATTTCCAATTTTCTGAGAAAGCTTCATATTGATTTCCAAAATGGCTGTACAAGTTTGCACTCCCACCATCAGTGGAGGAGTGTTCCCCTTGCTCCACATCCTCTTTTAGCATAAACTGTCATTAGTGTTTTTGATCTTAGCCATTCTGACTGGTTTAAGATAGAATATCAGAGTTGTTTTGATTTTCATTTCCCTGATTGGCTAAGGATGTTAAACAATTATTTAAGTGCCTCTCAGCTATTTGAGATTACTCTGTTGAGAATTCTTTTTTTTTTTTTTTTTTTTTGGTTTTTCGAGACAGGGTTTCTTTGTGTAGCTTTGCACCTCTCCTGGAACTCACTTGGTAGGCCAGGCTGGCCTCAAACTCACAGAGATCCGCCTGGCTCTGCCTCCCGAGTGCTGGGATTAAAGGCGTGCGCCACCACCGTCCGGCGAGAATTCTTTGTTTAGATCTGTATCTTACTTTTTTTTTAAATTGGATTATTTGGTTTTTTGTTGTCTAGTTTCTTGAGTTCTTTATGTAATTTGGAGATCAGTTCTCTGTCAGATGTGGGGTTGATGGAGATCTTTTCCTGTTCTGTAGGCTGCCACTCTGTCTTATTGACAATGTCCTTTGCCTTACAGAAGCTTTTCAGTTTCATGAGGTCCCATTTATTAATTGTTGATATCAGTGTCTGTGTTACTGGTCTTCTATTCAGGAGGTTGTTTCCTGTGCCAATGTGTTCAAGGCTCTTTTTCATTTTCTCTTCTATCAGTTTTAGTGTAACTGGATTTATGTTGAGGTTTTTGATCCACTTGGACTTGTGTTTTGTGCAGGGTGGTAGATATGGATCTATTTGCAGTTTCTACATGCTGACATTCAGTTATGTCAGCACCTTTTGTTGAAGATGCTTTCTTTTTTCCGTTGTTTAATTTTGGCTTCTTTGTTTCACCACAGAATTCTACCAGACTTTCAAAGAAGAGCTAATACCAATGCTCTTAAATTATTCCACACAATCAAAACAGAAGGAATGTTGCCAAATTTTTTTATGAGGCCTCAATCACTCTGATACCCAAACTACGTAAAGACTCAACAAAGAAAGAGAATTACAGACCAATCTCCCTCATGAACATTGATGCAAAAATACTCAATAAAATAATCACAAACTATATCTAAGAACACATCAAAAAGATCATTCACCATGATCAAGTAGGCTTCATTCCAGAGATGCAGGAATGGTTCAACATATGAAAGTCTATCAATGTAATCCACCGTATAAACAAACTGCAAGAAAAAACCCCACATGATCATCTCATTAAATGCTGAGAAAACCTTTAACAAAATCCAGCACCCCTTCATGATAAAGGTCTTGGAGAGATCAGGGATACAAGGAACATTCCTAAACATAATAAAAGCAATATACAATAAGCCGGTAGCCAACATGAAGTTAAATGGAGAGAAACTCAAAGCTATTCCACTAAAATCAGGAACATGACAAGGCTGTCCGCACTCTCATATCTATTCAATATAGTACTCAAAGTTTTAGGTAGAACAATAAGACAACAGAAGAAGATCAAATGGATACAAATTTGGAAAATTGGAAAGGAAGAAGTTAAACTTTTGCTATTTGTAGATGATATTATAGTCTACATAAGTGACCCCAAAATTCTACTAGGGAACTCCTACAGCTAATAAATACCCTTAGCAAAGTGGCTGGATACAAGATTAACTAAAAAAACTCAATCAGTAGCCCTCTTATATACAAACGATAAACGGGCTGAGAAAGAAATCAGGCAAACAACACCCTTACAATAGCCACAAGCCATATAAAATATCTTGGGGTAACTATACTCTAACCAAACAAGTGGAAGACCTATATGACAAGAACTTCAAGTCTCTGAAGAAAGGAATTGGAGAAGATATCAGAAGATGAAAAGATCTCCCATGCTTATGGATTAACATAGTAAAAATGGCCATCTTACCAAAAGCAACTACAGATTCAATGAAATCCCCATAAAAAAATTCCAACACAATTCTTTATAGACCTTGAAAGAACAATACTCAACTTCATATGGAAAAACAAAAAACCCAGGATAGCTAAAACAATCCTGCACAATAAAGGAACTTCTAGAGGTATCACCATCCCTGATTTTAAGTTCTTCTACAGAGCTATAGTAATAAAAACAGCTTGCTAGTGGCATAAAAACAGACACATTGATCAATGGAATCATGCTCTTATTTAGGGAGAACATTAGTCTTTTCTCTATCCACTGAATGAGATAAATTCTCTTTCTCAGTATCTTGTGTGGTACTTTTTCTTCTGGTTATAACAGGATAGAATTGCTGGAATTGTTTCCAGCAGCCAGGGTGACCAGGACAGATGAATATAATGATATCCAGGCCTATGCTAATGCTAATGCAGCTATTTACACTCTCTAGTTACTTGAGTAAAAGAACGTCAGGAGACTGTTATTTTAAATTTTGGCAATTGTTTCTCCCTCCCTCCCCAACCTGCAAATGGTCTCGAGAGATGCTAGACTATTATAAGCAGTGGAAGGTTTACTAAAATCAAGATTCCATGTTGCAGCTTTCATGAGGCCACCATTTATGGTGGGGTAGGACTTTGCAGTGATATAGCTGTTTTGGAGTCACCTACACTCCTACAAATAACCCCTCACCCACGATCTATAAGAAAGTCCAACAAATTCATTGTTCTCACAAAGGTGATCTTTGGTGAAATAAAACTTTGGTCTGCTGTTGGTGTCCATTTTGGAGTGATTAGACATTAGTTGTGTCTCCCCTTGAAAAGTTAATGTAGCACAGGGCAAGGCTCAAATTCCCAAGTATTATGAACCGAGTTGTATGAAGTGAGAGGTAAAGACTATAATGTCTAGAGAGTACATTGATCCCATGATGCAACTATGAACTTAACTGACCAACACCGACAAAACTTCATGCCCAGAATATTCTGTCTTCTCTGCAGACAAAACTCCTGCACCGGGGTTTTGATGAAAATCAGAGTTTGGATCCGTCTGTGGTTTATAGATGCTTCTTCATGAGGAAGCTTTTATATCTCTCACTGTTCCTATATATACAAGATGGGCTTCCTCATGAGTGGTTTCATTCAGCTGTAATGTCCCTCTGAGCACACAATGGAGTCAGTATCTCAGATCCTTAGAATTAAATTAGCTCCCTTAGGGAGCCTGATAAAAGAACGGACTGAAGGGATGGAACTGTGTTTGTCTATTTCTGATACTTGTTAAATCTAAGGGAGTGTGACTGTTCTCTGCTGCCAAAATCATCTGTTTTGAGAAACACTCACTTTAAGTTGTAAATAAATCCTAAATATACACTTATAATTCCTCCTAAGCAATACATAAATCCAAAGTTTAAGGAAACATATCTGTATGGAAAACAATGAGAGTTTAAGTTTCACAGCATAGACATTTTCTGTTCATCTTGGTAGATCAGCTTAATGGCAGAAACTGACAATAATATGGTAGATATCAGAAACATTCAGAAACATCCAATACCACAGACATTCAATTTCAAAAGTACTCTTCTTCAAGAAAATACATATTCTTGGGTTGGGAAGACAGATCATTCATTTAAATGCTGCACAATCAGGAAGACGAGTTCTACCCCCAGAATCCATGTGAAATAGAGCCAGGCTGGTGACACAAGCTTGTAGTATCAGTGCAAGGGAGGAGGGGCACAGGTGGATCCTTGGGGCTTGCTCACCAGCCAGCCTAACATAACTAGCAAGTGGAGATCAGCCTAGGCCAGTGAAGATCTTGTTTTAAAGAGAAACGAGGTGAATAGCCCCTGATGAATAATGCCCAGGTTTGACTTTTGGTCTCCATATGAATATGCATTATACACACATGTATCCTCATACACATATGTACTCCCACATCAGCACATATGCGCACATATACACAAATAAAATATATTTTCCCTTTTATTCTGCCCAGGATGACATTCATGGGTTTCTACTGCTCACATTCAAGTAGACCTTACTTCTCTGTGAAATATTGTTATAGACACACCCAGAAGCATGCCTCACCAGTCTAGGTGACTTTAAGTCCAGTCAAGTTAGCAATAAGAAATTAACCATCATAGTTCACTGTCCACTTATTTTGGGTATGTGTATGTTCATGTGTGTGCAGGTGCATGTGGGAGATGAATGTGTACATGTATGCTTGAGTATGCATGTGGAAGCCAGAGGACAGCCTTGGTTGCCATTCTCCATCCACCCTTCTGTTTGTCCCTCCCTCTGTCCATCTCTCCCTCCATCCCTTGTCCCTCCCTCTTTTTCTCTTTCTCTCTCTCCTTCCTTCTCCTTTCTTCTTTTTTCCCTTTCTTCCTTTCTCTCTCTCTCTCTCTCTCTCTCTCTCTCTCTCTCTCTCTCTCTCTCTCTCTTTCTTTCTTTCTTTCTTCCTGAGACAGCTCTCATCGGCCTGAGTTTGCCTATAGGCTACCTAGACAGCAAATGACACCTGTCTCTACCTCCCCAGTGCTGAGATTACAAGCATGCACCATTACACCTGCCTTTAAAAAACAAAACAAAACAAAGAAACTCATAGGTTCTGGGGATTTGAACTCCAGTCTTTATGCTTGAGAGGAAAGCATTTTACTGACTAAGGTATCATGCCGGTCCATCTACTGTTGATCTAAATGTAGTTAGTTATATGGCATGTGTCTGCATTAGTTTCTTTATCTCTGTGAGTCACATACTTTCAACCAATCTCTCTGAATTTATCAAACATTCGTTATACAGGTCATCTGTGTTGCCAAAAGTCACTGTATCTGTGGCTGGAGAGAGCACTTGCTGCTCTTGCAGAGGACCAGTTTGGTTTCCAGCACCTTCATCAGGTAGCTCACAACTTCCTATAATTCTGACACCCATTTCTAGCCTCTGTAGGTATCTGCATTCATGTGCATATACCCCCCACATATACATAGTTTAAAATAAAATATTTTTCTTATTTTAAAAATTGGTGAATCTGAAAGTACATAAAAATTTAAAGCTTGTTATTTCTCAAAATGACTACAATTTGCCAATAGATAAATGGTTGTACTTCCTCCAAAGTCATTTGAGGACAATTAATCACACAGTTGAAACAGGGTGACCACATAACACATCTTATAGAAAGAGACTTTTGAGAGCAAATAGAATTCTCTTAATGACTCTGGATGAACAGACATAAACTAGAGCTGGTCATCAAATGGGAACAGTTGGTCGACCTAGTAAGATGGATGTGAAAAACTCATCCATCAGTCAGATGTTTCCCACATGAAGAAGCACTTATCTTTCCATGGAACTCTTCCCATCTTCTGGTATCTTCTTCAGTTTCTTTCTTTAGTATCTTAAAATTTTCATTGCATAAGTCTTTCACTCCTTTGATTAGTTTTATCCCCAGATGTTTTTGAGGTTATTGTTAATGAGATTATTTCCCTGATTTCTTACTTCCTATGTCTGTCATTGGCATAAAGGAATGCTACTGATTCTTGTATATTAATCTTGTATCCTGCTACTTTACTGAATATATTTATCAGCTTTTGGAAATTTCTGATGGAATCTTTAGGGTCTTTTATGTATAGAATCATATCATCTGCAAATAAGGATACTTTGACTTATTCATTTCCAATTTGTATCTCCTATATCTCCTTTTCTTGCGGCTTTAGAACAGTGAGTGGAGAGGAGTGGAGAGCATGGGCACCCTTATCTTCTTACTGATCTTAGTGGAAATGCTTTCAGTTTTTCTTCATCTAGCATGATGCTAGCTGCAGACTTGTTGCATACGTTCTTTATTTATCTAGAGCTGTCCTCTGTATCCCTACTCTCTCAAGGACTTTTATTATGAAGTAATGTTTGTAGTGCGAATTCTAATTGGTCTTAATAATCAAAACCTGGAGCCAGAGATCAGGTTAAGATCAGAGAGACAAAGGAGCAAGCCACAATTACCTCTTACCTCACCAACTCCTCAGCCTGAAAGGGAGTGAGCTCCTGTCTCCTTCTGCCTTATATTCCTCTCTCTGCCTAGCCATATCACTTCCTGTCTCTACCTCCCTAGTGCTGGGATTAAAGGAGTGAGGTCCCAAGGGCAGGGATCAAAGGTGTGTGCCACCACTGCCTGCCTCTGTTTCTCTTTTAGACTGGATCAGTCTTGTATAGCCCAGGTGGTCTTAAACTCCTGATCTTCCTGCTTCCTCCTCCCAAGTGCTGCGATTAAAGGTGTGAACCACCACTACCTGGCCTCTATGGTTAACTAGTGGCTAGCTCCACTCTCTGATCTCCAAGCAAGCTTTATTTGTTACAGCACAAGCAAAACATCACCACAGATGTTGACTTTTGTTCAAAGCTCTTTCTGCATCGAATGAGATGCTAATGTGGTTTCTGTTTTTGAGTCTGTTTATGTGGTAGATTTCATTAGTTGCTTTACATATGTTGAGGCATCTCTGAAGCTATAGAATGACATGAACTTGATCATGGTAGATAATCTTTTTGATGTGATCTTTTTTTTTTTTTTTTTTTTTTGGTTTTTCGAGACAGGGTTTCTCTGTGTAGCTTTGCGCCTTTCCTGGAACTCACTTGGTAGTCCAGGCTGGCCTCGAACTCACAGAGATCCGCCTGGCTCTGCCTCCCAAGTGCTGGGATTAAAGGCGTGCGCCACCACCGCCCGGCCTTTGATGTGATCTTGAATTTGGTTTACAAGTATTTTATTGAGTTTTTTTGTTTTTGTTTTTTGGTTTTTGTTTTTGTTTTTGTTTTTTGAGACAGGGTTTCTCTGTGTAGCTTTGCACCTTTCCTGGAACTCGCTTTGGAGACCAGGCTGGCCTCGAACTCACAGAGATCTGCCTGCCTTTGCCTCCCAAGTGCTGGGATTAAAGGTGTGGGCCACCACCACCCGGCTAGTTTCCAGGAGTTTGTGTACTTTTTGTACTTTCTATTGCTGTTGACATCCAATTTTATTCCATTGTTGTAAGATAGAATGCAGGATGTTATTTCAATTTTCTTATACTAGTCAAGATTGTTGTGAGTCGTGATATGTGGTCTATTTTGGAGAGCGTTCCATGGGCTGCTGAGGAGAATGTGTATTCTTTAGTGTTTTTCTGGAATGTTCTGTAGATATCTGTTAGGTCCTTTTGATTTTTGACATCATTTAACTGCAATGCTTCTTTCCTTAGTTTCTGTTCAGATGATCTGTCTATCGGTGAAAATGAAATTTTGGAAACCACCCACCCACCCTCACTGTGTTGAGGGTACTCTGTGAATTTAGATCTATTAGTACTTCTTTCATGAAATTGAGTGCACCCTGTGTTTGGTGTGTGTATTTTTAGGACTGTAGTATTTTCTTGGAGAAATTTTCCTTTAATGAGTATGAAATGGCTCTCCTTTGCTCTTCTAACTAGTTTTAGTTTGGTCTATTTTGTCACGTAGCAGAATGCCTATGCTTCCTTGTTTCTCGGTTCCATTTGCTTGGAATATCATTTTCCATTCTTTCACCCTAAGATGGTATCTATATTTGGTGGTAAAGTTTGTTTCTTGGAGGCAACAAAAATAGAGATCCTGTTTTCTAATCCAATCCGCTAGTCTGTGTCTTTATTGGCATAACTGAGGCTGTTAATAATTACAAGTTATTGTTGAGCAATTATGTATTGATTCCTGTTATTGTTGTAGTGTTTTCTTAGATATCTTTTGAATATTTGGTCTGGAACTGTTTATTGATTCCCTTTGACCTCTGGGCATGTTTATCCTTGTCTTGAAGACTGAAGTATTCCTTCCAGTATTCTCTATATTGTTGGCTTAGTGGCCATAAATTCTTTTAATCTGTTTTCAGCATGGATATTCTGAAAAATTATCTTTTGATTTTAATAGATAGTTTTATGGAGTATAATATTTTTGATTACAGTGGTTGCTTATCAGAACTTGTAATACATCTTTGCAGGCACTTCTGGCTTTAAAAGTTTTTGTCGAATAATTAGGAGTTATTCTGAAAGGTTTGTCTTTAAAAGTGATGTAACTTTTCTCTTTTCAAGCTTTTAAAACCCTTTATTCTGTGTTTTTTAAAACATATTTTAATCATAAGAAACCACAGGGAATTTCTTTTCTGATCCTGTCTATTTGGAGTACTATAGGTCAGGTCTCTTGTTCCTGAATGGGCATCTCTTTCTCTAGGTCTGGGAAATTGTTTTCTATAATCTTATTGAAAGTACTCTCTATATCTTCAGCATATAGAGAATACTTTCTTCTGTGCACATTCTGAAGGTTAGATCTTCTCATGGTGTGCCAGACTTCTCCTACTTTCTGTTCATATTTTTTAAAAAATGTCATTGACCTCTACAGAGTGATCCAACTTCTCTGTCTTGTCTTCCATTCCCGATTCTCTTATTTTCTACATGATCCATTCTATTGGTGAGACTTTCCACTGAGGCTTTTATTTGGCTTATTGAGGTTTTCATTTCCAACATAATTTCAGTTGGATCATCTTCAACAGTTCTAGCTCCATTTTCATACCTTCATTCGATTCCTTATTTTATTCATCTTGTTTTGTTCTTATAGCATATTCATATCTTTAAATTGTTTGAACATACTCAGAAGCATTCTTTTGAGTTGTTTGTCTGAAAGTTCCTCCAAGTCATTAGGTACCAGTATTGTGGGATTACTGACATGTGGAAGAGACATGTTGTCTCTGTTTTGTGTGATGTTTATGCTTCTGAACTGAGACTTACAGATCTTCAGTCAGTTAATCAACTGGGCTTTTCTTTCTTTTGTATTTTAAAAAATTATTTATTTATTTTGTTATTTGTGCATTGGTGGTTTTCTTGCATGTAAGTCTGTGTGAGAATACCATATCTTAGAGTTACAGACAGTTGTTAGCTGCCATGTGGGTGCTGGGAATTGAATGTGGGTCCTCTGGAAGAGCAGCTAGTGCTCTTAACCTCTGAGCTATCTCTCCAGCCCTTTCTTTTGTATTTTTAACTTTTAAGATTTTTATCACCATATTTCTTTCTTTTCCAATGGTGGTTTTGTAGTGTTCATCGGGGGATTAAATCCTGGTGGAGTTGAGGTATTCTTTTCCTCTGTGATACGGCTTTGTAGGGCCAGAAGCTCTATCTTGAGTCTTCCTTTGAGGTATTGTCCTGTGTCAGGTAGGGCCTCCTGCTTTGGTCTGCAGATTTTCCTGTGAGTCCTGGAATTTGCATCACCCTTAGGCAGATGGTCCTGGGTTGTGTACAAAAACAAGATGACTAAACCCATGGAGAACAAGTCAGTAATCAGCTCAGGGTTCCAGCCTCAGTTCCTGCTTGAGTTTCTGCCCTGACTTTCCTCAATGATGGATTGTGATTGGACGTTTTAAGTAAATAAAGCCTTTCCTTCCCAGGTTCCTTTTGGTCATGATGTTTATCACATCATCAGAGAAGCAAACTAGGACTTCCTGGTTCAGGGCTGGTCTTCCCCTTGGTCCTGCCACAACCATAGGGACTGTTGGGAGACGTTGCCTTGACTTGGAGTCATCCACTTACTTTTAAAGTAGAATGTTCTTCATTTTAGAATGGATAGATCCAGTTTATTTGTACAAATATGGAATGCTGGATAGGAAAGGATGAGTCTTCCTTAGGCATCCCACCTCCAGGCACAGAGCAACTACCTTCTCTTAGCAGTAATGCTATCTGTCAATATCTACCTGGTCAAGATACTGCCTGCTTTCTTAATGGGAATATGTTCAGCATCTTGATGGACATTGGATTTATTTTTCAACTAATATCATAGCACTCTTGGAACAGATTTAGCAGCAATGTAAAATCTCTTTGATATTTTCATGTGTGACTGTAATATATTTTGGCCATTTTTACTCCCCATTACTCTCTCACTACTCTCAGACTCTCGATGGTTCCTTCCTTTTTCCCAACAAATTACCTTTCTATTTTCATGTACATTTTTTTTTTGCTTGTGGTCCACTGAGTTTTATTAGGGTTGTTTTCATGAACATGGGTAGGGGTTGAGAACTAGGACTGCTTAATCATGCACACCTTTTGCCCTATGCCCAAACTCTTAGTTAAGCCTGGGAGATGCTGCTTTTTTCCTTCCACCTAATTTCTAATTTCTTTGATTACGCTGATTTCTTCAGAACCTGGACTGTTGGACCCCTGGAGCTGGGACCTTCACTCAAAAATATATAATAAAAATTTTACAAATCAGATTTCAGTCTTCAAACTATGTAGACAAGGCAATTCTGCCCAGGGAGATTTTGCAAGCTCACACATTGATGAGGCTGGTGCTTGGATCTAGTGTGTCTAGGTACTGTGCTCTTCCCATTGTTTCCCAGGCTGAGATACTCTGACCAGTTTTCATCAGCCATGTCTGTTTTGTTTGTAAACTCTGCTAGTTATTGGTGTGGTGTGTGTGTGTGTGTGTGTGTGTGTGTGTGTGTGTGTGTGTGTGTGTGTGTGTGTGGTGTATATGTGTGTAGATGTTCCTGTATTTGCGCATGCCTATGGAGGCCAGAGGTTGATGTCAAGTGTTTTACTTATTATTCCATCAATCTTCACCTTATATTGTGGACAGGGTTTCTCACTGAACCTGGAGCTCATCAGCTTAGGCTGGCCAGTGAGCCTTAGGGATCCTCTTGTCTCCACCTCCTAGTGTTGAGATTACATAATACACCATCACAGCTGGCTTTTTACTTGAGTGCTTGGTTCCCCAACTTGGGTCCTCATGCTTGTGTGGCATCTCCCCAGACACAAAGTCAACTTTTACATAGGTTGATATAAATTGAACTAATTATTTACTTTTGTAGTACTGGAGATTAAACCTGGAACTGTGCACATGGTAAGCAAGTGTATTATCACTAAGCTTCATTCAGTTAGTGTACTTATATGAGGCTAATGTGTGGTCTTCAAGTTGCCTTTGACCTTGGATTTCTCAATGCTGAAATTATGGGAGGAGGTTGAGAAAACTCCCATGATGCAACTGTGTATTAGAATGTATGAACAGGAGCCCTAAAGCAACTACAGAGTTGTAATTTTCATTAACTAAGTAAGAAATGTATATTTTTCAATTCTCTAGAAGCATTTTGCTGCTGATTTCTAAGTCTCACTGCAATTACTAGTTAATAAAATTATGTTTTAATATGCTGGCAGAAAATTGATACTGTTTCCAATCTGGGTCATGAAACAAATAGAATGTGGGAGAAATTGAGCTCTTATTTCAGAAACGGAAAATGGATTTTTAAAGTCCAGATCATTACCAAGGGCAATTTTCTTGTAATAAGTTTAGCACTGACTTACTCAATGCAAAGCTTTGCCAGGGAAAGTGATAACTTCTGAAACAAGAGAAAGAAAGTGGCAACAGAGCTTCAGCACTTCCTGTCCTAACGCCCACTCTGTGCCTAGGTCTGGGAAGGTTGCTGCTCAGACCAGGATGGGGCCAATGGGCTTCCTGCTGCAGCCTCCAGTGAAACTGGTGAGAGAGCGGGGTGCAAGGCCAGGGTCAGGCACAGCTAGCAGCTGCTTTTTCTGGGGGATTTTGCTGGTTTCCTATGAGGCTCACAACTGTGAATCCTGGTGTCTTAGAAACAGAGTGTGCCAAATAGGATTCCTGTTCTCTGATACCTAGCTCTCTCTACTTCTGGGTACATGGATAGCCTTTTTCTCAGTAGACTTACAGCTGAGTACAGCCATGTAATTTGTTGGGTTAGTAAATACCAGGAATGAAAAAATTGAAGATTAATTATGGTCATTTGTTTTTTATTTGAAAACTGTTTAATAAATTACATTAATGTATTTGTGTGGGTGGGTGGGGTGGGCAAGGACAGCACACATGTGCTGTCGCCCACGTGTTGAGGTCAGAGGACAGCTTTCAGGAGTTGGTCCCCTCCTTCTACCATGTGCGCCCTGGGGATTAAACTAGGTTGTCAGGCTTAGTGGCAAGCACCTCTATCCATTGATCCACCTGACTCTCCCACCTATTTATTTTTCTGTGGTTTGGTTTGTTTTGAGACCAGGCCTCAGTATGTGGCCTGGGTGGGGCTGGAGCTTGTTATATAAATCAGTCTGTCATTGCACTCAAGATCTTTTTTCTTTAGTCTCTTGGGTCCTGGGATTACAGATGTGTGCTGAGAATTGCTTAAACAAAAAGTTTAAGATAGTAGATGCAGTAGTAGATGCAAAGGAAAAATGTGATAAACTAGGCTGCATTAAAAGTTAAAATTTAAATCACAAAAGAATAATATTGCATGTTCTAACTTATACATACAATCCAAAGAGTTGATCTCAGGATAATAGAGAGTGAAATAGTGGTCACTAGAGTATGAGAAGGAGCGGGGAGATGAACGATGGGTAATAAATACAATTAAATAGCGAGGATAACTTCAGTGGTCTATGGGCACAGCAGAGCGGGCCTACAGTTCACAGCAATTTATTGCATATTTTATAATGAACTAGAAGAAAGGTGTATGAGTCTCCAAGCAAGAAGCAATGATAAATGTGAAGGGAGATGGAAATTCCAACCGCATGGGATCATCACACACGGTTTGATGTATGAAAGTAGTACACCATCTCCAAACATGTGCCAAGTTTTATGTGTCAGAAACTAAAGACTTTAAAAAATTGTGTGTGTGTGTGTGTGTGTAGATATGTGTAGGTGTTTGTGTATGTACTTGAAAATGGAGGATAAGGTCAACATTATATATCTTCCTTAATTGCTTCTTCCATCTATCTGTCTGTCTGTATCTATGTATATGTATGTATGTGTGTATGTATGTGTGTATATATGTGTGTATGTATGTGTGTATGTATGTGTGTATGTATGTATGTATGTATCTATCTATCTATCTATCATCACCTATCTATTTAGAGTCAGGGTCTCACACTGAACTCAGAGCTCTTTAATTCAGCGAGACTGTATGGACATGATGCTTCAGGGATCTCCTGTCTCTGACCCCCAGCACTGAGGTTATAGACACACACCTTTGAGCCTGGATTGTTAGGTGCATGCTCAGGTTCTCATGCTTTCATAGCAAGCACTTTACTGCCTACAACATTTCTCCAGTCTCCAAACTTAAACTTTTAAAGGAATTGAGTAAAAGAGAGGAAAAACTCATCTACAAAAATAAGAGAATATATCTTAATAATACAGCAAACAAAAACCTGCAAATCATTTAGAAAAGGTATATACAAAATGGGATGAGAGAAACAACAACAACAACAACAAAACACAAAACGTAACTAGAAACTCCACAGAAAGAGAATATCCAAATAGTCAAAAAAAAGTGAATACATGCTTACCTATATAAACTATCAATAAATACAGATTGAGCCACAGTGAGCAGGCAATACCCAGCCTACAAAATTGAAGCCTCAGGCCAGCTAAGACCTTGTGTTAGTTACCTGGCTGGTGCAGATGTAATTGGCTCCATGTCTTTGGTAAACTGGCTGTATTTGTTAAAACTGAAAGCATACAAAGCCAGTAGTTCACATCTTTGCTATCTGCCCCAAAGAATTACACACTAACATGTGTCGTGAATACATGTTGCTTTTTCTGCAGCTATTGAGGTGATCATGTGATTTTTTTAAAAGTAAGACCCAGAGCCAGCAGTCTAGGCATAGCAGAGGCTTGTTGTCCCCAAAGATTTGTGGGACCCATGTGAGGCTGAAATGGGCATAGTACGGTCACGTGCTCGCTCTGGAAACTACAGGAGCTGGATGTGGGGGTCAGAGGAGAGCTAAGCAAGTTTCTCTGCATAAATTCTCTTGAATCATCCATCACTCAGTCAATCAATCAATCAATCAATCAACCAACCAATTATTATAATTTAAACCACTGAGCCTAGTTGGTGCTGCCCATACGCACATGGGCATGTAGATGTCCACTGGAGCATGGACAAATTATCAGTGGTTACCCAAAGAAAAGTGACTCTTCCTGTCTCAGCAGCCATCAACTACCAGTAGCGTCTCTGGGCCCATCCATGCTGGAGTTTTTGACTGGCTTGATCTTGTGCAGTTAACCACAACTGCTGCGAGATCGTGTGTGTAACAGGATGTAATGTCCAGAAGATAGCATCTCACACGCCTTTTCTCTCTGCCCTCCAGCTCCTCCACTCTTCTTCCTATCTTCAGTGATGTTCCCCGAGCCTTGGTGTGGGGTTTGGGGGTTGATGTCTCATCTCTGGTTGAACACTTTCAGTTGCTTTAGTAGGGCAATGTGCTCCTGGCATGGTGCTGCTCTTGGGGGTGTGGATGGAGCAGCGGGGAACTCTTAATTGAGTAAGAGAGATAGGCTTGTGAAGAGGAGATGGACACAGGCAAGCTGGAGTTGTAAAGTAGGGGTGAGGACAGTGGTGGCCTTTGTGGTGTGTGTGGAACAGTTACAAGAGAGGCTTTTATGGGGTCACCCCCATAAGCTTCTGTGGCTCCATCTCTGGCAGACTGCATGAGGTTCATTTCCCTTTTCTTTCTGGAGAATGGGGGCCATCCCTGGAATGGGGAGAGGTGGAGGAGGACAGTGTGTGTGTGTGTGTGTGTGTGTGTGTGTGTGTGTGTGTGTGTGTGTGTGAGTTGCATGCATGCATATATATATGTGTGCAGGTATGCATACCTGTGTCTACATGTAAGGAGGCCAGAGGTCACCTTCAGGTGTCCCTAATTGCTATTCATTTTTTTTTAAATATAAATTGAGTCCTTTGTTAAACCTGGAACTTGTCAATCAGGCTAGACTGGCTGGCCAGCAAACTCCCGAGATCTGCTTGTTTCTGCTCCTCACAGCACTGGGATTACAGGCACACATCACCATGACCACCTTTTATGTGGGTGCTGGGGATACAAACGCAGGTCCCCAGGCTAGTGCAGCAAGTCCTTTCTTTACCCATTGAGCTACCACCCCCCACTAACAGTTTATCTATCTATCTATCTATCTATCTATCTATCTATCTATCTATCTATCTATCTATCTATCTATCTATCTATCTATTTGGTTTTTTGTGACAGGGTTTCTCTGTATAGCTTTGCGCCTTTCCTGGATCTCACTCTGTAGCCCAGGCTGGCCTTGAACTCACAGAGATCCTCCTGCCTCTGTCTCCCGAGTACTGGGATTAAAGGTGTGCACCACCACCGCCCAGCAACAGTTTATTTTTAAAATTTAGTTTACTTATTTAATTTTACTTTAAAATTATTTTATTTATTTGTTTATTTATTTAGTTGTTGTTGGTGTGTGTGTGTGTGTGTGTGTGTGTGTGTGTGTGTGTGTGCGCGCGCACGCACGCATATGCATGGTGTATGTGAAGGTGTGGACACTTGTGAGGAGGCCAGAGCAGAATATAAGGTGTCCAGTCACTTACTCCCTTGAGACAGGGTCTCTTACTGAACCTGGAGCTTCTGCCCATCCCCCAGCACTGCGGTTCTAGGTGCCATGCTGCCATGCCCAGCTTTTCATGTATGCTGGTGGTTCACATTCAAGTTCTTATGCTTGTACATCAAGCACGTTGCCCACTGAGCCATCTCCATAGCTTGGCATTTTCTTGACCTCTCATATCTGTGCAAAATTCCCCTTAAAATGTCTTCACCAAAGTCATCTTGCTCCCACCCACTGACTGCCTTCGAGACCCTGACCGCCTGGGAGACCCCACCACTTTAGAGCACCTGGCAGACATTTGCTGCATTTTCTGAAATCCTGGACTATCCCTTTGGCACAACTTGTCTAGAGAAAGAAGCAAGAAGCTCTGGGCTGTCTTTCTAGCCAATGCGCTGTGCCTTTTATTGGGATCTGTCTTCCAGGATGGTGACAAAGCTCTCCAGTGGGACGCAGGACTGATGACTTGGCTGGTGTTGCTGATGGTGACAGGAAGGCCCCACGTGTGTGACATTTCATGAAGATGAAAGCTTTGGGAGCCACCTCGTTTCCTTGTACTTAGATCAGCCTGTCGCTCCCCTGTGAATTTCAGGAACTCGGCAGACTCTTCTGTCACCTTTCAGACAGCAAGCAGGGACAGAGAGGGGCTCCTGACGGCTTCCAGCCACAGGGCTAGCTGGAGGTCACAGGAGTGGGAGTGACGGCTTCCAGCCACAGGGCTAGCTGGAGGTCACAGGAGTGGGAGTGACCACTGACTTTCCACCCTGATCCCTGTGGGCTAACAGCCCATTGTGACTGCAATGTGCGGCCAAGCAGGGCTTAGATCGTATTTCCTCCCTCTACTTGTAAAAACGTGTGGCTTCAGCTGCTTGTTTATTTATGCCTCTTGTTAAAATATTGAAGAGAGAGAGAGAGAGAGAGAGAGAGAGAGAGAGAGAGAGAGAGAGAGAGAGAGAGCAGCTACAACTTTATTGTTGTGCTTGAAATGAAAAATTCTGATCCTTTGGGATGGAATATCCATGTGCTTGGATAATCCTTTTATGTGAAATGCCCCCAGAGCCAGCCGCACGAGGACTTGTGATGAGTTTTGGGTATCGCAAGGGGAACAGGAGAGAAGCAGGTCTGACAACCACTCTTGCTCTGATCATCTCCCCCCACAGGGCCCCTCAGCCCTGCACTGGGCAGGCCTGCCTCTGCATCCTTTCGCTCTCAGAGTTGACTTGGATTCACAGAGCTCCATGAGGGCCTGACACCACACAGGAGTGAGTAATTACCGAGGCTCCCAAGGAGTGAACCTGTACATGCTCACATCGATTGGAGTCCCACGTCTTCCACCTGCAGCTAAGTCACCAGGGAGTCCTGGAGCTCATATCCGACTTGGTGTGTGATAGCATCTGGCTGAGGTAGCTGCAGCATTTCTCTGTCCATTAAGGATGTGTCTGTCACATCCCTATCAGGTGACAGTATCTGCTCTGGGAGACGGGGGATGGAGTATGCGAATTCATCTTGTGATTCTTGGGTGATGCTAATGTTTCTGTAGCTGCCGCTTTTGACAACACGAACCATCCTGAATGAATAGCGAGCTGAATGACATTGTCAGATTCCAGCTATAGGGGCCTTTGTGCAACTTTATCTCGATATATTCACCAGCTTAGTGTTTTGACGAATCAGGGTCTCATGCCTTGAACTTAGCAAGTGGCCAAGGATGACTGCTGGTCCTCCTGCCTCCACTTCCCAGGTGCTAGGATGACAGGAATGTATCTCAATGCTCAGTCTTACATGGGGCTAGAAAGTAAATTCAGGGCTTCATGCATGCTAGGCAAGCACTCTGTCAACTGACCTATGTCCCCAGCCCTTCAGCCACTTAAACAAGCCTCTTTAAAGACAAAAATTCCTAAAAAATCACTGAAGATGAGGCGGATAAACTAAGTCACCTCACATGTCCAGTTGATGACATAAAGGAAACTCCAGGCCAGATGGCTTCATTAGTGGGTCATAGACGAGAAAATGCTTTGGGGAAGTTGATGACCAGTTTACAGTCATGCAGAGTAGCAGGGGGAATGCTCTCCAGTTCACTTGGTGTGGTGGGCACTTCCTTGACATCAATCCAGGGGAAGACTCTATGAAGAAATAGCTCACCAATATCACTTGATAGAAAAGATGCAAACATTATAAGCATAGTTTCAGCAGAATAAACTCAGCAATGTTTTGAAAGGATTAAACACCATTGTCATGTGTGGTTTATCTGAAGAATGCAAAATTGCCTTAACCTTTGAAAACCAATCATTGGGGGCCTCAGGAGATGGCTGGGTTGGTCAAGCATGAATGAGGACCTGAGTTCAATTTCCAGAATGTGTGTGTGTGTGTTAAAGCCTGTGCAATGGTGCATACTTCTAATTCCAGTGCCGGTGAGGTGGAGGCAGGTGGATTTCTGGGGATGGCTGTTTAGTCAGCCTAACCTACTTATTCAGTTCCTGGCTGGTGGGAGACTCAGAAAAAAAATTGCTGGAGGAACAACATCCACAGCTGTCCTCTGGTTTCTGTATGTGTGTACACACAGAAATAGACACTGTATCAAACACACAGACACGTACACACACACACACACATACACACACACACATGCATATGCACATACACGTAGAGAGAGAGAACTAATTATTGCTTTTTGACATTTTATTAAACTTCAAAGTAAAATCTGCAGGACCATTTCCATGGATATAGAAAAATTATATGATAAAATTTGACATTTAATCTTTTTTTTTCATTCTTCTTCTCTCATTAAATACATCCTGACCACAGTTTCCCCTGCCTCCACTCCTCCCAGCCTCCCCCCCTCCCCTCTCCTCCAGATCTATTCCTCCTCCATTTCCCTTCAGAAAAGAGCAGCCCACTCTACCTCCCGGGAGAGCAATGGAACATGGCACAAGTTACAGTAAGACTAGGCACAAACCCTCATATAAAAAAAATCAATAAAATGATTCCTAATGATATCCTGCTATCCTCATAGGTCGGTGCCTAACCCAATCCTTATCAGGTTTCCTCTGGCATTGATCAGAGCAGGTGCAGAGGCCCACAGCCAAACATTAGGCAGAGAGAGAGAGGCCAGATTGGAGCACTCCATTGGGTCCTTTCCTTTGGAGCTCGTGGAATCCTAGGGAGAAAGAACTGTAGGAGCCAGAGGGGTCCAAGGACACCAGGAGAACACAGCCCACAGAATCAACTAATCAGGGCTCATAGGGGCTCACAAAGACTGAAGTGGCAATCACAGAGCCCGCATGGGTCTGTGCAAGGTCCTCTGCATATATATTATGTTTGTTAGCTTGGTGATCTGGTGGGACTCCTAACAGTGGGAATGATATTTATTCTAAATACAAACTATTTACTAATGAAGAATAAATGGGATTGTCTCAAATGAAAAGAGTACCCACTCAAAACCTATGGGTGAGACCATATTTAATGTGTGACCGTCAGCCCTCTAATTTCAGATAGCATGGGAGATGCCCACCTGATTTCATCACTTTCTAATGCTGTACTAGAAAGCTTAGCCAGTCTCGTAGGGTACAAGAAAGAAAGAAAAGACATCTCGACCAGATAGGAGAAGAGGGGTATTCAGTGCCTTGACAGCACAAGTCAACCAACCAACAAATCTAGTGAAATAAATCGACATAAAAACCAACTGTATTTCTCTGCAAAGACACATTGGGAAGTTGACATGTAGAAACCATAACACTAGTTTTTTGGAGATATCTCATTTGTAAAGTGTTTGCTTTTTCTGCAAGGTCAAGGACTTGGGTTTGAACACCAGAACTCGTGTAAAATAAACTGAATGCTGTGACCCACATTTATAATTCCAGTGCTGGGGAGGTAAAGACAGGTGGATCCTTGGCACTTGCTGGCCAACCAGCCTAGCCTACTTGGTAAATTCCAGGTTAATGAGAGACTCAGTCTCATAACCCAGGTGGATGGTACTCTGAGGAATGAGGCCCATGGCTGTCCTCCTTATGGTTGTCCTCTGGCATCCACAATAATGTGCACATAATGCACCCTCACTTACACACACACACACACACACACACACACACACACACACACACACACACGCACGCACGCACACAAGTATGAAATATTTACAGAAAGCTAACACAGGGCATGTGCAAGACTTTATTCCTTTCATTTTTGTTTGTTTGTTTGTTTTTCGAGATAGGGTTTCTCTGTGTAGCTTTGGAGCCTGTCCTGGAACTCACTCTGTAGCCCAGGCTGGCCTCGAACTCACAGAGATCCGCCTGCCTCTGCCTCCCGAGTGCTGGGATTAAAGGTGTGCACCACCACCGCCCGGCTCCTTTCATTTTTAAAATCTGCAGTATTAACCAGTATTAACTTTGGTTAAAAGATCTAAAAACATAGTCCAATGTCTGCATATGAATCAAAGAATGCATTGCAAAGATACTTTGATTTTTTTTTGAGATGTGGCGTTACTGTGTGAGATGTGTGAGATACAGTATTACTACCTGAACACAAGCAGTGCAGTTCTGAGAGATATTAGGAATTAGTTAGTCCTTTCAGTAGGTAGATAGTGAGGAGAAGGAAGCACTAGGTGGATACAGTTTCGTCCTGACATCTCCTAAGGTGGCAGGGATGGTGCCCACTTCCTGGTTCTTCTTCCTTGAGACCAGAAAGTGTGGGCTCTTTACATCTGGATTGGTTTTGTACCAACCAGCCCTTCTGATTTGAGTGAACCATTCTGGAGGGAACATGGGAAATGCTTGTCTGGGTCCCCTCACCCACAACAAAGGCCCCGAACTCTCTGGGGGAAAGGTGGACACTGACTCCAGTTCCTCTCTTCTTGGTTACTGTTTGTTTTGTTTTTTTAATATATATAACTCATTTATTCTTATTTTATGTACATTGGTGTTTTGCCTGTATGTATGTCTGCGTGAGAGTGTCAGATCTTGGAGTTACAGACAGTTGTGAGCTGCCATGTGGGTGCTGGGGATTGGACCTGGGTCCTTTGGAAGAGCAGCGGTCAGTGCTCTTAACCCTTGAGCCATCTCTCCAGCACGGTTACTTTCATTATAAGTAAAATTTGGTTTTGCAAACTTTCTTTCATGCTTTTTGATTCTTTAAGCATTGGAGAAACGAACATGTTCTTGCAACCCTAGATGGTATTAGCACTGTCGATCACAGTTCCAGTGATTACTCAGTGACCAACAGGCAGGTGGAAAACGAGGTTGAATGAACCGGACAGAGGTTATTCGTGTTCTTGGAAACAGGTCTATGTGAGCTTCAATCACTCTCTTTAGAGTACAATTTAAAACATATGCAGTCTTTAATTTCAGAATAATTTGTTTTCTTTTTGTTTCTGAGACCAGGCCTTGCTATGTATCCCTGATAGGCAGAACTTGCTATGTAAATCAGGCTGGCCTTCGATTCGCAGAGATCCACTTGCCTCTGACTCCCAACACTGGGGTTAAAGGTGTTGTACCACATCTGCTTATTTTTTTAAATGTTTTATTTCGTAATTTTGGACTGCTCTGGACTATGGGCAACTAAACCACAGAAAGTGGAGCTGTAGACAAGAGGATTTACTGTACATGCTTTTCTGGCCCAAACTTTTGGATTGTTTTGAAGAAGTGCTTCTCATTTGCTGTGTCCATTTAGGACCATCTTAAGAAACCTTTAAATGGTTGTGTTTTTAAAATCTAGTTTTTGTTATTTCCACAGGGCTCAGGGGCACTCCTCATGTTGAGAGTTCAGCTTTTCAGGGTGACCTTTGATGACTCCTATACTTGGCTTCTTTCTGACAACAGACAATTTCCAGATAACAGGGTAAAAGACAGGGTTGAGTGTCAGAGCCTGCTGACCAGCCAGCTGGGTAGCTGGGTAGAGGCATGCAGATTGTAGAGACAATGAAGAAGACAGAAAAGAGTTGAGAGGACTGCTGGTCAATGCCAGACAGCCCTGAGTTTATTTCACAGCCAGCTTATATACAGTTTTGAAGGTCAGAGTTAGGACAGTGCACAGCACAGGCATTCAACCACTATCCATCCTGCCTTGTGTCAAGGAGCAGGCAGTTTCATTTTCTATCTCAGTGTACCTCCAGCTGGCATCAGCAGCCTGCGTCTAGTTAGATAGTGTGTTCCTTCCTGTGGGCTAATCAGGACTTTCTCACAGCCCTGGAGCAAGCAAGCTTGAACTCTATTGACTCAGAATAGACTTCAGATTCAAACTGAGAAACTGAGTCAGTTGTGGGCTCCTACAGTGGAGGGTGTGTTGCTTTGAATGGGAATGTCCCTCATGTGCTCATATTTTTGCATGCTTATTCACCACTTGGTGAACTGTTTGAGAAGGGTTAGAAGGATGAGGAGGTGTGGCCTTCTTGGAGGAAGTGTGTCACTGGGGGTGGGCTTTGAGGTTTCAAAAACTCATGCCAGGCCCAGTGTCTTTCTCTCTCTCTGCCTGATGCCTGTGGATCAGTATGTAGCTCTCAGCTGCTTCTCCAACACCATGCCTACCTGCCTGCCTCCACATGACCTACCATGATAATAATGGACTAAGCCTCTAAACTGTAAGGAAGCCCCAAGTTAAATGTTTTCTTTTATAAGAGTTGCCTTGACCATGGTGTCTCTTCACAGCGATAGGACAGTGACCAGGTGTCATCTCTGCTTAGGGAGACTTGTATTTGGACTTTTCCTCTCGAAACTGTTAAAGATGCAAATTCTCCTTCCTTTTAAAATAGTTTAGACATTCAAGACAGTCTATTTGTAATACATAAGACCTCATAAATGACTACAAGGAAACCAGAGCAAGAATACATATGCTAATGGAATAACATGCCTGAATCAGCAACAATAACCATAGACTCTCCTTTTAAAAAATAATACTTTTCATTTCTTCTTTGAAAGTTTCATACATGTATACAATGTATTTTGATCACATTTATTCAATTCTTCATCCTTCAACTTCCTTCTGCTCCCCGCAACACACCTCCCTTCCAATATCATACCCTTACTACTTTTTCAATAGCCCACTGAGTCTAATTAGTGTTGTGGGCAACCTACCAGCGGCTACACACCTCCAAATAAAATGATCCTTCCTTCCCCAGCGGCCATCAACTGTCAATAGCTCCTGAATTAGGGGTGGAGCTTCAGCGGTCCCTCTGCCACCCATGCTGGCATTTTAACTGGCTTGATCTTGTACAGGCAACCGCAGCAACTGTGAGTTTGTGCATACAACCTCTACGTCGTGTTCAGAAGAAGACAGCATTGAACTCCTCCCCATCCTTTGGCTCCCATTCTTTCTATGTACCTCCTCTGAGGCTTCTGGGGTTGAGGTAAGGGGTAGGGAAGAGGCTGAGCCTTCCCTGTTATTTCTTCTCAGCTCTTCAGTTAGTTCGGAGTCACAGAATAACAGTACTCACTGCAGTAAGAAGTGTCTCTCACCAAAGCTGAGAGTAGCCCAGGTCTATGGGTATCGACATAAACATTTAGAAGGCAATTTGACAAGATGACTATGTAGCCGAACAACAGTAGGTCTTCTAGCGCGGCCTAGGACTTCCCCAGCCATGAACTTGGGCCAGGTTTATAGTAGCGGTCATGAATTTCTTCCTATGAAGCAGATCAGAAAGCAGTTCCTTCTGCCCATAACAGTTATGCCTTTACTGCCCCAGTGGACACATCTGTCCCAGCAGGTCAGTATTAGAGCAGGCAAGGTTCAGTGCAGGGGAAGGCCACTGATGTCTTTTCTTTCTTTGTGGCCTGCCTCGCATCATTCAGTTAGCCATCAAGAAGGAAGTTTCCTGGTCATTTTGAGATTGATTTCTCTGTATCTTGCAGCCAAAGCCTGTGGTGTCTTTTTAAAAAAATATTTATTTATTTTTATGTACGTTTGGGTTTCCCCTGCATGTATAGTCTGTGTGAGGATGCCAGATCCCCTGGAACTTGAGTTACAGACAGTTGTGAACTGCCATGTGAGTGCTGGGAATTGAACCAGCAATTGGGTCCTTTGGAAGAGCAGCCATACTCTTAACCACTGAATCATCTCTCTAGCACTGCATGTGGTGTCTTAAGCAATAGGATGTTATCATGTACGTGTCCAACCAAGAGTAACGGCAACAGTATGTTTTGTTTTGGAAACTTCTGGGGTCTTCCTGACCAATACCTTGTAGAGAGGTAACCCACGCCTGGCTGTGAGGTTTCATTTAATAATTCATATCGTCTGAGAGAAGCATTGTCTACCCACACAGGATACCTCTTTACCCCATCTCCTTTCCCTGACTCCTGCTTAAAGTTTTAATCCCAATTGGAGATTCCTGGTCACCCCCATTTTTTTTTTCAGATCAGACGTGTTCTGTTACTCTCTCTTTATTTTCCACTTGAGTTGTAAGACTGTAGGCTTCCTTAGAGCTTTTCATACTCTTTTCATTTTTGCTGACCACAGCTTCTATGGAGATTTCAGCAAGAGATCCTCATTGTGTTACACATAGGAGAATCTCTTGGATATGGTACCTCCTCCGCAGTTGCCATATCTCCCATCCATAGCTGTAATATTAAAACGAAAACATTGCCATTGTAGAATCTGATGCCTGGATTCACCTCTCCCAAAGGCTTCCCATACGAAATAAAACTTTGAAGCTCGTGAGAAAACCAGGGCATCTTTCCTGTCCATCAGTATTGACGTCTCTGTCTTTGGCTTTGTCTCTTTGCAGAAGATTGCTTCATTACATTTCCTTTGAGCTTTCCCTTTTGGGGAACAGAATTTACTCATTAAAACTAACAGCTTCCATTTATTGACTTCTGCCAGCATGCATAGTCAGGGCATGTTATTTCTGCAAATATTTATTCATGAAATAATATAACAAGTTATTGACAGTTGGGGTGTAAGATCAATGTGGTTTCTGCCATGGGGTCCAGAGGGAGCAACAGAGGCTGAACAAGAAATTACTTGAACATTGAGGTTGAAATCATAACCCCCAAACATAGAATCCAGTGTTACAGTTCCTCTAAAGCAGTGGTTCTCAAGCTGTGGGTCCGCAGCCGCGGAGGGGGCATATTTCCGATGGTCTTAGGAACTGAGACACTGTTCCTCACTGCTCCTCTATAAAATTACAGTTATGAAGTAGCAAATAGAGTAAGTGTATGGTTGGGGGGGGTCACCACAACATGAAGAACTGTATTAGGAAGCACTAGGAAGATTGAGAACCATTGCTAAAGTAAGGGTTTCCTCTTCAATGAGTGATGACAGTGACCCATGGTGCTTTTCCTGCACCAACTAGTTCTCTCCGTGGTGTAGGAAGGGCAACATCAGAGTGAAGAAATAACTCCATTCAAGTCCGGGTTGGTGATCCATTGAGTTTATTTGGGTAACAAAGGCTGCTGGTATTCCCCCCAAATCCTACCCCAGCCTGAATGATGCTCACAAAAGCTGCATTCCTGCAGCTCCCGGCACAACTTGCAGGTAGTTACATAGCTGGGACACTCCCTTGTGGTGATACTTTGCTTGTGGTCTCACAAATAAAGCTTGCCTGGAGATCTGAGTGTGGAGCTAGCCAGTAGCGGCTGGGCAGTGGTGGCACATACCTTTAATCCCAGGACTTGGGAGGAGGAAACCGGAAGTGATATGGCTGGGCAGAGAGAGGAAGTGATAAGGCGGGGTGGAGACAGGAGCTCGGCCCTTGTCACTTCTTGGCATCATAGAGTGTGCATGCATCCTGGCTGTAGAGACCACCTCCTGCTAAACTTCTTAGATCCCCTTGATCAGCCCTGTCAGGAGACAAACATTAGGTAGTTAGTTGCCTCTTATCAGACTCAATGGGCTTTTAAAAAGTGAATTAGCACCTCCATATTCCTTACAGACGACTTAAATTAAAATGAAGAGTGTGTGTATGATATATGCATACGTTTGTGTGTTCTCACATGGTTGCACACGTATGTGGAGGTCAGAGGTTAATTTTAGAAGTGTTCCTCTATCGATCTCTACCTTCAGTTTTGAGATACGGTCTCTAACTGAGCATGCAGCTTGCTGATTCAGCGAGGCAGGCCAGCTAGTGAGCCCCAGGTGTTAGTTTTTCGACTGCGTTGTGTGCTTACCCTGCAAGGAAATGCCACGAAACACGACAGAATCCGCTAACAAAAGTTTTATTAAAGGGACAGAGAGTGAGCAGGCCTGTGGGAAACACGTGTGTGGAGAGGAAGAAGGAACCGGGAACATGGCGCCTGATTTTAAAGGCTGGGCGTGGACAGATCAGCGTCACTACTACGCGCAAGCGCGTAGATCACATGGCCACGTTGCGCGCTTACGTGGCTAGTGGGACGTCATGGATCTTGGTCCCGCGAGATGCCCTGACCCAGAAATGGCTATCTGGACCTGGACCTAGCCAGGCGGAAGTATCCGCCAGGCATAGGCAGACACGCCTGACCGTGGGGGCTTGTTGTAAACCTTTCATTCCTGACTCTTTCTTTTTTAAAAAAGAAAAAATTGTGGTTGGCTGGGTATGGGGGCGACGTTTCTCTCAAAGACTGCTTCCAGCTGAATAGTGGGCGTTGGTTGGCTCTTGGGGAGCAGGGGGATGAGAGGGTATCTTGTGAAGTCCTGGGATGGTGGTGGGCAGGTCCTGGAATGAAGTTCTGCCGTCCCCTCGTTCTGCGGCTGTCCATCCGTGCTGTGGCTGGGAACCTTCTGTTTGACAAGATACTGTTGACATAGAAAAGGCTTAGAGAGAAAGAATCATTATTTTATTTTGGAGTTGACATTTGTCTGAGGTAGATCTGGCCTGTCCAGATAGAGACATGTGATATTTACCTGAGGTAGATCTGGACTTAGTACTTTGTTTGATCTCTATCTGAGACAAGCCTTATTAGAGGTAGTTTATTTAAGGCACCTGTTTCCCTTATTAGGTTAGCATTTAGGAAACGCAGGTGATCAGGTGCTGAGTATTGAACAATGATAGATTATTGCATTCCGTTATTCCTTACCGCCTGGATATTTTTGATGGTCCTTTTTGCCTCCGGCTCTGTGTGGCCCTGGTTGGGAAATGAAGGGGTGATACCTTATTCCTCTGGAATTGGTGACAAGGCAGTGGATCCTGGTGTCCTCTGGAGCTTGAGAGTGAGAGGCCCTGTTTGTTTCACTGTATATGAAGAGAGATTTTTCTGGGATGGAGGTGAGATAAAAGGTTTTAGATGAGACAGGTGGACCCAGTGAGGAAAGCCTTCGAGTTTAGCAGCTGTAGGAGTCACAAGAATTACCTTGAAGGGTCCCTGCCACTTAGGGGAAAGGGGTAAAGGGCGCTGGCCTGGAGGGAAAAGAAGGACCTGATCCCCAATCTGTATTGGAGGTGGACAATTATTGTCACACGGCTGAGGTAATGAACAGTCTGCGTAGCTCCATAGAATAGACCTTAGGTGACATAAAAGAGGAGTTAACAGGCTATCTGGAATAGTTGGAGGTTTGGATAAAAGGCCTGGTGTTAGAACTGGCCTTCCATACATTAGTTCAAACGGAGAAATTGAAAGAGGCTTTTTAGGAAGAGCCCTGAGCCTGAGGAGAGCTAGAGGCAATAATCTTACCCAGTCGAGATGAAGTTCCTGTGACATCTTAGTAAGAATAGTTTTTAAAGACCGGTTGGTACGCTCCACCTTACCTGAGGATTGAGGACGGTATGGGATATGGAAATTCCAGGGAATATTTAACGCCTTAGCTAGTGTCTGAGAAATCTGAGAAGTAAATTCTGGGCCATTGTCAGACTGGAGAGAAGCAGGGACTCCAAACCAAGGAATAATTTCTCGGAGAAGGAGGTCTGCAACTGTCTGAGCCCGCTTATTAGAAACCGGATATGCCTCCACCCAATTTGAAAATGAGTCCACCATCACGAGGAGATACTTAACTTTCCTGACGGTGGGCATATGGGTAAAATCGAGCTGCCAGTCACTCCCCGGAAGGGAACCTCTAGCCTGGTGGGTGGGAAAAGGCTGACTCCTGTACTTGGTATTGGGATCTGTTTTTTGGCAGATCTCACAAGAAGCAGTAATAGTTCTTAAGAACTGTAAATCCTCAGAGGTGGGCTGCAGGTGAGCTTTTACGAATTGAGACAGAGCAAGATTATTAGGATGAAAGAGCTGGTGTAGATAGGACAGAATTTGTCTAGTGTCTGGAGTTCCCTGTGAGGGTGTAGGCTGTACTGTATGGATTCCCTGTGGTGGGTGAGGTGAGACTTGGCCCTGGAGGGCCGCTGTCCTGGCTGCCTGGTCAGCCCGGTTGTTTCCCCTAGAGATGATGGAGCTATCCGTCTGATGAGACCGGCAGTGGACAATTCCTATAGCTCTGGGGAGGTGGGAAGCCTCCAGCATGGCCATTATTTGGCCTGAGTTAGATATGGATCCCCCTTTTGTTGTGAGAAGGCCACGCTCCCTCCAAATAGCAGCATGGGACAGGAGAATATGAAAAGCATATTTGGAGTCTGTGTAAACATTTAAAGATTGTCCCTGTGCCAATTGGAAGGCACGAGTGAGAGCTATCAGCTCAGCCTGTTGGTTGGTGGTGTGTGTGGGTAATGCCTGTGCCTCTACTATCTCAGTATCTGACACTATGGCATAACCCGCTTTACGGGTCCCTTCATATAAGAAGGAGCTGCCATCTGTGTACCAAGTATAAGTAGCCTGAGGCAATGTGCCCTCCTGTATGTGTGAAGGGTGAGGTAGCAGCTCTTCTAAAGTTTCAGTGCAGGAATGAGAAGGAGAATAGTCAGCGTTAGGTTGAGGAAGGAGGCTTGAAATATTGAGAGGTGGACAGGTCCGGAAAGTAAGCGTCGCATCCTCTAGTAATGCCACCTGGAGAGAAAGAACTCGGGAAGGAGGTAAAGTTTGTAAGCCTTTATAAGTTAAAAGATGGGACAGATTATGGTGAGAGAAAACAGTAATAGATGACCCAAAACTTAACTTCTTTGATTCCCGAATAAGGAGCTCTGCAGCTGCTAAGGCACGGATGCAAGGTGCCCAGCCCTGACTGGTAAGGTCTAGCTTCTTTGACAGATAGGCTACAGGTGCAAAGGAAGGTCCCAGCTGATGTCCTAGAGTTCCCAGGGCAAATCCCTCCTTCTCTGCTACATAGAGGGAAAAGGGACGGGTTAAGTCTGGGAGGTGGAGCGCTGGGGCCTGAAGAAGAGCCTGCTGGAGCCTTTGGAAAGGTTTAGTGACAGGATGAAGGAGGGGCTCGTGCGGTGAGCCCTGAGCTGCCTCGTATAAGGGGCGAGCAAGGAGAGAAAAAGATGGAACCCAGGACCGTACAAAACCCGCTATTCCTAGGAAAGACAGAATCTCCTGTTTAGTAGAAGGGACTGTGAGGGACTGGATTAGACGCTTTCTGTCTACAGTAATAGCCTTGTGAGTTGGAGTAATGGATAGGCCTAAATAGGTGACCTGGGGAGTTGACAGCTGAACTTTAGAAGGAGATACCCTGTAACCCCGGCTGGATAAGAAATTTAGGAGAGCAGAGGTGTTAGTTTGGCTAACCTGTAAGGATGGGCTACAGAGTAAAATATCATCTACATACTGTATTAGTTTAGAGCCAGGGAGAGACAGAGAAAGCAGGTCAGAGGCCAGAGCCTGACCAAACAGGTGTGGACTGTCTCTGAATCCCTGTGGCAGAACAGTCCAGGTCAGCTGTGTGGACCGGTGGGTGTCAGGGTCAGTCCAGGTAAAAGCAAAGATATTTTGAGACTGAGGACTGAGAGGGATAGAAAAGAAGGCGTCTTTGAGATCTAGAACTGAGAAGTGAGAGGTTCCTGAAGGGATAGTGGACAGGAGAGTATACGGGTTAGGCACTACAGGATGGAGAGGGACCACTGCAGAGTTAATGAGCCGGAGGTCTTGAACCAGGCGGTAGGTTCCATTAGACTTTTTAACTGCAAGAATGGGAGTGTTAAAAGGTGAAGAGGTTAGGCGAAGCAGCTTTTTCCTGAGAAGGTCAGAAATGATAGGCTTAAGTCCTCTCAGGCTCTGGAGTGAGAGAGGATACTGAGCTTGGGTGATATACCTTGCAGGATCTTGTAGCTGGATAATAACAGGCTGATGGTGTCTAGCAATAGAAGGGTTCTGGGTATCCCAGACTTTTGGGTCTACCTGAGAGGCTGGTAGGGGAAAAGAATTGTTAGAGTCAGAAGAGTGAATGGCTAGAAGTAAAAGTAAAGGAGCTGCTGGCGCGTCTGGGATGGAGCGAATGTGTGGAGCGAAAGAAATGGACGCTCCTACCTTAGCTAGAAGATCCCTCCCCATTAAAGGTACAGGGCAGCTTGGCACCACTAAGAACGTGTGTGTGAGAGGGATGCCTCTGAAAATGCAATTGAGTGGTGGTGTCTGATGAGGTAGATAAGGCTGTCCCCCAACCCCGACAATAGGGAGACGAGCAGGAGAGGTGGGCCCCCAAAACTCTCTCAGGACAGAGTAGGTAGCTCCGGTGTCCAAAAGGAATGAGATGGGGCGCCCATTGACCTTTATAGTTACCCTAGGTTCCCTGTGTGAGATGGGAGTGGCCGGGGCGGAAACCGGGCAGCGTCAGTCCTCGCTGTAAGCCAAGCCTACAAAGTCAGCTGAAGGGTGGTCTTCATCTGGCGTTCCTACGTCACTTGGGACGTTAGGACAGTCAGCTGACCAGTGACCCTTTTGGTAACAGTTTGGACAAGGCTTTGTTGGTGCCCTTCGTGGGCCGGCGGTGCAAGCCCGGGCCCAATGGCCTTCTCTCCCACACTTGAAACAGGGACCAGACGGCTTTCGGGGAGCCGGTCGGACAGTGCTTGCCAGCATCTGGCAGCTCCTTTTATGGGCTTTTTCATCTCTCCCATGGTACATCTTAAATGCTATCGCCAGCATATCTGCCTGTGGAGTTAGAGGGCCGTTCTCCAAACGTTTAAGTTTATCCCTAATGTCAGGGAAGCTCTGTGAGACAAAGTGGGTCATTAGCAGCTGCCTGCCCTCAGGGCTCTCTGGGTCTAAACTAGTGAACTGAAGTAGAGCCTTGGTGAGCCGCTCTAGAAAATGAGACGGATTTTCGTCTTTATCTTGAATAACCATTTTTAGTTTCTCATAGTTTACTGGTTTTAGGGCAGCCTTACGGAGACCTGTCAGGAGACAGGTAATAAACCTATCTCTGGCTAGACAGCCACCCTGGGTGTTATAATCCCAGTGTGGCTCTCGGTCAGGAACCGCCTCAGCTTCTGGCGGGTGTGAGAGGTTAGTTTGATGAATTTCGTCTGCATGAATCCTAGCCTGCTCCCAAACCCGCCTGCGCTCCTCAGGAAGTAAGTTATTAGAAAGTATCATGAATATATCATGAAAGGTGAGACTATAAGATTGAGTTATATATTGAAACTGTTTAATAAAGGCAGCAGAATTAGAAGTATAAGAACCCAGCTTACTTTCTATCTGAGAGAGTTCTGCTAGAGAGAATGGAACATGAACTTTAATCAGTCCATCCACACCAGCCACCTCTCGCAAAGGGAGAACAGTGGAAGGTTTTGGATGGCTGGTATCCGGCAGTTTAGCAGCCCGAGAGAGGGTGGTAGGAGGAGTGAAGTTTGGAGCTAGGGCAGGGCCTTTGGAACCGGCCGCTGCCGAGGAAGGAGCAGCTTTAGAAGAAGAAGAATCCGGAAGGGGAGCGGAAGGAACAGTTGTTCTAGGAGTTGGAGCTGGAGGTCGAATAGGTGGAGGTTCGTTAGCAGGATCTAGAGTCAGAGATTCCGGAGTCAGAGAATCCTCCGGTTCAGGCATAGCCAGGAGCACATGAGCAGGAGAGAAGGAATCCAGAAGAGACGGTTTAGCACTGAGAAAGAAAAATGCTATAATGTAGGGCAACTCTTGCCATCTGCCTGAGCGCTGACAGTAATTAGATAACTCCCGTAAAATATCGGGATCTAAGGAGCCGCTCGGCGGCCATTTTTTGTTGTTTTCTAAAGAATACTTTGGCCATTTTTTAGAACATAAACGAGTTAACTTAGGAATCTTTATGTAAGGCATTAAACTGAGAGGTTTTAAAGCTTCAACAAGACAGCCTAACGGAGAGGAAGGACTAACAGGGTTGGAAGCCTTGTTTCCCATGTCTGCAGCGGAGAGGCAGAAAAAAATAAAAAAGAAAAAAAAACAAACGTGATCCGGAGCCAAGGCCCCAGGCGTCCCCAAGGCCAAGGACGGATACCGGGCACAAGCTGTTCCTTAGCTCGTCAGCCACAGAAACAGGGGCCCTCGCCACGTGAGGAAAGGATTCCCCGGGAACCCGGACAGCGTCTGCCGCTTCGTCAAGCCGGATGAACGCGTCGGCCCCACGTGGCCCCCAGGACGCACCCAACGGCGGTGGTCCCAACGCGAGAAATATCTCAGGCTGCAGACGTGGGAGAGGGCTAGAAATCTGAGGCCTGCGATAGGGGCCGACCGTAGCCAGTGAAGACCGTGGTCGGGGGTTCCCCCGGTCTCAAGAATACTGGTGAGGCGCCGGACGATCAACGGTCGTTCTCACAGATTCAGGAAACCGTTTACGCTGGCCGAAAATGGGGGGACTCACCAATCGGAGAAAGCGGTGTTGCATGGAATTTTTGCGGTCAGGCGAAATGGAGAGCGGTCTGTCGCGTACGGAGCAGAGTGTTGCAGTCCCCGGTTACGGGTTTCCAGGCGCCAGGCGCCGGGCGCCCGGAAGCGCCCGCTCGGTTTCGGCACCAAAAATGTTAGTTTTTCGACTGCGTTGTGTGCTTACCCTGCAAGGAAATGCCACGAAACACGACAGAATCCGCTAACAAGAGTTTTATTAAAGGGACAGAGAGTGAGCAGGCCTGTGGGAAACACGTGTGTGGAGAGGAAGAAGGAACCGGGAACATGGCGCCTGATTTTAAAGGCTGGGCGTGGACAGATCAGCGTCACTACTACGCGCAAGCGCGTAGATCACATGGCCACGTTGCGCGCTTACGTGGCTAGTGGGACGTCATGGATCTTGGTCCCGCGAGATGCCCTGACCCAGAAATGGCTATCTGGACCTGGACCTAGCCAGGCGGAAGTATCCGCCAGGCATAGGCAGACACGCCTGACCGTGGGGGCTTGTTGTAAACCTTTCACCAGCGATCCCCCTGTTTCTGCCTTCCCAGCACCTTGGATTAAAGGCACTTACCATCACACACAGCTTGTTTATGTGGGTACTGGGAGCCCAGACTCAGGTCCTCATGCTTTTGTGGTAAGCCCCTTACTGACTAAGCCATCTCCTTGGCTCATGAAACTCGTTTTAAAAAATAAAATAGAAAAATGGGGCCCAGCTGAGAGCCACTGAGGAGGGCAGAGCAAGGTGCCTTGTGGGTCAAAGGAGTGAGAGGTCCCTTCTGATCCCACATTGGACTGTGTGAAGAGTAGCTCTTGTGGGCAGAGTTTCTGTGTGTCTCAGTAGTCGCTCCCAAATAACTAAATAGATACTTATTATTAATTGCAAATGCTCAACTGATAATTCAGCCTGGTTACTAGCTAACTCTTACATTTTAAGTTAACCCATATTTCTTATTTACCCTCAGCCACATGGTGGTATCTTCTTTCAACACGGCACGTTCATCTTGCTTCTTATGTCTCTGGTGACTCCTGAGACTCCTCCCTTCTTCTCCCCAGCTTGCCTCTGACCTGAAAAATCCTGCCTAGCTATGGGCACATCAGTTCCTTATGAACCAGTGAGAGTAATACATATTCACATTGTACAAAAAGAATGTTCCACAACCAGCTCTTGCTATAGCTGACCTTGGAGGAAGCTTTGAACCTGTAGTTATGGGAACTTCGGAAGGAGATGGCTTCACTCTTGCTGGAGGCAGTGTGGAATGCAGCTTGATGGAGGACACCACAGGGAACATCCTGGCCCCACACACCATATTTGGATTGAATGAAATTATTTGTATGTATTTACACTTTTCCATGCTAAAGCATGGCAAACACTCCACCAACTGAGTGACATCCCCATCCCCAATCTACTGTGCAACTTTCAGAGGACATACTTGATGCGCTTTTAAAACACATACTTCCATCTCTCTATTTTAAATATACTTTAACCGACACATTGTTATTTATATGCATAGGTTACAATGTGGTATTCTGGTGCACGGGATATATCTAACACCTCAAACATATATCACTTATCTGTGGCAAAACATTCCAAATATTATCTCCCACCCATTTTGAAACATAGAAGACGTTATTGTTGAGGACAGCCATCCTGCTGTGGAAGGGCACCTTCTCCTGTCCCTATTCACTAATTGCTCCTCTGTACCCACCCCAGCCTCTGGGAACCACCGTTCTACTTTCTACTTCTATAAGATCCCAATATGAATGAGATCATGTTACAGGCCTGGATCGGAGTCCAGACGGTACACACTGAGATTTCCTTGTGTCCCAGAAGAAGGAACTGGACTAGCAACATCTGGATAGATATAGAAATAGAGCTCATTCATTAGGAAACAGCAAGGCACTCCAGAAAACAGAAGTTGGCTAGAGAGCCGGGGAAGGTCTGAGGCCAGACTAGCTCTCAGGTACACGTGTGGTAAACCATTGTGGGTCATATTCACAGTACTCACCTTCTCTGGAATTTGGAAATCACACCTTTTCTCATGCATGTTCTACTTTGTTATATGTAGCCTGTAGTGGTGTAGAGGAGCGGCTCCAGCCTTCCTCTGCCATCACTTTCTTTTATAGATGGGTTTTAATGCTGCTGGGACGTCCATCTCCATCCTGCTCTTCCCACCTCTCTGTGGTATTTGTTAATCTGCGTCTGACTGTCTCCAGTACTTTCTTCTTGTTGTGATAAAAATACCCCAACCAAAACAACTTAGGGGAGGAAGGGCAGATTCTTGTTCCACTATACAAGGGATACAGTCCATCATGGGAGCAGGTAGAAAAAGCTCGTGGCTGGAACAGCATGCTGGTTAGTCACACTCAGCAAACAGAATGAACAGGAAGTCAGGCTGGGCTAAAAGCCTCAAGGGCCCACCCCAGTGACCTGCTTCCTTCAGCCAGGCTCCACCTCCTAAAGGTTCCACAACTTTCCCAAAGGGCACCACCAGCTGGGGACCAGTTATTCTGACATGTGAGCCTTATGGGGGGCATTTCACATTCAAACCACGGCGCTGGCACACGTCATTTAATATAAAACGTCTTGCAGGCTCATCCACGTTGTTGCAACTGATAAAGATCTTGTTGTTTGTGACAGGCACACCACGTGATGCCCATGTCTTTCCTTGCCCCCTCTGCCTTAATCGCTCCCTGATACTCATTATCTTGTGTATCGCGTCTCCTCGCACAAGTGTTGACCATTTGTCTGTTGATAGAACACAATCAGACTTACAATAGGCACTCAAATGTCTGAACAGACTCATCCAGAGACAAAGGGCACAAGCAAGACACTGCATTTGTGTCCCCACCAAGCTGAGTATTCCGAGACAGGCCTGGGATCTGGCCACCCTTGTGGCTGAAACTGAGTCTGACCAAAAATGATGCAGCTGGGCAGTCCGCCAGCCTTGCCAGAAGTCTGAGGTGGGACTTCTGAGCTCTCTGCCCGCTAATGGGCTGAGAGGCCTGCCCTGCAGCAGGGTACTAATTGCAGCTTATCTTTTGGAGAATGGCCATTTGCATCTATTTACTGCCTTCCCCCAGTGATTTAAAGTGGTTTATTTTGCCACCACTACCAGTCTTGGGGTGGGGTTAGGCATTGCTGTGGCTTGCCTTTGTGGTTCCTATGGGCTCCAGATGGCCTGATGCTGTCTGTTCTCCTCCTGCAAAGTGTCTATACAGCAGTGGCATCGGCTGTCGCTGTCACTGTGGATGGAGGGATAAAAAGCCTCCTTCATATTCATGACAGGTGAGTGTGAAGCCTTTAAAAATGCATCACACATGCACAGAATGTGGTGAGAGGTATTCTGACGTAGAAACAACCTGAGTGGCTGACAAAGCCCGTGAATTGAATCTAAGGAGAGCATCCCTTGGGCCATGCTTCCTTGGTCTGGGGAGAATGAGGCATCATCTAGCACAGAGGTAGCTGTTTTCTCCTTATAGGGGGGTTGGGACTCAGATACCCATAGCATCCCAGCTCCCCCTAAACAGAGGGTGTGTACTCTGGACACACATGGAGGGTATATAACCTGAAAGGCTGAGGGGAAACGGCATCCTTATTCCTCTGGCTAGGAGTGATGTCTCTTCACATGGAGTTTTGAGAAATGGCTGAGATCCCCATCCAAAGGCCAGCTTGGACCTGAAACACTGAACCCAGGGGTCGATGGCCAGAGATTGGTGAGAGCTGAGAGATGCTCCTCCTCTTTCCTTCCTTCCTTTACTATCCCTGGGCCTGTATCCTTCTCTGAAAGGTGAAAATTAAAACTCTTGCATTGCTAACAAGTGCGGATGAGACAAGTGTAAATGACCTCTGAGAGCTGCTTAGAAACAAAGCCCTAGTGGCATCCTGACAAGGAGGAAAAGAGCCAAGGAGTCAGCCAGGAGCTGGAAGTAGGCCCTGTACACACTCAGACAGACAGATAGGCATGCACAAGCACAGGTGTGCATACACACACACACACACACACACACACACACACACACACACACCTATGAGACAGACTGGGAGATGTGAAATAGTCCTTTACTCTCGGTGAATATATGTTGCTGTGATTGATGATTAGTTTAATAAAGAAGCTGACTGGCCAATAGCTGAACAGAATAAGGTTAGGTGGGATAGCCAAACTGAGAATGCTGGGAGAAAGAAGGGCAGAGCGGGGGAGTTGCCAGCAGAGGCAGAGAGAAGCAAGATGGGCATGCTGTACTGAGAAAAGGCACTAAGTCACGTGGCAAAGCATAGATAGGAAATGTGGGTTAATTTAAATGTCAGAGTTAGCTAGTAACATGCCTGAGATATTGGCCAAGCATTTATAGCTCATATTGAGTCTCTGTGTTGGTTATTTGGGAATTGGTGGGCAGGAAAGAAAGGTCTGCCTACAAATAATGTCCATTGTTGTGGGGCTGAAATTTCCACATAAGACCTGACAAAGCTTAAAAAAGGATTCTAAACACACAAAAATGGAGTAAGACATGGCTTCTTGGTAAACAGCTTTTCGCTGGTAAGCTCTGTGTGCTAGCGGCAAGCAGAGGTGTGACTCCTTTAAGAGGCAGCTTCTTGGATCAGTGCTAGTGGCAAAAATGGACACGGCTCTTTTCAGAGGCACTGCTACCTAGCACTTAAATGGCGTTTATGAGCAGTAGGAGGTGCACTACTTGGTGGCAGCATAGACTCAAAAACTCCCCAGAGTTGCAGTGGTAAACATGGCTCTTGTTGGTACCTCTGCCATGAAACTAGGCTCTCAGGGAACCAAGTAGGGCAGAGTCAGTCACCAAAGCAGAGGCTTTGATCCTAGACAGCTGCTTAACAGTTTAAAGACTCATGCAGTCAGAAAACGATTACAGATACACAGTAAAGACAGATTCCCATGGGGGGAAAATCTCTCTAAATGGGTTACAGTGTGTTTAAAAATATACATAGACTTGAGAGAGAAAAAAGAAAGGATAGAGACAGTCGTAGATTAAAAAATAGTTTAAAAATAATGAAGTCCTTGCTGGGCAGTGGTGGCACATGCCTTTAATCCCAGCACATGGGAGGCAGAGGAAGGTGGATCTCTGTGAGTTTCAGGCCAGCCTAGTCTACAGAGCTGGTTCCAGGACAGCTAGCGCTAACTAACTAACTAACTAAAATAATAAAGTTTTTAAAATGGGAATAAAAATATAATAAACCATATAAAGATGGGAAATACATAGAGAGTCTGGGTCCTGTGTGTTATTGTGTTGTCTTTAGATTTTCTGATTGCTAATGAAGGAGCAACATTTGCAACTCAACTCCTAGGTCACTGAGAGTCATAATCCATCACCAAGGGAAGTCAGGACAGGAGCTCAAGGCAATAACTGAAGCAGAGACCATAGGGAAATGTTACTGTCTTGCTCAATTACTCTTCTATAGTTCAGGCCCATACTGTGTTGGGCCCTCTTACAATTATCAATGAAGAAATGCCTCACAGACATGCCTAGAGACCAATGTGAAAGAAGCAATTCCACAACTGAGGTTCCCGCTCCACAGATGTGTTCAGTAGACAATCCAGATTAGTCATCATGGGTCACATAAGCATGGAGTTGAGATTTGCTGAGAGTAGGTTGGAAGACACTTTCCTGTGCAGTCTCTTCTGCTGTTTCAGCATCTGGTCCAATAATGGCTTCCCATGCACATCTTTTCTTGCCTCCTTCGGGAGTGGTGACTGTGACGCATAAGGAAGGAAGCAGCAGAGACAGCAGAGGGTGGTGGCAGCTGTGGCTTGAAAGTAGACATGTTTCCTGTGACTTGGGCCGTTTCTTACCCCAGGTGCAGGACTTCTGCCTAATGCCTGGTTCCTGAGCTCTAGGTTTCAGCTTCTGAAATCGCTGCTTGACAAGATCCAGCAATGGGTTGCCTGTTGCCTGGAGATCCCTCTTTCTGCTAGGATTCCATCTCAGGGCCAGCAATCCCAGATGATTCGAGTCCATTTCCCGAGGGTCCTGCCCGGTGTCTCCTGAGAAGTGCTGATTCCTGAACACAGCCACGTCAGGGACAGTTACCCTGTTTTGTCTCAGCAACAGTAGTATTGAGTCAGGTATCTGGCTTCCTGGCAGCTGACGAGATTAAGAGTGGCTAGGGCATGGGCACGGGAAAGATGCCTCCCATCAATGCCTGAGATAGGTGGGAGAGCTGGCCCTGAGGTCATAAGAACAAGAGAGCTGCCCCTGTCTACCATCAGCACAATAGTTGGGAGAGCAGGTCCTGAGCCTGTCCTGGGCAGCACATAGAACCAATCCTGCTGGCAGAGGTGTGGGTGAGCCAATCTTGAAGTTGTAAGCATGGGAGAGCTGTCCTCATTACTCATCTGTCATTTGTGGCATGGGCAGGGGAGAAATGTCCCCCTCCATGAATGCCTGAGGCAGATGGGAGAGCTGGCTTTGAGGCCATAAGAGTGGGAGAGCTTGTCCCTGCCCCTCATTAGCTGCAGTATTTTTGTGGGTGGCCCCTACACCAAACCCCTGGGCAGCACAGTAGAGCTGGCCCTGAAGGTATAGGTGTGGGAGAACTGACCTTGAGGTCGCAAAAGCAGGAGAACTGGCCCTGTCCTTTGCTCATGGCTGCAAGGGGTGAGCTTGCCAAGGCAAATGCAGGAGAGCTCACCCTGGTGGTGAGGACAAGGGAGAGCTGGCAGGCTGACCAACCCTGCTGCTACCGAGGCCCAGAACCTGGGTTGAGTTGGCCCCTCAACATTCATCGCATCTGTAATTTGCTGGAGCATGTAAAGGGACCCATCCTATAGACACAAAGCTGCAGGATCTCCACAACACAGGGCAACAGCAGGATAACCAAGAGGAGTTCTAGTGAGGGGACAGTATTGATAATGTAGCAGAAACCAGAGGCCTCCAACCAGACCAATGACTCTTTGCAATGAACACTTGCAAGTCAAGATATATGGACAAAAGGGTTTACTGTGTGACTCACTGTGTCACACCACAGCTTCCACAATGAAATTGATTTTTCTTTTTCTCTTAAATTTTATTTTATTTTATTTTTTTTGCGGGGGAGGGTGAGGTTGCAAGGGCAGAGGTCAGACATGAAGAGACGGGGAAATGAGTGGGATGGAGATGCATGATGTTAAAGACACAAAGAATAAATAAAAAAGAAAATTAAAAAAAAGTGGCCAGGTGGGAATAAGTTCAGAAGCCCAAGTAGATGAGAGCAGAGAGCCGAGAAAGAGCCTGTAAGAAGCCAGAGAAGAGAATCGCATGCAGGTCCTGGTAGCCAGAGGAGTAGAGATGTCAATATCTCAGGGTCAGTATTCTAAGACCCCTGACAGAACTGTAATGCTCACCACTGCCTAGGGTCCTGATAACCCAAGTCTGCAGAGGGCCGGCCGGTGACATTTGTGGCTGCTTCCATCTGAAGGTGACACTGAAGGAAACTGATGGCCAGCACTTGGAGAGGGTCTTCTTGCCTATCCATGATTTCTATCGGGGAGCCAGCTGACCAGTGCGTGCTCACACGGGCATGGCCATTTACACTCCCACACGTACGCTCCAGATGTGAACCGCAATCTCGTGTACCTCCTGTATGCACGCATTTTCACATACACAAATTGACTCATGCGCTAAACACACATTTCAATACCCACTCCCACACGAGACACTCCTGTCTCTTTTTTTTCTATCTGTCTGTCTGTCTGTCTCTTCCTCCCCTCTCCACTTATCTCTCATATAGTTCTCTCCAACATGGGGGCCTCTTCCCCCTGAGACCCACAGGCTCCACTTGGGTCTCTCCTCCTGTGTCGTCTCTATATCTGCTCTTCTCAGCTGACTTTCGTCAAGCTTTGTCAGGAAGTTTGTGGACCATTGTTGTGAGGATGCTGGTCTGTGTGGAAGGTACTTCCACCCCTGGAGGGTGCTTTTGCTCTCTCTCTTTCCCTAAGCTCAGCTCCAATGTTGTGTTCTCTGGGAAATGTCATTTGGGTGGGCAGTGACAGATTTCTGATGTCCCCCAAGCCCTGAGGGCAGGACACTTGGAAGAGAGCTGAGTCTGGCACTCAACCCTCCCCACAATATTCTGTTTCTTATGATAGCTATGTTCGGTTTCTTATGATGGCACGGACCCGACAGCAGGTGGAGCCCTAAGACCCAAAACCATGGCTCAAGGGCTGATGCTGAACGGGCTCCATCTCTGCGAAAGACTATTTAATCCATAATGTATACCAAAACTGTGTGTTGATGTGGTGGTACCACTTCTCAAAGCTCCTAACGAGCTCCTGATTGACACTATCAAAATCGACTGAACTATGTGTACAGCTTATTCTTCTGGCAACAACAGGGAGACGCATGTTGGTTTAATTCCCTGTGCATGTTGTCTCTAATTCTCCGGCTTCAGGGAAACTATACTGGGGCCCTGGGCTACAATGTGTGACTCTGCTGCATTAGCAGACAAACAGATTTCATTAGTAAGTTTCTCCTTGAGAAAGTTTCCAATTGAAACAGAAGCAATAGACCCTGGAGAGAGATGATCCTCTCCCAGGGAAGGATTCTAACTGCTGGTAAAGTCTGGCACAATGGGAGCCTGGGGTGTTTTCTGGGCTCCATGCATGTTCTGGGCAATTTCTGATAGGCCCATTCCACTCCTAAGTACCTGCACCACCTCCCCCCACAAAAAATGAAATAGAAATCCATTAGTAGAAGCTTTATTCAGGCTAGTTCAAAGCAGGAAACAGCTACCATATTCATCCTAAGTGAAGCATGATCTACACTCAAGAACAGTGAATAGCTGCAGAAAGGAACGAACAACTGATATGGCGCTAAGGGTGAGTCAGAGCTTTGTGCTGATTCCGAAAATCCCACTCAAGTGGCAAAAGACTCTGGTGTTCCATTTCTATGAAGCTGATGAACAGGAAAAATTGATTTCCCAGGATAGAAACAACCACCGACCATTTTGCGGAAAATTATTATTCCCCTCTCCTTAGGATGTCTTCAGATAAATCAGCTTTCCTGAGGGGTGGTCTCCTGGCCAGGCAATTGACAGGCACAGATGAATTAGCTATGAAGGGAGGAGACAATAGTATGTAATGTCTTGGGTAGCTTGTCCTGTCTCCACCCAGGGCCTGAGGCTGAACTCAGATCCTATTCTTCTGAGGACAAAGCTTCCTCTTGACCTCAGCAAATCCCTGATGCCTCCACCTTTTTATATGGTAGGTTAAACCTTAAGAAGAGGCAGCTGTGAAGCTTCCTTTCCAGTGTTTCCATGGCCAAAGGAGGTTGGGTCCATGGCTGATTAAAGGAAGGAGTCCATTTTTCGAAGGCCTCCAAGTAGGCTAATCCCTACCTACCTACCTATCAGTATTAGGAACAGCAATAAAAGTTTATGGTAAGCATTTAGGTACCAAGGGCAGGAAGGGATCCTTGTGAGGCACCTAAATCCTCTAGCCTTTCTAGGCTTCTTTCTCCCTCTTTTGTTAGGGTCCTGGAGAAGTCCCACAAAAGACCACCATCCACATATGCAATCATCAAGAACGTTTATTATCTCAAGAAGGCTTCCAGCATGCTGGGGTGGACCATCCCACACAAAGGCAAAATGGTGATGACCCTGAGAGGTGCTCACAGGCTCCTTTTAAGCACAGCCAAAGGGAGGTCCTAGAGCAGTTAGGTCCTTTTAGATATGATTGGCTTAAGCAAGTGGCAATCATATCAGTACGTTCTAATTGGCCAGAGCTAGTTAGGGGTTGGATAAGGTTACCATTTTTTTTTTTTCCATTTTGGGTCATGCCTGGACAAGTCCCAGGCTTTGTCCTTATTTGGTTGTTACCCTGAGCTTGCTAACTGTGGCTCAGGCCTGGCCTGCATGCACCAGGCCTCCTCACCCTTGCTGTCAAGGGTGTTAGAGACTGATGGTCCTTTGTTCATGGCTCTCTCAAAAACTGCTTGCTCTGTCTCAGGAAACTGAAATTGAGGCCTGATCTCTGAGAGAAGACTGAGCAGCCTGTTATGGCATCTGCTTGGTCCTCTCGTCTTTTACCTCAGGCCCTTCTACTACCATTTCTTTGCACATCAACTTTAATATCTTTACCAATTAACCTTCCATACCCACAGATGTACCCTTAGCTCCGAATTTACTTCTATTCAGTTCAAAATTGAGTTTGGTGTCTCTACTCCTAGCAAGGGTAGGGTAGTCCTACTACTCCAGGCATTATTAATAACCTTATCAATACTTAGAATGGCAATAGATATTCTTTGTTAAGTTCATGCAATAAGTCAAATACCTTTGTGTGTCATGTCATTTAATTCTCACAGCAGTGCAGCAGGCACATTTTACTGGCCACGTTTTGCAGATAGAGATTCAGAACTAGGAGTTGATGTTGACTTGCCTCTTGCCTGGTTGCCTTTTTAGCTCATGTAGGCTGGACTATAAGAGCTTACTAGCTCATGGAGAGACTTTGCTTTTTCATGTCTAGTCTTTTAAGCCAACATCTTTCTAAAACTAAACACAAACATATTTCAGAGGACTTACCTTTTTATCAGTTAATGAGAGAACTAGCAAAAGACCAAAATCAAGACAATGTTTGAGAAGTTAGGCATTTGTAGGGAATCTAATAAATTGTGAATGGGTGTTAGGAAGAGTTTTATGGTCAGCTACAAAGCTAGTTCGTGCTTGACAGGATACAGGCTGGAACTTTGGGATAGTGACTATTTTTGTCATATAATATCATCTTGGCCAAGGAACAATTCTGACCTTCAGAGTGGCATGTAGTGTCTCAGCATTGACCCAGTGGATGTGACATGTCTTACTTTTGTCCATTTGCAGTTACTATAACTGAATACCATAGACTGGGTAATTTATAAGTAGTAGAACTTTCTAGTTAACTGGATAGAATCAGAAAAGATCTTATTGAGTGAAGTCACCCAGGCCCAGAAAGACAAACATCGCATGTTTTTTCTTATTGGAGGTACCTAGTTCCAAATCTTCAGACACGAGTGTAGCCTTCACCTCTCATCATCAGACAGAGACCACTACAGAAAACCACAACCAATCAAAATGCAGAGTTGTGTAACCTGGTCCCAATGGATACATCTACAAAACACTCCTGCATCTAAGGCTCAGGGAACATTGCAGAAGAGGAGGCAGAAAGACTGTGAGAGCCAGAAGATGAGGGAGTTGGCTGTGAGATTGTGTCTTCTAGTAACACCAGAATCTATGCCCATAAAGTCTCCCCAATATGGCTGCCAATGGGAGCTGAACAAGGACATCAAAGAACTTACCAAACTGCATGGGGAAAGCCCACAAGAACTCAACCCCACACAAAGAACTATAGGCAACTGTGTGAAGCTGGGAGAAGGAGAGATGATCCTTTCCAGGGAAGAGCACATCCTTGATTGTCTGGTGTCAGATGGTCAGCCTCTGAGAACAAGCATGCAAGTAACATCATCTGGACTAAATTGGTTATATTTAGGAAAACACACACACACACACACACACACACACACACACACACACACACAAATACATATATCCATGCAATAACAATTGATGAAAAAAGAAGCCATGAATTCGAAGGTGAGCAGAGATGGTTTGGAGGGAGGAAAGGAAAGAAGAAAATGTTGCAATTAAAATACATTCTCAAACAAAATTAAGAAGAGTAGAAGTTGATAGGTTTGTAGTTCTGAGGCTGGAAGGCCAAGCACTTGGGACAAACATCTGCTTGGCAGCAGAGGAGGGGCTTGTGCTGTGTGGTCACAGACAAGACAGAGCAATGTGTTTGCTTGGGCATCTCTTTTCCCCTTACGAAGACAATGGTGCCATTATAGGGACCCTGCCTCATGACCTCATCTTGCCCACATTACCTTTCAAAGATCTGCCTCTAAGCACATTCACACATGCATCTGGGGATGAAGTTTCCAACATTTGAGCCTTGGGGGACACATTCAAGCTGTAGCAGTAATGATTCTAGCTAAGCTGTAGGAATGGCCTTGTTTTGAATGAGGTCACCAGGATCTACTTGCTAAACCCCATGTTGACCAGATGCATCTCACAAGAAGGTTGGGGACATGGGGACAAGACACAGAACACACAGTGTGGCTGCTGACACCCCAGATTCCTGTTTGAAAACAAGTGGCTCTAAGATATAAATGATAGCTGAGCGGTGGTGGCGCACACCTTTAATCCCAGTGCTTGGGAAGCAGAGGCAGGAGGAACTGGGCAAGTTTGAGGCCAGCCTGGTCTCTAAAGTGAGTTCCAGGACAGCTAGAACAGAAACCCTGTCTCAAAAAGCAAACAAACAAAACAAGGTACAAATGACAAATTTCTAAACAGTCTTATTAAATAAAAAACACGGAGCCAGATAGAGGGGTGAAAACCTGAGAGATCAGGGAAATAGGGAAAGCCTCACCTCACCAACTATGCAGCTTCTAAAGGTGAGTGACTTCCTGTCTATCCAGGCTTATATGCCTTGCTGTTCTGCCATCTGATTTGCTCTCTCTGTCCAGCTACATCACTTCCTCTTCCTGCCTAGCTCTGTCACTTCCTGTCTGCCTGTACAGAACTCCAGACCTCCATGGTTAACTAGTGTTGGAATTAAAGGCATGTGCCACCATGCCTGACTCTATTCCCAATGTGGCCTTGAACTCACATAGATCCAGACAGATCCCTGCCTGCCAAGTGATAGGATTAAAGGTGTGTGCTATCATTGCCTGACTTCTATGTAGTGGATGGCCTTTTTCTCTGATCTCCAGGTAAATTTTATTTTATTGGGAGACATAGTATATTGGGGGACACAATACATCACCACACCGCTCAGCATTACAGAAAAACACAACTGACAAAAATGCAAAGAACAAGAGACTGTATGGAGCCCAGTCCCGACTGATACATCTTCAACACAACTTCTGCACCTAAGGCTCAGGGATCATTGTGGTAGAGGGAGTGAAAAGATTGTTAGGATCAAAGGAACTGGAAGTTCACTGTGAGATTGTGTTTCTTAGGTAAGTCAGAGAAGCTACACCCATGAAGTCTCATCAACATGGCTGCCTAAACAAGACTTGAATAAGAATGACCCCCATAGACATGTTAACGTGGAAGGGGTAAAGCTCATGAGACCTCAACTCTAGGCAAAGAACTACAGGCAACTAGGGAAGGTTGAGAATGGAAGAAACCGTCTTCCCCAGGGAAGAGCAAACCAATTTGTTATCCAATACCAAATGGTCAGCCTTGAGATCATATAACATAATATGGATTGAGCAGGCTGCAAAGGAGGGGATGGGGAAATGATGTAATTAAAATTTCAATCCCCCCCAAATTATTATAAAAATAATATTTTATAATAATATTATTATAATGAGAGGTCAAATGTATTATTTCAGTAAGTAGTGTCTGTTTTCCTCACAGGTGACTTGATCATGCACCAGGATGCTTAGCTCCTCTTATGTGCGGAGCAGGATTTGGAACTCTACCTCAATTTTTCTCCAATCTGCATAAGTTTTTCATGGGAGATGTTGGAATAAATAAAAGCTAAGTATATAAAATGCACTAAATAATGGTTTTATTTTGTGTGTGCTCGTTTTTTGTGTGTGTGTGTGTGTGTATGCAGAAGCCAGAGGTCATCTTTTGGGCATTGTTCCTCAGGTGCTGTTCACCTTGTGTTTTGAGATAGGGTCTCTCACTAGGTCTGGGGCTCATCAAGTAGGTTAGACTGTCAATCTAGCCAGCTTCAAGGATCCACCTGTGTCTTCCTCCCCAGTGCTGAGATGACAACCATGTTCCTGTACCTGGATTTTTATGTGGGTGCTGGGGATTAAACTCGGATCCTCACGGTTCTACAGCAAGCACCTTACTAACAGAGCCATCCCCTCTGTTCCTAAAATATCCTAAATAATGTAATAAAAACTGATGGGTGATGTCGTTCTGTAGGCTGTGAAAATGCGTTGCTCTGATTGGTTGATAAATATAGCAGTTTGGCCAATGGTGAGGCAGAATAAGGTTAGGTGGGACATTTTAAAGAAAGAGAGAGGAAGGAAGAAGGCAGAGCAGGGGAGACACTGCTAGCCTCCACCAGAAGAAGCAAGATGTAAAGATATGGGTAAGCCACAAGCCATGTGGCAAAGTATAGATTTATAGAAATGGGTTAATTTAAGATATAAGAACTGGATAAAAAGAAGTCTGCCATGGCCATAGTTTAAAAATGGTATTAGCCTGTGTATGTTTATTTGGGTCTGAGCAGCTGCAGGACCAGTGGGTGAGAGAGATTTGTCCTGACTGCAGGCCAGGTGGGACATAGAAAAACTTCCAACTACAAAAATTAGTGACTTTTCTGAACAGCCAAACTGTTCTTCAGGCACACCTGTTCCAGGAAGTTATATAAGACAGAAAATAAGATGAAATGAAATGAAATGAAAAAAATCATAAATTTTGTTACCACAGTACAATGACCACCTTACCTATTTCTCCCAGGTGGTACCCATCCCCCACATCCTTCCCCTCTCCCCTTCCAGCCCCTATGACATGAAGGACACATATGGAACTCAAGGACCCTCTGCAGCTGTCACACATCTGAGAAGTTCCACCCTGAAGGGGAAACTTTGAGTTTTGCTCCCCTTGACATACTTTCTACTTCAGTGCCAGGCACGTGGCAGTGGGGTGATCAAGAGAGCACATACTTTAGACCTGAGTTAATTAGGGTTAGATTCTGTGTAATCTTCAGAAAATTGCACCATCACTTACATCTAGGCACCTTGTGTGTGAAGTGGGAAGTTAACGATGAGCCCCCGGCACAGGTAATCTCAGGAGATTCAGGTAATCATTATTTTTAGAGAAGAAAGGGACTGAAATTCATACTTACAAAAAGATGTGGATTCAACTAGAGGGCCATGACTCTGATGTGCTTGGACTAGTGAATACCTCCCATACAGGCATGCACAATGTGTGTGTGTGTGTGTGTGTGTGTGTGTGTGTGTGTGTGGTGTGTGTGGAACCTTGACTTCACAGGAGCCCAGGTGGAGTAGAGCAGCATTGTGAAGCTGGCAGAGTTTTCTTTGGATTCTATTTTTGGAGGTATGGAGGGTTTTTTTTTTTTTTATCTTAGTTTAATTATAATGGAATTAGCTAACTCTAGGGGATAAAATATTCCCATCCTTGGAAGAAACTTCGTGAACTCTGGGCCAACTTCTGTGCGTGAGCGTGATTACATACTGATACCTCAATGATGTCACCACTGAAGCTGTCAATGGGGATCAGACTGTGGGGAGAGGGCCGAGGGAAGCATAGCCATCCTCTGCAGCCTTAGCCGCTAAATCTTGAGATCACTTTTTAAAACAAGCTAAGGGCTGGTGAGATGACATGACCTGAGTTCAATCTCTAGGACCCACAGAGTAGAAGGGACGCACTGACTCCCATAAGTCTACTTCTGTACACATGTACACACACACAAATAAATATAATAAAATTAGAAAACCAAACAGACAAGCGAAGAGCCTTCCTAAGAGTCTGGAGACACTCTCCAAGGAGAAAAAGAGGGTGACAGCAGCTAGCTTTAAGCTTACAGCGTCTGGGTGCATGCTTCATGGTCTCATGGCCAGTTTGCCCACTGAGAGGAGGCATCCATTTATCCAGAAAGGTCAGGGGAATCATGACTCCAGAAAGCAGACTTTCAGGTACTCAAATGTGACCCATTTGCCCTGGAACACTCCATCTTGTACGAGGCTACAGTTAGTAACCTTAACAGTCCGGAACAATTCAGTGATGTATCCATAAGGAACACAGGAATTCAGTCAGTGGTGCTTTTAGAAAAGAGTTGTTTTAAAAAATTGTTCTTGAAAAAGATTTCCACTCAGGGAGACTGCACCGGTCTCCAAAACAACATGAACTACTGCCATTACTGTTGGTTCCCCAGCATAACGACACAGTAAGACCCTGTTGCTGAAGACACCACACATTTTAGCGGCAAGACATGGGGAAATGAATCTCAAACCGACCAGCAATGCCTCCTCTGCTCAGGAGCATTCATAGTGCTTGGCAGCTGTTCTGCAGGCTACAGAAGGGGAAAAGACATCTATGGACTTGTCTAGGCCAAGGCTACCATACCAGCCTGCCAGCACAAGATGCACCCACAATCACAATAACATCATGACTGCTATGGTGTAACCAATCACTTTCTGGTTGTATTTGGGGCGTGCTCTACAGGAAGGAATTCATTCTTAGTGCTGTAAATAAACCTGGTCAGAAGCTCATTGCTGTGGAGATCCTAGGTTCTAGAGGGCGACCTAGCTAATGGACTGATGGTCATGTTACCACACTGTCTTTTAAATATTTATGTTTATACCCATGGACCTGGGCAGCTCTTTACTTTGTAACTCCCCCTCCCGCCCCCCACAGTGGGCAGCAGTCAATGGAGAAAGGCATAACTAGTCAAAGTGCTGAGAATAAATCATTGTAGGTATTCAACTATCACTGAGATATCTTTATCAAACCTACTGCAAAGATTCCGGGGAACATTGAGGAAGAGAGGTAGAAAGAGTGTAAGAGCTGAGAGGTGGAGAGGAATGCTGTGAAAATGTCGTTTCCTGGATATGACATGGTTATTGCACTCATAAACTCCCAGCAGCTGTGGTTCCTTGCATGCGATCAAGCCAGCCAAATTTCCAGCATGGATGGGGAAGGAATTTACAAGAATCCACCCCCACCTGAGAAGCTATTAGTAGCTGATCGTGGCTGGGCGAGGGAGAATTAGTCTTCTCTGGGGCTGTGGCCACTGGTAATCAATTGCCCATGCTCCGGTGGGTGCCCCACACCAATGCATACATATGTAGGCAGCATTAATTGGACATTGGGTTACTAAATAAGAGGGAAGAGAGTACAAATCTTGGAAGGGGATGTGGTGGTGTGGGGATCCAGAGGGAGTTGGAAGGAGAAATGGGGCGGGGCGGGGGTGGTTACTATCACACTACATTTGTATACATGTACAACATTCTCAAAGAATAATTTTAAAAAGAAAACCCTCACTTAAAAATGACGTACTCAGGGGCTGCAGAGAGAGAGCTCAGCCAGCAAAGTGCTTGCCTTATAATCATGAAAACTGGAATTCGATCCCCAGAACCTCTGTGAAAGACTCAGAGTAGAGGCACATGCTTGTATTCTCAGAGCCTTCGAGGCAGAGACAGAAAGATTCTGGGGGCTTCCCAGCCAACCAGTCTAGATTGCTTGGTGATTTCCAAGCCAATGATAACACTGTGTCTCAAAAGGGAAAGGTGCCTGCACCCATAGAAGAATGCCAGAGATTGTTATCCAGTTTCTGCATGGACACATACACATATCAGTGCACACTTGTGCAACTACACTCACAGAACACACACCACCCACATACATACACAGATAAAAACAGAAATAAACATTAAAATTACTTTAAAATTTTAATATAATTGTAGATTCATAGGGATCTGTTCAATAGAATCTGTGAAATGCAATCTGGAAAATGTATGGGGCCTTGTGTATCCTTTTCTTAGTCTCCTCTAATGGATTTAAAAGAATGACTGAATGTATTTTGTGTAATTATAGTTCAGCACCCATGAGTCACACTGAATCAGACCTAATCTAGATCTCACTACTTTGCACGTGCACACTTGGTGTCTGCTGAAGTCAGAAGAGGTACCAGGTCTCCTGGAACTGGAGTTAAAGGCAGTTTATGGGGATGCTGAGAACAGAACCTTGGTCATCTGCAAGAGCAGCTGGTGGTCCTTTCCACGGAGCCACACCTCCAGCTCCCCCAAATTTCACTTGTTTTACAAGCAGTCATTTGTGTATGTGAATGCATGTGTCCACAGCTGTATGCAGTTTTATCACATGTATCTTAATCACATCCCTGATACACAGCCATGCCACCACAGGACTTGGTTATACTTTCTAACGTCAAACCCTAGCTACTGTCTACTACTAAATTTGGTTTCTATTTCTGCAATTTTGCTGTTTTAAGGAGTAACCTGTAAACGGAATCACGCAGTGTGTGACCATTTGAAAATGTCCTTTTCACTCGGTAAAGTTGCTTCTATACCAGTGGTTCTGAACCTGTGGGTCATGACCCCTTGTGGGGGGGTGTCGAATGACCCTTTCACAATGAGTCACATATCAGATATCCTGCATATCAGATATTTACATTGTGATTCATAACCGCAGCAAAATCATAGTTATGAAATAGCAACAAAATAATTTGATGGTTGGAGATCACCACATCATGAAGAACTGTATTAAAGGGTCACAGCATTATGAAGATTGAGAACCACTGATTTATACTATTGCATGCATGCACACGTTGCATGTATGCATGTATTGCATGTGTGGGCATTTATGGCACATGTGTTACATGTGTGCATGTGTTGTATGTGCTCATTTGTGGAAGTATTGCATGAGTGGCTGGTTTGTTCACCCCCCGTCACCAGGTTCTAGTCTATGCTATGGATGTTGGATGCTGACCATTCAATCAAAGAAGAAAGTGTGGGTTCTTAGTCTTTGGTTGTACTGATGAGAGAGAACAGGATTGTTCCTTGAACATAAGTTTTCATTTCTTCAGGGTAAATTTCCAAAAGTGAACTCTCTGAGCGTCGTGTAACTACACGCTTAGCTTTAAAAGAAGCTGCTAAACTATTTTTAAAATTTCTTGCCATTTTAGATGAGGAATGTTCCAGTTTCTCAGCATCTTCACCGGCACTTGGCTTTATCACCATTCCTGTGTTAATTGTCTCAGCAGGCACGTAGTGTTATCTTGTTATTATTTTTTGTGTCTATGTGTGTGCATGCATATGCACATTTGTGTGCATGCATGTATGTGGAGGCCAGAGGTGTGGCTCCTCAGGTGCGACTTACCACATTTCCTGAGTTAGGCTGGCCAGCAGGCCTCAGAGATCCACTCGTCTGTGCCTCCCCGGCGTAGGATTTCCATGGTACACCACTGTGCAGATTGAACCCAGGCCACCATGTCTGCAAGGCAAGCACTATACCAGCTGGGCTGTCTCCCTGGTGCAGCATTGTCTTATGGTTTAAATGTACACTTATGGGTACACAGTGGTGCTGAGCATATGGGATGTGACATTGGACATTCAAATGTCCTTTTCAATGAAATATGTATTCATTTTTGTTGCCTACTTTCTAAATGCCTTGTTTGTATTTTTACTGTTGAGTTTTGGGAGTTTTCTAACTATTATAAATATGAGTCCTTATTGGATATGTGGTTTGAAAATATTACTCTTGGCTTGTAGATTCCCTTTCAGCCTTTCGTTTTCAGATAATAAATTTTTTTATTAGAACTTTTTGTTTGCTTTCTTTGGGACAGGGGTTATTATTAGCCTAGGCTGGTTTCCAACTTTATATAAGACCTGGGGCTTAGGACAAGGTTGATTTGGGGACCTGAAAATCCAAAGCACTCTGCACAGTTTGCTGAAAAGACCATCTTCCTTTCAAGCTGCCTTTGCAAATCTATAAAAGTCCCATGTGGTTGTATGTACATTGGGCCTCTTTTGGCTTCTAGCCTTCCTTTCGTGGGTGTGTAGTATACATTCATGTGTGTATACACGTTCATATACCTGTGGATACATGCCTGTAGGTGTGTGTGCACTTGCACGTGGAGGCCTGAGATCTCAGGTGTCATCCCCAGGAGCATTATTCACCTCCTTGTGAGATCGGGTCTCTGGTTTGCCGGGAGCTCACCAACAGGGAGGAGAGACTGGATGGCCAATGGGCTGTCGTGACCCACCTCTCTCTGTCTCCCCCGTGCTGGGATTACGAGTGGGTTCCACCATTCCTGGAATTTGTATGTGCCTTCTGGGAACTAAACTCCTGCCTGTGAGGCAAACACTGTATTCACTGAGTTCCTCCCCGCTCCCTTTGCTCTTCTTTTTTACTGATCAAAGTATCAATCCTCTGCCAGCCCCATAGCGCCTTGACTTCTCTGGCTGTGCAGGAAGCCTGGCTGTCTGGAAGGGAGCTTCTCTCACTGTCTTTTCTTTGTTTCTTCCTTCCCTTAATGCATTTCAACTGCAATGATGTGCTTTGACAAAAGAAGAAAACCTTACTAGGATTTTGACAGGAACAGCGTTAACATTTAGAAAAATCCATTAAGTATTGACATCTTTATTTTATTAATCCTTCTAATCCGTGAACATGCTACATTTCTCAAAATTTTAAGCCATGTTTTTCCATAAGCATTTTGTAATTTTTCACTGTCTAATCCCACTCACGTTTTGTTAGGAAGAATCATTTATTATTATTATTATTATTATTATTATTATTATTACAAAGTCTTACTATGTAGGCTTGGCTAACCTGGAACTCACTATATCTATCCGGATGGCCTCAAACTCACAGAGATCCTCCTGCCTCTGTCTTCTGAATGCTGGGAATTAAAGGCGTTCATCAACATAGCTGGCTTATTTTATTCTTAATAATGACAGAGAAACTGTTGTTTTTCTCTACAAACATATTCAGTATCATAATTTCACACCTACTCTTGTTGCCTAGTATGTTGTTCTTTTAAGTGAGGAAGAATGGAGTGAGAACATTGATTTTAATTTCATAACACCTTCAGGTTAGTGTGAATGGTTATTTAACAAACTTGAATGTATTCTACCTATACCACCAGTGTGACAGTGTCTGTGTGTGCATGAATCTGTCTGTGTATGTGTGTGTGCACATATCTGTGTACGAGTATAACTGTATGTCCATGTATGTCTATGTATCTCTCTGTGTTGGTGTATTTGTGTAAGTGTTCATATCTGTGTATGCATGATTCTGTAAATGGATATATATATATGTATGTGGGGATCTGCATGTCTGTGTGTGCATATCTCTGTTTGAGGGATGTATCTGTGTGTGTACCTATAGTATGAATATCACTAAAACAGCCTAACATGGAGGAGAGCCTTCACCGTGTCTTTTTCTTGTTATAATTCCCCCCTTACATAAGGAAGTTCATTCTGGGTGTATGGCTTATCTTCTGACCTTCAGTAAAGGCCACATTGCAGATGCCACTGTTTACAAACCTGTCTCATACATACTCTCAGGAATTGCAATATATTCTTTATTCATCAGCCATCTTTGAGGTGTCTCCATACTCGGGGAGACAGTCCACTTCACTCCATATACAGGAAGACAAGCCACCCCAGTTAATTCCACTAGGGACTCTCCACGCTGAAATGGCTCTGCCTTTGTTGCAGGTCTTACCACCCACAGCAGAGGCCGAACAATGGCTGCTATAGCAAGAGGCCATGGCGTTCCACATCACATGGAAAAGATGGTGTTATGCTTTAAATAGGAAATCTTCTCCACAGGCTCATGTGTTTCCACACTTGGTCCCTAGATGGTGGCACTGTTTGGGAAGGCTGTGGCACCTTCAGGGTGTAGAGGCTCACTGAAGGAAGTAGATGGATCACTGGGAGCAGGCTGTGTAGTCCAGCTCTGTGCTCACACTCTGCTTCCTGGCTGTGGGTGCAATATGACCAGTGGTTCACATTCCTGCTGCCAGGCCTTCCCCACAGTGATGGACTGCGCCCTGGAGCTGTGAGACCCTTCCTTGCTTAAGTCACTGTTGCCAGGGTATTTACCACAGCAACAGGGAATAACTAAGACAGATGGTTGTCCTGAGGCCATCCACTAGCAATTTCTCCCATCTCAAATGGCTCGGCCTTAACTGTGTGTTTTATTATTACCCATTGCGTGGGCCATGCAACTGCTTTTCCCTGAGTCTTCTTTGACTCTGTTGATCCTTGTTTGGGCTCCAGTGGTTTGTAATGTGTGTGTGTGTGTGTGTGTGTGTGTGTGTGTGTGTGTGTGTGTGTATGTGTGTGTGTATGTATATGTGTATGTGTATGTGTGTATATATATATATATATATATATATATATATATATATATATATTCAGTGGGGAGGGGGATGTGAACAAACTTCGTTTTTTTTTTAATAAATTTATTTATTTTACATCTGACTGCATTTTCCCCTTCCTCTTCTCCCCCTAGTCCCTCCCCTTCACCTTCTCTCTGCCCTCCCTCTCCATCCACTCCTCCTCTGTTTCTGTTCAGAAAAGGGCAGGTCTCCCATGGATATTAACAAAGCATGGCATATCAAGTTGAGGTAGGACTAAGTACCTTCCATGTATTAAGGCTGGGCAAGGTGACCCAGTATGAGGAGTAGGTTCTCAAAGCCAGTAAAAGAGTTAGAGACAGGCCCTGCTTCCACTGTGAGGAGTCCCTTCAGAAGGCCAAGCTACGAAACTGTCACATATAAGTAGAGGGTCTACATCGGTCCCAGGCAGGCTCCCTGGTTGTCAGTACAGACTCTGTGAGCTCCTTGGAACCCAGGTCAGTTGATTCTGTGGATTTTCTTGTAATGCCCTTGACCCCTCTGGTTCCTTTAATCCTTCTTCCCTCTCTTCAGCAGGATCCCCTGAGCTCCGCCTAATGTTTGTCTGTAGGTCTCTGCATCTGTTTCTACCAGTAACTGGATGAAGTTTCTCTGATGACAACTGGGGTAGGCACCAATCTATGAGTGTAGCAGAATGTCATTGGGTGTCAATACATGAACAAACATTTCTTTATCCCAGACAGGACACCAGTGACAGATCCACTCAAGTCCAGCCTGGTGAATTCGATGAGTTCCTTGGGGGTCACTTACAGAAGAACGAGTCGTGGGAAGAGAGGTGACTCCCAGGCAGCTGCAGCATCAGAAAGTGAGAATCAGCACAGATAACTCATGAAAGCTGCATCCTGACAGTTCACTGCCCAACTTGGGGATGCTCCACCAGAGCCACCTGCTCCCCCACCCCGCCCCCCGCAGCTGTTCACTGATCTTACAGCCTAGGTAGAGACCGTGTGAATGCAGCAACTTTCTGAGCTTCCTGTGCCTCTGACGTTCACAAGCTATCTGAGTACTGTGTTCCTGTTGGCTTTCTGAGTTGTATCGATCTCCCTCTTCCCTGCAGGAAGCTATGTTTTAGTTTGGGCTGAAGGGACATGCCCAGGGATGGCTACCCACTTCTGTCTTCCGTTATCAACTTGACCGACCCTTTCCTCTGAAGCATGTATTTGCTTGTTATGGCTTCCCCCAACTCCTTCATGGAGGATCAATCCTGGGGCCATTTACATGCTAAGCATGGCTTCTACCACCAGGCAGTGTCCCCCCCCACACCCCGTTTTTCTCTCTTGGCATCTTCGCCTTTGTGCATCTCAGGCTCTCTGTCCAGCGTGCCTTTTCACTCTTTATCTTTAGCTCAGGGCCTCTCAGATTTCTCTCACCAAATGCTGATAGCTTTCAGTTGAGATACTGGAAAGAGTGAGTCTCATTCACTGCTGGCCAGCCATGGGGTTTCTTTGGCTGAAGTCTGCGGGTGCAGTAACCAGAGTGAGAGGGGTCGGTGCTGTGTGGAGCAGGCCCGGTGAGGTGCTGGTTTAGCCTCATGAAATGCGGAGTTTCTGGCAATGCAGGAGCTGGATAGCTGCCATTCCATCCTCCCTCAGGTCCACTGGTCCCCCTGGAGACAGGTATATCTGGGAAGGGTGTTTAGGGAGACTCAGGAGCTCAAGGGAGAATTCATCCAAACTGTTCAGCAAATTCAGTCCTTGGGCTGCTAAGATCTTGCTGTCGAGAGCTAAGAAGACCCAATTCCTTGCCTTTTGCTGCCTGCTGGGTGCTGTGCCATCAGGTCTCAGGCGTCCGGCCACTTGGGAAGAGGATGAAGCCCCAATCCCCAATCCCCCTCTCTTTCAGCTGCCAGCTGCTCAGCCACAACTCAGTGGCTCAAAACCAAAATGAACCCCAACCAACCAGAGCAAAGGAAACACATAAACCCAAGCCACAAGCCTTGGCCAGTGCATGCGTGCGTGTGTGTGCGTGTGTGCGTGCGTGCGTGTGTGCGTGCGTGCGTGTGTGTGTGTGTGTGTGTGTGTGTGTGTGTGTGTGTGTTCTTAGTCCTTTAGCCCAGCTGGTAATGAGTTATTAGAAAATGTATCCGCCAGATCAAATTGAGTCTCTGTTGGAGTTCGAGATGTTGTTCTGGGACTATGTCTAGCAATGTCAAACAGAGAACGTCAAGATGCTGGGCACATGCAGACCAGGGTGGCCTCACTGTGACAGTGTACCCCTTCTGGGAGAGGGCTGTCGCTGAGGCTTAGACAGGCTGGGGAGTGTTCAGGGATTTGGAGTTCCAGTGAATGGACACCCCCCACACCTCTCCTCACATTCCTGACTTGTCCAGGAACATTTGTCTGGGTGAGCCCCTGGGGTGCTGGTCATAGGGTCCTGGGCAGAGGTCATGTTAGAAGGTCTGGGAGGGTGTGAGAAACCCCATGCTGAGTTCACAGGCTGCTGGCTCCTGAGTCCCACACAGCCCAAGAAGACTATGCTGCTTCTATTTTTTTCTTTAGAGCGAGGGATTGAACCCACGGCCTCTTGGCCCAGCTCACAGGTTCTTAAGCACATGTGGTTGCCTATACACATGTGTGCATGTTCATATGGAAGTCATATGGTGCCTTTTTCTACCATCTCCATCTTACCTTTTGAGACAGACTTTCCCACTGAAAGTGGATTCACCCACTCACCTAAGCTGTCAGGCCAGTCAACATCAGGATCGTCCCATCTCTACTTCCCCAGCACTGGGATTCTAGACTTATGCTGCTGCACATAGGTTTCCAAACCCCAGTCCTTATGTGCCTGTGTCCCAAGCGCTTTACCAGTGGAATCACCTCTCCAGCTCCTGCTTCAAATTCTAAACTGAAGAGTTTAGTTCAGAGTGGAGCTGGGCCCTGGAACTGTTCTTTGGGGAGTGGCTGTATGCCAGAATCATTCATTTGATTAACAAAATCTTCAGTCCTTCCAATAAATCCCCCTTAGCAGGATACCTCAAGTTTCCTGGCCTGACAGGGTAGAAGAGTGGATGATGGGAAGACATGGCTGTGAAGGAGCCTGACTCAGCCTGTTGACTTTGTGTCTGGACTCTGGGAGAAGTGAGAAGCCACATGGTGACACATGGGGAACCTCATCTTGTTCTGATTTTGTTTTTTGTTTTGTTTTGTTTTTCGAGACAATTTCTCTGTGTAGCTTTTTGCGCCTTTCCTGGAACTCACTCTGTAGCCCAGGCTGGTCTCGAACTCACAGAGATCCACCTGCCTCTGCCTCCTGAGTGCTGGGATTAAAGGCGGGAGCCATGACCGCCCGCCCGGCTGGGGCACCTCATCTTGTCCAGCAGAAATGTCAGCAGAAGCAAAAACAGCCCAGTGGGAACCCAGCAGGGAAGCGAAGGTGAGAGACAGCGGGGATGTTGGTCACTGGGCTCTTTGCCTTGGCATCTCTGCGAGGCCACAGGGCTCCATGGACACAGTCTGAAGAGAGATGTCCCGGCATGCTTTATGTCAGATGCAGAGAAACACAGGGCATGCTCTACCCTAGCACAGGAAGGTGATTAACGGCAGGAATGCAGCGGAAGCAGAGCTCTTGTGACCACTGTGACCAGCTCCAGTTCTGTCTGTCTGTCCTGGGTACACCCAGCCATGGAAAACATGTGCATCCAGACAGAGATGGGCCTGACTGCCTGCCAGCTGTACCACCCGCTAATTGTGCCTTTACTGAGCCTCAGAGTTGTCCTCAAAAGGCCACATCGTGTTAGACATGTCACATGCCACATTGCTCTTTGCTGTCCATGGGTAGCTACTCTCTTTTTGTCCTGCTCTGGAATGCCTGCCTACACCAGGGAAAGAGGACTCCTCTCTCTGTAGGCTAAGTTTCAGCTCCTGCTGCAGCCGCAGCCTGGCCTTCTGTGGGCTCAGCTCTGGTTCTCCTCTGTCTCTGCCTCAGCAGGGAACAGATAGATAAATCAATGCATGGATGGAGAGGCTCTGGTGCCCTGGCTGCCCCTGAGAAGCCCCAGGGAGAATCTATGTCCTTTGGCAGGGACACGGACGGGGTGGGCAGACTGAAGGCAGGTTCTTGATCCAGACATCCCTGAGTTTCTCTGCATCTGAAATAAATTGTTCCAGAGCATCTGCCTTCACACTGTGTCTATGGAGGTCTGTGGCCTCACAGAGATGCCAAGGAGCTCGACAACCAACATCCCCACATCCTCTCCCCTTCGGTTCCCTGCTGGGTTCCCACTGAGCTGCTTCTGCTTCTGACGACATCTCTGATGGACAAGATGAGGCGCCCCACGCATCACCATGCAGGCTCTTCAGATCTCCCAGGGTCCAGTGTTTATTCCCGTGTGTCCACACAGGTGTGTGGAGGCCAGAGGTTGAGGTGTCTTCTTTGATCACCCTCTATCTTATTTTTTTTTTTTGAGGTATGTTCATTCGAACCCAGCACTCACTAGTTTAGTTAGGCTGGCTGGTCAGCAAGTCTCTGAGATCTATCCGTCTCTGCCCTTTCCAGATGCAGGACCCCCACCCCACATGTATATGCCTGTTTGTATGAGAATGTGTCTGCATCTGTGTGGTGGCCTTGGGTGCTGTTCCTTAGGACCCTGCCCACTTTGGTAATTTTTTTTTTTTTTGAGATAGTGTCTCTCACTGGCCTGGAACTTACCAATTCAGCAAGGCTGCCTGGCTAGTGAGCCCCAGAGATCTACCAGTTTCGTCCTCCCTTCCTCCAGATTACAAACACGGGTCACCATGTCTAGTGATTATTTTGGGGGTGGGTAGGTTTATGGTGAATCAAACTCAGGGTCTCATGCTTACACAGCAAGCATTTTACCAACGAGCTCCCCCTTCAGCCCCTGCGGCCTCCAGCTTTTTCATCCCAGCCTCAGTTTCCTGCTCCATGAAGGTCGGATCCAGAATGAACAGGGACACAAAAGGCGTCCTGGCTCAGCAGCACACCTGGCATACCTCTTTTGGCACCAGTCCAGACAAGCTGGTATAGTAGGAAGATTATAGGATTTGGAGTCACACACCCCAGCCAAATCCCAGCTGGATTGCTACTTATCTGCCCAATTGTGCACCAAATTATGTAATTATGTGGCTAAATATCCACCTCATTATGTAAGATGTGCTAACATGACTTCCTGTCATAGAATCTCAGTGCCTGCATCTGTAGAGAGGGTACAGTGCCAACAGTGACTGGAGGGGCTGCAGAAGGAATTGCCCACAATGCCCTGCACCCTATCAGTCCCTTTTCTACTCAAAGTCCACAGCTTTTCTGTTTTATTCCCCTGTGTGTGTGTGTGCGTGTGTGTGTGTGTGTGTGTGTGTATGTGTGTGTGTGTGTGTTTGTGTGTGTGTGTGTGTGTGTGTGTGTGTGTGAGTGTGTGTGTGTGTGTGTGTGTGTGTAGGCCAGAGATTGATATCAGGTGTCTTCTTTGATCACTCTCTACATTATTATTATTATTATTATTATTATTATTATTATTATTATTGAGATATGATCTCTTATTGAATCCAGAGCTCACTAATTTAGCTAGGCTGGCTGGTCAGCAAGTCCCAGAGATCTATCTGCCTCTGCCTCTCCAGCACTGGGACCATAGGAGCACACTGTCACACTTTTAAAAAACAAACAAACAAACAAAACATGGATTCTGGCCAGGTGGTGGTGGCACACACCTTTAATCCCAGCACTCGGGAGGCAGAGCCAGGTGGATCTCTGTGAGTTTGAGGCCAGCCTGGTCTACAGAGTGAGATTCAGGACAGGCATCAAAACTACATAGTGTAGCAGGAATCTTAAATGTTCTTATTAATAAAATCAAACCTGAGACCAATTATTGGGGTGAATGCTAGAAGTTCAGAGAAGCAGAACAAGCCACAGCTACCTCACCTCGCCATTTCCTCAGCTAATCCTGTTTCCTCAGACTGGAAGCCTCTGTGTCCTCATCTGAATGGGTCTCAGCTGAACTGTGCTGCTCAAAAGCCTAAATGCTTAACCAGCCAAATGCTTCTAGTTTCTGGTCTTCATGCCTTATATATCTTTCTGCCTTCTGCCAGCACTCCCTGGGATTAAAGGCTCGCTTTCTGGGATTAAAGGCATGAGTCACCATGCTTGGCTGTATCCTTGAACACACAGAGATCCAGGTAGATCTCTGCCTCTGGAATGCTAGGATTAAAGGCGTGTGCTACCACTGCCTATCCTCTGTGTTTAGTATTGTGGCTGTTCTGTTCTCTGACCCCAGATAAGTTTATTAGGGTGCACAATATTTCAGGGGACACAATACCACCACAACACAGAGAAACTATGTCTCAGAAAAACCATGGATTCTAGGGGGGTGGGGATTGAACTCAGGTCCTCATGTCTCATGTTTGCACAGTCAGCATGTTACTGATGGAGGCATCTCCAGACCCTGCAGTGCCTTTCTGAGCCTGAACTCCTTTGCCCACATGATGCCAAGAAAGCCCTTCTTGGCTTATCCACTCACGCACCTCCCCCTCCCTGTTGTGGGCCTCCTTGGTGCTGTCCGAGAACGCTCCGAACACAGCAGCTCTTTCTGAATGTTGACTGCTGGCCTGTGGCTTCCAGCCAGGCTGTGGACTCCCAGTACGTACAACAGAAAGGACACCAGGCAGACATAGGGCAGCCTGTCAGGTCAGCTGACTCAAGCTGACTCCGTGACAACCTGAGCCTCCATCTTTTCTTTTGTGCCTCTCAGATAAAAATGACCGCCATACACGCTCACTGGACAGCCTCCACTTCCAGGCAGTACCTGACACATCTGTTGTGCAGCAATTTCCTCTGAACTGAAACTTTCCCTCCTGGAGGAAGGCTCCTGGTGCTTAAAACTCCCGGGATTTACCAGGCTCCTCCCCAAGGTTATAGAAGCGAGAGCAACTGCTGGGGTCAGGGACTCTGAGCAGATGAGCTGCCTGGAGGAGACTCTGACCTGCTGAGCTGCCTGTAAGTTGTGTGGAGGCTTCTGCAGATGCAGCTTTTGTGCATACTGGGGGTGGGCTGTAATCAACACAGCTACCTTTGAGGCATCGTTGACTCCCCAGAGTAAGTTATGCCAGGCTTTTTCTTTGGGGCCACCAACCAGCTTCCAAATCATGACACAGACTTAATAGTTTTGAATGCTCAGCCTAGCTTAGGCACGTTTCTGGCTAGGTCTTTTAACTAAATTAACCTGCTTCACTTTATCTACCTTTTGCCTTGGGGCTTATTACCTTTCTTCCTTCTGTGTATCTTACTTTTACTCCTGCTCTATGTCTGTCTGTCTGGTGTCTGGTGTCTGCCTGGTTTCTTGCCCCAAGCATGTCCCACATTCTCTCCTCTTTCTTTTCTCATTTTCTCCTCTCTCTCCTAGATTTATCCTCCCATTTATTCTCTCTGCCTGCTAGCCCCATCTATCTTTTTCCTGCCTAGCTATTGGCTGTTCAGCTCTTTATTAGACCAATCAGGCGCCTTAGGCAGGCAAGGTGAAACAAATGTAACACATCTTTACATAGTTAAACAAATGCAGCATAAACAAAAGTAACACGCCCTTACACAGTTAAAGTAAAATTCCACAGCAAGAACAAATGTAACACATCTTTACATAGTGAAAATAATATTCTATAATAGTAAGTCTTCATCTGTATTCTTGTGAGTCACCCCAATAGACTCATTGGTTTGCCAAATTGGGCTTTGGTGGAATCTTTTGTTGTTATTATTCTGTTGTAGTTATCCTATCTGGGGTGAGAAGATATTTGCTCACATCTCTCCAGAAAAAGTCACATAACACACTTGGCACCTGAACAGGGAGGAACGTGTCAGAACCACAGAGAGAATGGGGAGCTGGGGAGAATGGTCGCACTGCTCCTGTAATAGGCACCGAGATGTACAACTGAGATTGATTCCCGTGGTGATGGAGTGTCTGCAGGGGAAACCCTGATATGGCTACGCTTCTTCATGTGGTATGAGATGATGGATCTTCTTGCTGGTGCTATGGATAGAGTTACGTATGTCACCAAAGGTGAACCATTGGGAGATGGAGGGTCCATGGAGGGGATCCCAGGATGGCTGTCATTGTCTATGTGGTATGGAGTAGTGTGCCTCCTCCTTGATGAGTGGGGTCTGTTTTGCCTGTCTGGGGCCACTCTGACAATGGCTGAAAGACTAGAGAATGCATAGCTGTCCCTAAAGGTTGCAGGCATGGGACAGAAGCACCAGCACATTGTTGCAGCAGTTGCATGGTCACTGTTCTCTGTAATAAGTCATGCAACTTAGGCTGAGGTGGCTGCTCACAGGGAAGCTTCCTGTGTCAGGGAAGAACACCGGGGGGGGGGGTGGTCGGGGAGGGGATTGCAGCTAGTGCCCTTCTCCTTAGCCTCTGGTTTGATGGGCAAAATGAATTAAAGAGAGGATGAGCTGGGGGTGTCAGCCTGCCTGGGGGACCGAAAGGAAAAGAGGGTTCACCTTAGATCTACGCTAAAGAGCCCTTTCTGGAACCCAGAAATCCATGGGGGAAACTGGGGAGTGAGGAGGAGAACACAGTAGAAGTGACAGATGACAACCCCGTAGGTCCCACCTTTAATAAAGAAGGGGCAATCTGTGCTATGACATGTAGACGAGGCGTCAGCAGTGGTCCAATACAAGAAACTGTGATATTTTTAAGGTTTATTTTTATTATTTTACTTGTCAGCATTCATGCACCATATGTGTGGTTGGTGTCTGAGGAGGTGGTGAGCCTCCATGTGGTTGCTGGGAATCAAACCTGGGTCTTTCACAACAACAAGAAGTGCCCTTAACCACTGAGGCAAATCTCCAGGCCTAAGAAACTATGATAATCAGAGAATACTCAGCACCTGGGGGGCTTGATTTTGGAGAGACTTTTAAATATGCAGTGAAAGAGCCTGTCACAGTCTGCAGTTTGTAGGATGTTGGAACAATTGGGATTAGTCTAAGGGTTGTAGAAAAACTGAGTAATGGAGCTGCCTACTCCTCCTTAAGTCAAAGACTGTATAAGCTGAGACAATATGAGGGGAGGGAGTCCCTGATGGACGGGCATATGTGAACGATTAGGGACGATAACTTGGTTATCGCTGAGGTTCCCATGAATACCAGGGACTGGAAGGCAGCAGAGGAAAGACAGGGGTTACTGAAAGAATTGTGCATGAGAGGGGTGGTGTTTGCTGCTCAGATCTCTGGGCCAGATAGAGCTGTACTTATAAAAATTTAAGACAAAAGCGTTTGGTTCTGCAGGGACACTGGGAATAGTATGGAGCTCTAGTGTCTTTGCTGAGCCCCGGGGTGGGACATGTTCTTTATGAGGCAGGCGAAGCTCTGAAAAATCTAAATAACTGACTGATGTGTGACTTGAGTGAAGTACAGAAGCAATCTGGAGGGGAAGACAGAGTGGCTAAGACGATGGGGTTTATTTGGGTGACTCAAGGCAAATATGGCAAGATCTGTGTTGAGCTGGGACTCCAAGAGAAAAAAAAAAGTAACTGAAAGACAAATACTGTGCTAGTGAGATTTTTGGAAGGCTCTAAAGCCTTAGCAGTGGTTCACAGAAAACATAAATGGTGCAATAATGAGGGTAAAACAGATTAAGCCAGTTCCAGGGGTGGGTAATTATTCCCTAGAGTATGCACTGTATATTTCTTCTTTGTAAGCAGGTCCAGAAGGGTTGAAGATTGCTCACCCAGCCAGGTTTGGCTGATAGAAGGGCAAGAGCTAGGCTGTTGACCCAGAGCCTGTAAGAACCAAGGAAAGAGCTGGCTCCAGTGGCAAGCAGGGTAGGCCGGAGTGCTGTCCTGTGCCTGAACTGGACTGAGAAGCATAAGCCAGCCTTGGGGCTGTGGCCTGTGATCAACCAGAGCTTACTTGGAACGGATGGCAGTGGACCTTGAAGGATCATGTACTCTCTGTAAAAAGATTTTGTTCCATAATAATAAACCTTGGGGTTTTGGCAGTTCCGTGAAAGCACCAGTGAGAACAGTAAAAACAACAGTCAGGTTGCAGAAATGAAGGCACCTGGCCAAATAGAAATGGGCATTCCTCAAAGCCACCCAGTGCCAGGACTAGGTTGCCTCCCCAGGTGAGCCCCACACAGGGATTTGCACCACACAGGGGACTGCAGATCCTCTTCAGGGGACACCCCAGGCTACAGGGGTTCTAAAATGAATCACTATAATGGGATGCTTCCTCAGGCCAGTCCAGCAGATGTGTGTCAGCTTGACCAGGCAGAGCATGGTTCATAAACTGGTGAATCCAGAGGAGCAATGTCAACCAAGCTGTCATTCTTTCTGTCTATCATTATGTGTGTAAGTACATGTGTGTACACATAATGTGTGTGTACATGTGTGTGCAGGTGCATATACATGGTGTGTACAGGTAGAGGTCGGAGAAAAGCCTTGGGTGATGGTCCTCAAATGCTGTCTCTCTTGCTGGTTTTGAGAAAAGGTCTTTCATTGGCTTGGAACTCACCAAGCAGGCAAGGCTGGCTGGCCAGTGGGTCCCATGGATCTGCCTATCAGAAATGTCAAGTGTATCACCAGGAGCACCCACTTCGTCCCCATCCCACTTCCCACCCCTTGCTTATTTCACATGGGTATGGAGGATTCTTCACATTCTACTCAGCAGTAAGCAAAAGTTGACTGCAGGATTGACCACACCTGATGGAGACATTCTCACTTGTCAGACATTGGGCCCTTAATTACGCTTCAGTATTCATTTCACTGCAGAATTATTTTGACTCTTATGCCTGGTCATACTAGGCAAGAGGAAGTCATTAGCAAATAAACGGAGAAACACACAAACTTGTCAGCAGATGGATTACAAAGGAATACAATTTTACGCAAAATGCCTTTGCTTTTAAAAAGCGTTTGTGCATAAATTAGTCTGTCAGCAAATGCATACAGCTAATTGCATGAAAAAAAATTGGGTCCTGCCATAATATCATCTATACAGAGTCACTTCTTGCAAAGCAGAAGTGATTGGGCACATTATTAATGGAGCAGAAGAGTCAACTGCTCTCATTAAATTGCTTTTTGGAAAGAAGAAGCCTATTAGAATGCATTTTATAACATATTTATTCCTTTTTGCAATTTATTGAGTATTTAACTCTTGTTTGCAGACCAGCTCAAGTTGTATTCTGCCCTTTTTTGGAGTAAAACTAAAAATAAAAAATAAACCATAATAACAAGTGTGATGATTAGACCCGGCAGGGTGGAAAGCAACCAGGAAGCGATTCAATGTCTTTGCATCAGCCAGAGTTCTGGTCCGGGGCTGGGAAGCTGCTGGTGGCCGCTGAGCCTGATGGAGCCTGTGAGGGGCGTTATGGGCATTTGAATGCTCTGATTGTGTGTCCTGGGGTGAGTAAGTGACATCCACCTGGACTTGGATAAGCATGCTGAGCTGTGTTATCGCTGCTTTCGCAAATCTGGCTGGGGTCTCGAGTGGACCTCTTGAAGCCCAATGAACCTTCTAATTTCCGGGCCAGGAACATGGTAAGAGAAATGTGAGTGTGTATTCCAGGTGTGATTGCTGGCCCAGCTGATGCCTCTGCGTTAGATGCCTCCTAGGAATGTCTTTATTATTGATGGCAGTTGGGTGCGGCAAGTAGGTCCAGGAGCTATCCCATACTAAGCTTCATGGTGGGATCTGGTGTGAGACCTGGGCAGGTACTGGGTGTGGTTTATGGTGTCCTGAGGCTCGGGGTACTCAGGATGGCTTCATGGAAAGCAATGCTGTGGTCAATATATATTTTTATATATTCTAAACACTATGTGTCTTTGCACATTTTGACCCATCTACAAAAAACAAAAAAATAAAAACCTTTCCTTGAGGATGTTTTCCTCAGAGTGAGGCTGACATGCAGCTTCTCAGCATCCCCTACCCATTCCTTGAGCTGAAATATGCTATGTGTCAAGATAAGACTGTACTTGGCTCTGAGTTACTCCATGTTGTATAAAACTGGCTTTTTCTTTCTCTCTCTCTCTCTTTTTTTTAGACCATACTTTTCCTTGAGCAACTCCATTTTATGAGAAGCTTTTAACTCCACTCTGAGGATAAAAGATAACTGTACATCTTAATGGACAGGGGATTGGTACCATCTGTTCAGTGCCCAATATATACCAGCAAATGACTTATTCCTGGAAGTAGAAAGGTGGCATCCTATAAACTTATCAGGGTAACTTGGAGCTGAGGAGGCATATGGGTATATTAAAATCATATCAGGGAAACCAGGCTGGAGAACTTATTGGACACCGCAGACCAAGGAACGGGGTCTTCCCCTGAGCTCCATAAAGAGAAGACGTCCAGTACTAAGATGGTGATGGGTCCCTCATCTGCCAAGTGATCACCTTGCATCAAGGACCAACAGGAGAACTCCGATCCATCCCAGGGCTTCAGCTTGGCTCAGTCCCCACCGCTGAGGTTGAGTACTGTCTGTCTGCCATCGTGTGCCCACCTGAACCTGCCATCCATCCATCCCTCCGTCCATCTGGACATAGTCCTGCTCTTCCTCCTTACAGCCAGGCTCAGCACTGCGGTGGATATCTGACACTGTAGCCCTACCCCAGCAGCCACAGGGCAGCGACTCGCCAGCGGCTTCCATCTGGTTGGTTTTGTCACGTCCCGCCTGCTGCTCGGGTTTCTGAAACCTCTTGTTCTCTGCTGCAGCCGCTTAACTCTGGGCAGTCACTCTGCAACCTGTATCTATACATAATTCACTGTATGACGTGTGTAACCCGAGAGTTAATAGTAGTAATTATAATAGCTAATGATAAGGGGATTAAAAGCATCTGTGTTCACCTTGGCTAGGCCTAGCAAGGGAAAAGAAAGTAGCTGGTAAGTGGCTGCTATCAGAGTTACTGTACCGTGTGGATTTGTGGTTATTCCATAAATTCTGATGCTGTGGAAAAGCATAAATGTTTTTGTCTGTTTTTGACATAGCATACCCATGACAGTGGGACTCCCCCCCCCCCCCTTTTATTCCCAGTCTTCTCTGCAATCCCAGAACTCAAGTTGGGATAACAGTGGAGTGGCAGATGGCAGTCTGGGTAAATACCACACGAATGATGGCACAGGGGTAAGGACAGCTGTGTCGTTAGAACACAGCAAGCTTGGAGTCCAGAGCACAAGCATTTAGAGTTGAGGACAGGAATTCTACAAGGAAGAAGCCACAGGCACGTAAGCCTAGAACCTCTCACGGATTAGCCAGTTAAATACACCAACTCTATCAGGGGATTGGCAGCCCGGAAGAGAGGTCACCGCGAGCTGACATGGCAAGGCAGGCCAGGCCAGCAGAAGCTGGAAGCCAGGCCTCGCCCGTGCAGATGGAGATGTCTGCAGAGCGGGGGGCCAATGAGCACGCCCAGCCTGTATCTTCAGGGCTCATCTGCCTTGAGCAAGATCTTCCCCCGTGAGCTGAGAACTGTGCATGTAAGTGGCTCCGTGGAGTCCAAAGGTTCATTAAAAATGAGTTTATAAAATAAATGAGATTACTTGCTAGATCACGGATCAGGACAGCATTGCTCTCGATATTTTATTCTGTCTTCATAAAGCACAGCCCGTGATGTCTTGGTGGAGAGACTTGCTGAGCTGGCAGAAGAGCCTCCCTGTGGAAGGCAGATCAGCTGACATAAAAAGGAACCTCTTAACTGAGACAGACGCCCCATAAATGGCAGATGAGCCTTGCTTCATCCTCCATGAACAGTTTCCGAGTTGCTCTTGGGAAGTTTTGGGGAAAAGACAAATAACCTAAGGCTACACAAAAGCCTTAACTCCAGCCGGCAGTCGGGAGCGAGGCGCTCACAGCTACACTTGGCTTGCTGATCTTGCCTCGCCAGATGGTGGGCTGTACTTCCTGCAGTTGCCTGATGGATAGATGGGTTCTGGTTAATTCGCTCATTTATTCATTGAAAAATATTGACTGTGACTATGAAAGGCCAAGTACTAAATTAAGGACCAGGTAAAGGACATCAGAAGGGTAGGACATGTTTCATAGACTGCAGCACCGACAGTGTTAACATCCATATTTACTAGACACAATCTATAGATTCAATTCAATCATACCAAAAAACAATGCTTTTTTTTTTTTTTCCTCAGATGATATCTGCCACATTCAGGGTGGTATAGTCATAGAACATTGACTTTTTTTTTTTTTTTTTGCTCCCAAAGAAATAGAAAAACAATCTCAAAATCCATACAGAACTACAAAAGAACCCTGAATAGCCAAAGCATTCCTGGACAAAACCAATAAAACTAGATGAATCACAATGTCTCATTCTGAAATATACACACAACTGTCGTAATTAAAACAGCATAGCAGTGCAGAGTGTGGTCCAGTAGGCAGAGTGCCCAGCTAGCATGAACGAGGCCTTGGGTTCCATTCCCAGCACCACAGAAAACTGGATGTGATGGTTCATGTCTATAATATCAGCACTGGGGAGGTGGAGACCAGGGTATTGGTTGTTCAATGTCATCCCTGGCTACATAGAAAGTTCAAAGCCAACCTGGGCTATATGACACCCTGCCTCAAAAACACAAAAATAAAAACAAACTCCCAAGTCCAGCATTCTTCTGACAGGAAAACAGATATGTGGACCAATGGAACAGGATTGAGTTCGGTAATAAACTAAGTGAATTGATTTCTGACAGAAATGCCAAACACAAAAAAACAGAAAAACCAGGTAATAAGAAAGCACCATCTTCAGTAAGTCTTGCTGGGAACACTGAGTATCCACACACCAAAGAATGATGTTGCCCCTGATCTCACACCACTCATAGGTACCAACTAAAAAGGAATAGAGATTGAGCTGCCTGGCCTGTAAATGTAAAAGTTCTTGGAAGCACAAATGAAAAGAAGAGAGAAAAAATAAAAATAAAAAGGAAAATATATAAATATTTGTATAGATAAAAAAATAAGTTCAAACTTTGAAATGTATCACTTTTTTTTTTTTTTTTGGTTTTTCGAGACAGGGTTTCTCTGTGTAGCTTTGCGCCTTTCCTGGAACTCACTTGGTAGCCCAGGCTGGCCTCGAACTCACAGAGATCCTCCTGGCTCTGCCTCCCGAGTGCTGGGATTAAAGGCGTGCGCCACCACCGCCCGGCTGAAATGTATCACTTTTTAAAAAGAAGGTATATTACATGTTATCAACTAAGTGTGTGTATATATAATCTATAAAATTTCAAAATTAAAAATACAGTAAATTTAAAAAAAAATTCTTGAAAGCAATACAGAAGAGGAACCCCATGATACTGTTTGAGTAATCATTTCATGGGCAGGATTCCCTAAAAGCACATTCAAGACAAGCAAAAATAGAAAAGTGGAATTTCATCAAACCAAAACAGTAAGGAAGTCACAAAGTGAAGAGGCAATTCACAGGCAGAGAGGAAATATTAATACCTGCAAACCATATATCTGATAAGGTGTGAACTTACAAGATAAGCAACGTAGCTTTTCCTCACAATGGTTTTACTCTCAGCAACCTTAATTGTGTGTCATTAAGAAAGGTCTGAAAACATTAGATGGAAAATTACAGAAAACAGTTTCAATAACTTCCTCCTTTTTTTCTCCACTTCCTCCATATTTCCTCTTCCTTCTCCTTCTCTGTTCCCCTGGCCCTGCACACATGCACATAAAAATATGCATGTATGTTGGTCCTTGTCTTCCACCTTGTTTGAGGTAGGGTCTCTTGTTTGCCATCACATCTGCCAAGCTAGCTGGCCTGGCAGCTTCCAGGGATCTAATGATCTGGCTCCCATCTCTCTGTAGGTGTGCTAAGATGTCATACATGTGCCAGTCTGTCTGATTCTGTATAGGCTCCGGCAAGTGCTTTTCCCATCAAGCCATCTCCCCAGCTCTTTAGCTTTTCTTACAGTACATTTCTACAACTGTTCCATTCCATTATCAGACACTGTTTTTCATCTTTCTATGACTAACTAATACATTAAGTGTTATCATAATTATTTGCATACAGGAAAATGCATGGTAGGGTCATGTGCTATTCATCATCCATTGGGAGAGGGAGACTTGTCTCAGAATTTGTCCCCTGAGAATAATAGGAAATTAATACAACTCATGGCAACTAATCCAATTAAACAGTAGGCAGAGAGCCAGGCGCACACCTTTAATGCCAGCACTTGGGAGGCAGAGGGAGGTGGATCTCTGTGAGTTTGAGGCCAGCCTGGGCTACAGAGTGGGTTCCAGGACAGCTAGGACTGTTTGTTACACAGAGAAACCCTGTCTCAAAAAAAAAAAAAAAGTAGGCAGAGAACATGAAGAGATAGTTCTCAAAGAAGGTATATCAGCAGATTTACAAAAATGTTTATACTCACTAATATAAAAGTACATTAGATTAAATTAATGTAAATTAAAACTATAATTATATATTATATATAATAATTATATATCCTACAATTGTATAGCATACATAATACAATTATATGTATTAAAAAGATGGGAGATAAGTATTAGTGAAGGGATAGACACAAGGAAAAACTTATGGATTCTTGGTGGTAACGTAGGCTAGAAGAGCCATTTTGGAAAATAGTATGGAGCCTCTCCATGATAGCTAAAATAACTACCATGTGATCCAGCAACCCCACTTCTGGTTTTAGATTTGAAGAAGCTGGAATCACTATGTGAGGTATCTATACCTTTGATGTTTATTGTAGCATATGCATAAGACTTAAGATATGAAAGCAGATGAGCATGGTGGTACTTTCCTGTAATCCCAACACTGAGGAGACTGAGGCAGGGGGAGGGAGAGTTTGAGATTAGCCTGTCTGCATAGTGAGATCTTGTCTCAACACGACAACAAGAAAACATGGAAGTAGCTTAAGTATCTATTGATATATAAATGAAGAAAGAATACATACATAATAGAATACCATGCAGCATTCATAAAAGAAGAAAAAGGCACAAGAAAGCCAGTCATGTGGACCAGTTGAATAGAGGACCCTGATATAAACTCACACACTCATGGACATCTAATTGTGGATCAAAGCACCCAAAAATTACATCAGAGAAAAAGAATCTCTTTATCCAGTAGTACTGAGATAACTGGCTGTCCATGGGTAGAGACTAAAATTCAATCCCTATCTTTTAGTATGCATGAAAACAAACAAACAAAAAACTACTCAAAATGTATCAAAGACCTTAATGGAAAAACCAAGATTTTGAACTGATAGGGAGAATGCTTCAAGATAGAGGCAGAGACAAGGGCTTTCTGCAAAGGATTTCAATAGTAAATAGTCTCAACAACTGACAGATAGAATTGATGAAATTAAAAAGCTTAAACACAATGAAGAAAAAACGATCAGAATAGAGAGACAGTCTAGAGAGTGGGAGAACATCATTGTCCCTACACTGTGTCAGGTGAGGTATTAAAACCCGGAATCTGTGGAGAACAGAGGCTTGCTGGAGTTGGCCTAGAATCAATCCCAGCTACTCAGGAGGCTGATAAATGAGAGACTCAGTTACAAGGCCAGCATGGCAACCATGAGGCCATGTTTCAAAACAAAATGTAAAAATGAGGGGCTGGGGCAACACTCAGGAAGAACTGAGGCCCAGTCTCCAGAACAAAATAACTCTCAAAAACAAATAAATAAAAAGAAACACCAAGAACCAATCAATCCAATCAACAAATGGACAAATGAGCTGATGGAAGAAAAACAAGTGACCAATAAGTACACGAAGAATGCTTGAAATCCTTCGTCATCTGGGAGGTGCAAACCAAAACAATGCTAACGTTCCCTCTCATACATCAGAATGGTTACCATGAAGACAAAAACCAGCAACACATGTTGCAGAGATTTGGAGAAAAGGAAACGTTTATACTTTCGAGGGAAATAAATTAGTCCAGACACCCTGGAAACTATTGTGGAAACTCCTTAAAACAAAACAAAACAGAAACCAAAATAAGACAAAACAAAACAGCTCACAAACAAACACAACAAAACAAATACTAAAAATAGAACTATCTTATGATCCAACTATACCAAGCAATCAAAGTGAGCATAGAATAGAGACCTTTCCACATGCATATTTATCATCAATTATGGAATCAGTCAGTGTCCACCAGCAGCTGAACTGATAATAAGAATATGGACATGTTCTCATACAGTGGACTATTATTCTGCTGTTAAGAACAAAGTCCATTTCATTAGCAGGAAACACGGAAGCAGAGACCATCATGGTAAATGAAACAAACCAGATTAAGAGTATTTTCATTCATATATAGAATTTTAAAATAAAAGAACATTAAAATACAAGGGGGACTATTAGGGAAAAAGAAGGGTCCAGCAGGAGGGGAGAAGAGGGGATAAATTTGAATAATAGGGGTCAGAATAGGATCTAAGGTACTTTATGCAAAATCACATTGAAATCTGCTTTTTTTTGTATGTGACAAGATATCTCTTCAGAACCTAGGCCTCAGCCTCCCTAGTGCTGGGATTACAAGCATGTACCCAGTCTAAAGACCAGTATTTATACAATTAACGTATCCCAATAAGAAGAAGAGAACATTTCATTTGTAAATAACATGGGGAAACCTAGACAACAGTGTGTTAAGCAGATCAGCCAGGAACTAAGGCAAGCCTTCGTCTCCCTGTAAAACTCATATGCCAAGGTTGGTACCTAAGTCTGCACTTTTGGGAACCTTTAAGAGGCAGGTGTTGTGGGATATTTGATCACACTGTGAAACTTTGAGACTGTGTTAATAAAATTAACCTTGGATTGGGGGCAGAGCCAGCAACTAGTTGACAGGAATTAGCCATAGAGACTATGGAGGAGCCAGGAATGTGGATAGAGAGACACACAGGTTGGAGTAGGGAGGGACTTGGAGTTTCACAGTCTTTTTTGGTTTGGGACAACTGGAGAGACACTCTCTTGCTTGATCTCCAGCCTAAAAGGAAGGTCAGCTGGTTGCTTCTCAGTCTCTCTGAGCTAGCAGGTTTTCACCCCAACATCTGACTCCCGAGTCTTTATTGGTAAATAGAATGATAGAGACTTAGTTAAAAACTACATTTGGTGGCTGAGGCCCAGCCTGTGCTGGCAGAACTGGAAATCCTGGCAGGCCAGGGTCTGAGGGGCCAGTGCTGACTGCAGGGCCCACAGGGTGCAGACAGTGGTTAAAATGTCAGTAGATTCAGTTATGGCCGCTAAGCTGACAGAAGCATAACAGGTAGGGCCTGGTAGAAGGTAGCTGAGGCTGTGCCCTTGAAGAGAACTCTGGGACTTCCTCTTCCTTTTTCTGATTTGCTTCCTGGCTAGAGGTGAATGGTTTGCTCTGCTGCAGACCCTTGCCTTGCCTCAGGCCCAAAGCAGTTCAGCTGGTGAACCATAGAGAGTCTGACTTTTCCATGGGCTCTGGGAATCTGACCTCAGGACCTCATACTTGCACAGTAGGCACTTTACCCCCTGAGCAGTGCCCCCAACATGACTTGTTAGTCTTAATAGTACCAAATAGAGAGGTGATTCTCTCAATCTGTTGTGTAGCGAACAGTCATGTGACTGGTGGGCCTCCCTCTCTGTGAGTGCTGTGTAAACAACACATACTCATTTGAGTGTCAAAATGCCAGCACTCGGTAGGAGATGCATCCCAAAATTCAGCACCATATAGTGGCTGTGGGAGGCAGCGCGATTTGGGATTAGAGAGCTGCAATGGTTAGTTGTCTGTTTGCGATTCTGAATAAGTTACTGCTCCACTCTGAATGCTCTGTCGTGTAAAATCAGGCTATTAGCACCTAGTTTTGATAAAGTTACTGAGAGTAGAAAGGCGTGTAAAGTGAGTAGCACGTAAGAGGCGCTCAACAAGAGACAATTCAATAAGAAAATCTAAGTTGCATTGTGATGGTCAACCTAGATTTCCAAATTAGGTTTAGAATCACCATGGAAACACATTTTCTGGTGTGTCTCTGACTGTGTGTCCAGACAAGTTAAACTGAGTAGGAAAGATCCAACTCAGTATAACCAGCACCATCCCATGGGGTGAGGCACCAGATTGAGTAAAAAGGAGAAAGCAAGATGCATACCAGCCTTCTTCTCTTTCTGTTTCCTGACTATGGATACAATGTGACCAGGTGCATCATAGTCCTGCCACCTTGCCCTCCCTGATAGGGTGGATGGTGTCCTCACGCCTTCCTTCATTAAGTGGTTTTTATCAGACATTTTGTCATACATAAGAAAAGTAACTAATATCTATCATCTGTAAGCATTACAGCTCTGAGGAAGGTATCTAGGCAGTCGGGAGCCAAGGAATACCACAAAGTCACTGTAAGTGTAGCAGCTTACAGCTCTGCTCTAGGGAAAGTTTTAACTCTGCTCTGGCAGGGGAGGGTTTCCCCAGTGAAGTTGTTACAGTTATGCTCACCTCTAAAGAAGTGTTACAGCTCTGCTCCTTTAGGGGAAAGTTTCCCCCGAGAAGTTGTTACAGCTCTGCTCTGAGAAGTGTTATAGCTCTGCTCAGGTCTAGCAAACATTGCACCTCTGTTCAGTTGAGGGAAAGTTTTCCCAGCCAAAGTGTTAAGGTTCTGCTCCACTCAGGAGAAAGTTGTTACAGCTGACCTCTGCTCCAGCAAAAATGCACAACAAACCTCACTCTAGAGATTTATTGGGAAGGAAAAATCCAGGAGGGTGGCTGCCTCCAGGGTGAAAAGCAGCAGAAACTGAACAGAGTACAGAGCAGGTGGGGTGGGGAGTGTGTGGAGCTTTTTCAGGGTGGCTTGAAATTGGTGGGTTCTTGTCGCCTGATTCCAGGGCAAGCTCAGGTATTGGTAGGATTTCAAGCCTTGGTCCTATGGTCAAGTCAGGGGTAGGGTGTTCTTTCATTGGCCCTTTTTACCCTACATCCCTGCCCCCTTTTTTGGTTTATTAACTTTCCCCTAGTGGAGCAGAGTTGTTACACTGTGGGAGACCTGAGCAGAGCTGTAACAACTTCTCTGGGGAAACCCTCCCCTGCCAGAGTGGAGTTGTTATACTTGCATTAGGGAAACCTTTCCCCTGAACAGATCTATAAGCTGCTATACTTATAGTGACTTTGTGGTATTCCTTGGCTCCCAACTGCCAGGATACCTTTCCTCAGAGCTGTAACACTTACATTTGGTGTAGTGATTCGAATAGGCTCTTCTGGTGCCTGTGGGAGCTGCACTGGGACCTTGACCCTATCCCTCATCTCCAATCCACCCACAACAGACTCACCTCTGGCTCACCACTGCCCATTGCTCAGCACCCTATCTACCAATGGCAATTGGGTAAATTTCCCCTTTGGTGTAAATGTTTCCCTGAGTGCAAGGAAATGACCGTTGAGGGTCCAGCCCCCCTCTGGTACTCTTGGAAGTGGAAGTACCCCCAGCCACGGTCTTTAAGGCTGTGGCTGGCCCTCTTCACCTGACCTCAGAGCAGCAACATTCACATCTATCTATCTATCTATCTATCTATCTATCTATCTATCTATCTATCTCTATCTATCTATCTATCTATCTATCTATCTATCTATCTATCATACATCTATGTCTATGTCTATGACATGTCCATATCCATATCTGTGTCAGCATTTATAAATATCTGTAACCAGCAAGTTTCCAAAAGAGGTTTGGGGTAGGAATAAGGACACATCTTAAAGCTATTTTGCATCTTATGCTGTCAGTAGACTTAGGATCCATGCATAAGCTCATCTTGATCACGGAACTGCTCTATGAAGAATTATTCATGGATTTTATAGTGAGAGGGAACCACTGCATTGTGCGGGAGGCTGCAGAGACAAGCTCAGAGAGCCTGAGGTCATGACTGAATTTAAACCCAGCGCTCCAGGTCTCACAGCCCAGGGCAGGTAGTTCTTGACACCCTCCATCCTCTTGAGAACTGTGCATCTGGTAGCCGAGCAGACGCTCTGCATTAGATCCTGTTAGAACCTCACCTCAGCCCTGCCAGCTCAGCGGGGACTGTGAGGCTACATGTGCTCAGAGATGGAGCAAGAACGGGACTGGTCTGGCTCCAGCCTCTGCTGTTCCCGGCAGGGCAGGAGCCGGAAGGCAGTGCCCTCAATCGTGACAAGCAAACTGGGGATATCAGGTGCCAACTAGGTTATTATGCACAGGATGTTGCCAGGAAAACTGTGCCAGGGATGCTGGTACCTGGAAGTGACCCTTGGAGACTCATTAACCCACCCTGAGTGTGGGGATGAGTGTTCCAAAAGCCACACAGTCCAGTATGAGAGGAGCAGCTGGAGCCCCCAGAGAGGGGTCAGGTGGATCTATGCTTAGTGTGGGGGTTCATTAGATTAGGGAGGTTGCCTTTTGTCTCTGTTTTGCTGAATTTAGTTTTTCCTTTACAGATACTGAGTTTTATCCAACACGTTTTCTCTAAATTTGTTACGATGAGAATATGACTCTGTCTTTAATCTGCTAACAAATTAGATTACGTTAGTGGAGTCTTATTGTAAAACTCTGATTTTTTTAACTCAGAGTTAAAATTTTTTAATTTTGTTGCTGAATTTGAATTCATCATATCTTGCATTTCTTTCTTTTTCTTCTTCTCCTCCTCCTGCTTCTCCTCCTCTTTTTGGGCAGTATCTTGTTAAGAAGCCCAGCTTGATCTTAAGCTCTCCCCCTCCTGCTTCAGTCCCCCAGTGCTTTGATGGCAGGCCAGCACCATTGTCTTGCTCTATTTTCTGCTGTGATAAACACTCCTTTGAAAGCCCGCGGGGAGGAGAGAGTCTGCCGCAGCGTTCTGCTTTCAGTCAGGATATTTGCAAATGCTGGTTTGCCGCTTGCTGTTCGCTTCCGGCAAGGAGTTCTCTGACACACATACTGACTGCATGGTGGTGAGCAGCTGTCGCCAAGAGAAACCACAGCCAGTGGTGGCCAGCTCAGAGCAACCAGAGAACTCAGGGGAAAGGGGAACAGAGGCGGGGTGTGTCTATTATAAGAGAAAAATAATGGTGTAGAAACCCCTGTAGAGAGAGGAATGTTGTGCTGGGAGAAAAGACTAGGTTCCCTCTAGGAACTGAGGATAGGCCACCCTCCCTATAGAGGTAGACTTAGAGCCCCTACAGCTGATTATAATCTAATCTTTTTCTGCTTGGACAACAATATATCAAGGGCTAGTGAGATAGCTTAGCTGGTCAAGGTGCTCGCTACCAAGACGGACGACCTGAATCTGATCCCTGGAACACACATGGTGGAAAGCAAGAAATCAATTCCTACACGTTGTCCCCTGACCTCCATATGTGCACCGTGACACAAGCATCCCATTTCAAAAATGAATGAATGAGTAAATAAATAAACGCACAATAAAAATACATGTTAAACGGCTTGTTCAAGCGATATACTAGTCCCCCCAAAAATAACGTCAATATGCCCTTGTCAGTGACAACGTTAGGTTGACTTATCTTCTAACCCTAAGCAGAGGACTCAGTGACCAGAGAGTTGTGTGCATCTACTTAATAACTGTGTAGGGCCCACACATGCAGAAGACTGGGCAAGGACACTTTTAATTGGTCATGAGGCACCAGAGTTCCAAATAATAGATTATTTTTAAAGATTTATTTATTATTATGTATGCAATGATTTGCCTGCATGTATGCCTGAGTGCCAGAAGAGGGCACCAGATCTCATTATAGATGGTTGTGAGCCACCATGTGGTTGCTGGAGTTGAACTGGAAGAGCAGCCAGTGCTCTTAACCTCTGAGCCATCTCTCCAGCCCCCAGCCAATTTTCCCAGTATGTTTCCCCCCACCTAGCTCCAAGGGCCAGCTTCTTACTTCCTAAAGGTTAAGTCTGGTTAGAAACCAGACAGCGCTGATGCTGCTGGGCTTCTGTGTTGTACATTTCCTTCCTTTTAAGAGATTCTGTTCATGCTCTTATTTCTGCTACCCTCCTTCCATTGTGTTTCTTCACCCTCTGGTACCTTACAGAAGGATATTTGGGTAATTAGCTTTAGCTTCTCCCACTTGTGGCTGTGGAATTCTCTGTGACAGAACCTGGCTGTACCTCACAAGCTTTACTGTGTCATATTTTTATCAGTTCAAAGCATTTAAATGTCTGCACTGTGGGTTGTCTTTTTTTTTTTTTTTCTGACTCATGGATTAATCATTAAAAGTGTTGCTCTCCCACATGCTTAGGAATTTTTCTTGGATTTTTAAGTGCAGCTGAACCACACTGCTCTTTAATCTTGAATCACGCTGCCTCCCATAGCCACTATATGGTGCTGAATTTGGGAGTTCACCTCCCACTGAGTGTTGGAGTTTTGACACTTAATTATGTGTTGTTTACACAGCACTCTCAGGGAGGGAGGCACACCTGTCACATGACTGTTCACTACATGGCAGATTGGGAATCACCTCTCTATTTGGTACCCACGTCTGTCATTTGGTATCTTGTTTTGAGTCGTCAGTTATTTAACTCAGTTGCTCATATGTTTTACGTTCGCATTAGTCATTTTTCCATTTCTTCCTTTTCTATGCTCCCATTTTCAAGTTTGAAACCCACCTCCAGTTTCCCCCACTTGTTCAATAACCATCCTGTGAGAGGGAAGGACTACACCTGAGGTTACGGGTGGGAACTTTGGCTCAGTTCAGTGAGTGAAATTCATATCTAAGGTTTTCTGAGAATACTTGGCCCTTAAACACTAATCCTTTGCTTACTCCCTCCCAGCTTTTGTGAGCTTGTTCTGCATGCTGTTATTTTTTAATACTTAACAATGTTGTTAAGTGACAAAAATCTGTATTCCTTTAGATTTTCTCGCTTATCGACCTTTCCCATTTCTTCCTTCATTTTTTTCAGTTTTGCCAGAGAAATTGGGATGGGCTTCCTGAAGACGATTCTCTTGGTTTTTGTTTTTTGGTGACCATATTTTGTGTTGCCTTTGCTTTTCAGGGGTTTTCCTGAGTGTGGGCCAGGGGGCTGCACTTGGAAGGTTCTCTTCCTGTTCTTGTGGCTTCCATCTCTTCCAAGGGAAGCTTTCTGTCGTCTCTACCACAGCTCTGCTGAAAAGCAAGTATTTTTTCCTATCAGCTTCTCGACTGTCTCTCTTTGATTTCCAGCATTTTTACGTTGATGTTCTTAGATGCTGCTGTCTTGCTATATGTAACCCCTCTGAGTCTGTGGTTTGATATTTGTTGTCGTATTTTGAAAATTCTTTTCCACTATCTTTTCAAATTTTGACTTTCCCTATCTATCCTTCCACCCCCTCTCTTTTGGGACTCCAGTCACACACGGGCTAAGCTTTTCTTCCTGTGTGTGTGTGTGTGTGTGTGTGTGTGTGTGTGTGTGTGTGTGGTATCTGTGTGATACCAGATACAGGCTTCCTCACTTTCTGTTCCTCAGTCCAGATGTGTTCTTGTATGTATGTATGTATGTATGTATGTATGTATGTATGTATGTATGTATGTGCGTGTGGTATCTGTGTGAGTCTATATGCACATGTGTTTGCATGCACAGAGGCCATAGGTCGACATCACTTGTCTTCCTCTATCACTCTCCATATTATTTTTTGAGAAAGGGTCTTTCACTGAACCCAGGACTTGCTATTTTGGATAAACTAGCTGGCCATCAAGCCATGGGGATCCTCCTGTCTTTGCCCATTTCCTAGCTGTGGGGTTATAGGTGTGTACTACCATGCCCAGCTTTTGTGTGGGTGCTCGGTATTCTAAGTCAGGTTCTTGTGGATAAACAGGAAGCACATGACCACTGAGCCATTTCCTCTTCTCTTCATCATTCTGTTTAAATAGCTTCTCACTGAGTTCCTAGTGCTGTGCTTGAGATGGGGTTTGTCCTCCAGGGGTCCCTGGGCTGGGAGCTTGGCACCCAATTGTATGGTTTTGAGATGGGTGGACCTCTAAGAGACTCTAGGGAGTGACTAAAGTAGCTCTTGTGGGACCCCAGTTAGTTCTCATGAGTTGCAAAAGAGCAAAGCTCACCCTGAATCCTCTCCTGGCTTCCTTTCCAGCCCTGCAGTTTCTCCTTACATACACACTCCAGCCATGATGCCATCTCCCACAAGACCCTCCATAAAAGCTAAACAAACAGGGTTGCCCAATACTGGAATGTTGGCTTCCAAAGCTCTGAGCTAAATAAGTAACATTTCTTTACCTATTACCCAGCCTCAAGTACTTTGCTACTGCAATAGAAACCAGACTATTATGCTAGTTTTAATGTAAACTTGTTTGGATAAATTTTTATAACATTTAGTATATTTAACCTACTAATAGCTTGTATTCCTATCACTTTCTGATAACTCTAATATTAGAATTTTACTGGTTTATTTCACTTTCCCTTTTTATTTTACTCAGTTTCCTATTTTGCCCAACTTCTTCATGAAGGACAATCCTGTGGATAATAAGATCATAGGTTGGAATCTCTGGGTGCTACCCTCCTTCAGAAAAGATGAGCATTTGCTTGTGGCCTCCTTCCAGGGCTGGGGGAGACCATTTGTCTGAGTATACTGGATGCTGGGTGCAGGTATTTGGAAGGTGAACCCTTCCTTGGTCACTTTATCTGCGATGTTCTTGGGGATCCCATGCACATTTTTTTCCTTGTCCTGGAGAGTTTGCTAAAGGCCTGGTCTTCTTGCCATTTGTATGAGGATGGGAAGGTAACTCTGAACTAAAACCAGAGTGGGGTGGACCATCTGTGCACTGTGGGTGAAGCTAGGCTGGTTGATTACTGCCCAGTGATATCTCTTAGGGTGGGCCTTCTTGCTGGAAAGCCACAGGCATGGCTCGTCTCTGTTCTCTTAGCAGCTATATTGGTTAGTTTTTATTGTCAACCAGATATAACTTAGAAACATCTGGGAAGAGGGAACCTCAACTGAGAAAATAACCTTGATCAGATTGGCTTGTGGGCAGCCCTGTGATGCATTTTCTTAGTTGGTAATTGATGTGGGAGAGCCCGGCTCACTGTGGGTGGTACCATCCCTAGGTAGTTGGGCCTAGGCTTTTGTAAGAAAGTCATCTGAGCCAGCCAGGCAGAGGAAGCCGGTAAGCAGTGGTCCTCCATGGTTCTTGCTTCAAGGTCCTGCCTTGAGTTTTTTTTTTCCATGGCTTCCCTCAGCAATGAACTGTACCCTGTAAGATGAAATGAATACCCTCCTCCTCAGGTTGCTTTACCATAGCAATAAAAAGCAAACTAAGGCAGAAACTTGGCCATAGAGATCAATCACATTTGTAGGGTGCTGTGGCCAGTGGAGGCTGGACTGATGACAGACACAGAGAACACTGGGCATCTATGATTCTGACGTTTCCCCAGGGACTGGCTCCAGGCTGAGAAAAATATGCAAGGTTGCTCTACACTACAGCCCTACACTGCCCAGCCTCTGAGCCAGGAGAGGAGGAAAGCCATTCTTCAGCAGTTCCTTGGTGGTTGTTATTTATTTTTTTGCCTAGGTTAAAACTAAACTGAGATTTAAATCACACTGGGAAGTCAAGGCTGTGTTCTAGCTTTTCTTTGGCAAAGAGCATAGATCATTATGTTTGGAGAGCAGAGTTTGAAGTTTTTCCTGCTGAGGCTAATTTTATGGTTCCAGAAAAGCAATCCATTTTGGGTGCACAGATTTCCTGCTGTGTGCTGAGTTTGGACACTGTGAAATAGGCACAGTGCCACACGGAAGCTGAGTCCAAGTTCACCTGCAGAGGTTGTAAGGGCTATGGGCTACCTGCTCCCTTGGCCCTAAAAGATGGTGCCATCAGTGGCCACCATGACCCATTGCAGGGGCTTCTGAAGAAAAGAGTCCTTTGCCATGACCCACCTGTTCACTGGTAGATGGGCAGAATAGAAGTCACACATGTGGGTAGTTCTACAGAGTAGCATAGGATCTAATAGTAAAGCTGGGGGCTGTTTAGAGGGCTTAGTTGGTAAGAGAATTTGCTGTGAAAGCAAGAGCACCTTAGTTCAAATCCCTGGCACCTATTTAAAAACTTTGAGTATACTACCTGTAACCCCAGCATTGGGGGCAAAGAAACAAGAGGGATTGTCCACTGTGGTTTAATATACGGCTGTTAGCTGAGGTGGGCTGGGTTCCCAAGAAGCTCTTCTGAGGAGTGGAATGTGATTTTGTTGTGGTTGGTGTATGAGGCAGTTGCTTTGCAGGAGACTTGAGTCAGGGCTGGGGAGCAGAGGATGGGAGCCAGATATGAAAGACTGAGTCACCATCAGAATGGAATAGGATGTCCAGGAAACTGCACATGGGCTTGCCCTGTTAGGCAAAATCTGTGACCAACCAAGAGTCCATCACTCAACTCCCTTTCCTGCATCCCAATCCCTGAGTCAGTGGCAGTTTGCAAAATGTTGGGTCGGGGCAAGATTTAGGAAAGTTTCTGATTAAAACAGTTTCGTAATACTTTGTGTCAGCCCTAGATCGGCTCGCTGTCCAGAGCTAGCTACCCATTGCTTCCTGTGCAGTGCCCAAGAAGTCCCTGGGAGTGAGCACAGCAAGGAGAGAGCACCCATGCAGGTGTGAGGGGCGGGTGGAAGTCAAGGGCTTCTGAGTGAACAGGAGGATAAGCCCCTCCTCTTCCCTCATGGGATGGCTAGTTTTTCCTGTCAACTTGACACAGCTTAGAGTTGCCTGGGGAGAGTCTCAAGGTGGCAGCGTATAATTCCAGTCGACTTGTGGGCATATTTGTGAGGGATTGTCTAGGTTGCCTTAAGTAATATGGGAAGACCCAGCCTGAAAGGCAGGTGACATCAGTACATGGCTTTGAGCTCTGGACTTTATAAGAGCAGTGAAAGCTTGCTGTACTGAGCATGCATGCATTCATCTTCTCTGTTCCTCACTGTGGATGTGCCTTGCTGCTTCAAGCTCCTATGACTATGACTTCCTGGCAATGATGGGCTGTAGCCTGGAAACAAACCCTTTCTTCTTGAAAATGCTTTGGTCAGAGTGTTTCTATCACAGCAACAGAAAGGAAACCAGGACACTTGGGGACGAACAATCAGAAGACAGATGACCAGGGTCGGTGCAAGGTTGCCAGCCGTGCTGGATCCCTCCACGGTGAGGCAGCCTCTGGTGGTGGCATGCCTCGCCTGAGCAAGCATGGGCACTCTTGCTCTGAGGGCTGTCCTTGGCTCAGTATTCCTACAAGCTGTCCTGCCCCTGGCTGAGGGGCCCTTCATTTGTAACTGGTGGGCTTTTCTAAGCTGGACCATTTCTATTTCACTGAAGATTTCCAGTGTGGACCTAGAGAATATAGCTTCTTTCCTGGTGACAGCACGAGAGAGAGCTGGGAGGAGCCTGTTGTCTCCACCTAAGGAGAAAGCCAGTTGCATTAGACCTGAGTCCACCTACAGCCGTGTGCTTCCCTCTGTTCTTAGACCTCCCAGGTGCATCCTCCATTTTCTTATAGCTTTTATTTGTGATGATTAACGTTCACTGTTGACCAGGCAGGATCTGGAATTTAGTGAGGAGACAGCTTATAGGTGTGTCTTTGAGAAATGTCCTAAGCTAATCTAGATGGGAAGACCCACCCTAAGCCCACACTTCTATGGGGGTGGGTCCTGGACTGAATAAAAAGGAGAATGTAAGCAGAGCACCAGCATTCCTCTCTCTGCTTCCTGACTGCACACGCAATGTGACCAGCTGCCTCAGGTCCCTGCCACCATGCCTTCCCTCCCATGATGCATTGTGCTTTTCAACTGCGAGCCGGAAGAAATCCTTTTCTTAAGCTGCATTTGTCGCAGCAAAATGAAAAGTAATTTATTACATTTATCTTTGTGCAAAAACTCACCTGGTTTTGCTATTTTTAGTCTTCCTGATACTTTTAAGGAAAAAAAAAAAACACCATCATAGTAATGATATCTGAAGGGCATTTCCATGTCCTTGTATCTTCTTGGACTTCCAGATGTGACCATCATCCCCACTTCTGACAGGGCAGTTCTGCATTTTCCTACAGTTAGGTGAGCAACCATTGTGCTTTCCAGCTCCCTTCACCCTGGGCTCCATGAGCATCCTCCATGGTGCTATGGAATTGTAATCTCTGATGTTGCTGCTTTATCCCATTCTAGTGCCAACCATCCCCTTTCATCCATTCATCTACTCATCCGCTCCATTCATGAAGGTGCTTGGGTTCTTAGTTCTTATATGCATTTGCCTGGGAATAGTCTTGCGTGTGTCCCTGAGGGTATCAGTTTATATGTGCGATCCTTCTCCTTGGAGGCAGACATCTCCTTTGAGAGTGTGACAGGTGTACGTGGATACAGCTATGACTTCTCCAAAGCTACAGTGTGGAGGAGCCCTTCTTTCAGGAGGCCACTATCTCACCACCATACACATCCTTTTCTAAATGATTCTCAGCAGTTTCTCCTGCCTGTTGTCAGAATGAGATGGGCTGCTGGCATGTCTCATTGGCCTGCCCTGCCTCCCCAGCACCACCAAAAGACGTGCTAAAGTAATGAGATTCTGTCACACCCACATGAGTTCAGACAGATGTGGGAGATAGACATCCTAGCTGCTCAGATGATGCCCCACAGGCAGCTGTGTTTGCCTGGAGCCCTAGTCTTCTTCATCTGTAGTGGTCTTACCTGGAGGTGGGGCTTTTAGGGGTGCTGTTAGCACTCGGTATAATAAAAACATATGCACAGGACCACAAGATGGGCAGCTTGATATACATTCACTGCATGTATAGCCACACCAGAGATACTGTGGAGAAGTACATGGGATAGAACCTGCAGGGATATTTATGATTGTGATGGCATCATTGGTGGCATTTTCCTACACAGCTGGACAGCACCTGCCCCTCAGTGTGAGCACTTCCTGACTTTCTTCCAGTGGATGTGTGAGGTGCCGTTTGTACTCTTTCCCAAGGGCAGAATGGGGAAATGGTTTGGGTAGCAGGGGCCAGTTGTCCAGCACTCAGTGGACCCTGATCTCTGCACAGATCTGAGTTCATGACAGAATGTGTGGGTGGGCTAGGACCTGCTTTGGAGCCACAGGGTCTTTCTCTTTCAGCATCTTTCTGTTTTGAGAAGGAATACTGTGGTCATTTTGGCTAAGATGCTGACCAGCAGAGTGGGTGGAAGGCAATTCCCAGAAGCCCAGGACTTGGCATGACTGCTAAGCCCGAGTCTTGAGCAAATCATGACCAGTCACTGATCTCCACAGGGCTGCCCTCCTGAGTCAGATTCCTGAGTCCTCACAAAACTTAACTCATGTCTGCTGTGGAACTGGGGGGACTGCGGTTTGCTCGGAACCTGCATGGCTGTCTGTGGGCTCCAGGCTGCACAGAGCTGAGGTGAGTCGGAAGACAGAGGCAGAAAGAACCTTCTCACTCTGGAATCTGCCTGAAGCTTCTCACCAGCATGGAAGCAAGAACTCTGGCATAGTTAGCAACCGACTGCTGGACACTCTTCTCCCTTCCCAGCCGCAGGTCGCAAACCCTGCTTACAGGGAAAGGGCATGTCCTAAACATCTTGTACAGCCCTGGTGGCTTCTGGTTTTAACTTCTCAGATTGTAACCCCATGTAAGACTCCTCTGGAGTCACCTTACATATCAGAGAGAGACAGAGAGAGACAGAGAGAGAGAGAGAGAAGAGAGAGAGAGAGAGAGAGAGAGAGAGAGAGAGAGAGAGAGAGAGAGAGAGAGAAGAGACTCTTACACCTTTTTAGATGGAATCTGAAAGCCACCAGAAATGATATAAATGCTAATTATACAATAGGCAATACTAAGATTTTTAATCGTGACTCTCCCTTGAGGAATGTGTACTCACACTTGGATGTCTTGCGTTTCTCCATTCTCCCCAGGGAAGCACATACTCCACTGGGGTATGCTTCACTTCCTTCTGATCTTCCTGCTTAAGCCTGTATTAGAGTATCTTTAGTAAAATTTCCAAATTTGCCTCACTATACTGGCTAGTCCTGAAATTCTTGTCAGTGTCTAGGCTACAAACCCTGGTTTGGCCCAAGTCAGGTCTCTAAAACCAAGGGAAACGTCTCAGGTTGCTAAGGGTGACAGTCAGGAGCTGTGTTTCTGTCCCCTTCATTGCTGACTGAAGGAAAATGCTGCAGTGGTTGGTCCTGTTCAGGAAGGGAAGCGGGTACAGGAGCATCAGGGAAAGACTCATGGGGTGCTAGGGTGAGTGCGAGCCTATGTGCAGCTTCTCTCAATCCGTGTTGCTATGTGAGCTGACCACTTCCTTTGGCTGCTTGCTCCATCTTATTCCAATGTCTTCATCATTTACTCAGCCACTCCACTACTGGGAGGAGTTTGGATCTTACATCTTGTTGGGTCCTGAGGTGCCTCTCAACCCTTTGCCTGACAACAGACACCAGCTTGCTCTGCACCAGGCAACACGCAGAGCGGAGCCCACCTGAGGATGCCATAGTAAACATCACATGCTAGGAGGGCTGCAAGAACAGAAATGTGTCCTTCAGATCTGCACCCTGGAAGTCTGGGATAAAATCGAAGTGTTGGCAGGGTTACTAGGCTCTGGGACAGCTGCTTCCTCATCAGTCCCAGCTCTGTGAACTTCAGTCTGTCCTCTACTTGTGATGGCCTCAGACCAGCATCTCCTTTCTTTTTGTAAAGGCCCACCAGGGAAATAGGAGACCCCAACATCAAGAGCCAGAAATTATCACCAGTTACACTTAAACTCCTTCCTATAAGGCTTATATTGGTTAGGGGTCCCGGGGAAGAGATCAAAACACAGACACCTCCTGTCTGTCATTCAGTATCTGTTTTCTGTCCGCTATTTTCCTTCATCTCTCTACCTATCATCTGTCTATCTATCTATCTATCTATCTATCTATCTATCTATCTATCTATCTATCATCTATTTATCATTTATCTATATATTTAATCTTTCTATAATCTATGTATCTATCTTATCTATCGCTTATCTATCTATGCCTTTGTGAAGGCTCACGTGTCTTCAGCATTGTAGGCAGGCTGGTGGGCCAAGAACTCAGGAAGGTGTTGCCCCTCCAGTTGGAAGGCCATCTGCTAGATGAGTTCTCTGTGAAACTTTAGTAGTTAAGGGTGTCCAAGTGACTGGATGTGACTTACCCATATTGTGTGAAGTGATCTACTTTACTCACTCTGTTGACTCCACATCAACTCCTTTAAAATATGCCTTTACAGATGCCTCTTGTCTGGCCATGACTGCATGAGACAACTCTGGGGAGAGCAAAGAGCTGAGAAGAGAAAGGTGTTAGGGTCCGCAAGAAGTCCCCAAAAGACCACCAGTCATGATGCAATCAACAAGAGCATTTATTATATATACCACATACATGTAGGGTTGCTCACCTGTACAAAATGGCAATGACCTTGAGAGGGACATGTGGGCTCCCTTTAAGCACAGCCAAGGGATGTTCCTAGGGCAGCTAGGTCATTTGATGTGATTGGCTTAAGGAAGTGGCAATCATTTTAGTAAGTTCTAATTGGCTGGGGCTAGTGAGGGACTGGTTAAGGCTACAGCTTTTCATTCTCATGTAAGTCTGGACAAGTCTTAGGCTTTGTCCTTATTTGGTTATTGGGGGGAAGGGGATTGGCCCAGGTATACACGTATCATCCAGTGTCAAGAGCATTGGTGATTGATTGCCCTTTGTTTGTGAACTGAGGTCTAGTTCTTAGCTGAGTTATTAGGAGTCTGTGATGATATTTGCCTGGCCCTCTCAAAAGGCCCTGTTCTTACTGAAATCAGGAAAAGCAAAGAGTAAAAAACAAGCTCTGTCTCCCCACAAGGTTTTGCTGGGCTGTGAACTATTCCTGTATGCTCCATCAAGTGGATACCTGCATAGAGTCAAGCCAAACACACTGCATCTGGCACTCCAGCTCCGGGGACACACATGTGAGCCCAAAACAACACACACATGCTCCTTCACTTGTGCTTCCTGGGAGAGCACTTATATGGGTTTCATAAGGCTAGGCACCTCCTTTCAGCAGGCGGTGATGGAATAAGCATCTTTGACAAGACCAACTCAGTAAGCCCCAAGCCAGCAGCTCTCACCTGCAGAGGCTCTGGGGGTGGGGGAGTGGGGGGGGGAATGGAGGGGGATGGCACACATGCACATACAAAATCAAGGACATTATCTAACCTGCCTGGCATTTGCTTCCAAATTCACTTGAAAGCCTTGTGCATCCTTTTGCCTATTGAGATGGGGCTGAAAGCCAGACATGTGTTCTGACCAGTAGACATCGGGCAATTATAGAAGATACGAGAAGAAAACAGCCAACACTGACTTCTGACATCCACGCGCACACACACCTGCAAGTACATGTGCACTTTTGCACCCCCCCCACACACACGCGACCACAGCCCACCCCACCAAAAGATCCTATCCTCGTTGACACGTGAAGTTAGTCACCACAGAGAAGGGTACTTTTCTGAGAATGAGAGCACAGACGTCTGGGACTGTCACTCAGCTATCTTCTAGCCCCTGAGCCCAGTGTCCCGGCTTGGGTTTTGTCCTTGGCTCACCCAGCCCTATCCATCACTGAGAAGGTTGGATTGCAAAGGAAGTTTCATGCTGTGGTGTAGGAGGAGGGGATCTGAGCCAAATGTCTTGGCATAAATTCTGTTTCTGTCCCCTGATGGTGGGTATGCCTGGGGTCAGTCATGGTCCCTTTGGGTCATAGTTTTCTCATCTAGAAGGCAGGGACAAATCACCATGTCAGTGCTTGTGACAGTTAACACAGAGTAAGGTCAGGCCCTCTCCCTCCTGTCTTCTCCAAGATGTACCCTGAGGCACTGGGTAGTTGCAGAGAACTTTTGTTGATGGATTGACTCCACCTGGCTGGTCGGCGTTTCATTCTGGTGGAGCTGACCTGGGGGTTTCTATTATTCCCATTTTGCTCAGTCCAAGAGGCAGTGAATTTATTTTAAGGTAATGATCTTGCTCTCTTTGTCTTACGCCCATAAATTATGACCCAATAGGTTGTAGGCAAACAGTTTGGTTTGATATTTCCCATTAATCTTTGCTTTATTTTTAAGGCAAGCTTCAGTTCAATAGACCGGTTTTAATTAAAACTCCCAGCATTTCATGACTCACTCCTGTTATACTATAAAAAGAGCAGTCCATACAATTTCAGGGGAGCAATTCCCTTAACTACAAATATGCAAAGTAGGACTTGCTTCCTCAGTCTTGCTGGGCTGGTTTCTGCTCTCTGAGATGGGTAGGGCACTCAAGGTTTCCAGGAAGGGGGAAAGAAAAGCATGGTGAGAAAAGGCCTACCCCTTTAAGACAGTGGTTGCTCTAAGCAGCCATATGCCATAGTCTGAATAAATTTGACCCCCCCGCCCAGTTCTCTCTCTGGGAGAATTAGGAAGCTCTGCTTTGCTGTTTCCCACCTCATTTAAGGTTTAGCTTAGTACCTGGCTCTTCCATGCTCCTTGTAACATGGGCTATCCCAGACTAAGTCCTGTGGCATCAAACTTCCTGCCATCCCCTGAAAGGACATAAAAGCCAGATACTTTCCTTTATCGGGAAGGTTTCTCTGAGGGCTCTCTTCTGGGCCTCCTTGTCTGTTAGTTATCTTGTCCATGGTGGCAATCTCTCTTTCACTTTAAGCTACACGTCTTAACAAAGCTCCTCTCCAGGGCTTACAAGGCAGCCACCCTTTAAAGTCCGACTGTGATGTCTATGATATGAGTGCTGCCTCTTTTTAATGCCATCCTACCTCAAGGCCTGTTCACAGCTCCATGGTCACAGTGCTCTCTCCCTCCCCCCTCCTAATAAATTCACTTCTGAGGGGTAATTTTATATAGGCTCCTTTCTGAAACCAACTGCTGCTGAACCCTCTTTTCTAACAGAAAAGAGGTTAGAGTGGTATCTTTATATCCACTCACCCCTGGGTCCATCAAATTCCTACCCAGACAATGCCCAGGGCCAGTGGTATCAGACCCTGCACTGAGCACTGAGCACTGAGGTGCTGAGCTCCATCAGAGATGGTCATCTTCAGAGCCCTTAGGTCACTCACAGGAAGAAATATCCACATTATAGGACTCCTAGAATAACCACCAGCACCAAGAAGTGGCCTGACCTGTTCATAGGTCACCAAAGCCATAATTCTGCTGTTCTATGGCTCATTGTATGGTACCATGGTTTATATGATCCCTTTAAAACCTATTTTGAAATGTAAGCACTGGTCTGGGGACATGGATCAGTTGGTAAAGCATTTGCTTCACAAGTACGAGGTCCTGAAATTGACCCCTGGCACCCATATTAAGCTGAATGTGGTTGTGCACATCTGTCAACCTGTTGCTCCTACATCAAGATGGAAGACAGAGACGAGAGAAAGCTCATGGACCAGCTAGCCTGGAGTACACAATGAAACCAACAGGAGGTCCTGTCTCGACAAAGGTGGAAGGCAAGTACTGACATTCTAAGTTGCCCCCTGACCTCCACATTTGCACTGTGGCAAGTACATACCCACACCCATACATATAAGCCTATACAGATACACATTCACATACATATATATTCATACCACATATCATATGCGTACATACATGGATTTTTTTTTAAGAGATAGAAATGCCAGCATCGTGGTGACTATGTTGAGAGGTGGGACCTTTCAGAGCTGACTTCCCGCAGTGGTGATGTCCTCATGGGTGGAATGGGTTCCTGAAATAAGGAATGAGCTCAGACTCATTTCTCCATTCTGTCTTTCCTTGCCTTACTGTGGTGTTTTGAAGTAGCAGGAGGCTCACCAGATGCCTGTGCCATGCTCTTGGACTTCTCAGCCTCCAGACTGTGAACTGAATAAACACACTCTCAGTGTTCATGTGGTAGGAGTTAGAGTATGGAATTTCACATACCAAGATGTTCCTGAAGGTGACCTGGATGAGGCTTAGAGGGAGCATGTATGTTGGCCATGGTGCTGTGTGTGTGTGTGTGTGTGTGTGTGTGTGTATGTGTGTGTACTATGGTGTATGTGGAATGTGTACAAACATGCACATATGTGTGCATTTGTGTATGCATATGCCATATGTATATGCATGATTGGAGTGCGTGGAGTTCTGAGCTCATAGTCAACTCCCAGAGATCATGGGTACCCAATGGTTCTCTCCTGGGACTGTAGCTGTGCTGCTCCAGTGTAGGGAGCCAATGAAGTCCTGAGTGAAGGTGTATTGTTGACGTGGGCATGACCATGTTAAGGACCCAAATGCCTCAGACCCATAGGAATAGCAAGGCCTTCCCCAGGTCAGGCTCTGAGTCATGGCAAAGCCTTTCCCTAGTCTAAGTATGAGTGTTGATGGGTGGTTGACCTTTAGTTAAAACCAGTGTGTGCCTACAAAGTATTAATTTCAGGTTCTTCATTCCAGAAACTGTAGATGTAACGGTCTTATTAAATAAGAAACACAGAGCCAAATGCAGAGTTAAAAGTCCAAGAGGTCAGAGCAGTAGCTAAGAGCTAAGACTAAAACTGCCTTCTTATCCCTTACTGCTGCTACCATCCTTTCCTTGAGAAAGAGACCTACTTCCTTTGTGTCTGTCTTTTTATTGACTTTCTGTTCTGCCTTCTCATTGATTGTAAACTCAACCACAAGACCTCCTCATCACGACCTGTCTATACAGACCTCCAGGTCTCTATGGTTGGTATTAAGATTAAAGGTGTGTGTCTCCAAGCTGGCTATGTCCTTGAACACACATACTCTGCCTGCCATGTGACTGGATTAAAGGCGTGAGCCACTACCGCCCGGCTTCTGGCTTACTATTAACTCTGACTCCCAGGCAACTTTATTTATTAACATACAAATAAAATCACATTTCAGCACAAATAAAATATCACCATAAGGAACTATCAACCACAGCTTTCTTTCTTGGATGACTGTGACCAGAGACTGCTTCCCTATAGAGATCTCCTACCAGATTAGCTACCCCTTTTCCATGTTCATGCTATGTATAATAAATGGGCTGAGTTTCCAAGTCACCCAATGCCAGCTTTCCTGTAGGTACTTCAGTGGCTTCTTCATTCCCTGTCACCCCAGTTAGGTCAATCCCTAAGCTGTGCAGGTCATGGCACTCAAGTCCTGGGGATCTACCCGGTGGGGGACAGCTCTTGCTTCCCACTGAAGCATAAGCACCTTTCCTCTACTCACAGGGATGTGTAGGGGCATGCTCTTGGAATATACATCTGTGCCTCAGACAGTGGAAACCTGTGTTCTGCTGGGTATGCTGTGGTTCCTGAACTGGTGTGGCCTGAGAGAGTGGTCTTTTCAGAGGAAGGGAGGGGAGAAAGCTGGATCTAGGGTCACAAAGGTTGGGCAATGTCTTCTGGGTGGCATGGCCACTATCAAGAGGGAGGCTATTTCCTGTTTTCATCATCTGCTGTGACATGAGGATGGGGAAGTGACCCCCTAAGTGCCTCTCTGAATTCACAGCACTAGTCAGGAGGGTTTTAATCCTCCTCTGCAGATGAGAATATGGAGGCTCAGTTAGGTTAAAGACCTTATTAAATGTCACCTCAATTCCTTGTGGCCAAGGGACTTTGAGCCTTAAGCTCATCTTATCTGTAAGTCCTCCTACCTTCCAGAGATGGAAACCACTCTTCTGTGGACCAAGTTCCCAGAAAGGAGCCACACTTGTGTGAAACATTCAAGGCTGATTAGAACTCCCGTAGTTGTTGGGAGTTGGAATATTGTAGACCCAGAGCCAAATTATCTTGCATAGTCTTAGTCACTAAATATTTATTTATTTCCTCCTCTGTCACTGACCTAATATCCTTGTGACTATTGGATAAATGCTTTGGAATATATGAACAGACCCTTAGCCTCTACCAAGCCAAAAGCCAAAAGTGTCACCGGAGACCTGTGGCAGAAGTTTCATGGCTTTTCCACAACCCACCTACATAATGCTCCACCAATGTATTTGAAAAAGTCTTGATTTATGATTATCATTGTTCTTTTTCTGTCTTGGTCCTATTCCTATCGCTGTGAACAAGGACCCAGACAAAAGCAAATTACAGGAGAAAGAGCTGACGGCTCATAGTTCCAGGTTCCAGTCCATTATTACAGAGAGGTTGAGGTGACAGGAAGTTGGATCTGTCTGTCACATCAGATCCACAGTCAAGAACAGAGAGCAATGAATGAATGCATAAATACCCATTATCAGCTCACATTCTCCACCCTTACATAATTCATATAACACCCTGTCCACTGTGGGCAGATCATCCCACATTAATTAACATAGTTAGGATAATCCCTCACAAACGTTCTCAGAGATCCTTCTCCTTAATTCTAGACTGTTTCAACTTGACAATTAAAACTAATCATTCTCATTTACAGTGTTGGAATGCAGTATTGGGGGTAACCCTTTCTGGGTTATGGTCACTCATACTTTGCTGTAGAATCAAGTAGCTCTTACTCCCCTTGAGGTGAGAGCTGTGTTTTGTGTTGACAAGGCCTGAAGGGATGGCGAGTGACACATCACTGTGTCATGGTGAGGAGGACTGCTAAGCTGCTTCTGGGTGCTCCTCTGGGTTGTTAGGAAGAGCATGATTTTGTTCTCGGACTGCAAGATGTGTTTTCATTTCTGAATTATCTTCAGACTCTCCAGCATCCCTGCTAGTTACCAGTGTTGGAGATGAACTTCCAACAGAATTATACTCAATCATACTGCCTTGGCCTCAAGGGAAGGTCCGAGAGGCATGGATGCTATCTGTGAGATTCAAGTAATTAAAAACCCAGAATTTTCCATAAAGAAAAAGTGTAAGAAGGCTGAGCACCGAGAGGTTCTGAAAGTAAAACAAGATTAAAAGCCTCCCCACACAAAGAATTAATATTTAATCCTCATTCTTCCCAGAGTTGATGTGTTGAGACTACTTCTTTTCTTGTCTTAGGCTAAATGTCAAATTTACATTTAAATAGGCCTGTTTTGTAGGGAGCCTGTAGCTGCTGGGATCCCAGTGAGAGAGTTAATATATCTAGTTTTAGATGTTCTGGCTTGATTAGAGCCAGGCCTTGAGACAGGTGAGGTGGCCTCATTTCAAAGGTGCTTATGAGGTTACTGTGAGAACAGCCTTACCCTCCAAAGAACAGCCATTTCCGGTGGAAGTTACCAAGGACTGACTTCCTGGGAGTGCTAGGGAAGGCCTCCTTTCCTCTCACAGAGGCAGGGATCGAAGGAAGGGATAAAATCTGGATCCCCAACCCCAAGGAGGAAATCTTCCTCAGCCCCAGCCCCACAGCAGACTACTGCTCAGATGCCAGGTCCCAGTACCTTGAACCTCATCAAGGATAGTCCATTTAATGGACTTTTTGCTTGGTGGGTTTTAGGGGATTGAACTTGGGCCCTTGTGCACACAAACACTGTATACACGGTACTGTTTTCTCACTCAACTTTCTCCCCTTCTGAGAACATGCTGTACCTGGTCATTATGCATTTTGTGCTATTATTTTTTTTTTTTATTTTTCCATGTATATGCATGTGTGTATATGATGTACATGTGTTTATGTATATGCATGTGTGGTGGTTTGAAAGAAAATGGCCCCCAAAGGGAGTGGTACTGTTAGGACGTGTGGCCTTGTTGGAGTAGGTGTGGTCTTGTTGGAGGAAGTGTGTCAATGCGGAGGTGGGCTTTGAGGCCTCATATATGCTCAAGATACCACCCTGTGTCTCAGGTCACTTCCTGTTGCCTGGGAGTCAAGATGTAGAACTCTCAGCTCCTTCTCCAGCACCATGTCTGCCTGCATGCCACCATGTCACACCATGATGATAATGGACTGAACCTCTGAAAATGTAAGCCACCCCAATTAAATGTTTTTCCTTGATAAGAGTTGCTATGGTCATGGCGTCTCTTCACAGTGATAGAAACCCTAACTAAGACAGCATGTTTGAATGTGTATGTGTATGTGGGTGGAATAGTACATATTGCATATGCATGTGAAGGCTCAAGATTGATTTCAGAAATCATCTACCTTACTCACTGAGGCAGGGTCACTCAATCAAACCCAGAGTTCACAGATATGGCTAGTTTTCATTGCCAGATATGGGTTGTATTGATAGTCAGCTTCCTCTGAGGATCAATCTCCACCTGATCTGTATGCCCCAGACTGCCGTCCCAGTCTGCTGTGATAATCACCTTCTTTTGTGCCCCTTGCCGATAGTCTTCAGGTGTCTAGGTTTTATTAACCAAAGGTGTTGTGTCTGTGTTCCACAAAGCCCTAAATTGCATATGCCTTTTGCTTGCCTTTAACTCCTTGGACACAGACCAGGCAGGGGTGGTGTTTTGCATGCAGAGATGCACTGACATTTTTGTACTACTTTAGCAGATTGGAACCATGAAAAATATTCCAATAGAAACTCATTGTTCTGTTAATTAAAGTGTTTGTCTCCTGAATATAGAAATCAATGGTTATTGGGCCTGGGAATAGTCTTTGGGACACAAAGAAAGCCCTAATGGTGAAGGGGGTGTCAGGAAAGTTTTAGCAGAGAAGGAGGGAGGGAGGAAGGGAGGGAGGGAGGGAGGGAGGGAGGGAGGGAGGGAGGACAGGGTCTCTTTTCACCTCATGATTGGTGTCTTTCTAATGGAGCAACAGAATATAGCTTACTTTCCCCACTGCAAAAGACCCAACAAAAGCAACGTAAGGAGGAAGGATTGATTTTGACTGACAGTTTGAGTTACAGACCATCATGGTGGGGAGGACATGGTGGCAAGTATGGTGGCCACAGAGCATCTGTAGTCAGGAAGCAGGGAGGGAGGGGGCGAGAGAGAGAGAGAGAGAGAGGGCGATGGTGGTGCTCAGACCACTTTCTACTTTTCATTCAGTCCAGGATCCTAACCCATAGAATGGTACCACCCATATCTAGGGTGTATCTTCCCATGCCAATTAATGTGATCTAGAAAATTCTTCACAGACGCGATGGAAGCTTATCTCTTAGTGCTTCTGGATCCTGTCAAACTGACAGTGTTAACCATTACAGCATTGTATGTTGTCATGGGAATCATGCATATTCCTGATACCACTTGTCATCCAGTAGTTTACAGAATGAGCTCTCTATAGAGATTAGGTTGGCTCTACCAGACACAGCCAGATTAAATCCCAATCTTCATTTCATTACAGTTATTATTTCCTTTCAGGGTGTGAGTGAGGATACCCGAGATGTTCATTTTTTAAGTCTAGAAGAGAGGTAGGAGGGGAAGGGAGACAGGGTCTCTGCCTATCTCATGGTGGTGTTTTTCTAATGGAGCTCTTCATCTAAGTGTCTGTGATCCATAGGGGCTCTGTGTGCAGGCAGATGTTCCAACCACGTCCTGTAGTTTCTCAAGTTTGTCTTGGTGTCCACAGGTGGGATATGTGGTGATCTTTCTTCATCTAGACCCAGTTCTAATGTCAGGATGGTCAGAGGGGCAGGGTGACACTATGTTGAAAGCTGGGACAGCCCTGGTAGGGGTGTTATTAAGGTTGGACTGTGAGAAATGGTTGGAAGGGTCCCCATGGCACTTAGACTAGACATGGCATCATATTTGGACAGATAGGAAATGAGCATCCTGGACAGAACTGGTCAGATATTCATGGAGATGACATCACTTATTATGTAGCTTCAGACCTTGAAGTTGTGCTCTGAAAAAAAAAAGCAGTAGGATATCCTCAAATAATATCTTAGAGAAATTGCTAGTTCTGGCAAAGAGTGGCAAGATGAATAAGGTAATGTCGTATTAACTTTTCCTGGGGTGCTGTGGAATAATGCTTTTGTATACTGGTTTAATAAAATGCTGATTGGCCAGTAGCCAGGCAGGAAGTATAGGCCAGATAAGCAAACAAGGAGAATTCTGGGAAGAGGAAGGCTGAGTGAGGGAGATGCCAGCCCACTGTCCAGGGAGCAACATGTAATGGCACCCAGGTAAAGCCACGGAAAACGTGGCGACATATAGATTAACAGAAATGGGCTGAGTTTAAATGTAAGAGCGAGTCAGTAGTAAGCCTGAGCTAATGGCTGAGCAGTTTCATTTAATATACGCCTCTGTGTGTTTATTTGGGTCTGAGCAGCTGTTGGATTGTGAGGACGTGGGAGCCGGGTGGGCACAGGAAAACTTCAGCTACACTGGGGAGATGTGAACTCCCAGAAAAAGCACTGATGATGGAACAAAATCATGATTCCGCTAGAACCCAGTTTGTTGAACCAATGTGCTTACTGGGTTTATGTGCAGGAGAGTGGGCAATCCTCAAGCAGCTGCATCATTTCAAAGTCTACTCCATCATAGACAATGACCTCCTCAAACCTACATCATGGGATCCCTCCTTTCAGTTAATTTTATTCTTCTTATCTACTCTGGCATCTCCCAAGATTACTTGCTCCCAGAGGAGAGCAAGAAAAAGCAATGTTTTGGACTCTCCGGTGAGGTTCACAGTAAATCCCACATTCCTTTTACTATGGGGCTTCAGCAGCTCCATCATAAATACTATCATTATTCTGCTTAATTGGTTGCCATGGCTCTTGGTTCGTATTAATTTCTACTCCCAGATGGCAATAGTATGATAATGTTATGATCCCCAAAGCTGTGCCACAAGTGGAGGGCCAGTGTGCCTCTACCCAGTCCTAGTTTGGGGCGGTACTACCAGGGAAGAAGCAAGAACAGAGCACGCTTCCTTTCATCTTCTGGTACTCCCTCCTCTAAACATAAAAGAGAAGATGGCAGCAGCGGTCGGTCTGGAAAGCAAGCTGACATATAATTCGTAATTCCCTTTAGAAATGAGAGTTTATTAGAATGAAATGGCCTCAAGGCCATGACTGGGCTTCAGAGGGGGAGGGAGAACATTAGACAGGGAGAATACAGAATGTGTGTTGGGGGCCAACCCCGGATAGCTGTGTCTTGAATTTTGTGTGACCTTCCTTACTTTATCAAACCTTGCAAAAAACAGGTTCCTGGCCTAACCGCGGGCTGTACAACTTCCTGGAGTACCTGCTAATCAGCCAGCTGCAGGGGCCTGGGACCAAAGCGACCTCACCCTTCCTCAGAAATTTTCCATTCTTCTCTCCTTTTGCTTTCCCTGTTCCCCCTCCCTGCCTGAAGCCCTGTTTATAAGCCTCAATACCCAGTCAATAAACGAGACCTTGACGCGACTCAGACTGACTCTGTCTTCCTTTATGGCGCCTGGTCTCCTTTCTCTCTCGCCCCCATTGATCTTTCAGGAGGTGCCTCCTCGGGTCTCCCCAATAACCTGGCCCGCGGGACGGGTCAAATGTGGAGATCTAAACATGATGAGGTTTAGAGGAAGAAAGAAGGGGAAACTTCCCTTTAAAGCCTGGAGTGGAGCCTTATTTAGAATGATGAGAGAGAGAGAGAGAGAGAGAGAGAGAGAGAGACAGAGAGACAGAGAGACAGAGAGACAGAGAGACAGAGAGACAGAGAGACAGAGACAGAGAGACAGAGACAGAGACACAGAGAGAACTTTCGTGCTGGTTAATTTTATGTCAACTCGACACAAGCTAGAGTTATCTGAAGGGAGGGAACCTCCATTGAGAAAATGCCTCCAGAAGATTTGGCTGTAAGGAATTTTCTTGATTAGTGACTGATGGGAAGGACCCAGCCCACTGTGGGTAGTGTCATCCCTGGGCTGGTGGTCCTGAGTTCTCTAAGAAAGCAGGCCGGAGTAAGCCACGGGGAGCAAGCCAGTCAGCAGCAGCCCTCTGTGCTCTCTGGACCAGCTCCCGCCTCCAGGTTCCTCCTTGAGTTCCTATCTCAACTTCTGTCAGTGATGAACAGTGCCCTGGAAGTGTAAGCTGAACAACCCTTTCCTCCCAAGCTGCTTTGGTCATGGTGTTTCATCACAGCAGTAGTGACCCTGACTGGGACACTCCCCGAGAACGGAATGATAGTAAAATGGCGCTGGTTGGTGGCACTGGTTACAGGCAGTAAAGTCACGGGCCACAGCAGAACCCAATGTTATTTTTTAGAGCTTTATTAGGAGGGAAAGTGGGGAGAGAGAGCCAGGCCTGGGGGAAGGAGCAGAGCAGGAACAGAGAGAGAGAGCAGAGAGAAAACACAGAGAGAGGGTGTGGGGGTCCGCGCATCTGGCTTTTTAAGGCGCAGATTGCATGACCACAAGTCACCAGCGCCTGTACCAGACCCGGAGGAGTGCAGGCAGGATCCTAACACGGAATGGCAGGAGGAGGCCAGAGGGGCATCTTCAGAGCAGGAGTCTTCCTGATTGAGTCTCCAGACCAAATCGTCTGAACAAGGAAAAGCCTGAGATTTTATACGAGCTTACATGGCTCTTGGAAAGTTTTAGGTCATGGTTCAGCATCGTATACATGACACCAAACTCGAGCTCAGAAGAGCTAAGTATTATAAACCGAGAGCTGTTAAGCCACAGAGTTGAAGTGGGGCAGCGTGGCCTGACTCAGGCTGTAGGATCTGACTTAAAGGTGTATGCTGTGTTCTAACACTCCCTAAGATAGCTGTCAACATCAAAGCCACCAGCCAGGGAAACAGGACAGGGGTGGCCAGAACCATGGCAAGCAGCAGGTGTGGAAGGAGAGCCAGATAGCTGTGGGCCGAGCAGACGGGCAGGGTGCCCACCCTCCTCGGTGTGTTTATCCCGATGGAGAAGCCAGCTGCTGGAGAAGGGCTTGCTTCGGTGGGCAGGCTGTTATAAAAGCAAGGTGGAGGATGAAGGTGTGGAGGCCCATCACTGCAGTCTTTTCTGTTTTGTGTATCCTGAGGCTGCTAGCCTTGTCCCTCAGAAATCACCTTTCCTCCGGAGTTAATCATTTCCTAGAGACAGTGGGAAGTCACCTGAAAGCATGCCTTTCATATGCAGACACTGCCCCTGCCCCAGGTGCCCCACCCCCTTGCTTTCTCTACCTGACACTCTCAGTGGGACTTTGTGCCTGCCCTAACTGCTTCGGACCAAGTTCCATAGCTAAGAGACAGTTCTAGGTCAAGACTCTGGAGACCCATGCGGGAGGAAGCTGCCACTGTTCTGCTTGGGCCCTTGCTCCCTGATCCTTCTCGGATAGTTTTTAACCTCTCATTTCATTCCTGGATGGTCTAAATGTAAAGACAGGCCTCTCTCTTTCCCACTGCATGGACCCACTTGCAGAGAAGACAAGCATTTGGAAAGCAGATGCAGGTGCTGCACATGAAGCCCTAGGTCTGGTCAAGGTTCCTAAGGGAGAAGGACGTGAGGCTCTGGAGAGAGAGCCATCCAAAGTGGGATTTCTGCCACTGCCTCCTGTTCTAGTCTCCTTTCTGCTCCTGTGATAAATTAGCCTAATAAAAAGCACTTTAGTGGAGAAAATCTTTTGATCATCACTCTTGATCTTTCTTTCCGTCACCTGACCACACCTGCAGGGTCTGTCTTCAGCCAGGATTAGAGCCATAGTTAGTTAGTCTCCTTCCCAGTCACTCGGTGCCCAGCATTCAGAGTGCTCTATGCAGAAACACAATCCTGTCATGACACCACACAAAAACCTTCCCAGATTCTCATGATGCTCTCACTCTCGGGAGTGAGCACAGCCTTCTTTCTGGGTGCTTAGGGCCCCTGTCCACCTGAGCCTTATGTCCATTCACACTCACCTTCCTGTGTCATCAAACATGCTAAGTGCATTCCTGATCTGCCTCAGTGTTTGCATCTGCCACTCCAGGTGTTCCCTCACATCTGCACAAAACTGCCGTTTCTCGTTACTCAAGCAGCCTTCCTAGGCAGGCTGTCCTTGGCCAGCGTTAACTGAACTACTGTCCTCAACCTCCTGTGATGTATCCATTTTGCATCTTCTCTATAAAGACATTGCCCCTTTTATCTATTTATTTATTGGCTTTCTTTTTTTATGCATATATGTGTGTGTATACTTGCGCACATGAACATGTTTGCATGTATGTTGAGGCCAGAGGTCAGCCTCAGTGTTGTTGCTCAGGAACCATCCATCTGGTCAAGACAAGGTCTCTCACTGGGTTCTGGGGCTTGCCGATCCCTCTAGGCTTGATGGCTAGTGAGCTCCAGGGATCTGCATGTCTCCACTTGTCCAGCTCTGGGATTTCTAGCATACACCACCACACGTGCCTTTTTTTTTTTTTTTTTGTACGTGCTTGAGATTGAACTCAGGTCCTCACGCTTGCACAACCACTTCCCTGGGAGGCTGAACCATCTTCCTGGCTCCACTGACTGTCTTTTTCTGGTGAACTAAAAGCCCTTGAGAGCAGCCCCTCTACCTTATGCATGCTGTGTCTGTACCCAACTTACGGTTTATTCATAAATTAACTGTTTGTAGGGCATAGTGGTACTTACCTGTTATCTCAGTACCTGGGAGACTGAGGCAGGTGGATCTTGAATTTTTGAGGCCCTGACTCAAAGCCTCAAATCAACTCTCCTGTGGGTGGGACTGTGCGGTTCTTCGGAATGAAGAAAAAAACACCCCCTTTCCATTTTCAATGACTGCTTTTTAAAATAACATCAAATGTGTCAGGGTTTCCAAAGACACAGCTCTGTTTCCTATGTTTCCTTCTGCTTTCCTGTCTGGAAGAGGTTGGACATGTGCTATCCTTGCTCCATGGTAAGGGACCCAGTATAGTCCAAGGAGGGGAGACATGCCCAGAGCCCGGCGCTGTAGCATCGAACCACGTGGGGCACATGCCCCCACTGAAGGCTCCATCCATCCCAGGCATGCCAATTAGGGGTGGAGAGAGGCTCCTGCCGGAGCAAAACTGATCAAGCACCATGTCTTGGAAACAGATCAACACTTGGTTTTTGGGGCTCAAAAACAAGGTGAGGTCTTAATAAAGGAGAGGGAGACAGATCAAGTCCTAAGATGAATGGAGTGTTCATTCAGTGAACTCATTCCTCTCCTATCCTCTCTAAGCTCTGGAATGTGCTGTAATTTAAAAAAGTCAATATATGTGGGATTTTGAATAATTGATTGATGCTTAACACCCTGTCAGTAAGGTGTTGGGTAATATTTAATTTCCTGTCCAAGGCATCATGCAAATAGCTCTGTTGACTGTTAATATACACTCAGTCCCTTGATAAACAGTGCAGTTCTTTTTAATTAGCAAATAATTACAGAGACTGTAAACAACGAGCTGATTACCTACTTTTACAACTGCATTAACCTCCTCTATGCTGCAGGGCTGAGATGGCCTAGGGGACAGGCTTGCAGGCCACAGTCGTCCTGGGAGCATCAGGGTTCTGGGACAGAAAGACTCCCTCCCAACACAGGGAGCATGTCTTCAAAGGGACTGAAGGAGTGGTAGAGAACCCTGCGGGGTAGGCTCTGGGTCTGCTGCTGGGGACCATGGCAGACAAGTGGCTGGTGAACGGGGTTGCTCTCAGGCCACATTTGAACACAGTGGTCCACCTGAAACTTTTCCTCCAGGGTCTGCGGTTTTGACAGTGAAGATTGGTTCATGAGAGTGCCCTCCTCGACCCCACACCCCTCCAACACCCCCTCACCCTCCCTCACACCCCCCACCCCACATCCCTGCCCTGCCCTGGGGAGACTTGCATAAATGTCTGTTCACTCCAGATAGCACATCAATGACAGCCCAAAGAAATGATTTCATCCAAGTCTGGCTGAGTAAATCAGTGAGTTTATGGGGGTTTCTTACACAGGAGCATGGATGTCTCAGAGGCAGCTGCCTCACTAAAGAGCCCACCCTAGGCTGGGTAAGACTCAAGAGAGTTACATTCCTGGAGTTCCCTCCGGACTGGCAGGGAGCCCATCTGATTCAAGGGTCTCTCCTGTCCACAGTGCAGTTGCTGCTACTGTAGATACTATCTCGGGTTGGGGCCTTGTGCATTTTGTAAGTTTCAGATTCCCCCTCAGTACCTCACACAAATGCAATGAATACCACCATTATTCTTTCCACTACCACAACTACCATCACAAGCACATCACTGTCACAAACACCATCACCACCACAACCCCTTTTATAACCACCACCATCACCAAAAATTTTATCACCGCTATCACCACGAATATCACTACCAATATCACCACCATTATTATCCTGACCACATCTACCTTCACCATCACCAAGGTCATCGTCACAAAAACCATTACCAACATGACCACTACCATTACATGATCATCGACAATACACACACCAAAGTCCTAACAACAACCACAATTGCTATTACCATCACCTTAACCATCGCCACCATCATCAATGACAACATCATCTTGACAGCCATCACCATAATCACCCTAATGATCTCCGTCCTAACTACCATACCATAACACAATTGCCACCACCTTCAACCCTGCTACCACAATCACCACCAGACCAAAACCACTGCTATTACAGCTACTGTCATTACACAATGATCACCATCACCACCACTATCACCATTAAAATCAACATTGGTGTCACTAAGGTTATCACCTTTACTGTCATAACCATTACAGTCATTACTACCAACACCTAGAAATGCCATCGCCACCGGGGCCACAACCATAATCATCACGACGACTACTGCCACCTTCACCACGAACATCACCACTGTCATCATGACCACAGTCTCTACCACCATCATCACCACAAACGTCAACAGCACTCTCATAACTACCGGCACTACTATTATCACTTTCACTATTGCAAACACTACCCTCATCATCACCGTTTGCATCACCCCCGGGACTATCGATATCATCACCTTGACATCGTACCATAATCACCACAGTCACTACCACAACCACCACTATTGTAAGCACAGCCGTGTCAATGCCACCCTAGCACCATCGTCCTGCTACTAGTAGCAGCACCAGAACCATCAGACCACCATCATCATCTTCATTATCACCACTAACACCGTAATATCACCACTACTGTGATGACGTCTACCATCATCATCACCAACTGTCATTATCTTATCAGCATTTTTGACTGTTATACCACAGCCACTACAACCACCACTGCCACTGTTATAAAAGCACAATCACGTCAATATCACCCCAGCACTATTACCATCTCCACCAACACTGTTGTAACTATCACAAGAGACACCATTACCTCAAACCCACCACCACCAGCAGCAATACCATCACCACCAACACTATCATCATTTAAAACAATCATCATCACTACCACCAGTGCCACAGTGACCATACCACCATCACCAGTGCTACTTCTACTGGAAAAACAATCACCACCACGAAGTACTACCACTGTCTCAGTTTGAGATTTTATTGCTGTGAAGAGACACTATGACCCCGGCAACTCTTACAATGAAAACATTTAACTGAGGTGGCTCGCTTACAGTTTCAGAGGTTCAGTCCATTATCATCATGGCAAGAAGCATGGCAGTGTGCAGGCAGACATGGTGCTGGAGCTGAGAGTTCTTACATCGTGACTCAGAGGCAACAGGAAGTCGACTGACTGTCACACTGAAGGAAGCTTGAGCAAAAGAGACCTCAAAGCCTGCCCCCACAGTGACACACTTTCTCCAATAAGGCTACACCTCCTAATAGCACCACTCCCTTTGGGAGCCATTTTCTTTCAAACCACCACAGTCCACTCCCTGGCCCCCAAGAATTAGAAGCATGCATCTAGAATTATGGCCAAATTGTTTTTAAAATGCAGAAATGTAAAATCACAACCTGAAAATACAGAGATGGTTTACACACTTCAAAAATGAAATGTTGCTTATACCAGAGATATATGGCAGCTACAGGATTCAAGTGACAAGCAATAGGTTCTCAAGAAATTAATGCTGGTCAAAGAGAACAGGAATATTTTTACATTTCACTGAAATGACACTTGACTACTAGAATACAAAACCTAGCAGGGACTCAGGAGAAAAAGAATTACAAACCTAAAGCCAATTCACATTCCTGCCTGTGACCTTTGTGAGCAGAACTTTGCATGTATAATCTGTGTTTACTTGTAACTCTCTGGTTATATACTGCTTATAGCTGTGGATTCAAGTGAATCCTGTGATTTATTATGCAGCACTGTTTACTGTGCGAGAGAAACAGGAGGTACAACAAAATTCACTATAAGAGTTTTGATTAGGGGAGAGCAAAGAGTGTGCAATTGGCCTACTGGAAGCGAACGGTATGGGGGAAGGGGAGGGGAAATGGGTGGCATCTGCTTTTATGGGTCCCCCTGAGCATGCGCATGTGGGCCTATGCAGCCATGCCACACATGTACATGCGATCACGCTGTGCACAAATTACATGATCATGAGGCTCATGTGTTACGTAGGATGTAAGGCCCTGGGATGATTAAGCATCTTGCCTGGCTGCTGGACAGGGCATTTATGGTCATGTACCTGGGGGAGTGGCTAGGAATCCTAACAAATACCAATAAAAAACAAACATAGGCCATGTGGATTGGCTGGTTAAACATGTTTGGAATGTTAAAAAATGAAGAAGTTGCAAAGAATGTTTCCCCTTCTTAATAAACTGTATTTCTCTTTGTAACCACGTGTCTCTGGTGCAACGTTTTTGTCCTGGGACACAAGAATGTGGAAGCTTAAGCACATGCCTCTGCCCTCTGTATACCTCTGCCAGATGCCTCTAGATCTGTCTGTAAGATTGCTCTGTGAGAGGAGTGAAGGGCTGAGTGGGAGGGAATGAATCAGAACAGAAAAACCTCAGGTAATGTTGAGTGTGGACTAAACCAGAGGACTCTTGTGTACTTCTTGGCTGTGGATTTATTTTTATTTTTTAATTACATTCACTTATTGTGGGAGGGATGGGCAAGCATGCCATGGTACTTGTGGAAGTCAGAGGAGGTCCTGTGGGAGTCAGTTCTCTCCTTCCACCATATGAGTCCTGGGAATCATACTCGGGTTATTAGGCTTGGCGTAAGGCACCTTGATGGGCTGGGCCATCTGGCTGGGCTGCCATTGTGGATTTAGACATGATGCATTCCCGTGGGTTCTGGGCCTCCAGCAGCACCCAGCCTGGGAAACAACAGAGCACTCTCTTCTCTCACACCCCTTGCCTGTTGTCAGTACCCGGCTCCCAACTCCCCCACAGAACCTGTGCATGGGGAAAGGGAGGCCTTGATGGTCCTGCAGTTAGTTCTGGCCTAGGACTCATGAAAGGAGGACATTTTGTGAACTGGGCATGTGTGAAAACACAGGCATCCCAGGCCTCAGCTGGGCTTTTGGATGGATTGTTAGTACTCACCATCCAACCTGGCCTCTATGTCACAATCTCCAGGGACAGAGGTTTGCTTTGCCTCTTTCAAAGCTCCCCATTTAACACATAAGTGAATCTGAAGAGTCAAATATTTTGTAGTAGTAATCCAAGGTCATTGTTAAGGTGTAAAAGTGTGTAGTAGCAGGCCTGGTTACCTGCTATGTTATGTCAGACCTCCAAGCACAGTCATGCGCTGTGTAACAATGGAACATATCACATCCACAGCCATGATCTCTTAAGACGATGCCATCTCAAGATGTAGCTGTTTTTGTCTGTGCAAGCATGATGTCACACAGTAATATATTTTCTAGATCACACACTTCCATCATTAAGTAATGCATGACTATATGCAGACCACCCCCCTCTCCCTAATCAAAAACCAGAAAAGAAGCCAGTTTCTAAAACAACTTACAGTCTTGCATCCTTAGGAGAAAGAACTTCTTGATACATTGTGTGGGGCACATTCACTAGTTCGTGTAAACCTCGTGGGAGTCCGATGACATTATTCCCACTTGTTAGATGAAGACTCAGAGGTTCACTGGGATTCAAAATGGGATGTAAACCCGTGTTTGTCTACCAGAGTCCATCCTCTGCCAATGCCCTCTGCTTGCCCACCAATGTCAGGTAATAGGAAATCTGGGACACGGACCTTCTTAGAAGCTGCCGATTGAGGGAAAAGGATAGGTTTAGCATACCTGGCACTCTCAGGGACAATTAAATAGAGGCCAGTGTGGTGTTAATTACCAAGGGGAGCAGGGAAGCCAGAGCATCCAGCCATGGTTATGCTGTTGACCCAAGAGAAAGCTTCCTGCTAATTTCTCAAGGAATCCTGAGCCAGGAGACTTTCTTAGACCAACGAGCTGTCTCCCTGTGCTGGCACCTGCCTGGGTGAGTGAGGTGGAGGGCTTGCTTTCCTGTCTTGGTTTCCAGGTGAAGACAGGTGTCTGAAAGGGTGATAGTACCTTTTCCTCTCAATCTCAGAAAGTGACAACCTCAGAGCAGGCTGCTGATGGGGTCACGGAGAACCAGCATTCTAATCCATGCTGCAGTCCCAGCAAATGGCCAGGTGACATTGCAATTCAAGAGTAGTGGAGGCAGCAGAAAAGGGAAGAGCATTTGCCTTACCTACTGCTGGCTTTGAAGCATTTTCCCCAGACTTGTATTTTATAGCACGACATATACTGGAACTAGAAAATGGCCCTTGACAAGTTGGTATAAAGAAGAGGAGAGGGAGCGAGGACTGTCGGGTCCAATCATACCCCTGTCTCTCAGGATGATGTGCTTCTCCCTGTGTTTAGTAGTAAAATGTAAAGCCTTTTCCTTCTGAATAGACACCAAGTGCGTCTGCAGGTAGGTTGATGTAACAATGTGCTCACTATTCAGTGTTGAATAAAGAGTGTCAGGTGCCCTTCAGGCCTGTGATTGACATATATTAATAGTTGCACACCAGGAGAATTTCTTACATTGTGAAATAGTTTTATAATGCTATCACGTAAAATATAAGACATTCTGAGGCTGGGAGTGTTGCTCAGTCATAGAGTATTTACCTGATTCACTCTAGGTCTGGGGTTGATTCCTGAAAAAAGAAAGTAAGGAGAGAAAGAAGGGGGAGGGAGGAAGGGGAATAGAGGGGGGGATGAGGAGTAAAGAAAGAAGAGATTCTCTTTCCATGGATGTCGTTCCAGCCATCTGTTAGCAAGGTCAAATGAAACCACCACACACTACCCCTGCAGCCAGGTGAGAAAGTCACTTCCAGAACCAAATGGCCCTGTTGTGACACGGACTCCTTAAAGACATCCTCAGGGTGGTGGTCCGTTTCATCCTCTGCCTGCCATTTCTAGGAACTTAGGCATCACTGGGGGTACTGGTGTCCTTGTACTAAGTAAGCGACTTAGATCCATCATGTTGACTTTTCCTCTTTTTGTCTTTTAAAAAATTCACTCACCTACTGCTTATATACAAACATCCCTTCATTCTTGCGTGTATGTGTGTGTGTGCATGTGCGTACTCAGGCATATGGAGGCTAATGTTGAGGGTATTCCTCAATGGCTCTTCACTTAATTCATTGAGGCATGGTCTCTCAATTGAACTCAGAACTCCCAGATTCGGCTAGTCTGGCTAGCTAGCTAGCTCCTGTGCTCACCAGATCCCCTTCCCGTCTGGCATTTATATGGGTTCTGGAGATCTGGAAGTGCCTTAATCCTGAGCCACCTCCCAAGACTCCCCCATATATTCTAAACCACCTCTAGACGATATATATGAAATGTAAGTGTTTGTTCTACTGCATTGTTTTGGAAATAATAAGAAAAATGAAACTTTGTAGTGTTCACTACATATGCATTTATGCATTTTTTGGAGATACTTTTCCTGTGTTTATGTGTACATGTGCACGTGGAGATCAGAGCTTGAAGTCAGGTGACTACCTGAGTCACTTCCCATCTATTGCCTTGAGACACACTAGCAAGCTCTGGAGGGCTAGCTGTCCCCAGGCCCCAACTCAGGGAATTACAGATATGTAGTCGTTATGTCTTTATTATGTCGGCGCTTGGGATATGGACTCAGGTTCTCATGTTGGCCGAGTGATCACCATGACCCACCGAGCCATCTCCCCAGCCCCCTAAACTTTTCTTATGACTTTGGCCAGTTTCTGCTACAGTATTATAGTGATTTTATAAAATAAGTTGCAAAACCTCCCTAACTCTCTGTTTGGTGAATTTCCATGATATTTGTGCTAATTCTTCTTTGAATAATTAATAGATCCTTACCAACTGAACCCTCAGGGTTTCCTTGTGGGAAGTCATTCAGTGACATTAGCTTCTTTAACAAATACAGACCAAGTTGTTCTCTTTGCTAAACTTTGGTAGACTGTAGTTTTTCAAAATCTCTCTCATCTTAACATCAAAACTGTTGATTAAATGGATGGAACCTCAGGAATTCCCTGCGGATACTTGGTTCCTAGTGTTAAGCTTCAAACCTGGGACAAATGGCTGAGATGCCTACTTAACATATCAAAGCCAACCTGGCTTCCAGGTTTTCCCAGCATCCTTCAGTTCCTGTTACAGGGTATGGCTGGCACGCCCCGCCCTCTACCCTGAACTCCCCAGTCCTGGGGCTGGGCTGCCCCTCCCCCAGAGGCTTCCCTGTATAATCTAGATATTTTGGTTACACACCCCTTTTCCACCTTTGTCTTCCTGGCTGCTGTACCTGGTTCCCTTCTCTCCCCTCTCTGTCCCCTCCGCCTCTCTCCACATGGCCCATCTTAGTCTGGTCACTCCTCTCTGGACTCTCCTGGATGTCCCTGCCTCTGCCTAAGAGCTCCCTTTTATCTGTAATAAACTTTCTCCTGGACCATCCCTAGGAGAAGTCATGTTCTTTTCTTTCCTTTTTCTTTTCCATTCACTTAGTAATGCAGCATCTGGGATGTTTCATCCTCAGCAGGATGTAGCTCTTTGCTGGCCTTGCAGCAGACACTGGGCTCTGGAGGTCCCCAGGCTTATTGGACAGTGGGTCAGAAAATGGCTGTGGCACGAAGCCCTGACTTCCATCCCCAGCACTGCAATAGTCAGTCAGTGGAGAAGACATTCACACACACACACACACACACACACACACACACACACACACACACACACACGAGAGAGAGAGAGAGAGAGAGAGAGAGAGAGAGAGAGAGAGAGAGAGAGAGAGAGAGAACTCGCAAGCCCTTAGTCTCAACTTGGTAGTTTTTCCAGGTGCCAGTATCTGCCCACTAGAGGCAAAGAACCGTCAGACTGCTTGGGTGGGAGACTGGGGCTGAAGGCATCATTGGGTTAACAGGTTAATGTCCGTCCTTCTGCTCAACATCTCCAAATTGTTTTTTTTTTTTTTTCTATTCTTTCTTCCTTACGACCTACTTTTGTTTCTGGCCCACTGCACCCTGGGAATCCCTATTTTTTATTTTCATTTTCCAGTTGGTATGAATAAACAGGCTAGGGGAAAAGAGCATTTTACATTTTTCTAGGTTATGAGTAAATTATTCACTGAATACTTGCTTACAGATTATAAATTTGAGAAAAAGGATCAAAGGGAACATTTACTCTAGAAGTTTTTTTTGAATAGTGGCTCTTACATAGATAATATAAATAATGTAATAATGTAAATAATGTAGCTAATGCAAGATAAGATTAGGAATTTATCTAAGTACTGGGTATTAAAGAGAGATGAACGAGGACCACACCAGTGGACACACCAAAGTGGACGGGGTTGTAGGGGTGTGGGGGTGGGAGGGTGTGTGTGTGGGAGTGAGGGGGTGGGAGCCCTTGAGGCCTCAACCCTATACAAAGAACTGAGGAAAGCTGGGAGAGAGAGAGATAGCCTTCCCCAGGGAGGAACACACCAATTGGTTGTCCAGTGCCAAATGGTCAGGCCTGAAAACATACGTATAAGTAAGATTATAAGGACTGAGCAGGTTATACTTAGCAATATGTATGTATATACACATATGCATTGCAAAGAGAATGAAAAAAGAAGCCGTGAGTTTGGAGGGGGGTCGGGAGGGTTTGGAGGGAGGAAAGGGAATGGAAAATGTTGTAATTATATTATAATCTCAAAAAAATTAACCCCCCCCAAAAAGAGTAACATGTCACATTGATAACGCAAAAGACGGACTCCCCCTTATTTCATGGTCACTAATGAGGAAGAGGATAGAGGTACCCAGGTCCACCTTGGTAAAATCAGAGAACATTCTGGAGAGGGAAACACCAAAGATTTGGAAGAAATTCTGAGGTATCTTCTGCTGTTTTACAGATGGGCAGTCATCAGTGAAGGCGCCTCTGGACTTTCCTTACCCATTGAGATCTATTCAACCCCTGGGCCTGAAGAAGGGAACACCCAATGCTCTTACCCACAGGGACCTGGACTGGGGCTAAATAAAGAGTTCCCTGTGGCCAGAAATAAGCACCTCCAAGAAAGCCCCCAGAGGCAACAGCGGGGTTAATCAGGCATAACAAGAAGCTCTCACCACTGTGAGGTCAGGAGAAGGAGGTCAGGTACCCAGACTCTCTCCCGGGGACCTTCCGGTTCTCAGTTTTCATTTCCGAGCATTTAGCTCTAGTTAGTTCCTGGTGCTGCTTTTCCACTTCAGACACCTCCCCTCAGCCTATACCTGGCCTGGTCTCTATGGCAAGGGCGCCTCAGGCAGAAGTGAGGATATGGTTATCTTTTTTTTTTTTTTAAAGACAGGGTTTCTCTGTGTAGCTTTGGAGCCTGTTCTGGAACTCACTCTGTACACCAGGCTGGCCTCGAACTCACAGAGATCCACCTTCCTCTGCCTTCCGAGTGCTGGGATTAAAGGCATGCACCACCACTGCCCAGAAGACACATTTATCTTAGTGGCCACGAGTGTCCTTGCAGATGTCCACTGCATGTTCCGTAGATCCTTCTGTCCTGATGTGCTTTGGGTCTATGACCACTTTTCCTCCCAATTAGGTATTCCCTGCTTGATCGGGGATTGCTTTAGGCCTCTCTCTCCTTCAGTCTGTGACTGCTTACGATGTTACGATATTACTTGTTGCAACTTTGAACCTTTAGCCTAACCAGTAGCAATGGCTGCAGCATATTTGTCAGAGTCTAAAATGACCCCTGTGCTCTATTAATGTGTTTCAGTTAGGTGACATTAGACGCAGGGCCACATCACAGATGTGAAGCTTTGCATAACCGGGAGTTGTCTCCCACAAAGGCCTCCAGCCTGCTCATCTGGGCACCAGATACTGATGTGATGGGTACTAGGGGCAAACCTGTGAGCTGCCTGTTAGATGTGGCTGCTGATGGGCTGCTAGGCCTGGCTTGTGAAGCCTCACAGGGAAGTAAAGGTTCTCTCAGGGCTGTTGGTACAATCGGTGCTTCCGGTCAACTGGAAGAATCAACTGTAATTAACAAGAGACCACAATCATGAAATCGAAACCCTGGCTTTCCTGGGATAATTAATGCTGACGAGCTGGGCCTGAGAAGTTAGCGGTGATTAAGATGAGGCCAGTATTACTGAGGCGAACTTTTGTGGGATGTATTTCCACAGGGTCAGCCCACAGAGGCTGTGGTCCAGACGGGGCTTCTGGCTGGCAGCTGAACTTGGTAATGTGTAAGAGTCACCCGGGTAGTACAGCTTTTGAAGACACCGGGACTTTGGGACAACCACTGACGTCAACATCAACTGTGGAGCGAAGTTGGTTTGAGCTTCCGAGACAGGCTATATGTGCCATGGAAGGCGGGAGATGCACAGACTTTTTGGAGTCCAGAAGATTATCAGCTAGTCCCAGACAGTGGACTGTAACTGTGCCCTGGTTCTTCCCTCTTGGAATTAGCAAGTATGTAATTATAATTGCTCTGGGTGTTCTGCAAATGACTCTAAATTGGTAGGTAGGCTGAGGGGTCTCAGAATGAGGCAGATAATCTTGGCTCCTGGTATTCCTCTAGTATACCACTGCCCATCTGTACAATGGGCTAAGGGCCCAGAGCCTCATTTCTGCCTCTAATTCTGTCTCCCACTCTGTGACTAGATCATGTGGGGCTGGAGAATCAGTGCCCATCACATGGCATATGATTAGTGGTCTTAATAAATGGTGCTTCTGGGGCCTCTCAGAGCTTGTGTGGTTATCAAATACTAAAGGAAGTAACCAGGAGATGGCAAGGGACTGAGCCATGGTTTGGTAGGAAATTCTACTAGTTATTCCTGCTTCTCCCTGGAACAGACTAGAGCATACTCGCTGCTCCCTGATGACAGACTGGATATGCCCATGCATTGGACTAGGGAATGAGGATGGGGAAAAGGAACTCTAACCCAACATTTCTCTCTCTTTCCTCCTTCATCTCATGCAGATAGGACAATTGATTCTAAGATTCCTCCGAAGTCACCCAATTTAGCTGCTCTCTCAAACACTGGGCTGAATAAGACAAGACAAAACAAAACAAAATAAAAAACAAAACAAAGCAAAAATCCCCACCAAAACTGAAGGTATGGCCCAATATCACATGGGATGTTTATCTTCCGGGGATTTTGACCCACTTACATCACAGAGATTTCTCATTAGCAGAGTCTAAAAATATCCAGTATTACAGGTTCCTAATCAGTTGATCATCTCAGGTCTAGCCAGGTGTGGTGATATTGTGTTTCTCCAAATATTGTGTACCCTAATAAACTTATCTGGGGTCAGAGAACAGAACAGCCACTAGATATAGAGGCCAGAAAATGGTGGCACTCACATCTTTAATCCTATCACTTGGGAGGCAGAGATCCATCTGGATCTCTGTGAGTTTAAAGCCACACTGGAAACAGTCAGGCATGGTGACTCACGCTTTTAATCCCAGGAAGTGAGCCTTTAATCCCAGGAAGTGATGGCAGGAAGCAGAAAGGTATATAAGGCATGAGGACCAGGAACTAGAGCTGGTTAAGCTTTTAGGCTTTTGAGCAGCAGTTCAGCTGAGATTCATTTGGATGAGGACTCAGAGGCTTCCAATCTGAGGATACAGGATCAGCTGAGGAATTGGCGAGGTGAGGAAGGTGTGGCTTGTTCTGCTTCTCTGATCTTCCAGTTTTAACCCAATACCTAGCTCTGGGTTTGTTTTTATTAGTAAGACCCTTTAAGATTTGTGCTACAGCCAGGATCTCAGGTTGGACACTGATAAAGTGGACATTTCTGTCAACTTGATAGGCCTTGCTCATGGTTGTTGACTGCCAATCACCCACGACCTTATGAAGTTTTAAGATCTAAAATGAAAGCTTGTTCATCCTTATTCTCAGTTAATGGCCCAGTAGATGATAAGACCCATCTGGACAAATCTGTACTGACTGTAAGGAGGACAGGTGCCTTGGGTCCAGGCAGTTATCACTGGACTCCACAGCGAGTCCCCTGCTCAGTGAAACCATTAGGTTCAGTTTTAGAATCAAAAATGCCTTCTGTGTATTTACTAAATTGTCATGTGCTGCTTGAGCTCCCTGAGAAGCTGGCTCTGGAGATGGGATTTGGACTTCCACTTGAGATCTAAGCCTGGTTTGTTTCTAAATGTTCTTCAAAGGCCAATTTCCTGAGTCCTGTCCCCCCTCCCCTGCTGCCCCCCTCTCCCTCCCCCCTCAGGGAGAAAGGAGAACAAAACAGCAAAAGAGCAGAGGCATCGCTGTGACTGTTACTTATCAACTGGAATAAAGCTCCATGTCCACCAGCTGCTCATACTCATTCAAAATCAAAAGCGTAGCTGTGGTAGATCACTCTGCATGTGGTATAAAGGCTGTCTTGTGCTCTCTGTAGGGCTTACCTGGGAACTTAACAAGCCCCATAGCGTAACAGCATGCACATGGGCAATATTAATTTATTATGTATGAAGTTTGGTTTCGACTTTCTTTTAATAAGGTGATATTAGTAAAAGCGCTATGTTCCAGGCCAACTAACTGTCTTGACATTAGCTGTACCAATTTGCAAAAGATTATCACAGTAAGTCCTGCTGGTTCCTTGTTAGTTAATGTCATTAAATCTCAAAAGGTGGCTGGATGTTTTTCCAGAGAGGAAAAGAAAGCTTGAAAACTTAAGCAACTTCCAAGGGTGTGAGAAGGTTATAGATGGCATGTAAAAGGTCAAAGTTCAACACATTGCTATCAAACCTCTGCTTCAATCAATAGAGTTACTGGTCTACGTTTCATAACAAGGGCTGACTCAAAGAATCAAAATTTATTTAAGCGCTTGGTTTTTGCCCAAGTTTTATCTAAATATTACACAGTAAGTAGTTAAGAATACCAGATTGGTGCACTGTCCTTCCGACCGTTACATAAGCATACTTAAAGGCCTATACTGACGTAGTCAGAGAAATCAAAAGAGAATATTCCCCCTACCTTGTCCTTTAAGATCACGTATGTCCCAGGAGACTATGGGGCATTTCTCAAACTACTCTTTAATGTCAGGGGTCATCTGTTCTGTTGCTAGAGAGGCTATGGGGACCTCCACCACCCATTTCCAGTCTACAAAGAAGAGAGTCAATACAGAGGGAAAATGACCTCTATGCTTCCAAGTAATGCCATGATCAAGCAAAGCCTTTGACTTCTCCTCACAAAGAAGGAAGGCTGGAGCAGCCAGGGGTTTCTCTCAAGCCCAAGTGACCCTTGAGAACCGGATGCTCAAGTGACTTTGATAGTAAAAAATAAAAGTGATTAATTGGTCACCTGTGTGCTATTAAACACCTAGCAGGAAAAGGATAGCTAAAGAACAGGATGATTGGCGTGTTTCCTTAGCAACTTAAGGGCTCATACTCCCTAGATATTAGGTTTCATATGAGATGTTGTTTAGATGTTAGTTTAGACAGCACAGTGAGATAAAACACTGGCCAGATATAGGACATTATGACCTTGACTTAATTCTGCAGTACCTACCTACAGCCAAGAGATACAGGCCCACTACTGTTTTAACCTAAAATGTAAATGATGGTGTGATGGTTTGAGTAGGAATGGCCCCCACAGACTGATGTGTTTGAATGCTTGGTCCATAGGGAGTGGCATTATTAGGAGGTGTGGTCTTGTTGGAGGAAGTGTGTCACTGTGGAGATGGGCTTTGAAGTCTCATATGCTCAAGCTATGCCCAGTGTGACACACAGTCTCCTCTCGGCTCCTTCTCTAGCACCATGTCTGCCTGTATGCTGCCATGTTTCCCGCCATGATGATAATGGACTAAATCTCTGAAACTGTCAGCCAGCCCCAATTAAATATTTTCCTTTATAAGAGTTGCCATGGTCACAGTGTTTCTTCACAGCAATAAAACCCTAACTAGGGGCTGGAGAGATGGCTCAGAGGTTAAGAACACTGCTTGCTCTTCCAAAGGTCCTGAGTTCAATTCCCAGCAACCACATGGTGGCTCACAACCATCTGTAATGAGATCTGGTGCCCTCTTCTGGCCTGCAGGGATATGTGCAGACAGAACACTGTATACATAATAAATATACATAATAAATAAATAAATCTTTAGCCGGGCGGTGGTGGCGCACGCCTTTAATCCCAGCACTCGGGAGGCAGAGCCAGGCGGATCTCTGTGAGTTCGAGGCCAGCCTGGGCTACCAAGTGAGTTCCAGGAAAGGCGCAAAGCTACACAGAGAAACCCTGTCTCGAAAAACCAAAAAAAAAAAAAAAACAAAAAAAAAACCCCTAACTAAAGACAGTTAAATTTCTTCTCTCTCTGTCCCTTTCTAGAAACCATCTGGAAGGGCCCTCACACTGTGATTCTAGCCACTCTAGTACTTACCAAGGTGTCAGAAAATGGATCCTGGGTCATCACTCTCAAGACCAGCCTTGGAGGTGAGACTTTCCTGGGAATGAATACCCTACTCTAGACTACACTGTAGTAGCCTCTAACATTCTTATTTCCACTCCTTCTCCCCCTCTGCTTCTATAGATAGCCCTGCAGATGGAGCCTTAAACGCACTGCCTGCCAGAATTGTATCGTAGCCCACTGGATGGGTCCCAGGAGCCCTTCTCATGAGAGTATCCTCCCTGTTAGATTGACACCTCTTAGACTCTGCGCCCTCAACATTAAGAGTGATGACTGCCCACCCTCTCCCTCCACAGCATCTGGTGTCAGTCTCTGAGAGGGAGGAGTGATGGAGGGTTCGAGGGCCTTAGGTAGACTAGTAAGGTAAAATGGTTTCCTAAAATCTTGTTCCCAGAAGACATTTCGTGGAAATACAATGAGAAGGCATTGGGGCAGTTATCTAAACAGGACCAACAGGGAAAAGGGAGGGCCCAGAGACCCTATAGAATACCCAAGTCAGTTTCTGTTGGGCTGATATCTGACCTTAGCCTTCTCCCATCCCAAAGGGATAAAGCTGTTCTTTTCCCCTTCTCTGTAGCTTGGCATTCTGTTTCCTGGTCATTCAATTCTTTGTGCCAGGGAAAGAACTTCACAGTCCCCTAGACAACTCTCTTGTACCCCTGTTACACCCATTCTGGGCTGCTCCACAGTTCAGCATCCCTCCTGACTAGAAGCTGCTTAGGTAGTGGAATGCCCTGGGTTGACAGGTTCTCATGTGCAGTTCCCACTGGTGCAGTTCCCACGAGATCAAGCTGCTGCTGAGTCCGGAGCTCGGCTTGTTCAGTTGGGAAGCCATCTTCACCATCCTCACCATTTCTGCAGTCCTTGCCACACCCCTACCCACACTGAGGTTACCACTCTCTCTCTGGAAGTCATCCAGGAGGGACTTCACATCATGATTCCGGACAATTCAATGGCTATCAAAGTAGCCACAAGCAGGTCCTGGGTTCATTATTCTTAAGACCAGCTTTGGATGTAGGACTTAACTGACAACTCCCTTTGACAATCAACACCAAGTTTCACAAGGTGGAGTTGCAGAAGTGAAAGTCAAAACTGAAAGACAAACCCACTCCAACAGATGTGCAAAACATGACAAAGAAACACAAAGAATGTGATAACACCATGACCCATCCCAACCAACCACCTCCTATCTGAGAAAACAATTCAGCTTTACTATTTAAAAGAGTTTATGATCATATAGAAGATCCAAGCAAACTTAGAGTATACAAAAATCTACTCTAAACAAGTTTTTTATTAGACTGAGGTTGCTACACGGTGCAGACAGTAGAGAAAAGTGTTTCCCAGTCACACACTGAATGAGCCTGAGCAGCCTGCTTATAGAGTAAGAGAAAGGGTACTTGGATTAATGACAGTCTAATTCAATCATGGCCTTGCCGCCATTTACAGTGGTCCCCCATAAAAGGAAGCGCACCCTTTCTGGCCAAGGTGGAAATGGTTCATTCAAACTTGTGATTACAAAAAGTCTGGTTCAAAGAACCTGGGCTGGGTTTAAAAAATTAATATCATGTGTGTATATGTACAATTGTGTATCCTCTCTCTCTCTCTCTCTCTCTCTCTCTCTCTCTCTCTCTCTCTCTCTCTCTCTCTCTCTCTGTGTATGTGCATGTGTGTGGCCAGAAGAGGACATCCTTTGAGAGAGGGTCTCTCTGAACATAAGCCTTACATTTTGATTAGGCTCACTGGCCAGTAAACTCTTGGCATATGGCTGCCTCCACTTCTCAATGCTGGGGTTACAGGCATGTGTGGACATTTCTGGCTTTTATGTGTGTGCTGGGCATTTGAACTCAGATCTTCAGGCTTGCACAGCAAATATTCTTACCAACTGAGCCTTCTCCCCATTCCCTAGGTAGAGTCTTTTGCAGAGTTGTCTAAGTGTCCCCAGGGTGTTTGGAACTGCTGGTGCTGTCTTGAGGATAGTCCTGCTGTCTGATAGACTGATAGTCTCTTTGATAAAAGTACCTCACTAACTAGGGAATCAAATTCTCTCATCCAGGGTTCTTGCTTATGCTGATGGTTGGTTCCTTCTGTGTGCTGTGGCCAGTAGATAGACCTATTCTCAGGAAAGCTGACTCACCGGAAGACCTAACAAGGAATAATCTAATAAGAGAATGCACTTGCACATCCTAAATGACCATCCCTAGATGCTGTAGCTTCCAGACTTCACTGCTAAGTAGACCTACTTTTATGAGTTCTAACTCAAAACATTAACGACTCCTTTCCCATTTTCCAGCTCTTCTTTGAATACTGATTGAAATCCTAACAAGGGCAAGCATGCTTAGGTGTCTAGACAGATATTAGCAGGCTGGAAGAACACTGGAGAGGGACCCTTCCTTGATAATCATTAACGTTCCATATCACCTTCAATATCCCGGGTAACACCAGAAAATGAAGCATGTCATTCAGACAGCTCAGTATGGCTATACCTCAGAACGAGTAGACAGCCTCATGATGCAAATGGGTGAGGAAAATTGCCCAAAGGTCCTAGACCATTTCAGCCAACTTCTAGAGGGTTCCTTTGCTGTGAGTCAAAGCTTGTGGGCTCACCTGGGAAGACCAGGATCTTGTCCAGATGAATGTTATCCAGTCTCTGGTGTGGTGTCTCAGCTTGGTTGCTCTGTCTGGGCTGTCCTGTGATGTACTGGAGGCATCTGCTCCATGTCGGGGCTTGCCTTTTTCTGACTCTAGATACCTGCCTTGGCTTCTCCTTTAATTTAATTATTATGATTATTTTTTAGTCAATTGTTTCCAATGGGTAAGTGAGCTTGGCTCCAGGTCCAGGATGCCAGTTAAAAGGGCAGAATAATAACAAATATCAATAATATTACATCAATGTGAACACTTAGGTCAACTAAGCAGAGATGACTAATGGCTCTAGATGTTTCTTTGGAACAATTAATCTGATATTTTTATGGGTGGGGTTGTGTGTGTTTTTCAGCCTTAAGAAGAATTTCTTTTTGTTGACTTGTTTTGGGTATAAGAACTTAGATAGGTATCCCACAAGTGGAATTTCTTTTGGAAGATTTAAAATAAGTTTTATTTTTACCAATTTAAATACTCGATTTTAAAATCCATATTATCCTGAATAATGAGACAAATATACTTATAAAACAGTGAAAATACTTGAATCTTTTAAGTATGAAAACTAATTTTAAGTAAAGTAAGAGTTCTTGCATAAGCCATTAAGATGAAAAACATGATTAATAAAAGGACATTATGTCCTCATTTGTATCTTCATTAAAACCAAGGTTAGCTTTATTTTACCACTTTAGAAATGCAATTAAGTCGAGCGGTGGTGGCGCACGCCTTTAATCCCAGCACTTGGGAGGCAGAGGCAGGTGGATCTTTGTGAGTTCGAGGCCAACGTGGTCTACAGAGTAAGTTCCAGGAAAGGTGCAAAACTCCACAGAGAAACCCTGTCTTGGAAAAACCAAAAAAAAAAAAAAAAAAGGAAATACAAGTAAAATATTAGATATCAGACAATTGACAAATATTTATAGAAGAGTTTGAGAAACAAAGCTGGAGAAGTGGTTAGTTCCTTGGGGGCATTCAGTTGTCAACGTAGCTGACGATGAGTGTCATCCAGCATTTCTGAAGTCCACACAGATCTGTCCTCGCACAAAGGTGACATATGCTTGATGTGAGAGACTGGAATCTGAACGCTCAATTCGAGCTGTTTAAAAAGCTTTCACTTTTCATTAGGGCTCCTGAGGCAGAATGAAGTTTGGTTTCCTTGAGCTGTTTTCCTTTTGAACCTGTGATGGTTTTGATAAGAGCGGCATCCATATGCTTGAATATTTGATCCCCAGTTGGTGGGACTATTTGGAAAGGATTAGGAGGTGTGGCCTTGGTGGAGGGGGTGTGTCACTGAGGGGCTTTGGTGTTTCAAATCCAGACAATTTCCAATTGGTTCTCTCTGCCTAGTGCTTGTGGATCAAGACAGAAGCTCTCGGCTCCTGTTCCAGTGCCATGCCTGTTTGCTTGCCATCATGCTCTCTGCCATGATGGCCATGGACTCTAACCCTCTGGAACCATGAGCATCAAATTAAGTCCTTTAGTTTATAAGTTGCCTTGGCGATGGTGTCTTATCATAGCAATAGAAAAGTAACTAAAACAGAACCCCCATTACCTTTGTAGTGAATGTTAATCATTTAACAAGTGTTTTACCTAAAGTATTTGTCTTTCTATCTGAGTAAAAACAGGTGAATAACCATCTTAAATATAATATGATGTAGCATAGTAAGATGATCTGTAAACTTCAGTATGTCTTTGTAAGCCTTGAAGGTGGCATTTAAAGTGTTTAGAGTTGTCTCTTGCATAGGTATGGGTTAAGATATGGACCTTGAAAAACTTGTTTATTTTATTTATTTTTAAAGAGGCAGTAATAGTAAAAAAATTCTTAAAATGCTATATTTATATATGTGCTCATAAATATATAAAACATGTAGAAACACATGCATAAAACTTCCTAATCCTTATAATGAAGAATTTAGTATCTCAGAGGAGTGCAATTATCCAATAGGAAAAATTGTACCACGAAGCAGGAACAATCATCTAATTATAGCCTCAACCAAAAGGAACCATGTTGTAGAGTCAGATTTGACTCTACAGACAAGGATCAAGGTGATAAGGTCTTGACCACAACTGTTAAGATTATGTCTAATCTTGTCTTTAATTTTTTAATTTAAAATTGAAAACTCACATTAATTATGTCAAAGAGAGAGTTAGAACCATTAGCCAGCCTTCCTTGTTCCTCTTAAGCAGTAAGATTGATTTCATATTCTTCCTTTGAGCTTTGTCATTATTCTGTTCCTTCTTTTTAATTGGCATACTGGACATGAGGCCACGCTCAGAAACCATTTATTAAAAGTCAGTCATAAAAGTAACTTAAGTCAGGAGTGTAGCCCGCTATAAAGGGTCAGAGAAAGGTGTTCACATAGGCGGTGGTGGTGGGGAAGCCTCCAGTCCATCTCAAGGAGGGCCAGGTAGCACCTGCTGAGGACCTAATAATCCTTCAGATGGCCACCTTGATGCAGCACACTACAGTAAGGGGGATGACATTCATGCAGCTTTTACCCCCAGCAGAAGCACCCTCCAGGAGCTGGCTAAGCTGGTCTATGACTTCTGGCAATCATCTTTGGGAATCTGCACCGTGGGGCTGTTCCTGGTGTGATCAGCTTGGTGGCTAAACTCACAGAACCCTCCATCACAGATGTGAGCATGTCCAGGTACTGCCTTGCTGCTAAGTGTGGATATATTACATGGATCCTTGACACTTAGGGACTTGTCTAGAACTTGGGTCACCTATGCCATATTCTTGGTCATTCTAGAATTCATCATCAGAGCTGTATGCACCTTGAAGGACACTTCAGTCTCAGGAGATGCCATGTGGAGCCAGTTCACACCTTCATTCCTCTTGTGGATGGCATTTTCAGCACGCTCAGGGGCACACTTCCAATTTTTCTGCTGAAGGGCATTTTACTTTGCCTTGCTTAGCCTTGAAATCCTTCTGTGCCTTCTCCAGTAGCATCTCCCGATGCTTCACTGTTAAATTCAACTCAGACAGGGTATCATCATCCATGGCCAGTCAGTCATGCAGAGTAGGAGGTGGATGGATCTGCTGTGCCCATTGTGGTTATTTGACCCAATTCACCTGCCATAGTTCATAATGTAGAACAGGAAACCCTCCTAGCAAAACATTTTAGTTCCCATAGTCCTCTAGCCTGCTCTTCCATTGATTCTTCCTCTCTCTTCCAATCCTACAATTCTTCTGTAAAAGGCTCCTGCCCTACTTTGCCCTTTACATGGATCTAGTAGAGATAGAGAGCTAAGCTCTTTAACCAGTTCAGGTGATATCACTGGTAAAGGGTGTGACTGTCTGCACCTGTGTGCCATCTCACTGAGGAGGTGGGGATGAGGGACCACTGAAAGTTAGTACTTAGCAGTCTGTCTTCAACTTCACCAAGGTGACAGTAACTAACCATATATGTTTATTTGAGGCCAGAGAAACACCATCCACAAAAGAACTAATGGACGATTATGGATCATCCAAGGAGCTTAATAAGAGCAAGTTCCCAAAAGGGAACTTTGGAAGACCTAGATCTTGGGCTGTACATGCAGAACCCCCGCCCCCAACCCTCAAGGCCCGAGGCCTACTTTGCAGAGGAGAACTCTGATGAACTGGGTTTACCAGTGCATGGTGTGACATTTAACAACAGGATGTTAAGGGAGCACAGTACAGGCCTAGGTTCTCAGGCATGCTCGCCAGTCTTCCTGCTTGGTGTAGGAAACGGGTATAGGGATGAGTGGATACATACAGCCTAGCAATAAAATTCTCAGCTTCCTTTGCTGCTATTTGTGATTTTCCAGAAAAGATTTGCAGGGGGTCGGGATCTAGCTACTGACTGAGAGGGAACCAACGAGAAACAAGAGGCTAGGCTGGACACCTTGAGTGCTTTGAGAGACAGGGCGGGACCTGCTCTATAGTCTCCCACTCTATAAAATCCTTTGCAATTAGGTGTCTGTGAGCCGAAATCATCCTTTTCTCTTAGGTCAACTCACCTATCTCAGGTGTTTTGTTTCATGAATGGAAAATTTGTGAATATGTATAATGAGCAGGCCCACGAAGTGCTCAAGGGAAATGCTCAAGCTTGCTGCTGCCCTGTTCATTTGGTCCTCATGTTGACCCACAGGCATCTGCTCTTAGTCGTTATCCTTATTTCTGTGGCAAAAAGTTTTTTTTTTTTAATTAAAAGTTTATTTGAAGCTGCAGTCCATTGCATCAGGAAGTCAAGGCAGGAGGATGGGGCAGCTGGTCATGCTGCATCAGTAAAGGTGGGTCTTCCCACCTCAATGGACCCAATCTAGAAACTCCTTATTGACATGCCTGGGAGCTTGTCTCCCAGGAGATTCTTAGTCCTGTTGACTTGACAATTGACATTAACTTTCAGACTTTTCCATGTAATAAATTCCAGATTTTATTGTACAATGAACCCTCGACCCCTACCTAGGCCAAGCTGTCACTTGATAAAACTGTGAGAAACTCATTCCAGGACCCTTTTTTCTATTCACCTGCTCCCTATGAGGTGGAGGTACCCTAATGATCCAAATCTACACAATGGGGATGTCCAGCCCCCAGCCAACCTATCTTCCATCATCCCTTTTTTTCTTCAACTTCTCAGCAAAGATTTGACTTCCGAGTCTGACTGTGAGAGAGGAGCAAAGATCATGAATCAAAGGAATCAACCCTGGGAAAATTATTTTCAGAAGAACATTAGTGCCAAGAAAATGTTAATGATTCTAGGAAATGTTAACAACATCCACAAAATATTTGGAAAATGTCATAATAAACACAGCCAAATAAATCTTATTCCAGACACATTTGAGTTACCAGAGTTTTAGTAGAGTGTTTTCCTCAGGGATTTTTTTTTTTTAATGTGTGTGTCCATGTGTGTGTGCATGCATGTACATGTGTGCATATGGAGGCCAGAGGACAACCACAGATGTCATTCCTCAGGATACATTTTTTTGTTGTTGTTTTTTCGAGACAGGGTTTCTCTGTGTAGTTTTGGTGCCTGTCCTGGATCTCACTCTGCAGACCAGGCTGGCCTCGAACTCACAGAGATCCGCCTGGCTCTACCTCCCCAGCCCTGGGATTATGAGCATGTGCCACCAGGCTGGGATTTTCCATCTAGGCAGTGGGTGAAACTCAGGCTCTCATGCTTGCACAGCATGCTTCACTGACTGAGACATCTCCCATCCCTTTATCAAGTTTTTTTTTTCTTAAAGCTTTATCTTGACCATATAAAAAGTAGAACTTCCAATAAACAATTTGTTTTAAAGTTAAAATTTGGAGCAAGAATAGCTGGTGTTTTTGAGTACTTGCTTTGCACCAGAGCACATGGATGCTTCTATTTACCCTTGATAATAATTCAGGAAAGAAACCTCTACTATTATCTCTTTTGATCAGATGAAGAAACTACGCTTATTTAAATACAGAGATAATTTACATCCCTCATTTCAATTTAACATGTCAATTAAAGAAGTGAAAGTTTTACTCTATGATCTCTCTCTCTCTCTCATAGTACAGATGGGCCTACTATGGTTCAGTTTTAATGATTTGACTTTATGGCAGTGGGAAAGCCACATAACTCAGTGGGAACTAGACTTTGAATTTTCATCTTGAGAGCTAGTGTTGCATTGTGCCACTCTCTGGGATGTTGGGCAGTGGTAGAGAGCTTGGCTAGAGCCCCATAATCACAGCCACAGGGAAAACACACCCCATTGTGTGCTGCAGACTGAACTGTGCTATGTAGCAGGCCAAGTGTAGTTGGTGCATGTTGAATGATGGTATTTTCAGCATACAGCTGGTTGGGAGGGATGTATGATTCTCTGTCATGAGTCAAGGAACTTGGTTGGGAAACAGTGATGTGGTGGAAAGGCTCTGGCTCCTGAGCTAATGGTGAGTCTGGATCTCACCAGGAAGCAAGGTTCCTTCAGGGGTGCAATGAAGAGAATTCATGAAGAGCCATTTCCAGAGTATGGACAGACAATCGGACCAATACAGGACAGGTCCCAGTAACTCCAAAAGCTACTACGATCCTTTGACCTTGAGCCTGATGCAGAGAATGTACAGAAACATGGTCCCAGAGGATTATTTGGCTGTGGCTGATGGCAGAGGGACAGACTAGGGGTTTAGGAAAAGAACCACAATCTTGCCTTTCTCTGATTTGTCTGTCTGTCCTGTTCATGGCTGTGTTCCTGGCCTCCAAAATGGTGTCCCATACAATAAACTGAATATAGCAGGGATCCATCTCTCTAGACATGTTCCTTCACCAGCTCTGACTTGGGACTGCCTGGATAAAAGAGGCAGGACTCTCCAGTGTAATCAACAGGACATGGTCCTTGTTCATAAATGGTGGACAGGTTGGGAAATGGTTCTGGAAACTGCCTGGGATACAGGGGAACTCAGGATAAGGGGCTGGGAGCCTTGACTCCAGCATCCCCTGCAGCCTTAGATTAGTTATTTAACCTTTCTTTCCTCTCCTAAAATGATGATGATGATGATGATGATGATGATGACGACAGCAACATGAACATCATGGAGCTATGGAGAAATTAAATGACATAAAGTAAGATAAATAAATCTAAATTGGAAGAAATCTATAGGCCAGCCTTGAATAAAATTCCTCAGATACTCTTTCTCTCTCTTCTTTTCAAGAGAGAGCATCTCTCACTTATCTTGGGCTCACCAAGTAGACTAGGCTGGCTCTCAAGACAGCCCCAAGGATCCACCTGCTCCCACCTCCCTCTGCTTCCCCAGTGGTAGGATTACAAGCATGCATTACCACCCCAGCTTTTATACGCGGGTTCTGGGGATGTCTACCGAAGTCTGAGCTCTGCAGTTGTAAGAAACAACCCAGATAGTGAGCAGAAAAGGGATATATTAGAAATATGCAAAGGGACACAGATTTTCAAAGATGATTAGAGAGCTCCAGGGGCCGGGTGCTGAGGTCAGTGGCCTGCCTGACACCTGTCTTCTTTTGTGTATCCAGTGCTGCTCATCTGTGGATGCATGCTGCACTATCCAAAGAGGAATGGGAAAGGCCATTTCTGGTGGTGTCTGCCTTATTAAGTCATAGACCTAGAGAAGGTGTTGCCTCCAATATGGGACAGTAGTGAGATGACAAATCTGCACCATATGTCTTGTTTTTTTTTCTTGTCTGTCACCTAATGGTGGCACGTTCCCCCTCACCCCATCATTTTTACCAGTCTGAATTCTGTACTCCTCAGCTCACATTAAGAAACATCCTTTGCTGGGTGTGGTGGTGCATGATTTTAATCCCAGCACTTATGAGGGAGAGGCAGGTGGATCTCTGTGAGTTGGAGGTCAGCCTAGTCTATATAATGAGTTCCAGGACAGCCAGGACTACATAATGAGACCATGTTTAAAACAAAACTAATAGGTATTCTGTAACGTGATAATAGGTTTCTCTACCAACGCAGCAAGCCAGATCAAGGTGAACTGAAAAAGTAAAAGAACAGGCATTCTGAGCAAAGCAGCTCCCAGAAATGGGGCCAGAGAAGTCACATGGCCAAACTAAAGCAGGGAGCTCATACATCCTGTAGGTGAAGGGAGATGTGTCCTTCACCATCTGGGTTTGTGCCCAAGTATGGTCAAAAACTGACCACTTGAGGCGGGGTCTTGGGCTATTGGCAACTTTAGGGGAGGAGCTGTCACAGCCGCCAAGAATGCCAAATTGGTCCTTTTTGGTACATTTTCTTAGATGGAGATTCTCTGAGAGGGCAGGGTTTGGAGAGAGAAGAACGGGGCTTTCTGGATGAAGCAGGAGCGAGCTGGAGATTCCAGCGGAACAAAAACAAAACAAAACATCGTCATTGAAGTATCTGCTTCCCCAGAGCTGTCTAGTAAATGCAGTAGTTAATGGCACCCATGCTGCCTTATACAGCCTTCCAATACGACCTCTGTGTCACTAACCCATGATGGTAATGAGGAAAGGACAGGGGGTCCAGGAGTAAGAACTCCTCTGCTATCAGGCCCTCAAAGGCCCTGCACACTGTGCTTCTTCCCCTGCCTCCCAGCACCACTGAGGAAACCTGATGAGTGAGCGCAGACAGAATTTTATGATAGTGGATTAAAAATCATGAGACTGCGTAGAAGATACACGAAGACAGAGATGACATGGCATGAGAGAAGGAGGATCACGGAGATGTTTATAGAATAATTTAAAGTCCATTTTTTATCAGCAAAAAGATAAATGAAGAAGAAGAAGAAGAGTAGTTTAAACTGACCTTTGGCTGGCTGGCCAGCCTAGCCTGCTTGGTGGGTTCCAGGCCCTTGAGAGACACTGTTCAGGTCTCAAGAACAACAAAAAACCCCAAGGAGATGACATCTGAGGAATGACCTCTGAGCTCCATATGCATATGCACATATGTACACTTACACCTGCACACACGTGTGCACTTGCACACGCGCAGAGTGGTATTTTCTATTATTTCTTATGTTTTGTGACATTTTGCAACGAACCAAAAACATGTTTTACAAACCCTGATACCATTACAACCACCACAGAGTCAAGTGACCATACCTTTCAAACAATAAAACATGGCAATATTATGGTGTGTAGTCTTTTTTTTTTTTTAATTTTATAGCATAATGAACAAATGCAGAACATGGGACATGGTCCATCGGGGTTCAACCAAAGACAGTTCCACAAGCTCGCTGGTCTTTGCTTTACTTGTTTATACTTGTGTGTGAAAGCAGGTGTATGCATCTGAGTGTGTGTCCCTGTGAAGTTTAGAAGTTGATTCTAGCTGTGCTCTGCAATTATTCTTCTGTTATGGGGTACCTGAAGAAAAAAAAAAGGCTCCTGAGATGCCTGACTAACTCATATGGAGTCTGTTTGCCTCTAGCAGGGCTGTCCTGAGCAGAGTAGCTGGAAGCAGCATTGACCTCAGTTTGTTCCAGTTTTTAAAGGGCAAAAATATGCAACTGTAACATATACAGAGAAAGGCAGCTGTGGGCATCTGTAGCAAGCAAGTGTTGCTTGCAGAAGCAGAGAGACAGCAGTTCAGTAGGCAGTTCTCATAACCTTGACATCAGGGACATGTGGTATAGGAATTTATGGCTGGTTTAGGTGACCAGAGGCCAGTTTACTCTAGGAGTTTAGGGCTGGTCAGGAGACAAGTTGACTTTAAAACTTTATGGCTGGTTGAGGTGACCAGAGACCAGTTCACCCAAAATAGTTTTAGCAATTAAAGTATACTTAGGAGTACTTTGATGAGGCGGTGTAACTATAGTTCAGTATTATTTATTTATTTTGAGGCAGGGTCTCTCACTGAACTTGGAACTCACCAGTTTGGCATGGCTGCCTGGCTAGTGAGTTCCAGGGATCCTTCTGTCTGTGCCTCCTTAGTGATGGGATTACAGATGTACGCCGCTACACTCAGCTTTTTACATGGGTGCCTTGGATCATGATGGTTACACGGCAAACAGTCTACTGACTGTGCTGTCTCCCACACCTCATACTTTTCTATTAGCATAGAGTGACAGATATCAGTACACCGGCTCTTCACATAAACGACTTTAATTCAAACTACCTCATATTTTCCCATGGCATCCTCTTTATGAAAAGAGACATTCTAGACTTTTAGTTTCTTTTTCTCTACAGTCTATTTGTTTCTACAACTCTGGAAAAAGACTCTCATCTCCGAATGTCACGGCACGCAAGGGGAAGGACAGGTAGGCACACAGAGAGGGACAAAGCTGGGTGAACACAGGTGAGCATGTTGATGTTTTCATCTCCTGGTGAAACATCTGGATAAAGTGTGACAATTCCCCAGCTAGTTTATGCTGGTTGAGGTCTAGAGACACCAAACTCAAGGAAGTGAATGTCATCTGGTGCTTCAAGGAACACCCCAAAGCTGAGAAGTTATGGTTGAGAAGCAAGCATGCTGCTGTCACAGAATTCTTTCATTTTTTGTTTTTGTTTGTTTTTTCGAGACAAGGTTTCTCTGTGTAGCTTTGGCGTCTTTCCTGGAACTCGCTTTGTAGAGCAGGCTGGCCTTGAACTCACAGAGATCCTCCTGCCTCTGCCTCCTGAGTGTTGGGATTAAAGGCATGTGCCACCAACGCCTGGCGAATTCTTTCATTTTTGTGAGGAATGTTTAAGAATGGAAAACATAAGTGGATTATTTCCAACATTATAGTGGTTGATCACTGTGATGGTAAATATTGATTGCCAACTTGACAGGTTCTAGAATCCTTAAGAAACAAACCCCTAGGTCTGTCTGTGATGGAGTTTCTAGATTAGGTTAACTGAGGTGGGCAGACCCATCCTAACCCTGGGCAGCACCATCCCACAGGCTGGGAAGGTCCATCCTAACCGTGGGTGGCACCATCCCATAGGCTGGAAGACCCACCCTAACCATGGGTGGCACCATCCCATAGGCTGGGAAGACCCACCCTAACTGTGGGTGGCACCATCCCATAGGTTGGGAAGACCCACCCTAACCGTGGGTGGCACCATCCCATAGGCTGGAAGACCCACCCTAACCATGGGTGGCACCATCCCATAGGCTGGGAAGACCCACTCTAACCATGGATGGCACCATCCCATAGGTTGGGAAGACCCACCCTAACCGTGGGTGGCACCATCCCACAGGCTGGAAGACCCACCCTAACCATGGGTGGCACCATCCCATAGGCTGGGAAGACCCACCCTAACCCTGGGCTGCACCATCCCACAGGCTGGAAAGGCCCATCCTAACTGTGGGTGGCACCATCCCATAGACTGAGGTGCTACAGTGAATAAAAGGAGCAGGTGAGCCGATCATCCACATCGCCCCCTCCTCCACCTCTTGCTCCTGACTGTGGATGTAATGTGACCAGCTGCCTCAAGCTTCTGATGCCATGCCTTCTGCACCATGATGGACTGCCTTCCTCCTCAAAGTGGGAGCCAGACTAAGCTCTTCCTTTCTCTTTAAGTCGGCTTCAACAAGTATTTCTTCACAATAACAACAAAAATGTTAAATAACAAGTCACTAATGCCATAATCAGTGTGGATTTTTTTCAAATCATCTAGTGATGAGAAGTGTGTGTGGGGTGAGCCGTACAGAGCGGCTTGGAGACAACTGCCCGAGTCACAGAGAAGGAAGGCTGTGTGTAGTGCACTGCTCTACACTGCCCAGGTGGACCAGCAGCTTCTATGTTTATCATAATGCTATAGTAAATGCAGAAAAAGGGAATAAAGGTGTATATTCCCATAATCCCAAGAGAGAGTTCACTAAGGAACCAGAGGACAGCAAGGGCTGGCAGATCACCCAAGCATTTTAAACCAGCACATACAAAATGACTACCGAGAAATGGAAAAAGTAAAGACCCATTCGCTTAAGTATGTCTATCCATCAGAGGCAGGCTACTGTTACTCAAACCTAAAGAGATCTGAGTGATCGTTAAAAAGACAAACAGCCCAATACAGAAACTGTGAAAAGAATATGTATGGGCAACTTAGAGAACAACACATACGACTGAGGAGTGAGCAGATCGAATGCATCCTAACAAAAACACAAGCGGAAATGAGATGCCATTATTTTGCCTATAAAATCTTCACAGATTTTTAAATAACAAGAGATAAAGTAAAATGTGTGTTGATGAGCCTGTAAAGCAACGAGCAAGAAGCCAGAGGCAAAACATGAGGATTGAAATGCTCTGTGCCTATGCGGGGTATCTTCACCTAGGAATGTTCCTCAAGAGAAGCTAAGATGTTTTAAGATAAAATAATAGCGTCTAGGCTGGGTGTGGTGGTCTACGTCCTTAATCGCAGCACTCAAGAGGCAGAGGCAGTTAGACCTCTGTGAGTTCAAGGCCAGCCTGGTCTACATAGTGAGTTCCAGATCAGAGAGGGTTACACATTATGACCCTGTCTCAAAACAAAAACAAAAACAAAGAAACCACAGAAAAACAAACAAAACAATAGAATCATTCAAGACTGTTGTACATCAAAGTGTTAGGTTCAGAATGAGGTGGGTACTTCATAAGAACACTGAGACATATTGCTGGAGACCAAGGAGTTTGTTAGAAAAGTTACTAATACCACGGACAGACAGACAGACAGACAGAGGGGGATCTGCCCCCACTTTTTTTCCCCAGGGTACTCTTGAGCAGGGAGAAATAAGAAATATTTAGATGGAAATATAGAGGGGAGAGACAGATAGAAACACAGGATAGTCTTGGGAGGATCTAGATCCTTATCCACTGGCCCCTTCTCTCTCTTCTAAAGGGCTATTTATAGAAATGCCAAGGGGTGGAGCAAAAGACCTCCCCCCTAGCACAGTCAAGTGCAGCCCCTTCCAAACACCTGGTAACCACACACGTGGTCAATCCATCCTCTAATGCAGCCCTGCTGGGTAAAGCAAGCTCAGCTCTCACTAGGAAACCTCCATGGACCTCAACCCAGGTGCTGGTGAGGAAGCACACAAAAGTCTTCAGTTCTTGATGTTAGAGATTGTGGGAAAGGCAGAGAGTAAAGCTGATTCTTCAAGTTAATTCTGCTAAATAACTTCCGAGTACTAGTCACAATGAAGTTATGCCATGCACAGAGGAAAGTAATTGATTTGACTATGTAAAAAGTTAAAATGGCCCAATATAATTTTGGCTGTGGCTCTGTCACATTCTAACTCTCCCCACATAGATATGCCCATAGTTGAAGTGTAACAGCTCAGGTGCAGGTATGAAGTTCCACCAGATGCATCTTCTTTGCTTACAGTATATGGCAGCTCATGCCTGGTGTAGCCAGAAGCCTACCCTAGAACCGTACGGGACTAAGCTGTCAGGAAAGCCACCTTCAGGAGAGAGAAACGATTGCCAAAAGCCACTAAGAATGAGATTTTTTTCTGAGTCACACCACCTATTATCCATGTTATAATCTGTGTTTGATTATTTTTGTCTTCTGTATTTGGCAGAATAGTGATATAAAACAGAAAGAGTATAGCTAATATCAAAATAATTGAAAACGTATCACAAGGCAGCCAGGCTTGGTAGAGGCAGACACTTTAGAAGAGTCAATTACTTCTACTGTGGTTTCTATTTCTATTTAATCTCTACTCTAGTAAGGAGTTAAAGCAAGAGAGAAACAATCTAATTCATCGGACCCAGTTAAAATAGAAAAGTAGGAAAAAGTTAGGTTTTGGCTTTAAGCGTTCCAGTTTAACATATCTCTAAAATGGAATTTGTTTTGTTAATTTATGATTTTTCTAAGTTATACTGAGAATTTGTTTTACAAAGATAGTGGAAACTTCTGTATTTTAAGACAGTAAAAAGATTTGAAATCTTTTAAATATGACTGATTGGCTGATACAAAGCAGGGGTTCTGGGAAGTGAACAATTAAATCAAAAGATGGGACTAAGCTGGGTGAGAATTTTGATGTGAAATTTAAGCCCACTGTGAGCCATTTTTTAAAAAAAAATTTACACTATGGCAAGAAGCAATGTCAATAAAATTATAAAAATCATTAAAAGGGCTAGAGAGATGGCTCAGAGGTTAAGAGCACAGGCTGCTCTTCTAGAGGTCCTGAGTTCAATTCCCAGCACCCACATGACATCTGATGTCTTCTTCTGGCATGCAGGCATACATGCAGGCAGAACACTGTATGCATAATAAATAAATCTTAAAAAAAAAGAAATTGAGGGGAAAAATCATTAAAAAAAGTCTCCTTGGTTAGTTCTCTTCCCCAAGCATAAAGTGTTTTGAGTTTATGTAAAGCTATCCATCCGAGAGGCAAGTCCTTACGTGGGTGAGGCTGAATGGTACCCAGGAGGCCTGAGGAATCCAGCCAGAGAGGAGAACAAGAGGGCCTAGCTTTCTCATGCTTCCTAATTTCCTCTCAAAGGTGTGATAGATAGCACAACCTTAAGATCAAATAGGACACAGAGGGTCCTCCATGGCTGACCATATGATCAGGCCCTGGGCTGAGCTTGGGGATCTGGCTCTCTACAGAGATTTTACCTGGTTTGGAGATGAGTGAGTGTCTCAAAGACTTGGAACACTGGCCCGAAAAGAACAGAGGCCGGCACTGGATGCAGAAGGGCAGGGTGGCAGTGTCAAGAGGAGGGAGGAGGGAGGAAGGGGGAGGGGGGGAGTCCTAAAGCATCATCAAGTTCAGTGGTACCCCATCTGAGTCCTCACCACTAGTATATTAGGCTTGGGATGGGGCAGGTGGTTCATGATGGCACTGAAATTGACTACTGGGAATTAGGGAGTTTATTAACTCCTTAGTGGGCAAGCATAGCAAGAGCTATAAGGAGTGTTCAGGTTCTAACACCAGACAGACAGCATGGTGGGGTGTCTGATGAGAATCTGAGCCCATCGGGTCGAAAAGGAGCCTCTATTATGTTCTCTACTGAGGGGGTAGTGTAGTGGGTGACTGTTTGAGCCATGCCCTGAAACACCGCCCCTAGTGAGGTAGCAAGCAGCTGTTACACCTGCCTATGACCTTGAGGTACCTGCCCCTGGGGTGTGGCCACTGGGGACCCTTAAGACCTGGGATGCACATTCGAGGTCTCTCTTGCCTACCTTGTGGTTTAGATGCTGAGATCTTGGACCAAGCAGATCAGCGTGGGACATAGCTCAGCTTTCCTGGACCCTACGATAAATCTCCCATGGTTGTGAGTTAACCCCCAAGTAAATTCCTTTGATCATTAAATGCCTCCGTGGATTGCTAGTGATTTAATCCCAAAAAGGTAGGACCAAAGCAAGAGCCTGCATACAGGCTAGGTAGGAGGCAAGGAAGGGGAAGGGGGTGGGGAATAGGATGAAGCTTTCCCAGGTGAGATATGGTGGCACCAGCCAGTCTGCTATCTTAGGACCTACAGAAGACGTTGGGAGAAGCCTAAAGGTAAAAGCACATTAGACAGACTGCCTTGGTTTATAGGACTCCTGAGTCCTCCCCTCCCTGATATTGGTCTTGTCTAGATACCCACCCATGTGCTTCTCTACATGGCTTCTGGGAACAGGAAGCCACCATCTTAGGGAGCTGGCCCAACTTTCCTTCCCTGCCTACCCAGTGTTCCCCTAACTCTGCTTCAGTCACGCTGTCTGCTGCTGGTGTTAGAGCCTGCACTCTTGTTGGAGACCCTGCCTCTCTGTCCACCTGTCCATGGAGTTAACAACTCTTTAATAAACTACTTAGACCCCAGTTAATCCATCTCAGTATTCTCTTAAACCACCTGCCTTGTCCAGAATTTAACTGGGCATGCTTGTCCTGACATTGTGAGCTTTCTCAGCCATGCTCCAATAGTCTTCCCTTCTATTTCCACCATCCAGCTGCTTGCTGACTTCCGTTGCTGGATATACCTGTCTAACTCAAATGGCATGGCTTTCTCTCTCCCCTTTTTCCATCTCTCCTGGCAGCTTCAGAAATGTACTGCTTTTGTAGAGGACCGAGTTCAGTTCGCAGCACCACACAGTGGCTTCCAACCTTCTGTAACTCCAGTTCCAGTGGATCTGATTGCCCTCTTCTGGCCCCTCTGGGCACAAGGCACGTAAGTGGTGTATTCGTACAGGCAATTTCTTTCTTTCTTTCTTTCTTTCTTTCTTTCTTTCTTTCTTTCTTTCTTTCTTTCTTTCTTTCTTTCTTTCTTTCTTCCTTCCTTCCTTCCTTCCTTCCTTCCTTCCTTCCTTCCTTCCTTCCTTCCTTTCTTTCTTTCTTTCTTTCTTTCTTTCTTTCAGATGATCCGTGACTATTTATAACTACCCATGGTAGTCTCTCTCTCTCTCTCTCTCTCTCTCTCTCTCTCTCTCTCTCTCTCTCTCTCTCAGCTCAGTTTCTCTAGTAACAAGCAGATTTTTCTTTTCATCTAACTGGTCAGAAGTGAGCCATTTGCTGAATTTCCTCCTGCAAGGCGGTCACCAGATGAGTGTATGTCACATCTTAGAATCTATTATGGAGATGCGGGCTCAGCTGAGAAGACAGGTTAAGAGAATTCTTGGTAGGTTAAACCCCCAACATCTCTCAGCGGGAGGGAAGCTATAGTACATGGTTTAGTATAGTCAATAGCAAGTTTACTAGCTTTTCACGATGGGTTAGAGAAGAACCTAGCCAATCAAAGAATACACAGTGAAATTATCAACTTCAGAAAAGATAGTGAAAGACTATTGCTGTGTGCCTTGTCTTATGGAAACTTGAGATACCATGTTTGGTTGATAACTCGGGGAGGCCTGCTCTTTTCTGAAGGGAAATGGAGGAGGGGTGGATCTTGGGGAGAGGGGAGGTAGGAAGAGAGGTGCGGGGGGGGGGGAACGGCTGTGGTCAGGATGTAATATATGAGAGAAGAATTAAAAAAAAATACCAAAGAGTATTTATTGACATCCTAGTGGATTAGATCCCTGTTTCAGAGATCTTATCTCAAGAGGGTGGGTTTAACAACACACCCATGAGTAGTTATAAATAGTCACGGATCATTTGAAATCCCTTTTACTGAGACTTGTGGGTCCATTGTCCCTCCCTTACGTCTGAGCTGGCCCTTGACCATTGTAACCAGTAGAGCTGACATAAGGCCAGTTGCTGGTGTAGCCTCTGGGAGGATTTGAACTTCGACCCCGAGCTCTTGAAGCTGTGATGTGCCCTCTCTACTCACAGCAGCATATTTGAGCAACTGTTAACTTTTCAAGAAGTTTAGACTGCTCTTGTCATGAGGATAGTTTGAAATGAGCAACATTCATCACCGCATCTCTGCCTGGATCCCCTGCTATTGGGAAAATGCGTCTCAGACATCACTGAGGCCCTGACTACTGGCAGATGGAGAGTGGCCCAGTGGATCCCCGCCTTCCAGCTGTCCCTCCCAAGGGTTAAGAGTTCTCAGGCATACCAGATCTGTCCAAATGCCTCTTGATGTATCATTATATCAATCTATATCAGCCCACATAGAACAGTAGAAATGACCAACTGAACTTTACCCAATTCCTGATGAACAAAATGATAGGGAGTAATAAAATGGCTCTTTTATTCTTTAGATTTTGAGTATGTTTCAGTATATTTTTTTTTAGCTTAATAGGAGTGCATTTGCAAACAGTGACTGTTTCTGAAACACTTCATTAGTGTTTATTTTATTCTGCTTAATGTGACACTTGTGTCACTTTGACTGGAGCAGTGAGGGAAAGGTGAATGAACTCCCACAAGGAGACACAGTGCACTGCCCCGTGCGTGGGCACTCCTCAAACAGTGCCCGAGTGTTGCCCAACAAACCTCTAACTATGTGTGTGGTGGACACAGTGTTGTTAAAACCAGAGCGTGTGTGCGTGGCTGTGAGGAGCTGTTTCACCCTAGAATCTGCCAAGCCTGGCATTGGCAGCCTTGTCACAGCAGAAAATGGTTCAGCACTTTTGAGTAATAATTCCCTTATTTGGAAAATGTGAAGTAAAAGGAAATACCTGATTCTTCAAGGTTGCTGTGAGGCTAGCCCAGAATAATGTGTATGCGATTTCCTGGGCTAGAGACAGCTGTGTGTTATTGTGACACTATTCACACTAGATAGGATATGTATCCAGCCTAGATGTCTATCAACAGCTGAATGGATAAAGAATACATAGCCTATATCTCAGTAGATTTTTCCATAGCCATGAAGAGCAAAATTGTATCATTTTCAGGAAAATGGATGGAACTTGAGAGCATAATGTGAAAGGGCAAGCCAGACTCAGAAAGACAAATATCACATGCTTTCTCTCTTATTGTGGAATCTAGACTCTCTCTCTCTCTCTCTCTCTCTCTATATATATATATATATATATATATATATATATATATATATATGTATACACATATAAACACATATTTATATAAACACTACACACAGATACATAACTTATAAATATATGCATATATATGACTTGAAGTTAGAAGGAAGACCATTATTTGGGGAGAAAAGGATCAGCAAGGGGAGGTGTTTGAATAAGAGAGGGTAATTGGGAGTGAATATGAGCAAAGTATGCAATATGTGTATAGGCAAATGACGGAACCAAATACTTTGTTTTGTATGCAAATTAAAATACACAAATAAAATACAAACTTGTCCTGTGCTTTTTGTATTCAAGGCATATCACAAGACATTTTACATATAGTATTAAGAAACTTATTATTTTATGAATAAAATATTAAAAGTGTCCTTAAGGAACTTTTAAATTGACAGGAGACCCCAGATTATAGCTTGCACAATGGATCCCATGCTATGTCAGAAGAATTACCAAGGAGAGAGGGTTGAGGAAACATGCTAAGTCCCCTATAAAATCCTTTGAAGGTAGGGATCCAATCTCCTTTTGGTCTGTCTTCTAAGCTGTGTGCACTGGCCCTAATTTCTAGAAGAGTTTCTGTGATTCTTCCTTGTTTCATTTCATGGTGGACAGTTGGCCATTTAATTCTGTTTGCACAAAGTTATTTATTCAGTGGGAGGCATGAGGGCCATTTGGAAAGGTCCTGGGGCAAAGACTGCACGTGGACTGTAAAGAACTTCACACCTGCCAGGTGACTCACACACCCACACATCTCATGATTTTTCATTGCCGGTGATGTATGGGTTACAACCATCTGCTCAGCTTATATCCAGGCAGCAGTTCACAGTTATGAGTGGCCTGAAGCCAGTGAGTGCTGAGAGAAGGTCTATGCTCTTCAAGGTCATGCCGGGGAAGCCAAGATGACAGATGTTGACAGAGCTCTCTGAGAAGGAAAATAGGCTTTCCACAGCTGCGGAAACCCTCCACTCCCAGCCATGGGTGGCACTTGCTAAGCAAGGCTGGTTTTTAATTAAAAATTTCAATTATAATTCCGTAATTGAAAATAGAAAAGAACATATTGGGCCGTATTTAATTCAAAACAGCCAAACCACAGCAAGCATGGCTTACTCTCATTTCTCAGGGGGAGACCATGCATTGGACCCAGTCCAGTAGGAAAACGGTAAACATCTTGATACACAAAGGTATTTTGGGGGCAGGGATGGAAAAAACAATAACATGCAAATGCTTCATTTAATTATAAGAGCAATACACACTCACTATAAAAACAACCACAAACAAAGCAAGAAAGAGCGAGAGGAGAAACAGAACCCAAGTCTCCATAGATGTGTATAAATACTCCTACCAGGGTCTCCCCTTCTGAAAGGAGGAGTCAGCGTTCTTCTCTCTCTTGACCCTACTATGTGAAATAAATCCCTCCACATTTCAAATACAAAAGACTGAATGGTGGAGAGAGGTGATGTGTTGGTTGGGACCCGTGGTGCCTGATGGTGGACGCAGAATGAGTGCCCTAGGTTTCCTTTCTGCCGTACGCATCTGATACTGGATAACGGAGAAGCCTGTACCCACAAGTGCTGCTTAACACAGGGGGAGAAAGTGCTGTAAGAAAACTTGCTCCACACAGCCACAGGGTCAGGGGAAGGGTACCCTAGCAAGATAGAAACTTTCATAAATCAGCCTCTCTACTGGACACCACAGGAAAACCTGTGGATGCAGCTTACTTCTCTTCCAACAAAAAATCCTGTGGCGATCTGGATGTTCACTTGTTCTGTAAAGAGGTGTACTCCATTTTGGGTCTGGTGGTGAAGGGACGTCAGGGAAGAAGACCAAGATGCCACCCTCTGAACAATGATGTGGTCCCACCTACAGTGTCGGCAGAGACAGGAGCCCTGTGCCCAGAAGAGAGCCTCCCATCTCCTCCTATGGTAGCTGTGACGGCATAAACCAAGACATTCATCCTTACCAGCAAACTATGCCACTCACAGTGTCAGCCTGTTGGAGCCGGGAGTGCCACACCCAATACCCAGTGATAATTAAAAAAAGTCATCAACCACACTCAGGGCCGGGGAGACCTCAGAATAAAAAAGAGAATATTCACTCATGTCTCCTCTGCTATGAGAGGTGGGGGAATTCACCGTGAAGCACTGTTCAGAGCTGTGTGAAGGTGTGAACAAACTTGAAACAAAACAGCAGCAACAACAAAATGGAAGTCTCAGAAAACAGAGTCTAAGGAAAGAGTCAGGAGATTTAAAACAGGATAAAGATGAAGATTTTAGAAGTGAAAAAATACGGAAAGCAGATTGCCCCCTCCCTGCGAAAAACAACCCCCAAACCAACGTCAAACTGACTGCAGGGTCTTAAAGAAGTGTGTAGAGAGAAGGAGCCCTGAAAAATGTGGGACGTGGAGATTTCCCAGTGTGAATGACACAGGGGACAATGAATTGACCCGTATCTCTGAGACCATAACAAAAGATTCTACAGGCATGCTGCAGAGGGGAAGAGAATTCCACTGGGATGAAGAGCTACTCAAATGTGCTAAAAATTTAACAAGTTGGCAAAAGATGGAGATCTTCATATTCGAGAAGCTGAGCAGAGCCCAAACGGGATACAGACGAGATGGTCTACGAGTCAGTCACATGCCTACACATCGGGGACAAGGTGAACACTGGAGAGCAGGTTGAAGTCCCACCTTAGCCACCAGGGAGAAACAGCAATGAAGGAAGGACATCTCAGAACTTGGCAAAACCAGAGGAAGTGGCAGAAACCTATTCAAATGCTCAGAAAAACCATCAACCCAGAATTCTATTGTAGGTGAATTCCCTGGAAAATAATTCCAGAGCAAACCGAAACTTCGTCAAGATTTAGTGGTCAGAAGGCAAGGGCTCCCTGTTGGTTTTTCTCTTACCCTAGCCCCATGTTGGAACGCCAAAATGCTGTTGGTTGTTTTTGCTCTTTATTCTTTTGGCTCTTTCAGAGGCCCCCGCCACCCAGCTCCCAAATAAGTTACACACGGAGGTTTATTCTTAATTATAAATGCTCAGCCATATAATTTATAAACGTGGCTTGTTTCTTGCAAGCTTTTCATAACTTAAATTAACCCATCTGTCTTTTGCCCCTTGGCTTTTATCTTTCTTTATTTCTGTATACCTTTCCTTCTTACTCTGTTGCTGGTTGTATGGCTGGGTGGCTGACCCCTGATGTCCTCCTCTCCTTGTTCGTATTCCTTCTTCTTCTTCCTCCTCTCCCAGATTTCTCCTTCTACTAATTCTTTTTGCCTGCCAGCCCCACATATCCTTTTTTCAAACCTTGCTATTGGCCATTCAGTTCTAGACAGGCACAGGAACACAGCTTCATAGAGTTAAACAAACGCAGCGTAAACAAAAGTAACACACCTTAAAACGATATTGTACAACAGCTCCCAAGGTCTCACTGCTCACTGAGGAACTATAGACAGTTATGGTTGCTGGCGAAGAGGCTTTTTCTTGAGTGGTGTAGCCACTGGTAAGGCACTCATGCGCCTGTGAATATTTCCTCACCCCTGCTCCTGTAAGTATAAAAGAAGCAAGGGGATTGTGCTGGTTAGGTTTTTGTTGTTGTTTGTTTGTCTTTATTTTGTTAACTTGACACAAACTGGAGTCATCTGGGAAGAGGGACTCTCCGATGAGAAAATGCTTCTGTCACATTGACTTGTAGGCAAGTCTGTGGGACATTTTCTTTATTAATGATTGACATGGGGCCCAGCCTACTTGGGGGCAGTTCCATTTTTGAGCAGGCGGTCCTGGGGCATATGAAAGCAAACTGAGCAAACTACAGAGAATAAGCCAGTAAGTAGATTCCTCTATGGCCTCTGCTTCAGTTCCTGCCTCCAGCTTCCTGCCTGGAGTTCTTGCCCTGACTTCCCTCAATGAAACTGAAAAAAAAAAAATGGAACTGAATGAAAAATGAGGACATGGCTGCTCCTAGGTATGGTTGAGGAGGTTTATTGCAGAGATGAGGGGGAAAATAGCCAGAGGCATCTGGGAGGGTCCAGACCAGTGGTTCTCAACCTTCCTAATGCTGTGACCCTTTAATACAGTTCCTCATGTTGTGGCGACTCCTAGCCATAACATTACTTTGTTGCTTCTCCATGACTGTAATTTTGCTACTGTTATGAATTGTATGCATTGTAAATGTCTGATAGACAGGATATCTGATATGCAGCCTCCACAGGTTACAGACCGCTGGTGCAGACTGAGGCAGGCGAGCCGACTGACCTGGGCCATGAGAGGAGAAAGAGGATTGGAGAGAGTGAGAGAGGATGAGAAGAGAGAGGAAACCAAGAGAGCTTGCGGACCCAAGGGCTGAGGTTATAGAGGGAAGAAAAGCTGGTAGGGGACAGGGTGAGAAGAGCTGGGAGGAACTCTGGGCACTGAGTGATACTAGGAGACCTAGTCAGCATCCCTTTGATATGTTCATAGACTCCCCAGTTAACCCTTTGTCCTGAGTTTCTTGGAGACCCAACAGGGAGCGCAAGCCAAACACACCTTTTCCTCTCCAAGTTACTTTGGGTCAATGTTTCCTCATAGAACTGGGAAACAAACTAAGATATAGATATTTAGGAAGAGAAAAAGGGCCATCGAGAGTGGGAGGGGGACAAGGTAGTTACCTGGGAAGAGGGACTCTCAACTGAGAAAATGCCCCCATAAGAATGACCTAGAGACAAGTCTGTGGGGCATTTTCTTCCTTAATGATTGAAGTGGGAAGGCCTGGCTCACGGTGGATGATGACACCCCTGAGCAGATGGCCCTAAGTGGTACCAGAAAGCAGGCTGAGCAAGCCACGAGGAGCAAGCCAGTAAGCTGTTTCCTCCATGGCCTCTGCTTCAGTTCCTGCCTTCAGGCCCCACCTTGAGTTTGTGACTTGATTTCCCTCACTGATGGAGTTCAGGGATCTAAGAGTTAGAAGCTGAAATGAACCCTTTCCCCTTCAAATTACTTTTTGTCATGGTGTTTCATCACAGTAATAGAAATCCTTACTAAGACGGGAGGGATAGTGTGACTGCCACATTCAACGACCCAATTCAGCTCTGAGCTACCACCGCCCTGCAACGTCATCAGTTTTATTCTTGGCTAAAATCCAGAAATGTTCTTTGGTGTTTGGCAGCCTCATCCTTGCTAGAGACCAAAGATATCAAGTGTTTTGGGTCTCCTGATCTTCGATCTGGAGATTCTAGGGTGACATCTTTAGAGGGTGCATGTTAAAGAAACAGTGAAGGACTGTGAAGAGAAAGCTCCCAATGGTCAAGAAAATAGATTCTCTGGTCTGGGTGGAGCCCTAGCATTCCAGTCAGACAGGGTCAATCTCCTACTCAAGGGACACCCCAGGACCACACCTAGAAAGCCAGATTCACCTTACGACATGCTAAAGAGATAGATGGAATGATTAATTCTTGTTACAAGGGTTTAGAGAATCATTGAGACCAAATAATCTCTGGCCACTAATCATAATGATACTTTAGTATTGCTAGAGACTTCAGAAAGCCACCATATGTTGGCTGAGTTTGAAGGAAAATAAATGAAAATGTATAAAGAGGAGGGAATTGTGAACACTTTTTTTCTGTCAAAAGTAGCCAGCCTGTGTAGGGCCAATATTTCATAAATCTCCCCCATTTCCTAAAACTTCATGCAAAGGAATTAAAATCTTCTAATGTCCCCCACCCTGTAAAACATTTATTTACAAAAGGCCTCAATGCCTTCCAGGAACTTGATGGTATGTGAGTGGCCAACTCCTTCCCCCTTTCCTCAATTTCCTTTGCCCAAATTCTTTTAAAATTAGCTAATCTCAAAAGATGGCAAGGTCAGACCCTAGCCAATGAGGAAAAGACACAGTAATGACCTGCATTAGAATGACATCAAACAAACTTCCTGCCCAGTGTGCTTGCTTTCCCGATTTGAGCCAAGACTCACCATTTTCTAAAGAAAAAATTGTCTTGTCCAATTACTTTCACTTTGTTCATGTGTTTGTGTAAAACCAAGAATATTTGTTTCTAACAATAAGATCAAAGCACATGCATGAAAATGTTATATAAAAAGTAAACATTGTATATAATAATATATGCTATATTATATTAGCATATATACAATATATGCCAATAAAAAACTTTAAAAAGTCCCCATGCAGGTCAGTTTGGTCAACTTATATAAGCATGAGTAATCATGATTAATTGGTTTTATGGAAATGAGGGCAGCCTGACTGATTTGCATTATGGGTGGCAGTTCATGTCAGATCCAGGCAGTGAACAAGACTTTCTGGAAGCTGTTTAACATGGTACAGGAACATGTGTGCCTCTATGTAGTGGTTTGAATGAGAATCGCCCCCATAGGCCCACAGGGAGTGGTTCTGTTGGGAGGTGTGGCCTTGTTGGAGGAAGTATGTCACTGGGGTGGGCTTTGAGGTTTCAGATGCTCAAGCCAGGCCCAGTGTCACTCGCTCTTCCTGTAAATCTGGATGTAGAACTCTCAGATACCTCTCCAGCACCATGTCTGCCTGCCTGCCACCATGCTTCCCATCATGCTGACAATAGACCAAATCTATGAGCTGTAAGGCAGCCCCACTTAAGTGCTTTCCTTTATAAGAGTTGACATGGTCATGGTGTTTCATCTCAGTAATAAATTCTTAAGACACTGGTCAATGTTTGGTCTGCTGTGTGTGCTTCTTCTGGGAACCTGGAGTGACTCTACAATCATGCTGTCGGGATGCACTGGATTTTAGACCTAGTTGGCCACTTGAGACACTTCATGGAAATCCAGTTTTTTTGAAGTTTGGTCAATGAGAATGTCTTCCAGCAATGAAGGGAAAACCAAGCATTCTCAATAAAGGGAAACCAAGACACACCACCCCCCTTCCTCCCAAAAAGGCTCATTGAGGTTCTCTAGAAAGGAAACAATAAAAGGTGGAACCAGGATCCAGGAACATCAGGGAGGAAGAACATATTATGCAATAAATCAACAAACTAACACCCCCCCCCCTCGCCACAACTAAATGCAATTAGAAAATAGTGGTTAACAAAATTAGTGGTTAATATGATACCAATATCTTCTTTTTTTGAATTTTCATTTAAAGATATTTTTATTACTATTACTATATGTCAACTGTAAATAGCATGTGTTTCATTATGAAAATTTCATATTTGTATATAAATTATTTTGGTAATACTCATGCTCCCTCCGTCCCCCACCGTTACCTTTTCTGGTCCTTCCTCTTCTCAGCCATCCTGGTTTCTACATTTATTTATTTATTTATCTATCTATCTATTCATTTATTCATTTTTCCAGTGAGTTTCATTAGTGTTATTTACAGGAGTGTGGGTGAGAGTTTATTTTCTGATGATTATTCTTGGCCACACACTGAGGATTATGTCTCTGCCCAATAAACCATTAACTGTGTATAAATATGAGTCCCTCCTCTTTCCAGGGTGTTGACAGAACTAAACTCAGGCAGAGCTTGTGTAGCATGTCAATCACAGCTGCTTTGGGTTCAAACATGCACAACCACGCCAGGCCTGGAAGTCAGCATTCCACACTGCTCCCCTGACCCCATCCCTTCCTCTGCTTCTTATGGCCTTTTTGCCTCGTTTTCCACAATGCTCTCCGTGCTCAGTACAGGATGATACAGATGTCCCATCTCTCACTTTGCATTCCACATCTCTGTACTTTGATCAATTATGAGTCTCTGAGGTCACTGCTGAGCGTGGTGAAAGCACTCTCTTTGATTGGAGCTGAGAGCAGCTGAAGAAAAATATGTAGCAACACAGCAATGTGTGAGATACTGAGGAGAGTCATATGCATGGGAAGGAAAGGACACAAAGGGAATTAAACTTTCCACATTCTACCTGCCCCAGTAGAATGACACTGGTGGATGCTGAAGGGACATAGATAGAGCCATCTATAGCATTAAACTGGGGCAACTGTTACAAAAGTCAAAGAAATGCGCTAAAATGCTGTGGATATTGCTCTGTATGCTGTATGAATGTGTAGCTCTGATTGGTTAATAAATAAAGTGCTGCCGGGCGGTGGTGGCGCACGTCTTTAATCCCAGCACTCGGGAGGCAGAGCCAGGCGGATCTCTGTGAGTTCGAGGCCAGCCTGGGCTACCAAGTGAGTTCCAGGAGAGGCGCAAAGCTACACAGAGAAACCCTGTCTCGAAAAAACCAAAAAAAAAAAAAAAATAAAATAAATAAATAAATAAATAAATAAAGTGCTGATTGGCCAGTAGCCAGGCAGGAAGTATAGGCAGGACAAAGAGAGAGGAGAATTCTGGGAACAGGAAGGCTGAGTCAGGAGACGCTGCCAGCCACTGCCATGAAAAGCAAGATGTAAAGATACTGTTAAGCCACGAGCCACGTGGCAAGGTATAGATTAATAGAAATGGGCTGAGTTTAAGTGTAATAGCTAGTCAGTGGCAGGCCTGAGCTAATGGCCGAGCAGTTTTAATTAATATAACCCTCTGTATGTTTACTTGAGTCTGAGCGGGACATAGGAAAACTTTCAGCTACACTAAAAAACACTGGATAATTTAGAACAGAATTGCCAAAAAATCAAGTCACACAAAGGAATCCAGGAGAGAGTAAGCAGAAATTTATAAACAGGCAAAAAGCACAAAACCAAACCAAACCGATGTTCTGTTCATTTGGAAAAAAACTCTATGATGTATGGTTGAATGAAAAATAAAAACAAGAGCCAGGCGGTGGTGGCACACACCTTTAATCCCAGCACTCAGGAGGCAGAGGCAGGCGGATCTCTGTGAGTTTGAGACCAGCCTGTGCTACAGAGTGAGTTCCAGGAAAGGCGCAAAGCTACACACAGAAACCCTGTCTCAAAAAAAACCAAAAAAAAAAAAAAAGAAAGAAAGAAAGAAAAAGAAAAACAATGGCTAGAATATCAGAGCACCATTCATAAGAAGAAGAGAAGTGCTTCCTCTCAGGAGTAACTTAGGAAACCTCCCAGTGACAGAGTCTAGACAGTGCTGAGGGTTCAGAAAATGCACACTGGGAGAAAACAGAAACAGGAATCTTACAGGATCTTGGTGAGGAAAAGTAATGGGATGCGTTAAAAGTGAACTTGGGGTAGCCTGGCATCAAGATCATCAGAGGATGGAGCCGAGATGATACAGAAAGTCTGACCGTGTGGCAAGTGACTGGACTAGCAATGCCTCCCTTATCTGCAAAGTAACTCATTGGTGTCCTGTGTCCAGTTGTTCCTCCAAACTGAGACCTTTCTCCTGGAGGGATACTTGAGATTTAAATAACACAACTTGCATGTCTCAGGAAGCTTTTGAAATTTAGAAGATTTGCAAGTCTCTCCCAAAGGTTACAGAACAGGGACAGATTCTAGGGAGAGGTGACTCTGGTTGGCTGAACTTCTTGCCCATTGTCCAGGGAGTCCAGGGATGCAGCTTTAGTGACTTATCACCCATGCTGGGGTGGCATTTTTGGTGATGCCACTGGCTTTCAGTCACCCATGTCCCGGTAAGTAACCTTTCAATGAACTCACTGGCTCACTAAGCTAGACTTCAGTGGGAGCATTTCTTTATTCTGTTATAGGGTCCCTGTCCAGGGTGAGAAGAAATTCCTTCACAGCTACTCAAAAAAAGTCTCGCAACAGTTGGTCTCCTCCACTGAGTTTCTTCCTTTCTACCCAAGCTGGCATTACAGAGCCAAGAGCCAGAGAAAGATGCCATAGTCCCTGAGCAAGAATTACCACAGGAAACATGGAGAGGGGGCTTTGAGAAGGGAGAGCAGAGCAGAAGGGACCGTGGAGAGCCACAGGTCAGAGAAAAGGGACTGAGTGAGAGCAGGATGAAATTCAGTGGTGGCTCCATGTTGGCCTGAGTCCTGGGGTTGAGACTGAGAAGAAACATACTCATGAGGTGGATGGGGCAGGAAGTTGAAGGAGCACAGGCCTGTAGGGCCAGTTTGTTTAGATAACAGGGAGCTGCTATTGATAGAATTGAGTCATCTCAATTCTAAAAACATGGCTGACTGGACATCCAGGAAACTGTGAGTCAGCACAAAGGCTAACACCAGATGGCTGGAGAACTCTAAACAGTGACATAATCTGTAACGTAACTATTTTTGACAGAGTACCAATTTTGTGTGGGCTGTATAAATATGGTCTTGAGATTAGGAGCCTGGAACCCTTGCCTCTGCTTCAGCAGCCTGCCTGTATGTGTTTGTCTGTGGGTCTGGGTAGGAACTGTATTATCTCCGGAGCATTCTGTGGCCCCCAAATACCGTGGAAAGCTATGATAGAATTTCTGGTGCTTTTGGAAGTCTTGGGGTAGAAAAAGAAGGCCGTGTCTATTGAGGCTTGTATTTGATAGGTAGGAAGAGCCTGAGGGCAATGTTCCTGTGTTCCATCAGCACTAGGCTGCAGAGATACAGAAAGAAAGAAGACACTGTGCCAGGTAATAAACACAGTGGAGCCCGGGGTAGGACTGAGTACCATCCCCCTCTCCCTGCAGGTGCCCAGCACTTTATGAGCTGCAAAGTGGATGGCATGAACCAGTGAGAGAAAGCCTAGCATTTGGGTTGGGGATAAAGAATAAGCTGGGGAAACTGAATTTTCCCAACTTCTGTAGAACTGATCCAATGCTCTGTCTGCAACATGGCTGGAACTTTAATTTCAGAGGCAGAAGAAAAGACATAGCTCTGATTTGTGGTGTGATTAGTGCATCCCCTCCAAACTCAATCCCCAAGTTGATGGTTCCCCTTCTGCATGTGAGGACGCAGCAGGAAGACACAACTGTGAACCAGGAAGCATCCCTCATCAGACACAACATCTGTCAGCGACTTGACCTTGGGATTCCGGGACTGTGGGACTCTGAGGAATATGTTTCTACTTTTTGTCTTGTGATGGTGATGGTCAAAGCTGGGGCCTTTCTCTGCCCACCTACAAGTGGGCGACACCCCAAGGCCCGTGGCATTTTTTCATTTTTTTATTTAAAGTTTTACTTATTTTTATGTTATGTGTACATGGAATTTGTCTGCATATATGTCTGTGTATAATGTGTATGCCTGAAGAGGGAATTGGATTCCCTGGAACTAGAGTTACAGGTGGTTGTGAGCTGCCATGTGGGTGCTGGGAATTGAACCTGGATCTTCTGCAAGATCAGCAAGTGCTCTCAGTTCCCAAACCATCTCTCCAGTTTATATTTTCTCCTTTTCTATTAGTGGTATTAATTACACATAATCATGGGTTTCGTTTGACAGTTCCAAACATGTGTATCATGCATTTTGGTCACATTCACCTCCACTGTCCTCACGTGTCCTTTTCCCAATCCTGTCCCCTTCCCCGTCCCAATGAGTCTCTGCAATGTTCTCATGTTGTTATTATTGTTACTCAAGGAGTTTCTTCTTTTTTTCACTTGTATTGAAAATAGACTTTTTCTCATATAATAGATCCTGATTATGGTTCCCCTCTTTCTGCTTTTCTCAGTCCCTCCCCACCTCCCCTCCTATTGAGATCCACCCCCTTTCTGTCTGTCATTAGAAAAAAAAAACAGGCTTCTGAGGGATAATAATAAAATAAAATATAAGGCAAAGCAAAAGCTAACACATTGGAATAGGACACACACACACACACACACACACACACACACACACACACACACACACACGAGAGAGAGAGAGAGAGAGAGAGAGAGAGAGAGAGAGAGAGAGAGAGAGAGAGAGAGAGCCCCAAAGGCACAAGAAACAGATATAGACACAGAGACCCACTCATTTGCACACTCAGGAATCCAAGAAAAACACTAAAGTGGAAGCCATAATATATACCTAAGGACCCGTGCAAGCCCTGTGCATGCTCCCTGAGTTCATTTGTGCATCCATACTGTTGATTTAGAGGTCCTTGTTTTCTTGGTGTCCTGCATTTCCTCTGGCTCTTACACTCTTTCTGCCTCCTCTTTCTCAGGATTCCCTGAGCCCCAAGGAGAGGGATTTAAGGTTGATTGTTCCAAGATCCCCCACTCTCTGCACATTGTCTGGCTGTGGGTCTCTGTATTTGTTCCCATCTGCTGCAGGAGGGTTTTCTCCGATGATGGCTGGGCAAGGCACTGATCTATGAGTATAGAAGAACGTCATTAGGAGTCATTTTATTGCTACATTTTATTTAGCAGAACAGCAATATTTGCTTTTACCCCAGGTCCCTGGGCTATCTAGCCTCAGGTTCTTGGTCACTCAAGTAGTGTTAGGTATGGGTTCCATCTTGTGGAATGGGCCTTAAGCCAAATCAGATATTGGTTGGTTACTCCTACAAGCTTTGTGCCACCACTGTACCAGCATATTTTGTGGGCAGGACACCATTGTAGATCAAAGGGTTTGTAGATGGCTTGGTGTTTATGTCTCTCCTCCAGTAGCATGCAGAGTACCTTCCTATATGCCAAATGCTAGCACTTAGGAGTAAAGGCTCTGTGTAGGCTCCAGCTTGACTTCTCCACGTTCAGTGAGTTATGTCGGCATAGGCGTTGTCTTCAACAATGGGGCCTTGCTGTCAGTTTGTGGTGAGCAATCTATAGTCTTAGCAACAGCTTGGGTTGTTTGGGGTTCCCATGGAACCCATTTGTCCAACAACTCAATTAGATGCAACCCATTGCCAGTACTGGAAGCTTCATTTGATGAGAAGAGATGTCCAGTTGGGGCTCTGTCTCCCTCATTATTTGGCGATTTTATTTAGATCACCTTCATATATGTATATATTTTAGGGAGCTTTTACTGTATTAGGTTTCCATGCTGCCCCTCAAATGGCCCTTAATTTTAGCTTTTCTCCCTGTATTCCCTCCCTCCCCCCTCTCTCCACCCCTCCTGTTCCGTTTTCTACTTTCCTTTCCTAAGGAGATCTATCTGCTCCCCCCTCATCCCTTACTCTATACCTAACCTCTGTGCTTCTGTGGATTGTAGTTTGGTTATCACTGACTTCACAGCTAATACCCACATGTAAACAAATGTCTATTTGTCTATTTTCTGGGTCTGGGCTACTTCACTCAGAATGATCTTTCATAGTTCCATCCATTTACCTCCTAATTTCATTTTTTAAAAAAATGTCTGAGTAATATTCCAGTGTGCATCACCAGGCCAGCATTTCCACTCTGTACTTTGTTTACCCATTGCATTGACAGAATTGGAGAATCAGAGACTTTCTTAGGAAATCTAGAACTTTCTATAGATTTCAGTGGAGGATTTGATATTTAGTACTAGAGTTGGAACAATCCTAAAACTCTTTTGCCTTGAGGAAAACCTTGCAAGTTCCAATCTTTTTGACTTATTTATACTCATCATTAGGAAATAGAAAAGATGAATCTCAGTGCATACAAGTTCCTGGGGGTATGAGGGACAAGACAGAGAAAGGAATTTTCTCTACCCTGCTTAAATTTTATTTGGAGACAGGGAGACCCTTCTGGGCATAATCATAGCATAGGTGACTAGGTAGTTCTGGGAGCCAGTACCACGAACCCCTGCCTTGATCACGTATCCCCTAGAACTGGTTCTCTGCACTGGGCTTTGCAGGCTACTGGTGTGTGACAGACTTTTCTCAGGGACACACACACACACACACACACACACACACACACACACACACACACACGCACACACCCCAGGAAAAAGAGAATCCATGGCAGATCAAAGTAATGATTGCACCGAAGTCCAGCTTGGTGAACCAGTGAGTTTTTTACTGGTGTCACTTATTGGGGTGTGAATGACATGTGCAGAAGCAGGGTTGTCTCAAAACAGCAGCTGCATCACTGCAAAGGCCACTCCAGCATAGGTGGTGACTCATGAAAGCTGTGGCCCCGGAGTTCTCTGCACAGCATGCAGGCAGCTCCACATCCTGAGGTCTCTTCTTAGTCGGACAGTCTCCCTTCCCTAGCCATCCTTGACTCCTTTTACTCCTCTTAGAGAATGAAGGGGGAGGGCTTAGAAAACTTCCAAGTTTCCAGTTTGACAGACATAAGTGGTTTTTGTTTGCTTGTTTTGTTTTGGACATCCTTAGTCTCACGAGCTTCCTCCTCCCTCCTGGAGGGAATATTTCAATTCAAAGCAAGCTGCTATGCACAAGCCTATTTTATCCCATTATTGTCTGTCCACTCTGTGGAGTTATTCTACATCCCCATCAGGTTGAGGTGAGCTGGGATTCCACTGTAGAAGAGGCTGTTTTCCTTCCTTATTGACTCTGGACTTGGCCGTCTACACATGCCATGCCTGAGTAGAAGTCCTGGAAGCCACTGCGTGGGTTATCCCTGTCTCTTACTATGTCATCTGTACAGGAGACCAGTGTGGGCCTCATAGGCACCTGTCAGCCTCAATCCTAGAGTGAAACTAAGTAACAAAAAAGGACTGAAGCCAAGCTGCTGCTTACTCAGTGCTCACATGCAAGGATCTTGTCATGTAGCAAGGAATGAAGAGTTTTAGTGGGCTAACCACTCAGCTTTCTTATGAAGTATTTTAAACAATACACCAAAACAGGAGGGAAAATGGAATGACATGCACGGCTCAACTGCAATGAAAGGGGATTGTAAAATAATAATAATAAAAAAGATAGGCATAAGACAATGTAAAAGACAATAGGTATTCATTGAAATGTATCCATAACTACTTTAGAATGTGAATGTCTGTAGACATAATTAAGAGACAAAGATTTTCACAAAGAAGGGATAGATCTTAAAAATATGCTGCTTAAAAGAACACACTAAAGAGACTTGAGAGCTGGCACAGTGGAGTAAGAGCGTCCCCCAGAACACACATAAAAGCTGGGCAAGTATGGTGGTTTACCTGCAATTCCAGCGTCAGGAAGCAGACACGGGGGACCCCTGGCCAAGATGGCTAGCTTAACTAGCCAAATCATCAAGCTCCAGGTCCAGCTAGAGACCTCATCTCAGGAAGGAAAAGTACAGAGAGATCAAGGAAGACACCTGACTTTAACCTCTGACCTCCACAGGTACACACACAGAGATATACAGACACATAGATACACACACTGTCACATAAACCTAGGCACACGTGAAAATACATATACGTGCTACAAACAGATGTAAAAAGCACAAGAAAACAGACAATCAAATAATAATAAAAAACTACTTAAAATACAATGATTCCGATGTATGGAAAGTAAAAAGATGGAGAAATGCCACAAGTAATCAGAAGAGAATGGAGTTGTTAGTGAAGGACACAGAAATGGGACTGTTATCCTGAGGAAAAAAGGGCAATGCATAATTATAGAGAGGTCGGTTCTCAAAGACAATGGGACAATCCTTAATGACATTCAAGACAGACAAGGTAGAACTGACGGATGTGCAAAAGAAATGGCGACACTCTCCACCCTCGTGGGAGACCGACACTCTTCTCTCAGGAATTGATGAGAAAGTGGGCAGAAAATCAGTAGGGATATAAATGGCCCACACTGCACCATCTGTCAACATGATCTAATTGGCATTTACGGAGTACATCGTGCAGTGGAAGGGGAATTCACATCCCCTCCAGCTCACACAGAGCCAAGGCAGATCACATTCTGGGCCATAAACATATCCAAACAAATCTCAAAGAGCAGCAATCACACGAAGCGTGATTTCACACCATAAGCAAACTAGAAAGAAGTCACAGAGAGACAGCAAATCCCCAAATATTTGAAAATCAAATAGTGCACTTCCAAGCAATCTATAGGTCAAAGATACTTCAAGATAAATTTCAAATGTGATTTGAATTAAATAAAATTGAGAATAGTGTATCAAATATAGGGGATGTACGTGAGTTAGTAATTTGAAGGAAATGTGTAAAGTGGAGTGTTACCACTGAACAAAGATAACTCAGACATTAAGCTTCCAACACAAACAACTAAAGAGATGGAGAGAGAGAGACAGAGAGAGACAGAGAGAGAGAGAGAGAGAGAGAGAGAGAGAGAGAGAGAGAGAGAGAGAGAGAGAGAGAAATAACACTCTCCCTAAGCCTAAAGAAAATAGAAGAGGAAATAATAAAAAGTGAGAATAGAGATCAAGGACATAGTAAATAAGAAAAACTAAAGAAATTCAATGAAAACCCGATCTGCACTCTGAAATGATCAAAAGAATCTAAATGTCCACTCGGCTTTTGAAAAACAAATGAAAGAGGGTACAAATGACTAATATCAGAATGAGACAGCTCTTTACTATTGATTGTGCTGACATTACAGGAATAACAAGGAATAAATATTATGAACAATGGGTAAGGACGGAGAGTAGAGAGGGAAAACGGGTGGATAAAAGGAGAGGGCTCCTGGGGCCTCAGAGCTTTGCAGCATCTTGACTTTAGTGGCGTTTGATAGCATTGTGGAGACGTTTTACAACACACACACACACACACACACACACACACACACACACACACACACACACAACACACACACACACACACACACACACACACACACACGTACAAGTAAAGCAAACAAATGGAAGTACAAGTAAACTCTGTGGCTGGTGGACTGTTGTAATGTCTGCATTCTGTGTGCTGCATCATACTCTACAGCTTTAAAATTTCACCATTTTAAAGAAGAACTCTAAAGAACTCAACAAGAGCACAAGGGGGATTTGCTCTGTTGTTTCTTATGGACCATGTGATTCTTTAATTTTCTCAATTAAAAAAGAAAAAAACTCATATAAACTTTATGTCAGTGAATCAGTTTGGTTTTATCATTGTGGTACTGATGATGTTTAGAACATTCTTTTAAAATATTGTGTAAGATGTCAATTAAAATTAAAGATCATTGGCATGAAAACATTCTACCTGACGTGAATATTTATAGATGCACTCTTCATAACAGATTCAAAGTAGAGTCAACCCAATATCCCTGCACATATGAATGGACAAGGAAGATGAGATACGGCAACACAGAAGATGGTATTTATTGACAAAAATAGAGCTAAGCACTGACACATGCTATGACATGTGAACTTTGGAAGCATTACCTGGAGTGAGACAGAGATCACTACAATGCGCAGTTTAGTCCTTTTACATGACCAAAGCCAGCACATCCACGAGACAGAACAGAAGTCAGTGTGCTGTGCAATGGCGATGTGGGAAGGGCAGTAACTACTAGTGAATATGGGGCTCTTTCGTAAGGTGGTGAAATTGGTCTGAACTTACACTATGGGAAGACATCCATAACCCTGTGGTGATATTAGGAACATAAAGTTGAAAATCACACATTACACTGTCTCATTATAGTCCTACTTTGTCTTATCAGGGTCTCCCTTGTCTCATCATGGTGTTTCCTTGACATATCACAGTGCTCTGCTATCTCATTACAGTGCCCCTCTGACACAACCTGGTGCTCCCCTGTCTTATCATAGTGCTCCGATGTCTCATCATAGTACTCTTCTCCAGTTGTGACACTCACCAATCACATTGTAGTACGTTCTTCTATCTCATCACAAGCCCCAATTTTCTATGGCAAAGCTCCTCTGTCATAGTGCAATCCTGCCACATTCCAGCATATCGATCCACTGTCAAACACAATACTACCTTATCCATCACAAAATTCAACCATTCTATCACCATATTCTTCTGTCCCCAAAGGATGCTCAAGCATTCCAACACTGTCTTCCTGTGTTCTATCACAATAATCCACTGTAAAAGTACAAATCTCTTCTATCCCACAATGATGCAGCAATGTTCTCCCATAAAACTTTGCTGTCCGTGACAGTTTTCCATGGGTCCATCACAATGTTGTCCTGCTACATTAATGGTATCGTTATCCATCACAGGATCACAGTGGGCCCCTGCCCTATCACAGTGACCCTGTGTCACATAACCATATCCCACTGTGCCTTCATAATGTTCCATTACCTCTTCAAAATGCCCCAACATACTATCACAATGCTTCTCTCTTACACAGTGATGGACTGCCCCATCACAGTTTTCCCTGTCCCTTCACAATGCCCCATTTCCCCATAAAAATGACTTACTGTCCCATCACAATGCCCCACTGTCCCATGATAATGCCGACTCGTCCATCTGCATGCCCAAGTGTCCCATCACAGTGGTCCCTGTTCCATCACAATGTCTATTATGCTGTCACTGTTCTCCACTGTCCCACTTCAGTGCTCCACTTTCCTATCAAAATACCTCACTGCCACATCACAGTGCTCTCTGCCCCATCACAGTACCCCACTGTAACATCACGATACCACAATATTCTAGTATAACACCTCTCTGTCCCATCATAATGCTCCACCGTCCTATAATTGGGTTCCATTTCCCATCACAGTGGGTTCTTGTCCATCACCGTGCTCCACATTCCCATCACCCTGCCCCATAGTCAAAGTTATTTTCACCACACTTCTCTCATTGTACCATCACTATGCCAAACTTCTCCATGACAATCACCCACAGTCCTGTCAGAGTGGTCCCTGTGCCATCACAAGGTCCTGTTGTCCCATCACAATGCTCCACTGTCACATCACTATGCTCCACTGCATCATCATAATGCCCAATGTCTTATCACAGTGCCCACTGTCTCATCACAATGCCCCACCATTCAGTCACAATGCCTCATGTTCCCAAGACAATTGAACACTATCCAATCAAAATGCCTCACTGTCCTGTCATTATGCCCTAATGTCCTTTCACAGTAACTGTTTGTCCCATCACATTGTCCTATCCCCTCATCACAATGCCTTAATGTCCCATGACCATGTCTCACTGTCATATCACAATGCCCCATTTTCCCATAAAAATAACTCACTACCTTATCACTATGCTCCATTGTCCCATCCCGATGCCCCATTCTCGAATCACAGTGGTCTGTGTCCCATCATAATGTCCCATTGCCACATCAAATTGCTCCAATGTCCCATCACAATGTGCCAATGTACCTCATTGTCCCATCAAGCAGTCTCCTGTCCTATCACAATTCCCCAGTGTTCCATTTAAAAGGCATTTCCAAATGCCCCACTGTCCCAACACAATGCCTAGGGTACCATGGCAGTATCCCACTCTCTGCTTTCAAACCTCCACTGTCCTATCACCATAGACCCCAAACTGCCACAGTAGTCCTCTATCCATCGCAATAATCCACTTTCCCATCACATGCCCTATTGTGTCATTGCAGTGTCCCACTGTCCCATAGCAATGCTATTCTGTCTCATCATCTTAGTTCCCCTTCCACTCAGACTCATCATGCCTACCATGACAGCACCCCACTGTCCAAATCCTCCATTGTACCATCAAAGTATCTCTTTGGGCCATCTCAATTTCCTATTGTACCACCACAATGACCCTCTCTCCCCTCACAATGACCCACTGTCATATCACAGTGGTCCCTCTATCACAGTGCTCCACTGTTTCACCATAATGCTCTACTGTTTCATCACAATGCTGCAATGTCCCACCATTACGCCCCAATAGCCCATAAAAATGCTCCACTGTCCCATAAAATGTATCCCTGGCCCCATAAAATGTTCCTCTGTATGATTACAATTCTCAAGAGTCCCATGACCATGCCCAACTGTCTCATGACAACACCCAGTTGTACCATCAAAATGCCCAACTGTCCCATCACAATGGTCCCTGTCCTATCATTGTGTTCTATTCTGACATCACAGTGCTTGACAGTCATATCGCAATGCTCCAAGTAACCAACAAAATGCCTAATTGTCCCATCTCAGTAATGTCCTGTCCCATCACAATTACCAATAGTCCCATATGAATGCTCTCCCACTGTTCCATTACTGTGCCCCACAGTACTATCACAGGATCATATGATACCATTACTGTCTTAGTTAGTGTTTTATTGCTGTGATGAGACACCATGACCCCAATAACTCTCATGAAGGAAAACGTTTAGTTACATGTGGCTTGCAGTTCAGAGGTTTAGTCCGTTATTGTAATTGTGGGAAGCATGGCAGCAAGCAGGTAAACGTGGTACTGGAGAGGTAGCTGAGAGTTCTACATCTGTATCAGCAGACAGCAGGAAGAGTAAGTGAGCCACTGAACCTGGCTTGAGCTTCTGAAATCTCCAAGCCTAACCCCATGACACTCTTCTTCCAACAAGGCCACACCTACCCCAATCAGGCCACGTTTTCTAATAGTGCCACTTGATATGAGCCTATGGGAGCCAGTTTCATTCAAACTGCCACAATCAAAATGCTCCACTGTCCCATCACAATAATCCACTGTGCTATAAAAAATCCCAGTGTCTCATTACAGTGGTCCCCTGTCCCATCACAGTGCCCTGTTGTCCCACCTTCATGTCCTATTATACCAGCACAATGCCCCACTTTCCCATCACTGTGACCCACTCTCCCACTGTGATGCTCCCTGTCCCATCACAGTTTTGTACTGTCTCATCACAAGCCTTCATGATCCATCACAATATTCCCTGTCCCAACACAATGCCCTACTGTCTCACCACCAAGTCCCACTGTTTCATCACAATGCCTCACTGTCTGATATAAATGTCTACTCTCCCATCACAATGGCCCCTTGTCTCATCATAATGCCCCATGGTCCTATCTCAATTCCTCATTTGTGGTGGTTGGAATAAAAATAGTCCCCATAGGCTCATGTATTTGAATGTTTGTTTCCTATCTGGGGACTGTTTAGGAATGGGAGTTGTGGCCTTGTTGCAGGAGGTATGTCACTGGGGGTGAGATCTGAGGTTTCAAAAGTCCATGCCAGGCCCAGTCTTTCTCTCTGCCCCCTGCCTGCACATCAGCTTCTGCCCCAGTGCCATGCCTCTCTGCTGCCACAATCCCCTACCATGATCATGGACTAACTCTTTGAAATAGTAAGCAAGCCCCCAGTTAAATGCTTCTTCTATAAGTTTCCATGGCCATGATATTTTGTTATGACAATAAAACATTAATTAAATAGAAGGTGGTACTAAGGACTGGGGTATTGGTGTGACAGGCCTGACCATGTTGTTAGAGAAATACAGAAGACATTGGGACTCTTGATTAGAAAAGCAATTGAGTATTTTAAGCAGGGCTTGATGAACCACCCTAATAGAAGCATGAAGACAGTAGTGGTTAGGGCAATTTGGCTATGAAGGCCTTGTTAAGAGATTTCAGAGGGGAAGAATATTAGCACCGGCTAAAAGACCATTCTTGTGATATTTTGGCTAAGAATATGGCTGCTTTCCTTGTTCAAAATATCTGTTGGAGGTTAAATTGAAGAGATTTGGATTAATGTCTTGGCAGAGGAGATTTCAAGACAGCCTGATATGGATTGTGTTATCTGGTTATTAGTAATCACTCTTATGCAGGTTTACTATGAAAAAAAGAGCAAGTAGGACCAAAAGAAACACAAACTGCACTATTTGAGGAGAAAAGGAGCATCAGGAAATATAATGTTGGAGGCAATCCTTGTCCTCAAAGAGATGAGAAGTTTAAAGAAAGGCCCTGATGCTAAATGGAATAAAGGGAGTGGTGTCCTTAAGGCAAGATCTCACCAAGCTAAACTTCCCACTTGTGGAAAATAAAGCTTCCATAACAAAGGAAAGCATCAATAAATTATTCAAATGTGAGTCATGGAGGAAGGGCAGGTTCCAACCCCAGCAGACAGCAAAACTTGGCAGCTTTAGCCATATGGTTCTGTCCTTATCAAGGAAGATACAGCTGTTGAGGGGTTACAGAATCATCCTCTGGGACCAGGCATGTGGCAAGGGAGTCCCTGATGGAGACACATTGTGTGAGCTATGAAGGCAAAGCCTGGTTTGTGTTGGAGACCTCAAGATGTTGGAGATACCATATCTGTGGGATACCTGCCAAGGATAGCTCCAGAAAGGGTATGGAACCATCCCAAGAGAGAGAAATGTGTTGTCAACAAAGCTAAAAGTGGGAGATTAGAAGAGCCATCTAAGACAAAATTTTGGAGTTTGTGCTGCTGGGTTTTGGTCTAGTTTTGATCCAGTATTTTCTCACTGGGTCCTCTTTCCTCCATTTTTGAAATGGTAACATATATTCTGTGCCTTGTATGTTGGAAGTATGTAATTTACTTTTTTTATTTTACAAGGGCTATAATTAAGATATTGCATTGAATCTCAGAAGAGACTTTAGATTTTTAAACAGTGTTGAGATGGTGACAGACTTATGGAGACCTTTGAATGCATTTTGCATTATGATATGATTACAAGTCTATGGGGCCCAGGGAATAGAATGTGATTGAATGATACAGTCACAATTATACAGTCACAATACTCCACAGTCCCATCATAATGTTCTTCTTTTCCATCAGCTTAGTTCTCTGTCCAATCATAGTTGTGCTCTGTCCCATCACAATGCCCCCACAGCACAGTACCATCAAAATGTCACACTGTCATATCACAATGTCCCACAGTCCCATGAATGTGGCCCATGGTCCCATCACAATATCCCAGTGTCTCATCACAATTCACAATAGTGTCATCAGAATGCCACACTCTACCATTACAATGTCCTACTGTCCCATAAAAATCATCCACCGTACCATCACAGTGATCCCATGTTCTACCATAATGACCCACTTTTCTATAAGAATGCTTCCAATGACAGTTGCATACTGTCCCATCAAAATTCTTCATTGTCCCATCATAGTGGTCCCCTGTCTCATCACAATGTTCTACAGTTTCATCAGAATGCCTCCATAGTCTCAGACTACCACCACAGTAGTCTCCTATGCCATAACAGTGGTCCCATGTCCAAACAAAGCAGTTCCTTGTCCAATTAAATTTTCTCTACTGTCTCATCACAATGCCCCTATGTTCCATGACAATACCTCACTGACTCATAATAAAGTCGCACTGTTTCATCACAGTGGTAACCTGTCACATCACTATGATCCCCTTTATCACATCACAGTGCTCCACTGTGCAATCACAATGTCCCACTCTCCCATCACAATGCCCCACTGTCCAATCACAATATTCCACTCTTCCATCACAATTATCCCATTTCCTATCACAGTGTCCACTGTCTCATCACGATGTCCCATTTATCCATAACAGTTTTCCATTGTTTAGCCATAATGGTTCCTGTCTCACCACCACACTTCCACTATCCCATCACAATGCCTGTTATGCCATCATGATGCCCATTGTCTCATGACGATGCCTGTCCCATTACAGAGCTCTACTTTCCCATTATAAAGTTACACTGTCCCACTACAGAGACCCCCACTCCCATCACAATTCTCTGTTGTCCCAATTCAATGATCCTCTTCCCCATTACTATAGTCCATGTCAAATCACTCTGGTTATCTGTCCCATCACAGTGCTTCACTGTCCCAATCTATTGCCCAACTGTTCCATCACAACAGAGCAATCTGCCAGCCTAATGCCCACAGTGATTTCATTTTGACCCCATAAAAATGGTCCACTTTCCCATCATATTGGTTTCACATCACGTCACAATGCCCAACTATTCCACCACAATACCCCATCTTCCCATCACAGTTCTTCATTTTCCTGTCACAGTGGTTTTCTGTCTTATCACCACTATCCATTGTCCCATAACAATGACTGACTGTTTCATCACTTTGGCTACTATGCCATCATAATTCCTACTTTTCCATAACAATATCCCACAGTCCCATCACTATGCCCCATTGTTCTATTACAATATCCAATTGACCCATCACATTCCCTCACTGTCCAATCATAGCATCCCACTGTCCCCATTGTCCCTTCATAATGTGCCACATAGATATCACAATGAATCACTGTCCCATGACAATGTTCTACTGTCCTATAACCATGCTCCAATGTCTCATAACAATTCTCAATTTTTTCTATCATAGTGGTTCCCTGTCTTATCACCATTCTCCACTGTCCCAGCACAATGCAGGCTGTCATATTGCAATGCCCAACATGACAAGATAATGCTCATTGTCTTATCACTATGCCTCACCTCCCATCACAGTGCTCCACTGTCCCACAGTGTCCAAATGTTCCACCACAACACTGCAATCTGCCATCAAAATACCACACTGTCCTGTAAAAATGCTCAAGTGTCCCATCATAGTAGGACCATATACTATAATAATGGCCCATTTTCAATTATAATGACCATTTTTCCATCATAATGCCACTCTGGCCCATCACAATTATCTATTATCTCATCACAGTGGTCAAGTATCTTATCACAATGTGTAGGTGGAATTTTCCTGTCCTAACTGCCTGCTCCCAAATAACCACACAAAAGCTTAATATTAATTACAAATGCTTGGCCAATAGCTCAGGCTTATTACTAACTAGTTCTTACAACTTAACCCATTTCTATCAATCTATGTGCTGCCCAAGGCTTGTGGCTTTTACCCCTCTCCCATTTTATGTGTCTGACTTGTTCTACTTTTAACTGGTGATTCCTCTGACTCCACTCTTCTTCCTCCCAGCATTATCCTAGTCTGGCTTTCCTGCCTGACCTTGTTCTGTTCAGCTACTAGCCAGTCAGCTTCTTTATTAAACCAATCACAGCAACATATATTAACATAGTATAAAGGAACATTTCACAACAACAATGCCCCACTATTCCATCATAATGTACCACTGTCCCACAACAAATCTCCATTTTCCGCCATGGTGGTTCTCTTTCTCCTAACCATGCTCCACTGTCCCATCATAATGCCTCACTGTTTTATTACTATGTCAACTGTATCATAATAAAGCCCATTTTTTATCATAATGCCTCAGTGTCTCATCACTATGCTGTCGCGTCATAATGGCCCAGTGTCCATCACAATGCCTCTCTATTGAATGATAATTTGCTCTGCCATAATGATCACCTAGACATTACAATTCCCCATTGTTCCATCATAATTTCCCACTGTTCCATCATAATACTGCACTGTCCCATCACAAGGCACCACTGTTTTATCACAATTTTCTACTGTCCCATCACAGTAGATCTTGTTCCATCACAATTCTTCACTGTCCCATCACAATGCCCTGCTGTTCAATCACAATGCCCAATATCCCAAGACAATTCCCTATTGTCCCATCACAATGCCCCATTGATCCATACAAGACACCACTGTCTTATCAGAGTGTTTCTTTGGCCTATCACAATGACCTACTGTCCCATCATGATGCTTCAATGTCCCATCAAAATGCACCACTATCTCCTGACAATGACAGTTGTTATTGAAACATCACTATGTCCTGCTGTCCCATGACAGTGGTCTATTTGCCATCACAATGGCCCACTGGTCCATCACAATTCTTCACTGTCCAACCCCAGTAACTCCATATGTTATCATTCCATAAGAATGTGCCACTGACCTATCAGTGGTTCCTTGCTCCATCACAATGCCCCACTGTACCATCACAATTATCCATTTTCCATCATGATAGTCCTCTGAATCACCAACATGCTTCACTGTCATCACAATGCCTGTTTTTATCCCTGTAACCACTATGTCATCATAACGATCATTTTCACATCACAATGCCTCTTTGTCCCATCACAATGATACTCTGTCTCATAATTTCCCACTGTTCCAACATAATCCTCTCTGCCATCATCTTACTCTGACAATAATGGTCTTCTGTACCATAACAATGTCCCACTATTCTACTACAATGCTCCATTGTCCAACCACCTTAGAATCACAGTGGTCCTCTGTTCCATCACCAGAGTTGCATCACCTGTACAATCAAAGGTGTCCTCCCCATCATAGTGATCCCCTTTATTATCACAACAGCTCTCTTTCATGGTTGTGTACCACTCCTCCATCACAATGATCTCTTGTATCATCAAATTTCCCTTTGTCCAATCACAATGCCCCACTGTCCCATCACAATATCACACTGTCCAATTACACTGCCCAACTGTCACATCACAATGTCACCCTGTCCCATGACAGAGATCTACTGTTCCATCAAAATGCCTGAAAGTTTCATCATAACGTCACACCCTGCTATGATAATGCCCCACTGTCCAAAAAGATGTTCCATGGACCCATCACAGTGGTTCTATGTTTCATCACAATGACTCACATTTCTATCACATTGCTCCACTCCCCAATCACAATGCCACAATGTACCAGCACAATTCTTCGTTTTCTCACCACAGTCAGACCCTGTCTCATCACAGTTTTCTACAGTTCCATAAGAATGTCCCACTGACCTATCACAGTGGTCCCATGGCAACCAGAGTGATCTCCTGTCCAATCACAATTCTCTAGTGTCTCATCACAGTATCTTCTGATCTATCACAGTGCTTCACTGTCCCATTACTGTTCCCCACTGATCTACCACAATGACCTCTGTTGTACCACAATGCCTCACTGATCCTTCACAATGTATCACTGTCCTATCACAGTGGTCCCATGGCCAATCACAATGTTCTCTTGTCCTATCACAATGTTCTACTGTCTCATGACAATGTTCCATTATTCAATGTAATGTCCTACTATCCTACCTCATTGGTCCCTGTCCTATAACTATGCTGCTGTACCGTCCCATCCACTATGTCATCAGTGTCTCATTCACCCATCAAAATTGCCCACTATGCCTTGACAATGGCCCACTGTCCCATGATAATGTACCACTGTCCCAATAGGTTCCTGTCCCATCGCAATGCCCCGTAGTCCATTCACAATGGATTCTCTTCCATTACAATGCCCCACTGGTCTGTTATAATGCTCTACTTCCCCAGCATAGTGTCCCACTGTTTAATGAAAATGTCACCTTGTCTTATCATAATGGTCCTCTTTCCCAACACGAGGACAGTGTCCCTTCAGAATGGCCCACTGTCCCACAAATATTATTCATTGTCTCTGCAAAGTGTTTCCATGTCATTACTAAATTGTATTGTCCTATCACAATGCTTGACTGCCCTAAAACTACACTCACCATGTCATCACAATTCCCATTATCCCATCACAATGTTTCACTATCCCGTCACAATATTGTAGTTGCCCCATCACATTTCTTTACTGTCTCAGCACAGTGGTCCTGTCATTCATCACAATGTCCACTATTCTATCATAATGCTCCTAGTTCTTATCATCTTAGTCCCTGCACAATCACAATGAATCTCTGTTCCATCACAGTGCTCTAATATCCCATCACATAGCCAAACTGTCCTTACACAGTTCACAATATTACAATCGGCCATTACAATGCCCCATTTCCCATAAAAATGCTCCACTGGCCCATGTCCCATGAGAATATTCCATTTTCATCGAAATGCCCCATTTTCCCATTACAGTGCCCTGCTGTTCCATCACTATTCTCCCCTCATAGTGATCCCATCTCTTTACCATGCTCTACTGTCACATTACAATGTCCGACTGTCCTATTGCACTATGCCATCATAATGTGCACTTTCCAATCACTTTGTCTCACTATCCCATCACAATGCTCAACTGTCCTATCATAGTGGTCCCCATCTCATCACAATGCAACACTGTCTGATCTTCCTAGTCCCTGTCTAATCAAAGTGATCCTCTGTCCCATCAAAATTCTCTGTCCCATGATCTTATTCCTCTGTTTAATTTCAGTTGCAATCTGTTCCATCATAATGCCCAGTTGTGCCCATAATGGCACATTACCCCACTGCTCATCACAATACCCTACTTTTTCATGACAATGTCCCACTGTCCCATCTCAATGGCCCCCTCTACCATCACAATGTCCCATTGTCCCATCAAAATATTCCACTGTTATATCACAATGCCTGACTGTTTCATCAAAATTCCACTCTGCCAAAACAATGATCCATTGTCCCATCACAGTGGTCCAATGTCCCATCATAATGACTCACCTTTTCATCACAATTCCCCACTGTCTAATCAAAATTCATACTATCTAATCACATTTCTTCACTACCTCATCATGGTAGTACCCAATCTCACCACATTTTTCTACAGTTCCATAAGAATGCCCAACTCTCTAATGACAGTTGTTCTCTGTCCCATAACAGTGGTCCTATTTCAAACAACAATTGTCCCATTTCTATCAAAATTCTCTACTGTCCCATCACAATGCCCTACTGTCCCAAAACAATATTCTACTGCTCCATCACTATGCCCCATATACCGTCACAATGACCCACTAAGACACCATATTAGCATGCCGTACAATCACAATGACCAACTGTTTCACAGTAATGCCCACTGTCTCACCAACATGACCCACTGATCCATCACAATGTCAATTGTCCTATCACAGTGGTATCCTGTCCTGTTCTTCCATAACAATGCTTCATTATCCCATCACAATGTCTCACTGTCCCTTCAACTTAGAACTGTGATAATCATTGTGATCCACATTCCCATCATAATGTTCCACTCTCTTACCAAAATGCTCATCTGTCCTCTGACCATAGTTCTCTGTCCAGTTACAGTTGTCCTGTCCCATTATAATGACCCACTGTCCCATCACAAATCAATGATGTCCCATCACAATATCCCATTGACATTACCTCACTGTCCAAATACAATGCCACATTGTCCCAAGGCAATGCCTCATTCTCCCATCATAATGCATTACTGTCTCATCACCTTAATCCTTTGTCCTATCACAATGCTCTGATGTCTCATCACAAAGCTTTTCTGTCCCATCATCTTAGTCTCTTGAAAAACCACACTGGTCCTTTCTCATCACAATGCTCCCCTATCCCATAATAATGCTCCTCTGTCCCATCACAATAGCTCCCTGTCCAATCACAGTTGTCTTTTCTCCTATCACTGTGGCCCACTGTCCCATCACAATGCACCTCTGTTCCATGAAAATGACCCACTGTTCCATTACAATGATCCATCCCCTCAACCATTATGACATTCCAATGTCCCATCACAATTACCCACTGTCCCATCACAAGGCCTGACTCTTTCATTGCAATGCCACATCTGCCATCACAGGGTCCTATTGTCCTATAAAAATGCTCTACTATACTCCTCATCACAATTCTCTTTTTTGTCTCATCACAAAGGTCCCCATCTCATCACTGTTGTTCCACAGCCCCATCAGAATTTCCTACAGTTCACTGACAGTGAGCTCCTGTCCAATCAATCACAGTGGTCAGATAACCAACTACAGTAGATCCTAGTCCCATCACAATTTTCACTGTCCCATCACAATGCCTCTTTGTCCTGACATAGTGCCTCACTGTCTTATAATTATGTCCCACCATGACAGTGGTTCCCTATTCATCATGTTTACTACTGTCCCATCTTAAAGCACCACTGTTTCATAACAAGACCCCTTGTCATATCATAATATCCCACTGACCATCATATGCCCCACTGTCTATCACAATGAACCACTGTCTCAAGACAACAAGCCATTGTCCCATCACAGTGTCTCATTGTCTCATCACGGTGAACCACGATCCCATCAGTGGACCTCTGGCCCATCAGTCAGCTCCACTGTCCCATCACAGTGCTACACTGCTATATCACAATGCTGCTCTCTCCCATCACAATGGCTGACTGTTCCATCACAGTGTTCTACTGTGCTTTCACAATGCCCATCCCTTCCATCACAATGCCTCATTGGCATATTACACTGCCCAGCTGTCCTATCACAATGACCCAGTGCGACATTACAATGTCCCACTGTTTCATCACAATGCTCCACTTTCCCACCACAATGCCCCATTGATAAAACATTCCACTCTTCCATCAGCGAGGTCCCCAATCTTTTTTTAAACTATGTTCTACTGTTATGTTACAGTTTCTGACAGTTTCATTACTATACCCACTTTTCCATTATTACGTCTCACTGTTCCTTCGCTATGCTCCACTGTCCCATCACAATGTTTGACTGTTCTATTATAGTGGTCCCATGTTTCATCACAATGCCACACTGTCCAAGAACAAGTCTCCTCAATCCCATGACTTTATTCCCTTTTTAATTTAAGTCAGCATCTGTCCCATCACAATGCCCAGTTGTGCCATCAGGAAGTCTCATTGTCCCATCATGATGCCCCACTGTCACATTGCAGTGTACCATTGTACAATCACATTACCTTAGCGTCACAATTCAGTGTCCTCTGACCCAACACAATGTTCTACTTTCCTATCAGAGTGACCTTCTGACCAATAAAAATATTACACTGTTCCATCACTATACTTCATTGTTCTATCACAATAACACACTGTTCTATCACAGTATCCAACTGTTACATCACCACATCTAAGAGTCCCGTGATAGGGTCCATTGTCCCATGACAGTGCCCAACTGTCCCATCAAAATGCCATAGTTTCATCACAACATCATACTCTGCCATGACAATGCCCCACTGTCTATTAAAATGCCTCACAATTTCATCACAGTGGTCCCATGTCACATCACAATGACCCACATTTCCATCACAAAATCCCACTATCCAATCACTGTGCTATACACCCCATCACAATTTTTCATTGTCCCATTATAGTGGTTCTCTATCTCATCAAAGTGGTCCATAGTTCTGTAAGACTATCCCACTGACGCCTGCCAGGGAAGCAGGTAGGCTAACTGCAGATCCTCACCTCTCTCTTCACTCCTCCAAGTTCTATGCCTCTGTCTCAGCCTTACCTCTGCAGCAGAATGCCTTGGGCAGCCTCACCCAACCTCATCTCCAGTAGATCCCACATATCTTCCCCTCCTAACATCCCTCCCCCAACTCTTTGCTTTATCTCACCTCCAACTGAAGCAAGCACTCCCTGTGAACACACAGGCCATTCTGGCCAGGAAAGGAGGTAAGCTAACTGCAGATCCTCACCTCTCCCTCCATTCCTCCAAGTCTAGTTCCCCAGTTCTCTCTCTCTCATCCACAGCTCTCTAGCAGACCTTCTGCTGTGCCTTACTCTCATTTTCTTCCTTCATTCCCAGGAGAATAATTAAGTAGATCATGGTGGAATATCTAGCTTTCCTCCCTCACGTGAAGCCCCACCACTATCCCCAGCTCATCCTCATTCCTAAGTCTCAGGTCCCAACACCCAGAAACATATTTGACCTGGAAACCCCAGTGGCCACACCTATCAAGACCCTTGAAAATTTTCCTACAGGCAACATATAGCCACCACACTCTCCTAAGAACCAGAGAGGAAACAAACCAAGGGACAAAACTCCCACCCTGCCCCTCAAAATAAGGCCAGATAGCAGCACTTAAATTACAACCTTCCCAGTCCCAGATGCCTAGATGCCAGTCTAAAAATACAACCAATAATAGCCAGGACAATTGTTAATCTCATCAAACGAGAGTAAAGACCACCACTCGAATTAGCCAAATTTATAGCAGACTTTATTATATGTGCACAATGTATCTGGTTTGGGGACTGCCTCTCCCTAAATGTGGGATTTGAGAAGTCAACCTTGAACATAGAAAAAGTAGGGCTTTTATAGCCCTCAAACTGCAAGGCTAGTGGGGTTCTAAGGGATGGGAGACTTCCAGAGAACCAGACAGGGCATCTCAAAATTATTTGGTAGAACATCTTATCTTATGAGGGTGGAGGTCAGGGTGGTACGGTCAGACTGTGAGTTCAATTCCATAGGTTGCAGATCATGTCAAATTCCAGAAATGGGTCAAGACATGGCCAAACTTTAGTTTTACAGAAAACAGGAATGAACTTATTTTGACCTTGTAACAAGATGCCTTCTAATATTAAGATGCAGTCAGGCTGGTCCAACACAGTATGTCTCCACCAGAGCCCAGCAACTCTACCAGAGCAGGCACTGAATATTCCAGCGTATTTGACTCACAAATAAAACCCCCTTAAAACAGATTTTATGAGTATGATAGAGGTCTTTAAAGAGGAAACAAATAAATCCTTAAAGAAATCTGTGAAAACACAAACAGTGTAAGGAAATGAATAAAACCATTTAAGACCTGAAAGTGGAAATAAAATCAATAAATAAAACCCAAATTTAGGGAACTCTAGATATGAAAAATTGAAGAACTCAGACACGTACTAGAGGCAAGCTTCACCAACATAATACAAGACATGGAAGAAAGAATCTCAAGCACTGAAGACACAATAGAATAAATAGATATATTAGTTAAAGAAAATGTTAACTATATTTTTTAAAAAAAATCTTGGCACAAAGAATCTAGAAAGTCTGAGATACTATGAAAAGACCAAGTCTAAGAATAATAGGAATAGAGGAAGGGGAAGAAACAGAAGTCAAAGGCACAGAAAATATTTTCAACAAAATCATAGAAGAAAATTTCCCTAATCTAAATAAGGAGATGCCTATCAAAATAACAAGAAGTATACAGAACACTAAACAGACTGGGCCAGAAAATAAAGTCCCCTTTGGCACATAATAATCACAGTGCCCCCATCTCCTATCACAGTGTTCCACTTTAATGAGCATTTTACCATTCCAATGAATGCTGTCCTATAACGATGTACCATTGTCCCATCACAGTGGTCGTCTATCCCTTTGCAATATCCCACTGTCCCATCACAATGATCCACCAGTCCATCACAAAGCTCTTCTGTCCCATCACAATGCCATACTATCCCATCAGGTTGGTCCCCTGTCCCATCACAGTGGTCTCCTGTACCATTGCAGCATTCTACATTTCATCATGTCCCATTGTCCTGTCTCTGTGGTCACCTGTACCACCCAGTGATCCTTTGTTCCATCATTCCATCACAATTCTCTGCTGTCCAATCTCGTCTCATTTTATTATCCCATTTTACCAATTTGCATCACAATGCCCTCTTGTCTGTCACAATGGTCCCCTGCTCCATCACGATGTTCCATTGTCCCATCATAGTTTTCTATACTGTACCATTACCATGCTCTTCTGTCCCATAACAATGCCTCAGTGTCCCATCACAGTGGTTCCATATCTCATTACAATGGTCTCCTGTCTCGCTACAATGGCCCTTTGTCCCATCAAAATGCTCCAATCTGCTTTCACCATGTTCTATTATTTTTACCACATGTTCTACTTTCACATCACAATTTATTTATCTCAACATAATAGTCTCCTGTCTCTTCACAATGCTTTACTATTTCATCATAGTGCCCCACTGTCCCATTATGTTGATCCCATGTCCCATCATAGTCTGGGTTCCCTTTTCCTTTTAAAATTCTCTACTGTTCCATCACAGTGCTCCACCTCTCATGATCATTTATGTTACATTACAGTGGTCTCCTCTCCTGCCTCATTGTTCTCTGTCCCGTCACAATGTTCCATTGTCCCATCACAATACCCACTGTCCCATCATAATTTACCACTATTTCATCATAATGCTCCACTGTCCAATCTCAATGCTCTACTCTTTCATCAAAGTGGTCCCCTGTCTCATCAGAATGTTCTGCTCTTCTATCACAATGCTCTACTGTCCCATCATAGTGATCCACTGTCCCATCATAATGATTCACTGTTCCATCACAGTGATCCACTGTCCTACCACAATGCTCCACTGTCCCATCATAGTGATCCACTGTCCCATCATAGTGATCCACTGTCCCATCATAATGGTCCACTGTTCCATCACAGTGATCCACTGTCCTACCACAATGCTCCACTGTCCCATCATAATGATCCACTGTCCTACCACAATGCTCCACTGTCCCATCATAATGATCCACTGTCCTACCACAATGCTCCTTTGTCCTATCACAATGCACTACTGTCCCATCACATTAGCCCCCATCACAGTGGTCCCCTATTCCATGACAGTGATTTATTGTCCCTTCTCAGTGCTCCACTTACCCATCACAATGCCCCATTGTCTCACCATGGTTCCTTGTCCCATCACAGTGGTGCCCTGTCTCACCATAATGTTCCACTCGCCAGTCACTATGACATATTACCCCATCACAATGCCCCACTGTCCCATCACAGTGTCTGACTGTTCTATCTCAAGGTCTCTGTCTCTTTACAATGTCCTGGTGTCACAATATTCCACTTTCCAACCACACTTCTCTACTTCCCCTGCCCTATCACAGTGCTCTATTATTCCATCACAGTGTCCCACTGTTCCATCATGGTGATCACCCGCACTATGTCAAATGTCTGATGTTCCACCACAGTGGTCCGTCGTTCCATGACAATGTTCCATTTTCTATTACAATGCCCCATTCTCCCATCACAATGCCTCACTGTCCCATCTCAATGTACCATTTCACCATCCGCACCACTTCCCCATCAAAGTGCTCCACCGTCCAGCACAGTGTTCCCCTGTACTATCGTGATGTCTAATTGTCCCATCATCATTCTCCCCTGTTCTGTCACAATGCCTCATTGTCTCATCATGGTGGTTTCTTGCTCCATCACAGTGTTCCTGTACCTCACCACAATGGCTCCCTTACCTATCTGAATGTTCCACTCTCCTATCATCATGTTCTATTGTTCTATCACAAAGCCCCATTGTAACTTCATAATGCTCATTGTCTCATCAAAATGCCTTACTCTCCCATCATAGTGGTCCCCTGTCTCGTTGAAATGTCCCATTGTCCTTTCACAATGTCCCACAACTATATCACAATAACTTAGTGTCTCATCACAATGCTCCATTGTCCCATACAATGCCCCAGTGTGTGTCATCATGACATCCCATGTCCCTTCACAGTCATCCTTCCCCCATCACAGTATTCCACTCTGCCATCACCGAGGGCTTCAAACTTTCTGAAGGGATTGTTCTAGGGAAAATGATTAGATGCACTTGGGTCTGTTTAAATGTTCATGAAAAATTATCTTCACATTATTGGCACATGTAATCAAGGGCAGTGGGGATCTTCCTTTTGGTGGTGCCTGGTTACAAGATGATTGTGTGGATTTCCAAGAAGAGAAGGTCTGTTGCCTGTGACATCTTCAAAGATGAACTGAATGAGTTCCCTACGCAGGAGCTGAGTTGAAGTCTAAGTTACACTGACCAGGGCAGAAATCATTATGTGAACCAATAGGTAAGGGTTAGTGGATCAGAGCACTGACTGCTGTAGTCCAGGAGTTTGGCTTCTCTGAGGGTAGTGTTAAGCTTCATGTAGAAAAGGTGGCCACCAGAGTTACAGACCTCTAATGCAGTTGCCCAGGTGTAGTCTCTAAGTTACAAACGCCATTGTCATGTGAAGGGACTGCTAACATTGGCCCTAAGAAGCCTGTGTGAGCATCATGGAACCTAGAGATGAGATTCTGCCCACTACCCTGTTTCAGAACAGAAGAGTGGAAAGTCAGAGGGGCCTTCCATGACCCAGCCAGTACCTACAGCACAACAGGGTCTTATCGCTGTCTGGAGGCTGGACAATGCTCTAGAAAGACATTTAATAACATCTTTCACAAAAACATAACATGAAACAGTCAAGACAAACAGTAACAAAACCCCAAAGGGCAGCAGGATACACTTGTTCAGAGAGGCTGGCTTCAAAGACCAGGCTCTGAGTGGCAGCTCTGAGAAACAGAATAGGTAGCTTGGAGCAGACAAACCCCTCCCACTTGAGGGCACAAAGAGGCCACAGTATGAGAGAAGAGTTAACAGCAAATGCACAAAGCCTGAGATCGATGCAGGACTCAGCAGAAAGCTTCCATCACATGCATCTTTTCTAGAATTAATCCCACTCTTGGAAAGCACACACCGTCAATGTCCACCTCTCTTCCTCGGTACCTTCTTCCATCCTCCCAAAAGGTGGCTCCCCATTTACCCACCAGTCTTGATGCAATGATTTTTGGAACCGCTCAGATAATTCTAGAATCTCTACTGCCACTCAGTTCCATGGCTGTCACACTACCTCTGCCTCCCATGACATGGGCTAAACTTTGCGTTATTATAGCGGAGCATCCCTTATTTACATTCTTGGACCAGAAGTCGTTTGCAGTGTTGCATTTACTGGTTGAGCATCACCAGATGTTTAAAGTGTGAGCCTTAGCCTTGGACACTTGAGCTATCTCTTCATCCCATGGCTGAGTAGCTCTAATCTGACAACCTGAACCTGAGATGCATCACGCTGGAATTCACAAAGTCTTGAATTTGGAATAATCTGAATAGCAGTTCTCAAACCCTGTAAACACGATTCAGACATCCTGTTCCCTGGCTGCATCCAAGCTAACTCTCTAGCACTTTCTCACAACCAATTGTATCTAGACTCTAGAGCAGTGGTTCTCAATCTTCCTAATGTCATGACCCCAAAATACAGTTCCTCATGTTATGGTGATCCCCAACCATAAAATTATCTTTGCTGCTACTTCATAACTATAATTTTGCTACTGTTATGAATTTTAATGTAAGCATCTGTGTTTTCTGATGGTCTTAGGTTACTCATGTGAAAGGGTTGTTCAACCCACAAAGGGGTTGTGACCCACAGGTTGAGAACAGCTGCTCTAGAGTGTAAGCTAGAGAGAGTCTCCCTGGTGCTTACTCTTTAACCAGCAGAAGAAAGTACAGGGAATGGGGAGACTTCCCTAAAGACAGGCGGGTTCTATATTGCTTTCACTCAGTGATCTCATTTGCTCACTCCTCCTTGTGCCTTGAACTCTCATGTGTCCAATCTGCCAATTCATTTAGGGCTTCTTTCTCATCGTTCAGAAGTATTTGGTACTTGTTGTGAGCACACAATTCCAAGAATGTAGTTGAACGCGCTTGTGTCTTTCTACAGTTCAGAATTAATTGAGTAACAATAAATTCTCAAGGCTTAGTGGTTTCAGTGACAGAAATTTGTCATATAATCCTTTGTTGGCAGCCTGGCTGAGGTGACTGTAGGTTCTCATATTCCAATATTAATCACAAAATATTAACTCATATCACACAGCATACTGTAAATACATATAGATATGTAGGTAAGTACATATGGGTTATAGAATGAATACATGCTAAGACGATAGCAGAAGAGATTAAGAGGTCACAGAAGTGGGCCAGGAAAGAGTCTGTATAGATAGGTCAATGAATCAGGACAGAGATGGAGGCAAGTTGCTGCTGCAGCTGCTGGAGCCAGGTTTGAGAGCAGAACTGCAGAGCTCTGCTGTGAGGCGAACAGAAGCAGTCAGGAGCAGGAAATTGTGGGTGAGGCCCAAGCAGGTGAACAGCTGGATAGGCAGCCTATGCCCCGTGTTAAACATAGACTCCATAGTATTACTTCATAGTGTCTAAAACAGTGTTTTTGGTTTGGGTTTAGGTTTTGATTGCAGCTTGTGCATTGACCTAGGAGACTCCATTTTATGAGCAGCCTTTACTCCATTTTGAGGGAGATGGATGATGCAAGGTCTCAGAGATGCAGAAACTGTCAGGTCCCACCTTCCAGTACAGACTGATACATATTCCTGGAAGTACAAAGGCAGCCACCCTATAACTTCATTGGGGTGAAGTGAGACTGGAGAGGCACATGTCCATATTAAAATTCTATCATGGAAAAACAAGCTCAAGAACTTACTGGGCATGGAAGACCAAGTACCAGATATGCCCCCTCCCTCACCTGGACCCCATAAAGTGACATATGCTTAATCCTGTGATGACATAATCCCACACCAACCTGCCATCTGATTCCTAGGTGTGTGGGTCAAGGACCAAGCACTTACTGAGTCAATTTGGTGCCCCACTGTTAATGCAGCCTACTTAAGAAAATGTTGAGTCACTTTCTCGAGAAGTTGTTTACTTCTTTTAACCCTGTGATGCTTGTAAATTTCAGGAGTTTCCTGAGCCTTGTAGATTTTATTTTCCAAGTCTTATGGCATTCTTCCCCGTGTCCAGGAAGGAAATGTTCCAATCTAGTAGAAATAGCTACACAACAGATAATAATCCACAGATGTTATGCTCCTTCACTTTCCATTCTACCACTTAGGTCTACACACACACACACACACACACACACACACACACACACACACACACACATACACACACACACATACCTACACACACCCCCACACACCTTTCTTGTCATGCAAGAATCTCAACTCCATGATAATATGACAAACTGTCATTCAATTGTGCAGAACAGTACTTGGCAAGTACTAGATAAACCATCAAGATTCCATGGAGCAATAAATGAGCGTATGAATTATTAAAGAGTTGTTTTCTATCACAGTGTTATAAAGACTGATAAAAAGGCTTTAGCGATGTCTTTAGTGAGACATGGTCCATATCACATCTTCTTTCCCCCCTGGAAAAAAAAATTCTATAGTGATTGGTTAATTTTAAAAATGAAGAGCTCCTGGGCAGGAGTGATGTGGGATGGAATTTCAAGTACACATCAGTCCTTGAGTAGCTGCCTGAGTTAATCCACAGCAAACATGAGCTGGAATGTTCACAAATGCAGCATATCACTTCCAGCCCTCTTAGGTGTCAAAAGAAGTCATCTGAAAGAGTGTGAGGAAGAATAGTGATAAGCTTTACTAGACACAGACCAACAATTGCTTACTGCCTGGAAATCATACAGAAAGTTACGGGTCACAGGTTTTAAGTTATTTTCTACCTCTTCTCCCACTAAAAAAAAGTACCTGGATGTGAATGAGAATCATGTCTCAGGATCCCTCAATATTTTCTACTTTATGAAAATTCTGCAAATGTTTGTTGTGACTATGCTTTCCCACAGAGTGCTATTGGCCTGGATGCTGCAGATGGAGTCCACACACTTGAGCCACATTGCTGTCTCCCAACACTTTATTCACTGTTTCTGAGGATTCCAGGCATTTCCAGCCCCTAGGATTTCTGTTTTCCTTTTCCTCTGCCAAACACTCGTCTCTCTTGTCTACCTGGTGTTCTTTTCCTTCTCTGGATGCCATCATCTGATTGAAGTGCTGCCCATCTCCTGGGTCCCACAGCTCTGTTCCCTGCCCCTACACCTGTAACAGGATCTTCTTATATATCATAACATCTTGGTCTTTTGTCAGTCACCAGAGGTTCTTCAAAAGTACATCTGGTATGAGTTGACTTCTTACTATGTTCACTTTTAAATTATTTAATTTTACTTTGATTTTCCTTTCCATAGATTCTTCCTTCCACACTTTACTAAAGTATAATTGATAAATAAACTTATATTTACTTATGATATAAGACATATGTCTTGATTATATGTATATATTGAGAAACAATTAAATAGTGCTGATAAACATATTCATTATCTCTCATACTTATTTATGGTAGTGAGAACACTTAAAATCTGCTCTCCTGGAATCTTTCAAATATACAATAGAGTGCTATTGGTTATAGCCATCATACATTACCTTAGGCCTCCAGAATTTAATTGCATTTTCTAAAATTTGGTTCGACTTGACTCCCTTTGACAGGCCTCTCCATAATCTACCCCCTTCTCAGCCCCTGGTGAGCATCCCTGTGTGGTCCACTATGTAGTTTGGCTTATTAATCTTTATATAGAAGTAAGATCCTGCAGTTCTTACCTGTGTCTGATTTACTTCACTTTGTATGGAACTCTCTCATTTCACCTGAGATGCAGGGAAGGATGAAAAGCCCTTTCTTCAATCAGGCTAGCTAACATTTCTCTACTGAACTGTCTTTATCTTGTCATCTGACATACAGATTTTATTTCCTGCGAACAGACACCCAGGAGCAGGATTGCTTGGTTGTGCTAGTTCTATTTTTAATTTTTTTTTAAATTCTGTTTTTCAAAATGATTGTGCTAATTTACATTCTTACCAATCAATGCCATATAACGCCAATTTACCTTCATACCAATGTCTTCTTCCTTTACTGTATTGTCACCAACATGCAACATTGGCTATCATTTTTTTGGTGTATTTCAGTGTGTGTGTGTGTGTGTGTGTGTGTGTGTGTGTGTGTGTGTGTGTTACATTCACATGTGTGTATGTGGATATGTGCACCTGAGCTTGTAAACAGAAGCCAAAGGAGAGGATATCCAGTGTCGTGGTTTCGCTCTCTGCCTTACTCATTTAATACAAGGTCTCCCATTGCACCTGGAGCTAAAGTGGCAGCAGATGGCACCAGTGATCTATCTGTCTCTGCTCCACAATCCTGGAGTTACAGGTGTGCTACACCTGACTTTTTACATGGGTGCTGGGGATCTGAACTCAGGTCATTATGCTCACACAGCAAATGCCTTTACCTCCCTGAGCCATCTCACATGACCCTCTTTGGTCTCTTTTCCTCTTGTATTGCCACCCAGATTCTGAGATCAAGTAAGTTCCACATCATCTGCTGAAACACAGACAGAGGTAGATTTAGCACATTCTATCCTAACTCCAGCCTGCATGTGAGGGGGATTTGAAAGTAGCCTTTTAATCTCTGGGCCTCAAACTTCTTCCTCTGCACATAGTAAGGATCAAAGTAGAAATCAATCTAAACTACAACGGGCAATGGTCATGCTATGGAGACCATTAATAATTTGATTATTTCTCTCCTGAATGTTCCCAGCCTGGCTACTGGCCAAGCAAAGACAGAAGCAAAATTACATGGCTGACAGCTCTGACCTTTGTCCAATTCGTTCCCATTGCATGTTCTCTCTTTATTATCCATTTGTTCAGACACCAAAGTCAGCAGTGTATCAGCTTTAAAATCAGACAGGAGGAAGGACCGCCTGCTTAATTGTTAGGTGAAGGGAGTTGCTTTAATTAATGGCCACTGTGCTTAGACAGCAGGTAACTATGTGAAAACACACGCACATATACATGACAGCTAGGAACAGCTGCTCCAACGGTGCAGCAGGATGAACCTCCAGGGGTTACCTGAACATTTGCAGCCCTTCCTGCGTTCACTGTCGTTGGTGTTTACATATACGTTGCATTGCTTCTGGAATTGCAGAGATAGTCGCTCACAATGGATTCCTTGGGACTCATTTTAAGGGAAATTCTATTAAATTCACCTACTATTCATTTACACGAAGAGTACTATTCTGTAGGAATGCTAATGTAATTTGGAGGTAATTTCACAAATTATGGCTTTAATGCTGCTAATGTCAGCATATCTCCACAAAACAAAGTGTGTTAACGCAAATACATTTGAAATACTGAACTATGGGAAATAGCTTCTGATTCCGAGCATCCTAGCTATGGATGCGCTGTGCTGGGACTAGGAGCAGGGCATTGTGGGAAGGCAAGATCTATGGCATAGGGTAGATCTGGAGAAGTGAGTCCCTGTCTGGTTGCCATTTGGTTGCTTGGAATCCCAGAACCACCATCTGTTCCACAGGGACTGTGAAGACAGGCTCACGTACCTGATGATATTTCACCCCACTGCTCTGGTGTCTAGAAAGTTAGGTCTTGATGGTTTCACAGCAAGCCCTCATGATGGTCTGCTGTTATTGGCAGCACATTCCCATTATAAAAAGGAAGCAACTCATTGATAGAAGCAAAAGTCTACGCAATATCCCAACTCAGGCTGCTGTTTCCTCTACCTTCAGGGAAGCCCGAGGCTCCCCTAACTCAGGTCATCCTCTCCTTATCCACTGTACCACTGAGATGGGCTTCCTTCTGTTCTCACTAGCTTCCAACAGGAAGGGAGAAGATAGCTTCCTCTCCCCCATATCTAGGACACACATCCTACCTGTGAACCCAACCGGACTATCACGGGAGACTTTATCTTATCATATTTTGTTTCCAGCTGGAATCCCAGAGTTTTGCAGGATACTCACCGGCATTCTGCCCTCAAATGCCTCCCAAGCCACGTGCCTCTCTGACTGACATTGTTTGTCGCCATTGCTCAGCAGAGGCTAGAGTAGAGAAATAACAGCAAAGCTGTGGAAAACAAGCATGTAATGTGGTCTGATGGACATGTCTGCAGCTAGTGCATTAGCTCAGCCTCAGCGAGGCCCCATTTGCAAAACCCCACAAATTAAATAAAGGGATGTGCAGATAAAATACCGAAGCGCCCACCAACCCTCAGCCCCAGGACTGGCTGCCTTGTAGCGTTGTGTAGATGTGAGCGGAGATGAGCATTCACCTTCAAGGGCTACAGGAACAGCCAAGGGCTCTCCTCTCCTTGGGTCATTCTCTAGAACTTTACCTGCCATTTCATGTGGCGCTCACTTGGCAACAAGCCAGTATTTACAGGGTACCTGCAGAATGCCTGGGTCTGGTCCATCCATGAGCAGTTTGAGCATTTGTCCCTTGTCGCCTGGGTGGGGGACCCATCTGAGCATCTTTTAGACCCGGGGAAGTTGAGACAGAACAAGCTGCCTTGTGACTCATGGGCTACCTGGTGGCAGGAGGTGGCTTTACTTTCAGTCAGTGTTGTGCTGTGTTTACCTCTCTTGGCAGGAAATGGGGAAGCTAGTCTCAAATCCCTCTTCTCAAGAACTGGAGGGGAATTTCTGACTGGCTGGGGAAGAAGGGGAAAAATATGGCCGCCGCCCACCTGAAGCTCTTGAATCCTACTGTTTGGCCTTTCTCAGCACCGACCTTGCTAGTGTCAATCAAATGCTCTACCCTCAATGCACCATGGGAAGACCCAAGTCAGCCTGGTGCTTTGGGATCGCTGGTTTCACTTGGTAGCTTCCATTCCAGCCTCCCTTCCAGCCTTTCTGAGCTTCCTGACTACATCTCGGTACCGGCCGTTGTCTGTGACCCTTTTCTCCTAATCAGTATTCATCTGCTGGTTGGATGCTGAAACTTGCCACGTCCACCAAGAGAGGGAGAAAGCACATCAGGAATAAGACAAACAACACTCACTGTCCGCACTTTAATATTTTAAGACACACAGTTGTTGGCCACCGCGATTGGAGGGTCTAATGACCCAAGACCCTCCTCAGTAAGGCAGGCACAGAGTATTCCCCAGGCCCTCGATTCTGGGTCCCAGTGTGGTTAGTGTTGACAGTTTTCATCCTGAGGATGAGGGGGAGTAGAGCACTGGATTCTTCAAGATGGGTTGTGACAGAGGAGGCTGACCATGTCTCGTCTCTTCCCATTTGCTCCTTGGTCTTCACCTGTAGAAATGTCCTTCTCAAATCACAGAGCCTGTGCTAAAATGACAATGTTCAGCAGTGTTTGGGAGAGAGAAATGATGGTGTAGTGGTGGCAAAGCAAATATGCAAAGGCCTCAATCTTTCACCCTAAACTGAGCCAGTTGGAGTGAGAATTAAGAGATTATTTTGAATGCAAAGCCTTTTCCGTCTCTACTCATGTTTGCCCTTGTGAGCAAAGCTGTGTGGCTCCCTTGAAGCAAAAAGTCTGCATTCTTGTCTAATAGAGATAAGATCATCCTCACTGTTCTGCAGGGCACACTGTAAACAATCAGACTCAAAGCTATGTGTGGTGAGCCTTGCCTGGAGCCCTGAGAGTAGGATGAGGTCCATCAGTCACAGAGGCATCCACATCCAGGAGTTCTTGGCTCTCCAGACTCATAGCTTTGGGGTCAGTTCCATCCAACATCCCTTTTATTTATTTATTTCTCTCTCTCTCTCTCTCTCTCTCTCTCTCTCTCTCTCTCTCTCTCTCTCTCTCTCTCTGTGCATGCACGAGTGTGCACAGGTAAACATGTTTATGGATGTGAGTGCAGGTGCATGTATGCCATGGTGCTTGTCGAGGTCAGAGGTTGATCTTGGGTGTCAATCCTTGCCTCCCACCTTGTTTGAGGACAGAGTTTCTTTCTTATCAGTGTGCTATCCAGGTGGCCTGTGAGCTTACAGGGAATCTCCTGCCTCTGCCTCCTATATTCCCATAGGAGTGCTGAGAGCACAGATGCAGGATACTACATCTGGCTTGATGTGAGTTCTAGGGATCAGTTTACACAGCAAGCGCTTTACCAGTGGGACCATCTTCAAAGCCCCAACCTCCCTTTTCAAGAGTATTTACAATGAAAACCCATCAGCCCTCAAGCATCCTTTACTGAGTGCAAATATGGCGAGTGAGAGTGTTAGAGGACTAGCATACTTCTCCTCATATTTAGAGACTACTAAAGGAAAAGGTTCTTTAACAGCATGTGTACAGCTCAATGCTCAAAGAGGAGTCAGCCCGGAATACAAGGTTTTGCTAACTTATACTCACCTTGGGCGTATGCATTTTACATATTCTGAAATCTCTTTTAGGTACTGGCCCCAGGTTACACTTTGAACAATTTAAACAGAGACAAGAGACTGTAAGTCCGGCCACTTAGGAAGATCAGAGATTTACACAGCAAAGATATTGCCAGAATTATTTTAAGAACACCAGTGCTGTTGCTGTTTTTTTTTTTTCTTTTCTTTCAAATAGCTCTTACCCAGGGTCATCTTGCCCACTCAACAGAATCATGCCTTTCCAAGAAGAGAACTGGAAGTTCTATGGCAGGCCAGGCCTTAACATTGGTTGTGATCCTGTATTGTCCTCTTGAGCTGTCTGTCAGAGGCATCTTCTTTGATATGGGGATTGGCCTAATGGCTGCCCAATCCTGGTGAACATTTACCTCCTAGCATCCTAATTTCCCTTATCTCTAGCAGGGCTGGTTAGCAGACTTCTTCTCCTTGGGGTATTTTGGAGGGGAGGCAGTGCTCCCTTACCTAAATTCCAATTGTGTGACTTAATGTCTGCTAAGCAAGCCTATTAGCAAAGCCTTGATAACACCAATTTTGCTTTAAGTTTCTTCCACATAAAGAGCAGTTCCATAAGTCTGATGTCAGGGAAAACACAGGATAGTGGTCCCCTTCACCCTGGCAATGTCCTCTTCCACCTTCCTTGACATGGAGACACTTGGATCCAGCTTCCCTGTGCCATTTTAGAGTCTCCATGCCTTACTTTCATTGTGATAAACTATGCAAGACAGCAAATTGACCATTTTAACAATTTTGAAGTATACAGTCCATTGGCATCAAGCACATTCATGTTGTATGTGGACAATGTACCATTATCATCTTCCCCACCCAAAGAACCCAAGACACATGAATTCCTCATGCACTGGATGCCAGCATTTGACTTCTTATCATTCAGTTTGGCTTCTGCAGGTTCATCGGGCTGTTCTAGAATGTTTTCCTACCTTGGAAAAAAGGAGGAGGAGGAGAAACGGTGGGAAAAACAAATATTGAGGGTGGAAGCTGGAGGCAGACAGCAGATGGTAGAGAGAAAAGAGATATCTAGCTCCATGATGTAGACTCCTGGTGGTGGTAGGGTGGCTCAGGGTGACCAGATATCTCAGCTTTCTTGTGGCTAAGAGACTTTCTAGCACACTTTGCCTTCCGTATAGAAATTGTAGTGGTCTCAGGGGTGTGTTGTGGCTTGAATGTGAAATGCCTCCCACAAGTTCATGTGTTTATTACTTGGTCCCTAGATGGTGGCCCTGTTTAGTAAGGTTGTGATAACTTTGTAGGGGAAATGGTCAGTGGAGGTGGGCCTCACTTCCTGTTCATTTTCTTCTTCCTGTTTGTGGAAGCAGTATGATCTTCTGGTCTTCTTCTCCTGAAAACATGTTTTCCATTCTTAATGCTGTGTTTTCCCTGCCATGATGAAATGATCCCCTCAAACTACCGGCCAGAATAAAACCATTCTCCATAGGGTATTTTATCACAAGAAAAAAAAGTGGCTAAAACATGTTGGTTGGTCTCCCCAGTTTACAGATATTAGGGTGTGTCAGAAACCCCCAAATCCTTCACTTTACTCCACTGATGATTATCCCACATGGAAACACATGCTTAGTCGCTGTCACCTGTGCATACTGGCTGGGCAACATCACCAGACTTCCCATTATGGGGCTTGCTTCCCTCCCCTGGTGTGCTGAACCTGTGCCTATCTGCCACATCCTTGATGTCACACACTAGACTTGAGCTAGCTCCCTGTTCAGCACTGATCCAACCAGGAGTGTCCCTGCATGATTGACAGTACCCCATGCTTCTCTTTCTACCTCTTCTCTGCCCAACTGCAGAAGCATGAATGAAGGACATGCAGCTTTGCAAGGGGCTCTGGGACTAGACAAGCAGACAGAGGCAGCTTATGCTTCTACATAGCGGTTAATGTGGAGACTCAAAACTGGTTGAGGTGCTGAGATGATGTGACTGTGAGTGTTTAGCCATCGATGGGACAACTATATCAAACTCCTCCCATCTGAGGCTGAGGGAACATTGAGGAAGAAGGGGCAGAAAGAGGAGGAGAGCCAGAGGATGAGGAGGAGAGCTGTGAAATGCTGTCTTCTGAATATGACATAGCTGTTGCCCACACAAACTCCCAGGAGCTTTGGGTACCCACACAAGAGCAAACCGGTTAAAATCCTAGCACAGATTGGGCCCTGGCACCCAAGGCCCCACCACTTAGTTGAGAAGCTATTGGTGCTGATGGATGAGGACGGAGAGAGAGTCAGTTTTCACTGGGAATGTGGCTGCCCATACCCAGGTGAATACTCTGATAACTATGCACACACTGACAGCACTAATTGGACTCAGTGGGTTATTGATTTAAAAAAAGGGGGGGCATGACATTGAGAGGAAGATGTATGGGGGCTCAATGTTGGGCTGGAAGGAGGAAGTAGGGACTGGATATGAGAAAATGCATCATATACATGTATAAAGTTTCATCAAAATTTATACCAGTCTAAAACGCTACTAAGTTTTAAAATAGTCTTATTATTCAAAGTTAATACTGTAAAATTACTAAATGTCTGAGCCTAAAATATCTGGTTTTATGGTGGCACCAGTGTTCTTATTTACAAGACTCCAAACTGGATTGATTGGAAGCAAACAAGCCTATCTTATCTCAGTGTGATTCATGGAGACTGGACCTAGAATATGTGTCTGTAGTTGTTTTATTTTTCTTTCTCTCTCTCTTTGGGGGCCTGCCACCCAGATCCCAAATAAATACACAGAAACTTATTCTTACTTATGAATGCCTGGCCTTAGTTTGGCTTGTTTCTAGCCAGCTTTCCTAACTTAAGTTATCCCATTTCTCTTTAAGCATGATTTGCCTCCGGGCTTTTGCCGTTCTTTATTCTATATATCTTTCTTTCCTTCTTACTCCATGGCTGGCTGGGTGGAGTCCTCCTCTCCTCCTTTTCTCGTTCCTCCCTCTTCTTTCTTCTCTCGAGCTTAGATTTCTCCTCTTATTTATTCTCCCTGCCTGGCAGCCCCACCTATCCATCTCCTGCCTTGCGATTGCCCATTCAGCTCTTTATTAGACCAATCCAGTGTTTTAGACAGGCACAGTAACACAGCTTCACAGAATTAAACAAATGCAACATAAAAGAATGCAACACATCTTTGCATCATTAAACAAGTGTTCCACAGCATAAATGAATGTAGCACATCTTCAACTAATATTCCACAACATGTGTCTGTGCAGTGGGTGCAATTATTAGAATGGGTGCTACTGGGGCCATGGCTTAGGCACCACCAGGCCGTCAAGATGGGGCCTAACCCTTCAGGCTTCCCACTGCTGAGCTGACAGCTTGCTATTTGCCAACAACCACTTTCTGATAGCTGCTGAAGACGTCCTGGTTCCTAGAAAAACATGAGGCAACCAAGAGACAACACACTGACTGACAGCCCATGTCTGCTCCCCCTACAGTCCCAGTCTCTTTGAAAAGCCTTTTTTAAGTCCCCAAGCAAAAGCCAGACAGTGGCAGCCCATTGTTGGGATCCTTCATGTTCGGGGAGAGCTCTGGTGACTGCTGATCTGAGCCGTGACATCTTTGTCCCCATCCTAGGAACTCTCTCTTGCTGTTTAATAAAAAGATTTCACTTACCCACTGTCTGCAGTCCTCAGCCTGTCAACTCCGATGCTGGGAGCTCTGGTGGATGGCAGTTGTCTAGTACCTTGCACTAACACCACGCCCTCCCTTGTCTCTTGACCAAACTGAGTTGCACTCAAGGAGATCACCTGGACCTCATTACTTTCTTCCTTTGTATGTAGAGCCCGTACCCCACTATGTACCCATTTGCAACACCCCACCCCACCTCTCATTAGTCCCCACTATTCTCTAGACAGCTTTGTTTCTGTTTCATGCCATCAGCACACGTGATTTTCTGGCTCTGTAAAGTCTAGACTAGTGGGCACTTCCCTCTCTTAGCCGCTACTCTCAGTCTCCAGCAAAGAGTGACAAGCTCCTGCTTTTCAGAGCTTCCACAGCCCCTGCTCCTGCTTGCAAATGCCCCTGGCAGCAAGACACTTCTTCCTTTCATCTGTATGAGATTTTTTGACATGTGATATGAGATTCTTTAATAGGTGGTGATCAGAAGGGCAATGAGCTGGTGAATAAGGCAATCACAAAGAAAAGAGGAGTCACAACCAGAGGGGCACTTTGAATATTATCCTTTCTGCGTGTCGGGGAATCTCTAGGTCATTTCTCTTGGCGGTGTTGAAATGAGCAATGCTGTTGTCTAAGTGCATTTTTCCAGCTTCCCCTGTACTCATGGCCCTAGTTTGCTTGCTATTGCCGTGTTTAAGATCGTGGGGAAAAGCAACTTGAGGAGGAAAGAGTTTATTTGCTTTACAGGTTCCAGTCCATTTTCAAGGGAAGGCAAATTAGGAACTCAAGACAGGAACCTGGAGGCAGGAACTGAGGCAGAGACCACACAGGAGCACTGCTTACTGGCTTGCCAGTTTGCTTTCTTTTACAATCCACGACTGCCTGCCCAGGGTGATGCCTCCCACAATAGGCTGGGTCCTTCCAAATCAATTATCAGTCAGGAAAATGCTTATAAGCTGGCCTACAGGCCAAGTTTACTAAAGGAGGAGGTTTCCTCAATTGAGATCCCTTCATCTCAGATGACTCTAGCTTATATCAATAAATAAATAATGTAATAAATAATAAACAACCAATCAATCAATAAATAAATCTAACCAGGATGGCCATTAGTGATCCTTTTTCTAGCCTCTGTCTTAGGGTTTTCATTGCTGTGAAGAGACACCACGACCACAGCAACTCTTATAAAGAAAACATTTAATTGGGGTGGCCTGCTCACAGTTTCAGAAGTTCAGTCCATCATCATCATTACAGGGAGCATGGAAGCATGCAGGTAGGCATGGTGCTGGAGTGACTCAGGATCCTACATCTTGCAGGCAATAGGAAGTCAACTGAAAGCCACACTGAGGGAATCTTAAGTGACTTCAGAGCCCACCCCCACAATGACACACTTCCTCTAACAAGACCACACCTCCTAAAAGTGCCACTTACTTTGGGGACCATGTTTTTCAAACCACCACACCTTCCCACCCTCTTCTTTACATCCCATTGGTAACCACTGTGGTATTCTTGACTTGCAGAAAATTAAGTATTTAAGATTCTACACATGAGATGACTGAGTCATTAAAGTGTTTGCCTTGATTTTTGCATAATTCTGGGGAGTCCAAAGCTTGTGAGCCTAGGAACGATGTCCAAGGGGGAAAGGAATGAAGCCCAGTTCTTGAGTGTTAGATTGTAGGTGGAAGTTTCTGTCCCACCCACTCCCACAGCTGTTCAGTCCCAAATAAACACACAGAGGCTTTTATTAATTACAAACTCTTTGGTCTATTGCTCAGACTTCTTGCCAGCTAGCTCTTACAATATAACTCAACCCATTTTTATTAATCTATGTTTTGCCACGTAGTTTTGTGGCATTACCTGTTTTCTCATATCTTGCTTCTCCTGGCGGCAGTTTGGAGCATCTCCTTTGACTCTGCCTTTCTTCTCTCTCCCTATCTCCCTTGGATTTCCTGACTGGCTTCATTCTACTCTGCCATAGACCAATGCAGCTTTATTTATTAACCAATGGGAGGAACACATATTCACAGCATTGTTGTAGCCCACTAGGTTTCCTAGTGGCTGTACCCAGCAGGACTGCATAAGAGGTTGATTGGACCATGGGCCTGGGTACCAGGTGACTGTAACTAGCAAGGGGAAGGTCTTTTACTCCACCCCTTGGCATTGTTATAAATAGACCTTTGGAATAAAGTTCTGAGCCCGTTTGGATAAGGATCCAGGCCAACCCAAGTCTATCCTGTGTTTTCTCTCTTCTCTTTATTTCTGACTAAGTTTCTTATCCCTCATTCCTCAAGAGTCTCTGGGGTAAATAAATGTGGGGGCCGGTCCTCTACACAGCATACAGAAAGACATCCCACAGCATTGGACCATTTATTTCTTTTTTGCTTTTGTTATCACAGTCCCTCAGCCAATTAAATGTCATCAATATCAGGAGTGATCTTCCTCCACCTCCATTTAGACCCTCACACCAATCTCCTCTGTGGGAATGTCACTGATCCACTTCACATTAATGCTACAGCAGATTTATAGATATTCCAGAATGTCTAATTACCAATCATAGCATTTCATTTCCGTTGGCCACTCTGCTGGTTAGTTTTAAGTGTCAACATTGCCTAGAAAGTTCACCTGGAATGCAAGTTTTAATAAAGAATGATCTAGAATAGGTTGGCCTGTGGGCATATTTGTAGGAGACTCACTGTGGTAGTTTGAACATATTAGGCCCCCAAAATCTCATAGGGAGTGGCACGATTAGGAGGTATGGCTTTGTTGGAGTGGGTATGGCCTCGTTGGAAGAAGTGTGTCACTATGGGGCCAGGCTTTGAGGTTTCCTATGCTCAGGATACCACCCCATGTCTTAGTTTAACCAGTGTCTTCCTGTTTACTACAAGCCAAGATGTAGCCAGCACCATGTCTACCTGGATGCTGCCATGCTCCCTGCCATGATGATAATGGACTGACTTCTGAAAATATGAGTGATCCACCCCAATGAAATGCTTTCTTTGTAAGAGTTGCTGTGGTCATAGTGTCTCTCCACAGCAACAGAATCCCTAACTAAGACACTGCCTTGATTATTAATTTATCCAGGAAGATCCAGCCCAGTGTAGACAGCAGGGGATCCTGACCTCCATTAAGAGTGAAGAAAGCAGGCTGACAGGAAACAGGCAAGGCTGTACACAGTCCTGCTTTGCATTTGACTACGGATGAAACGTGGCCGGCTGCGTGAGTTCTTGCCTAAGTTGCCAAAATTATGGGCTGAAACTTGGAATTGTAAGCTGAAACAAACCCCTGCTCACCAAAGTCACCTTTTGTTGCAGGACAACCACTCTCTCTCTGTCTGAAAGTTTTATTCCACGGCCTCTCATCACGCTCACTTTTCTTTGCTACAGATGCGCTACTGTGTGAGTTACTTAGCAGGTAGGAAGAGCCACTTCTCTGCTCTTCCAGGATCTACTCCTTCCGCTAGCACGTCATCACAGATGACCATCAGCAGGATTCCCAGAAGGCCACAGATGGCAGTGGGCATCAGGCCACTTCTTCTATCGCCTTCTTCTATCGCCAATACCCAGCTTAATAACTGAGTCAGTGTGGAGAGGACATGAGGTGGAGGGATGGAGAAACAAACTGTCCAGATGGCACATGCCTGGTCTCAGAAGCTCTCCTTAGTTGTGGAGGCAAATCCCACAGCTCCTTTCTTCTATCCTTAATTCTAAAGCCAGCTTCCTCCATGTTTAGTTTGAGTCAGCTCCCATAGAGTGGGGTAGGGGGCATGCCTCCTGGCCCTACTACTCAGAACAAAGTGGGAGGCCAGTCAGATTTGGGCTTTTAACCAATGAAGTTTAGATTGAATAAAATCACAGAAAGGAAATTTAGGATTGAAGGTTGGGTGTTCCAAATCATGTGCACATTAAGCAATGGGGTTCAGGCATCTGTGGTTGGTCAGAGCTGTTAGCATCTGTAAGCATCAGCTGTTGACTTTATGAGTAAAGTTATATCCATGAGCGGTAACTGTGCAGCGTGAGCTCATCTCCATGCCGTCTATGAGCACTGCTCACCTGCACTCCCATGGTTCCTGCTCATTATGGACCCAGGCAGGTTTTAAAGTGGAATGTGCAGCATTCTGGGAGTCATTCAGCTGTGATGCTGCCCAAATTCTCATCGTCAACTTGCAAAAATAAAGCAAACAGCCACTTGATGCCACAGTGTTGAGTATTTTCATCCTTTGAGGAGTCTCTGGGTCAAGGCTGCTGGAGGTTTCATGCTGAAGCAATGCCTGGTGGATTCCCATCTCCTCAAGTCGCCTAGAAATATGTGGCAAGGAAGGGTAGATGTCAAGCCAGATGCCAGGGATGCTGCTGCTCAGTGGGGAGCCTGTAATCTTTCTTCCCACAAAGTCACTTTGACATCAGCCCTAAAGTCCCTCTGATGTGATCTCTCCTCATCCTGTCACCGCACCACGAGGCCCTCATCACTTACTAAGGCCCTTGAACAAGGACAAGGGCATCCTGTCTCGCTTTTCACTGAAGCCTGAGCAGTGTTGGTGCTCAAGCTAATTGCTTTTCAATGACTTCATTTCGCGCATAATCCCACCTTTGTGGCTACCCACTTCCTTCCTGGCTGTCTGGTTTCAGTGAGTGTCGCCAGGCTAGTGATGCTGGCCTATCCTGACTCTGTGCTCCTTGCCAATGGTTCATTTGTATATGAGAGTAGGATGCTGATTGGGCCAGAAGACCCAAGGGGCTGCAGCATATGTGTGTGTTGGGGGCTATCCAAGAGAGATTTCTTCACTCCTGTGAAGGGAACTGAGAAATATATGTGACTGGGCACTGGAGGAATATGTGCAAAGGCGGGAACAAATGCAACCACCTTGCAACTATGAGGAATTTTCTCGAGAGAACAACCCAACCTGTGACACTTAAAGATAAACAGAATCTGGGGTTTTGAGTGATATTCTTTGAGCTGATAAGTTAAACAACCATTCATTCTAGACTTCTTCATATTGAGATAATATACATAGAAAAAAATTATTTTCTTTATATTTAAGCAAAACAAATCAGGGTTCTCTGTTGCTCACAGCTGAGGCATCTAAAGCATCTATATTTGCTAAAGTCAAAGCCGATGATTGCTACACATTGTGTCCACCACTGGGGTGACATTAAGTACATTCACATTCTTGTCAGACTATGGCCATAGTCTGTCTGCAGAACTCTCTTTCACGAAACTGGGCCCATGCCTGGGAAAGCTCAGCTCCTCCAGTCTCATCCTCCCACTCTCCATCTCTCTGAACTTGACTACTGGAACACCTCACAGGAGTGGACTCACCCAGTAATCTGTCACGGCTGGCCCAAGCAGTTAGCATGCTTCAGGGTTCCTGTTGCAGCATGTGGATGAGCAGTGTTCTTCTACTGTATGTACATACCATGTTATTCACTCAGCTGCCAGTGGCATCTTGGCTGTTCCCCCGTTTTGGAAATTGTGACTAATGCTGCTATGGACGTGGCTGTGCCAACATGCTGTAGAGACCCTGCTTCAGATCCCTTAGGGTAAATACCCAGAGGGAGCATCTTTGGTGGTTGTTCTATTTTTAATATTTTGAGGCACAGTCTGCTGTTTTCCATAGTGGCCCATTCGTTCACTTTAATCACTGTGCTGTGTCTACGGAGTTCTGTGGCTGGCATGGCAGAGTTGTGCTCTCTGAACTCTCCTAGTTCATGCCATAGCCCCTCCCTGACGTAACCCAGGGATCGGGGCAGATTATATTGAATGAACACCTGAGAGAGGACACAGGTGCTTTTATTTCTGACCTAGACTAGCCTGAAAGGGGAAGATGGCTCCTACTCCAGTACTTCAAGACTCTCCTGCTTCTGCTCACCCTCCCCTACATAACTTCCACTCATACTTACGGCTTCTGGAAGGCTTGATAATGTGCTTCTTAGCCGTATGTGCTTTTGTCTCAGGCTGTGAACATTACTGAAATTTAATGCTTGGTAATGGTCTCTGAATTAGTTGCCATAGCATGTCCTCTAAGGCTTTGGCAGAAAATGCTTGTCTTAGTTAGGGTTATTATTGCTGCAATGAAACACCATGAGCAAAAAGCAAGTTGGGGAGGAAAGGGGTTATTTGGTGTACACTTCCACATCACTCCTCATCATCAGGACAGGAACTCAAACAGAGCAGGAACCTGAAGGTAGGAACTGATGCAGAGGCCGTGGACAGGTACTGCTTTCTGATTTGTTCCACATGGCTTGCTAAGTCTGCTTTCTTATAGAACCCAGGACCCCTAGCCCAGGGATGGCACCACCTACAATGGGCAGGGCCCTTCCTCCATCAATCACTAATTAAGAAAATGCCCTACAGGCTAGCATACAGTCTGATCTTATAGAGGCATTTTCTCAACTGAGGCTCCTTCCTTACCAGTGACTGAGCTTATATCAAGCTGACATAAAACCAGCAATCACAAGGCTTGTGCTGCAGACAAAATTCTCTGCCCTGCAGGTAGCCTGTGTACACAAAAGATTCACAGTATATTGGGCTGCCAGCCTGTTTAGAGGATAGATAAATTCCTAGAAACTGAATCTATGTGTGTGGACTTGTTCATATGGCTGGTGTGTGTGTGTGTGTGTGTGTGTGTGTGTGTGTGTGTGTGTGTGTGTATGTGTGTGTGTGTGTGTGTGTGTGACTATGTGTGTGTGTGTGACTATGTGTGTGTGGGGATTGTTCATGTGGCTTCATGAGTGTAGGGTACATGCATGTCTACCATGCATGTAGAGATCAGAGGACAATCTCTTGTGTCAGTACTCAAAGGCATCCTACCTCTTGGGGTCACAGGCTGCCCCAAGAATCCAGATCAGTCCACTTGTCCTCAAGCAGCCAATTAAAACAGCAAATTAATAGTGAAAAGCAGAGAAAGGATATTTATTCAGTGGGACCACATTGGGGGGATATCCAGTGACTCCTCCTACCCCAACATTGATCTTTAGGATACTGAAATGATGCTAAGATTTAAGTAGAGGCCAGTGTCACATCTAGTGCATATCTAGGCATAACACTATACTGGGCAGTGTAAGATCCTGCTCACCACTGGCCCATCATTATCTCTTCCATAAGGTGGTTTAATAAATGGTAAATCTTCCTTTTCCCCTCTGGCTGGCCCAGGCTTTAGACTTTCTTTCTGTCTCTCTCTCCCTTTTTAATCAACATAAGGTTCCTTAGATAAGTCTAATTTCTTGGAGTCCCTTGCTTCAATAGTCTAATTGTCAAAACAAGGGACACACCATTTTCATCCTGTGCTGTGTGACACTATTCCTGGGGAGACATGAACAAATGTCTACTCACCCCAAATATAGAACCAATGACAGACCAAAGTAAGGATACCGCCAGAGACCAGCATGGTGATTCGATGAGCTCACTGGAGTATGGGTGAGGGGTTTCTCACAGAGGCAGAAATGACTCAAAGACAGCTAGCTGCCTCACCAAAAGCCTATCACAGCATAGGTGACAGGTCAGTACAGCTGGAATTTTGGAGTTCTCAGTCCAGCTGACAGGCATCTTGACTACTTGAAGTATTTCTCTTTCAAGCAGCTCAGCTGGTCTCAGTCTCCAAAGCAGTACTCCACTGCTCATATAACCTTGGGGATGCACAGGTCTTATGAATTTGGTCAATTTCAGGGACTTCCTGAGATTCCTGAGTTGTTTATTTCCCAAGCTCTAACATTTTTTAAATTATTTTTTTATGTATGTGTATGTGTCTTGTGAATGAATACCATGCATATAAAGGAACCTGAGACAGCATCAGAACTTTTAGATCTGGAGTTACAGGGGTATGTTGGTTAGGTTTTTTCTTTTGTTTTGTTTTTTGTTAACTTGACACAAACAGGAGTTACTTAGAAAGAGGGAACTTCAATTGAGAAAATGCCTTCATTACCTTGGCCAGTAGGCAATTTTTGTGAGACATTTTCTTGGTTAATATTAATGTGGGAGGGCCTAGTCTGTTGTGGGTGGTGTTCTCCCTGGGAAGGTGATCCTGGGAGGTATAAGAAAGGCAGATGAACTTGATTCTGAGGAGTAAGCCAGTAAGCAGCACTCCCCTGTGGCCTCTGCATCAGTTCCTGCCTTCAGGTTCCTGACTTGAGTTCCTGCCCTGGCTTCCCTTCATGGTGGACTATAAGCTGTAATGAAATAGACCTTCTCCTCTCCAAGTTACTTTTGGTCATGGTGTTTATCACAGGACAGAAAACAAACTAGAACAAAGGAGATTGTGAACTGCCTGACATAGGTGTTGAGAACTGAACTCAGGTCCTTTGGAAGAACAGTGTACTATTTGGGGTTCTCTAAATCAACAGAACAGACAGTATGGAAAAATATTTACACACACACACACACACACACACACACACACACACACACACTTTATTATAGTGATTTACAGGTTATATTACAAGTATAGCAATGGCTGTCCCATGCTGGAGAGGTCAAAAACCTGGTAGCTGTGAAACCCATGATGCTGGATAGCTCAGCAGTCCCAACCTGCTGGTAAAGGCCTGGGGATTCCTGGAGAGCTGCTGGTCTTGGTTCTACATTAGAAACTGTAAAAACCTGGTCCTAACAAAAGTAACAGAATGTAGCAGCAGCAAAGTTGATGAACTTGCCAACAAAAGTGATAGCAAGAAGGCAAAAAGCCAAGTTTCCTTCTTCCATGTCCTTTTACCTGGACTGCCACCAGGTGATGCATCTACATTTAGGGCGGGACTTCCTGCTTCAAATAATCTGACCAAAGAAGTCCCTCACCAGCGGGCCCATAGGCTTATGTTCTAGTTGGTTCCAGGTCCAATCAAATTGATAACAAAGACTAATCATTAATACAGGAAACTCTCATAACTGTGGATCCATCTTTCAAACCTCAACTTCCAGAGTCTCAAGGAGCCTCCCTTTAGAACTTCCTGGGTCTCTATAAGCTCTGGAGGAAATTGGATATTACTTCTGACATAACACCCTACCAGGCCAGTTAGACAACATAGTCTCCCATGGTCTCTACTTCACAAAGGAGGCCTGACTAGGTCCATGAGCTTCCAGGGATCCACCTGTGTCTACTTCCTATCTCTCCTACACTGGAGTTACAAGCATGTGCTATTGTGTTTGGCATTTTTTTTTCATGGGTTCTGGGGATCCAAACTCAGATTCTCACACTTGTGAGGCAAACACATTATTGACTGAGTGATCTCCCCAGGCCCAGGCCTCAACAACCAGTTTTCAATACCACTAAGAGAGGATGCTGCCCACTGCTTACACCTTGCTTCCATTGGTGCACATAGATTTACCCAGAAAGTCTCTGACTTCCTAGGAAACCGCAGAGGGGACCAGGTTTACAGGCTGCTGGGGTTCTTGCCTGCACAGCCTTACCCACTAAGGCATCTCCCCAGGCCCTGTAGCCTTTTAATGCTGTACCTTTATATCAAATGATGGTGTCACAGTAGTTTAGAAACTAGTTATAAATGGCAGCAGGCATTTTCTCCACCTTTTTATGTAATGCACACCACTGTGTAGGCCAAGTTGCCCCCTTTAAAGCCATTTTAGTTCACAAATGAAGAAATATAACAGCAGGACACCTCCGTTTTATAACTGGGAGTAAACTGGTTGGGTATACGTGTTACCACTGATGACTGTTGTCATCACAGAGACAAATGCACTTGGCATCTTCTAAGAGAGGGCACACCATCACTGATGAAGCAAAGAAGACTGGGAAGAAGAGAAAGTGGAGGGAGGGAAGAGGTGAGAGAGAGTTTTCAGGTTTAGTAGAGGGGCTAAGATGGACTTGGGATGGAATATCCTTTAGTAACACTGGCCACCTGCAGCAAGAGAAGCTAGGGTAGGAGACCTAACAGCAATCTTCAGAAAAAAGCAAGTTCCTTATGTTAATATGCTCTTTTTAAAATTTTATTTATTTATTATGCACACAGTGTTCCATCTGCATGTATGTCTGCAGGCCAGAAGAGGGCACCAGATCTCATTATAGATGGTTGTGAGCCACCATGTGTTTTCTGGGAATTGAACTCAGGACCTCAGAAAGAGCAGCCAGTGCTCTCAACCTCATAAATTCTTAAAGGGGAACTGTCTCTGGCTAGGAGTAAGGATTTAATGCAAAGTTAATGTGCCTCGTGGGCTGCCGCGAATGTGCTTTATTTGGGGCTGCCACATGCTAGTAGCTAAGCAGCTTTGGAACTAAATAGGATATAAAGTCACAGAACATGTTTCCTTGGACCTGGGAGGCAGGAAGCTGATCATGTTGGCACGTCTTACCCTGCGCTTCTGTGTTCTGAAGGCCACTGTGGGAAGCCTGTCTGCTCTTCTTGGGATGGGAGAGAAGCTGCAAAGGGGCGTAGCTGAACCCCTGCAATCTAATACAAATATGCTCAAAACTACACGCAAAGACCGATTATAAGAGACACAGGAGTCCAATGAGGGAATTACAAATCACAAAATATCTACAGGGCAAGCTACCTAACTACTTTGAGTAATAAACTACAAGGGAAAAAAAAGGAGACAGGACAAAGATCTACAGATAAAAGAGACTCAAGAAACAAGCCATCCAGTGCTTCATTTGGATAACACTATGAGGAAATCTGCTGTGGGATGCAGAAGTATGAAGCAGGAATTCAGCTAACCGTGGCAAAAGCGAATAATATCTGGAAGAAGCCAAGGGTCTTTCCAGAGGATAAAGTTAAGTCTCAAGGAGTCTTGGTGATACTGGCTTTTGAATATTAGCCATTTCCTGCTATGAATTTCTCATGTGCTATTGTAGCTTTTCCATGCCTAGAACAGTGTATTTGATCATTCATTGGGCACTATTTCCCCTACATAGTTGAGGGATTTGGATACTTCCCCCAACTGTGACACAGGCAAGACTTCCTTTTTCCAGGCTTTTGTTTCCCATTATTAGCATTAGACTCAGATATCTGTCTTCTGTAATTATCTCCATTAGTAAGTATCCAGGGCCAGGGCCTTCTCTGGACAAAGGCACTTTATCTGAGATACCTCTCAACATCCAAGGACAAAAAGCAGATAGACAAGCATTCCAGACCACCTGCTAGTCTCTTGAATTAAGATAAATATCCCTACGGAGACAAAGGCCAGGTGGGTGTTAGGTACAAACTTTCACTTCTTGTGCAAATTAAGCCTAACCTTTTCTTCCACAGCCCAAGTGGTATCTCTAGACTTCCCCTTTAACAATGAATTCAGAACAAAAGGGCTTACACATACCAGGTGCATTAAGCTATGATGCAGGCTTCCTAGCTACCCAGGAGATTTGCCCCACCTGAGCACAAAGCAGAGGAGCCAGAGAACTGCAGATTGCATGTGGATTAAAACTGGACTGGGGAGAGAGGAGAGAGGAAAGAAGATGGAAGGAACATAGATAAAACTATGAGAGGACAGAAGAAGGGACAGAGAGGAGCCAAGTAAGAGTGTTGGTTTTAAATAATAAGCGTTGCTGGTTACCGTGAGAGAAAGGTCAGAGGCAGGACAAAACCCAGTATCAGAGCTTTATTAGGAGGAAGTGGGGGGACAGAAAAGAGCATGGCCAGACCTGGGGCAGAGACATGTGCCAGAGAGAGAGAGAGAGAGAGAGAGAGAGAGAGAGAGAGAGAGAGAGAGAGAGTAGGGGTGGGGAAAGAGGAGCAGAAGAGAAGGGAGGTGTCTGTGTCTAGCTTTTTAAAGATTCCCCTGCATATGTGCGCACAGGTGGGCTTACGGAGCTACGCCACGCATGCACTGATTGCATGGCCACGATGCTCACATTTGTGCAATCGTGCAGCACACCGATGATGTAAGACGTAAGACCCCTTGCTTAGCTACTAAACTGCGCATGTAAGGTCATATGGCTGGAGTAGCAGAATCCTAACAATGAGAACAGAATTGAAGCTGTATAGAGGATTTTGACTTAGAAGAATGAGGTGAATGGACTAAAGAACTCAGTGTACTTAGATTCATTTGAGTATCCCTCAGATGAATCTGCCACTGGTAGTGTCTCTTCTGGAACTCTGGGAGAAGACTATAGAAAGGCTGGACCCCAATAGTCTTTGATAGAAATCACTAGGGAAAAAAACATTTTTTAGACAATCAAAAGTATGAACATTACCCTGAAAAATGATAATATGAAATAATTATGGTCAATTTTTAAAATCTGATGTTTTGAAAAGTATCCTCTTTTTGTAAAGACACACATTAAAATGTTTTTTAACACTTATTTTTGTATTTATTTATGTATGTGTCTGTGTGGTTGTGTGATATGTGTAAAGGTACCTTAGGAATCCACAAGAGGGTTTTGGATCTGATAGGACTGGAGTTACAGGCAGTTGTGAGCTGCCTGGTGTGGGTGCTGGGAACTGAACTTGGGTCCTCTGGAGTGGAAGTGCTCTTTGCCGCAAAAACCTTTCAAATGTTTGTGAATTGGATTATGTAATCTAGATTTTCTGCAGAAAAATTTGGAAAATGAGATGCATGTAGAAGAATAAGGACTTGCCAAAAATGAATAAATGCCAAGCAAAACGGATAGGAGCCATGGTTCATTATGACACTCAGCATTTGCATAAAATATTTTTTGAGTTTATATCCATTTTAAATTTTCAACAATAAAGACACAGAAAAATATTTCACGAAGGGTAAAGAACTGCCCACTCATTAAGGCATCTGGCCTTTAGATTAACTATGCGTTTTCAGAAACTATGTGGTCTCATTTATTTTGTGTTTCTGGGATTAATTCAGAAGCAATCTGAAGTCTTTACATACAATGGTTTTCTTTGTAAGGGCACTCATACTTGAGCTGTCATTTCATGGTTCCAAAATTACTCTCCAGGTTGGGTAGAGACATCTGGCCATTTTTGAAAAAGTACACTTGCTGGCAGGTGGGCAATTTTCTGCATACGGATGATAATGTTACCAAAAATCTATGTGCATAAATATACATGTAATAGATGCCATATGTTGGCTCACTGCTTGGCAGCCATAAAGCTGGCTCCTCCAGCTAGCTCTTTTCTCCTTCCACCTTTCCCTTTGGTTTAAGCATGGGAGCACATGATTCCACCCTCTGTTCTTTTAAGTACTTCCATGGTTTACTTTAGCCTCCCTGGGGGAAACACAAGAGTTCCCCCAAAGTGGGAGAACTGGAGGCTATGTCAGTCAAGGCATGAAGCCAGACATGCTTGCTGTGTGTCTGGAAGCCACACAATGAGAATGAGGTTCTGAGGAAGTAAAGATGGGAGGGTTGCAAGGTGCATCAACTTTCCCTGAGAGTCCCGGAGCTTCTGGTAAGGTTGAATTCTAGCTGTTTCATATGACAACTTGTCAGAGTAGTGCCTTAAACACGGCATTGAGTATGTGTGCATGGGAGGCAGTACACACCTGGGTTAGCATTCTGCTCTAGGGGCGTTGGCTGGGGACACAGTTTGTCCTCAGACTAACTTTACTGAAAGTCTAAGATGGCTCCTGCACACTTGGTACCTTAGGAGAGGCCCTGGGATGTTGATGCCCACAGCTATTTCCCTCTCCTGTCTCTTCTCCCTTGCTTAGCCTTTCTGTGTGGTATCTACATGGGTCACTCACAGGGCTACCAGGCTTTGTACACATGTATCTGTATCTATTTTAGCATGTGTATGTACACGAAGGACACCAGGTATCCTTCTCAGTCATTCTCTGATTTGTTCTTCCTTTCTGGAATTGGAGCTAGGCCAGAACACCCCAGCCATCCTTCTGGCTCCACCCAGTATGGTGCTGGGGCTACAAGTGTTCGTGTGGCCATAACTGTCTTCTTACAAGGGTACTGAGGAGTCAAACTCAGGTCCTCATAATTGTGCAGCAAGTGCTCCACCAACAGACTTTTAAGTAGGACAGGCAATTTGGGGCTTTCCCACCTGCCTAGCCATTGTGGCCTGGTCCTTGTGGGATGGGGTGTGGTGGGGTGGGGTGTACTGGCCCAGAATCAGTGTTCTTTCATCTCTCTTTCTGTCAGTTAGTGGAGTCACAGGTCATTACAGATCCATGGAGGGCTGTTTATCCCACCTGGCATCACAGATCTTCTTCCCTGGCATCCAGTGACCCAGGTCCCTGGCAGAAGCAGAGGGCAGACATCTCCAATCACTTCCTGTCTCTTCCCCAGAGCATCAGGCACAGTCTTGAAGACCATGATCTTCTCATCTTAGTCAGATGCAAAGGTGGAGACAGAGGTCTTACCCTCTGCCACCTCCTCATCACTGTGTCTTCTAGATTGAAGGCCTGTGAGTGAAGGGCCAGGGCATCTCTCCACTGTCATTCAAAATAGGATGGTGCCGACAAGAATTCACCACAGTAGATCATCCAGCAGGAAAGTTAATTCTAATGCACAGTATGGTAGACGCAAACAGGAAGCAGTGGAGGGGATGTAAAGGCCACTGGCCTGTAGCAACCATGGAACTGGCCTGATCACATTTCTTCAGTTCAATCCTGGGAATGGTGTCCTGTTTCTCCTGTCCTCCTCTTCTCTATTTTCCGTAGAAAAAGGGATGTATGCAGCTGAATAGGACTTTTTTTGTTTTTCTGTGCATTTTTTTTTATTTTTTGAAAATTTCATACATGTGTATGATTTCTCCTGTCCCCTAAGAAATCTCCCACCTCCCTGCAAACTTCATCTCTCTTAAAAACAAAAAACCAACCCACTGAGTCTAATGAGTGCTGTACATGTGCCCAGGGCCACCGAGTTGGATTCTAACTGTTGTTTCTCAGAGCTCTCAGAGATGGCTGAGGCTGCAAAATGGTTTTCATTTTGGGCTGTATCCATTCCTTTCAGGCCAAGCTGAAAAAAAAAAAATTTAAAGTGTATATATTTCTTATATATTGAGGAAAACTGTATTTTAGAAATTTCTTGAGATGAGGTGTATGATGGCTATGGGAAGGATCTCCTAGAGATTGTGAGGAGCCCCCTCCATCCATTTGAAAGGACTTAACAAAGAATTTTATAGCTGTGCCTTTGGTCTGATCTGTTCCGAGATTATTTTTGGAGACAGGTTTTGCTACATGGTAGAATGTGGAAGCTGGCTTTGGATCCTGATCCTTCTGCCTCAGCCTCTCGGCCTGCTGGAATTATAGGCACATGGAACCACACTGGGCCCGATCTAATCTCTAGTCTGGGTTAATTTCCTTCTGAAGCATTAAATAAGTTCTTACTTAGCATTAGTCTTCTTCTGCTAGCTACACAAGTCCTGGGCTATGGACATGGCCCTCTAGAGTTACCTCAACAGAGAGGATAACCACAGTGGGATGAAGGAGAGTTGACAGCCATGCATTCCAGATTAAAAGAAACAAAAAGATGTGTTTCAAAAATTAAGAAGAAAATACTTTCAATATTTTCATCATAAGAGAACATCAGTGCTTGATGAGATAGATGTGTTCACCCTGATTTTAATCCTACATGCCATACACGTTGCTATGGGTAGCCCATAAATAAATAGTTTGCAGGGTTTATATATGAATTTGAAACAAATATAAATGTACAAAAGAGCTGGTTAAGGGAAAAATCAATAAATGGAACAAAAAATCAAGAAACAGAGAACTGACTGACAAGCGTGATGTATGGCTTTCATGTATTAGACAGAAGATACTTGTAATGGTTAGCCTTAATTGTCAGCTTTTCCAAAAGCTGGAAAGAGAGCTCAGGGAGGGCTTGGAAGCACTGGCTTGGTCTATAGGCTTGTTCAGGGCTTTTCTTAATACTCTGCCTACTGTGAGAGGCACGGACTGAACTGTGCAAGAGTGGAAAAAATATGAGCTGGGCAAGCAAGAACACATTTCTTCTCCCTTTGGTCTTGACCATGGATCTGATATGATTAACTTCCAGAGATCTTGTCCTACAATGAAAGAAAAGTAAAGACATTATCACAAACAAAAATGGAAATAATCTGCTGACTTTCCATAAGGAAATAGAAATGTTTTAATAGAGTTCTTCATAAAGAAAAAAAACGTCTCCTGATGGGAGTTGGGTAAGGCTGAAAGGCAGGAGGAGCCCAGGAAAAGAGGAATCCAAATGGGTACTTAGTGTTTGAGAGTGCTACATGGCTGCCTAATGGGGTTAGAGTATGTGGAGGAATGTATGGTATTATTAACACAAATCATGAGAGAGAGGTTAATGACTTCAAATTTTATTTTTTAAAATTATTCTGGAAGTGTTTAATGCAGACTATAATACATCAAGTGTGTGTATTTGTTGTGTGACATTATTTCTGGGAAGACATTAATAAATGTCTACTCACATCAGAGAGGGAATTAACAACAGACCCAAGTGAGGATATCACCCAAGCCAACCTGGTGAACCAATTATTAGGTTTACTTACAAGAATATGGAGGAGGGGTTTATTTACAGGAGGAGAAATTATTAAAAAATAGATGCATCACCAAAGTCCACCCTGGCATGGGTGACAGCTCACAAGAGATAGGAACCTGGAGCACACTGCACAGCCTACAGGCAGCTCAACAGACTGGAGTCCTTTCCACATAGTTCAGTTGGTCTGAGTCTCTTCCAGGTAGTTCAGCTAGTCTCTGCTCTTTTTACGCAGCTTAGCTTGTCTAAGAATACCTCTCAAAAGTCCTTACAGCTTCCAAATGCTCAGAGAGTATGTGGTTTGAATGAAAATGTCCTCAATAGGCTCACAAGTTTTTCATGTTTGGTCCCTAGTTAATGGAACTATTTGGGAAGGATTGGGAGGGTGGCCTTATTGGAGGAGGTGTGTCACTGGGGGTGAACTTTGAGGTTTCAGAAGCCCACCTCATTCCCAGTTAGCTCTCTCTGCCTCATGGTTGTGGATTAAGATGTGAGCTCTCAGCTAATACTCCAGTATCATGTCCGTCTGCTTCCCACTATGATGGTCAAGGACTAACCTTCTGAAACTGTAAACAAGCCCTCAATTAAATGCTTTGTCTTATACATTGCCTGGGTCATGGTATCTCCTCAAGTGCTAGAATAGTAACTAAAAATGGGAGGAAGAGGTCTAGTAGATCTGGTCAAATTCAGGGACTTCCTAAAGCCTTTGAGTTGTTCACTTCTCAGGTTTAATGAGCTTCCCTGAAGGATGGAATCCTATTGTTTTACTCCCTCTTGCTGTGGGATGGTCTGTATGTCAAATGTGTTGCTGATTGGTCAATGAATAAATCACTGATTGGCAGTGGCCAGGCAGGAAGTATAGGCGGGACTAACAGAGAGGAAAAAAGAGAGAGAACAGGAAGCTGGGAGAGGGGGAGACACTGCCAGCCGCCATCAGGATAAGGAAGATGTAAAGTACCGGTAAGCCACAAGCCACGTGGCAATGTATAGATTAATAGAAATGGATTAATTTAAGCTGTAAGAACAGTTAGCAAGAAGCCTGCCACGGCCATACAGTTTGAAACCAATATAAGTCTCTGTGTTTATTTGATCGGGTTTGAGCGGCTTGGGACTGGCGGGTGAGAGAGATTTGCCCTGACTGTGGGCCAGGCAGAAAAACTCTAGCAACACCCTCTTAACACATTTAGTGTCTTAATAAGCTTTCGTATTAGAATATCCTGTTGCCCCACCTTTCCTCCAATGTCCTGTATTTTAACAAGCTTTCCTTTAAGATAAAGGTTGTAATCTCAGAGTAACTGCTACACGACAACATTGTTATTTCATTTAGTAAACATTAACACATACGTATGATGGGAAAATATAATGGAAAGGAAAAATAATGGCACATGATTGGCATAGATAAGAAAAAAAAACTAGGGAAAGTTGCAAAGACAGAGACAGAAGAAAGAAAATAATTAGAAGTAAGACAGTAAGTTTAAATGTAAATACATGTATGAAAATACATGTTTATGCTTTTCAGTGATCTATCTAAAACTCAAAGATTCCACAGACATCAATGATGGAGTCCTAATGAGTGTGGTGGTGTAGCATGATAAGGAAGGATTACACTACAACATGACTCCTGAGGGAAGATAAATAAGTATCTTTGTTATTTTTTAAATGAATTATTATTATTATTATTATTATTATTATTTTTTGGTTTTTCGAGACAGGGTTTCTCTGTGTAGCTTTGCGCCTTTCCTGGATCTTGCGCTGTAGACCAGGCTAGCCTCGAACTCACAGAGATCCGCCTGGCTCTGCCTCCCGAGTGCTGGGATTAAAGGCGTGCGCCACCACCGCCCGGCAAATGAATTATTTTTATTGTCAACAAACATACATTTCTTCACTCACTTTTTTTTCAGTACACAAAGGAAATTAGCAGACTTAGGAGTTATGCACTCTAGAACTGATGAGATTAAGGACTAAGATATAAATTTATTCGCTCACAGTGATGGTAGTGTTGACTACCATGAGTACACTAGTTAAACAGTATTCTGTAGGAGGACATCCAGACATAGCTAACTTCATAGAGATCCCACTAGACAAGTGGACTTGCATGTTTCAACTAGCAGTGGGACAAGGCAGATTTCTTTGCAGAATCAAAAGGCAGAACAAATGAAAAAAAAAGGTGTTCAACTTTCACACATTTGAGCATTTACAAGTAACGCAATCAAGCTTTGTATTTTTGACAGTCCTTCTTTATATGCTCCATTTTCTCACTATTGGCTCCAAGTTTTATCCTCATTCCCAATTATGCCAGTTACATTATACCAAAAACAAACGAGCAAAATGAACCAACAAGCCTTCCTAGGGCCTGGAGAGATGGCTCCCCAGTTTTGAGTCCTTGCTGCTCTTGCCCAGGGTTGGGGTTTGGCTTCTAGCATCCATGTAAGGTGTCTCGTCACCATCTGCAACTCCACTCCCCAGGGATCCAACAACCTCTTGATTCTGTGGTCAACTTCACACACATGACAGACACCTGTGTACACATATCTAAAAATAAAATAAATGTAAAAGAAGTGCTCAAAAAGGAAAGACAAAAACATCAACCCACAAAGCTTCTAGAGATGGAAACCTCAGCACCTCCTCTTGTAGAATTTTTGAAGAGCTAGTCTAATAAAGAAAAAAAATCAATTTCTTGTTAGTGTTCTGGAGAAGTGTGTATACATTTGTATATTTCATAATATCCCTGTAGTGTTTGCTGAGGGTGATTTTGGAGCCTCGTCCTGTGAAGTTCTGGCTATTGTTTCCATTGGTGAGCACTCCACCTCTGCTGTGAGATGGTCTGTATGTCAAATGTGTTGCTGATTGGTCAATAAATAAATCACTGATTGGTCAGTGGCCAGGCAGGAAGTGTAGGCGGGACAAGGAGGAGAATAAAGCTGGGAAGTGGAAGACTGAGTCAGAGACACTGCCAGCCGCCACGATGACAAGCCGCATGTGAAGATGCCGGTAAGCCATGAGCCATGTGGCAAGGTATAGATTAATGGAAATGGATTAATTTAAGCTGTAAGAACAGTTAGCAAGAAGCCTGCCACGGCCATACAGTTTGTAACCAATATAAGTCTCTGTGTTTACTTGGTTGGGTCTGAGTGACTGTGGGACTGGCAGGTGGCAGAGATTTGTCCTGACTGTGGGCCAGGCAGGAAATCTCAAGCTACACACCTCTGTAATTCCCTTTGCTGAAATAGCCACCTTGACCAAGAAAAACAGGACCACAAAGGGGTAGATAGCTGGTCCCATCACTGCCACCATCTATGGCAGTTGCCTCTCCATTATACCCACCACAGCTCACAGAAGCTACTCCTTAGGGGTTGCTGCCATGCCTGTAGACCTCTCTAGACCTTCCATGGCCACCACCTCTGCTGACCAGTTCTTGCCATTCTTATTTTAATGACACTTCTTTCAACCCATGCTTACTTTCCTTTCTGGTGGAAATGCCTTTTTGCTTTATTACTTCTACTGACCCCAAAGCTTCTGGGCTTCTTCCTCCTGAAGCTCAACATCAATTATTTCACCAAAGATTCAGGCCCTCTGGCAGGGTGAAGGTTCCTTTCATTCTAAAGACTGAGTGTTCTGGTAGGTCTTTCTTCTCTGCTTTGGCTTTCTTTTGTCTTCTCTGCTTAGAGACAACATGTTTTGGGAAAACTACAACATTTTCTATTAAAAGCCTATAAACAGGCATACTTTTAACCTCTTGGGAACACAGATACACTGTCTGACCCAGGCTGAATGTCCCTTCTCCCTATAGCAATCTCAATCAACCATCGAGGATACTGCCAGGCTGTCTGAGGCAGCCTGCTCAGTTTCCCATTATCTGCCTTTGTTTCTTTAGGCCTGGGCCATCATTTTACCTATCATGGTGTTGGTCCCACAAATAGTGCATTTCCCAGGTTTTGAGCTACATTTTTATTAACCTAGAGTGTTTTTCAGGTCCTGGCAAGTCAAACAGCAATATGATGTCACAGTCACCCTTTTCTTTAGGTCTCTTTGGCTCTCTATCATCTAAGGAGGGCATTTTGAATAACTGCACAGTCTTTATGTACTGGAAAATATGACACTTCCTTCTGACCAAAATGAAATTGAACTACACAGATATGACAAGAATATATGGGGACATGGCCATTAAGTGAGAATGTCCTAACTGACCTTGAAGACAACACTAAGGTCATGTGTATTCCTAGTTCCAAAGTTAGCAAAGCATAATCACATCTTTTCATCAAACTTCTCTCCATAATCTTCCTTCTCACAGTTTCATTTTTTTATTTTTTTATTTTTTAGTTTTTCGAGACAGGGTTTCTCTGTGTAGCTTTGCACCTTTCCTGGAACTCACTCTGTAGACCAGGCTGGCCTCGAACTCACAGAGATCCGCCTGGCTCTGCCTCCCGAGTGCTGGGATTAAAGGCGTGCGCCAGCACCGCCCGGCTCAGTTTCATGTTTTTATTTCTTTAATAAAACACTCAAGAAAATTCATCATCACCAAGACGCATCCACTTGTTGTGACCAGCAAATCTGAATTTCATGTATGTCAATATCTTAACATTTTTAATATTAATTTTATTTTTAGTTGTGTGTATGTGTTCATGTGAGTTCAGGTCCCTTAGAGGCCAGAAGAGGGCGTCGGATCCCCTGGAACTGGAATTACAGTTGGGTGCTATAGGGTCTGGGAACAGAACGTAAGTCCTGTGCAAGACCAGCAAGTGCTCTTAACCACTGAACCGCTCTTTAGCCCCACCCATCTCTTTTGCATATAAATGTCCAATTGGGATCTTTCTGTAATCTCCATCTCAAAACTATGCCTTTAACCCACTTCAAACATGGACTTTCTTCAGCCTCCCCAAAGCCAAACTTTCCATAAGGGCAGAACCACTGAAGTGACCTCTTGATATTTCTAAAAGTGGATCACAACAAGAAGGACTGAGACATGCTGCATCCCCATACTCATCTTCAACAGGCGTGTGAGGAAGCTGGCCTCACAATGCATGTTTTCTTAAATGTACCTAAAGGTCTGTGCTCCTGATCTCCCAAGTCTTTTAAGAGCCTCTTTTTATCTCCCCCTTTCTCTCCTCCTGCTTGCTGCTAGCCCTCCCTACCCCAGGGCACCAAGGTCAGGTGTTGTGGGGCGGGACTGCTGCTCTTTCCTTGTGGCATCTGCTCCACGCCAGCCATCTCAGTTGGCAGCGCTCTGGGCTGGCTTCTCTCTCCCAGCTCCATCTGGTTGCTGTCCAGCATAGCTACGCCTTCCCCCTCCTATCACCAGCCGTGCCTGCTGCCTGAGGTCTGCTCCATGCTCAGGTTGGAGGCTGCTGTTCCAGGACAGGTGGGCTTAACTATGTGGGATTCCTTTAAACTCTATGTTAATTTTAGGATCTGTGAAAATTGCTCTAAAGGACATAGCTGAAATTCGTACGTGAATTTGTTAATCTTGTAGATGAATCTTGGAAGTTTTTCCACCTTAACAATGCTAGCCTTCCACCTTAACAATACTTGCATTCCACCATAAAGATTCTACCTTCTAATCCAGGAACACAGAATATTTCTTCAATTATTTAAATTTTTCTTAATTTCTTTCAAAGATATTTTGCTTTTACATTTTCCTGCTTCCTGCTGCAGGAATGAAGGAGCATTGCCCCAGGCTAGCTGCTTGTTGTCTTGAAGTACAAGAAACTGAGTCTGTGGAGAGATGTGATAACGATATCTTCCAGCCCTGGCTGTGACACGGTCCCCTTGGTAGATCACCTCAGAGCTAGCAGCTAGATGAGGCAGAGGAGCGCAGCCATTGAGAGGAAGGCTGGGCTTGGGGGGCTGACTCTGCTCATGGGAGGTTCCCCCTTTTCCTCCTTTTCTGTCTATTATTTATTTATTTATTTATTTATTTATTTATTTATTTATTTATTTATTTATTTGTTTGTCTGTTTTAAGCAGGGACTTATGTATTCCAGGTTGGCCTCAAGTTCACCATGAAGCTAAGAATGACACTGAACTTCTGATTCTCCTGCCATCACATCTCAAGCGCTGGGATTACAGGAGCATGCCGTGATGACAGGCTATTTTTCAAAGCTCTTCATTTTGTCCAGGTCGCAGATCTCCCAGAATACAGATTTTTACTATATATCAATACATGTCTTCATTATATAAATATATATGTGAATTTTATGCAATTTGAATGATGTCACAGTGTAGTTAAAATGTTATCTATTGAACATCAGGGTCAACTTTTGTAACCCCAAGACTGTGGCAGGTGCTTGCATATGAAACTCAGTGGGCCATAGGAAAACAGCCTGCATCACCCAAAAGGAGACAAAAGGACAGACAGACTGTCCATGAGTAGGTAGGCAGGCAGTAGGAGGAAGTATTCTAAATGGTATAAAATCACAATATCTGAACAAAATGCAAGGCGACTTCCCAGTACTTTGCTGACCACGTGCCTTGCTTTCCACCCAGACCCGTGACCTACACACATGCGCCTTTCATGTTCTGGAACCACCAGTTTTTAATGAAATCAAATAGTCCTTTCTGAAACAGGGTAGAAAGGAGCAATGCTCTTCCAACTAACTGTGCTAAGAAGGGTCTCTTCTCTGATGCTATCTTGCAACCATTCCAGTTCCTGAACGAAAATCAAGCTGTGAAGAGCTTCATTGCCATGGCTGTAGGAAGATTCGGTTTCCCCATGGCTGGCAAGGATAACGTCCAAATATCTCTTCATCGGGACATCTTCTTTCTTATGTTTTAACGGGACATTTTGTGTGTGTGTGTGTGTGTGTGTGTGTGTGTGTGTGTGTGTGTGTGTGTGTGTGTGTGGTGTGTGTGTGTGTGCATCATGGGAATGAGGAATGGAAGGAGCAAATGACTCATTTTTAGATTCAATATGCACTGAGTGTTTATATCTACTGCCTTTCTGCTCGAGTATATATCAATATTTATTGCTAATTCAATGTCAAAATTTGACCTCACTTTTTTTTTTTTTAGTCAATGTATGCTTCTTGGAGCAATAAATCTTTGTAATCACCATGGTTTAAATCAATGCCTGTTTATGGTCTATTCATCATTTTTCAATCAAACTTCCCATGCTTCAGATACATTGGGTATCAGATGACTAGGGTTGGAGTGCCACCAAAGTGAGGTTGAGAGTCAAGGGATTCTTACAACCTGCTCTTGGCCAGAAGAGCTGAAAGGAACATGGAAAATAACATGAAAAGTGGGTAAAGTGCTTTTGTTGGGATAGAAACTGCTGGTTACAAAATGTTTATAGTAGAAAAAGCCTAAGGCTAGCCAAACAGTACTAGGCAGGAATCCTACCTGTCCAAGGAGATCAAGTCACCCAAAAACATATTCATCCGTGCACAATAAAAAATTGACTCTTCCTTTCATGATGATCTTGGGTTAGTGGTAAAAGTTGTTTTAAAGGTGAAATCATGAATCAGGTCAAATTCCATTGGACAAAGTCTTCTGATGAGAGTCCCCAAATGGCTCTGCCTGATGACAGGGCAGAGACCAGTGTCTGGCTGTGGTAAACATGAAGAGGGTTAAGAGTGACATACCGCCAGCCATGTTGGTTGTAGCAGCCCCACAACGTCCCTCGGTTTTCTCTTTAGAGTAATCTAGGAAAGAATCCATGATGGCTGGAAGTCAGCGACACAAACTGAAGCCTGGGTGGTGGAACTCCATCTACTGACCTGCCAGGACCAGATGATCAGAAGACCCATTTGAGTGCAAGAATCCTATATTTTGTGGATCCCTGTGGCATCACTAAGGGGATTAACCAACCCATCTCATCATGCACAGGTCTTACTGGTGCTCTGTATGGTGACACCAGCAGAGAAGGTCTCCAGGTGGCCTTAGATCAACCTAGTTCTTACCCTTTCTCGTGTGTTGTTTTATAGAATAACTGGGGAATGTGATGGGAATGCAATACCCTGAGATCAGGGAGGTCAAGTCTGACAGTTCCTGCTCAGCTTGTGTCCTTAGAATAGTATTTCCTGAAGTGCTTTAGTCCAGCCAGTCATAGTATCTTGGGGTGCAATGCCTCATGCAGGTAGGCAGGCAGGTAGCTTTTCTGGCTCCCCCAACTGCTGGACCATGGGAATACATAGGTGCAGATCATCTACATGAAGTGGAATTCCTGAGCCTCAGAGTAGTAGCCAATAGGGACTCCCAGACCACCTGTCTGTAAGTTCTCATCCTATATGGTAACTTTTTGTTGGATGTTCTGTCTCCTTGGACTCAGCCAAGTTGAAAGCAAGTGCACTCAACTCTGATTCCTGGACAGCAAATCCCATAGTGTCCCAGAGCAAAGCACTCTGGGTAGGAATGGTCCTGACTATCCAGGAGGTGTAGGATCCTGGAATGCCTAACTTACTTTATTTCTTCCAGCAACTGAAAGAGTCAGTCAGGGCCCTCTGGTTGTGTGGGTTTAGTGGAATCTGACTCCGTTCATGTAGCCTACTGGTAAGAGGGTTCCCAAATGGTCCATATTGACATCACTTCTCAACCACCTATATGACAACCTTGGCTCTTCGGCTACCTCTGTCTATTTGAATGATCCTCATTCCTATTAGGGCATGAATTATCAACTTGGTAGCAAATGCATTGTGGGTATTTATCATGAACAGTGCAGTGCAGAGATGATGAAAGATAGACTTTTGAACTAGGAAGGTCCAGACTGACCTACTGAGATGACTCTTGACAGTTTAGAGGGCAGTGACCTAATGTGTACTATTGGGATGGCAGGATTTTAGACTTGATGCATCCATGGAATGTAAATCGCTATCCAAAGTTTAATGTGGATGGGGTCTGTCAACAGTAAATACTAACCATCCTCTCCCTTCTCCTCCCCCTTCTAATCTTTCCCATCACCCCTGCTTCCTCCTCTTCTCTCGTCCTTGTTAGCATGGCTGGTGTTACTATATAACCTCATACTAAGTGCTCAGAGAACATATGGAAAAATAAAATATAACCTTTGTCTCTTTATAGTTTAGCTGAGAAGGCAAACTAATGTACATAGAAGAAATGAAGTCCAGTGGTAGTAAAATTGTGATTGTGATGTTTAAGATGGATCATGACAGAAGCAGCCTAGACCTGCTCAGGATTCCAAGCTGTGTGTAGAATCACTATAACCCCAGCCCCTGAAACAGCATATTTCCTTTCTTCTACTGAGGAGGGAGTTGAGCCCTAGTGAGACAAATACTTTGGACAGTGTTGCTACTAGAAGTAAGGTAAGTACTTATGAGGTAAGTGGGTGCAATCTACCAGAAGTAAGGTAAGTATTTATGAGTGAAGTGGGTGCTGATCCTCTCTGACTTCCAAGTCACTGCTCTTTCCAGTTTTCCACATGCTTCAGTGGATGATCAGAGAAGAAATTGGATGATCAGAGCAGGTCCAAAGGAAACTAGGCATGAACTTCTTATAATCTATAAACATGCCATAACCACTCCATGGTATAGTTAAGGGGAAGGTTTCTATTGTAGATATGAGAGAGAGAACAGCCAGAGGCATCTGGAAGAGTCCAGAGCAAAGAGATAACGAAATAGACTAAACATGTCCAGCAAGCTAGACATGCCCAGGGCTATCTGCAAGAGAGAGGATAAAGCAGAGGATAGAGGACACAGAGCATAGAGAAAGAAGCCGGAGTAGAGCAAAGAGGGTGTGGGGAAGAAACATCAGAATAGCAGGGTTATAAGGAAAATGAGTAGCTGTGGGGAGGGAGGCCTGTGAGTTTAGGAAGTTTAGGGTAGAGGAGGAGATGAGAAGGGCCAGGATGCTAGCATGGACTTTGAAACATGGAACAGGTACTAGTGATACTGAAGGAGCCTGGAGGTCGGCATGAGATTTGATATGTTAATAGGTACTATAGGTAGCCATATGTCCCTTCTGTCAGAAGCAAGGGAAATGACTCCCTTTGGTAGATGGGAACCAGTTTCACAAGTTTCTGAGGAATGCTGGCTTTTTTTCTAACTGCCCCCTGTAGTCCAGGTTGAATTTACTTCTGGATATCTGGACTGCCTTTTGGAGTTTGGGGAACTGAAGTTTCCTTTGGGCCTGACAAGTAAGACCCTAAAATGTGACAACATCTGTCAGTTCCCAGGTAAAGAGGAAATTCAAGAAAGATAAATTCCATCAGCTGTAACACCTGGGAGGGCTGGGCATATGATAGGCAGGAGGATGGCATAGACCTTCTGTGAATGGATGTGCTCTCTCTCTCTCTCTTTCTCTCTCTCTCTCTCTCTCTCTCTTTCTCTGTGTATGTATAGTCTTGTGTGGTGTGGTCTAACAGCTGTGTTGATTCAATAGCATGCAGGAACCAAATCAAAGCCTTCAGTATTCTACTTAGAAGTGTGCTAGTGGAAAAGAATTTTAACTGCATTAAATGTCTGTGGTCAATACAAGACTATTTGGAATTCCTTAGGTGTTCTTAGTTTTTTGTTTTGTTTTGTTTTTGTTGTTAGAAATTTTCAGATTTGAACAAAACTTGAAAATTTTGTTGGAAACAAATTTATATTATTTTTAGGTCATGTAACTGATGCTAGGAAATGTGTTTGTCTTCAAGCTCAAACCTCATCATCAGGTCTCTTGGTAGTCTGGCAGCTTTGTGACCCCTAAAAGCAAGTCAGTGCTGAACTTGTACATTCTTCTCTGGTCTATGTTTGTTTTCTCTTTTATCACTCACTGTTCTTAATTTTTTTCTTCTGATTTCTTTCCATCTGGAATTTCCGCCAACATTTGAAATAAATCATCATGTAGTTAAATTTTAGCTTGCTCTCTTTACTCATAGGTGAACTCCTCAAGGTTGCATATTTCCATGGCCTTGTCTTAATTTTACCTCACAAGATTTGATGTCATGCATTTAATTTTTCAAAATACTTTCTAATTTCCTATTTGACTACATCTTTGACCCATGGGTTTTAAAGCATAATATGTAACCACTGGGGAATTTTCCTACTATTGATTTTTTTCCCTGTGATCCAGTTTAAGTTTTAATCCACTGTGGTTAGAATATTCTGTATAATTTCAGTTGTTAAAGATTTAGTAAGCTATATTCTGTAGTAAAAAGCATGTAGTCTCTTTGATAAATACTTATGATGATGGAATGTCTTAACTACAAGGTACACGCTAATGTGGTGACAGGAGGTGCTTCAGATCAGTTGCTTAAAATTTACTAATCATGTTGTTTGAATATTCCACATCTTTGCTAGGTTTCCTTGATGCACTGATTCAGTACAAAGATTTTAAATTCCATGATAATTAATTGTGGGGAGCTTAGACAGCCTTGGGTAAATGTGTAAAGAGCATATGAAGTCCCGAGGAAATGTGTATTGTTGATACTGGCACGGCCATGTCGAAGGACAATGTCTCAAACCCATGAGAATCTGGCAAAGCCTTCCTCTCCCTGGTTCAGGATCAGAGGGATGGAAAAGCCTTCCTCTGGATAAGTGAATGTTGATGGTGTGTGTGTGAGTGTGAGTGTTTACAGATGATTGACAAGTGTGTGTGAAGCCCAGCAACTGCCGCTTCCCCCTCCTGTGCGTTTACACTCTCACAGTGTTGGCCTATAGAGATCTACATAGACTAGCTAACCCTTCCCCCTGAGCTGTACATAGTGAACATGCTGAAGGTCTGGGTTGTTGTGTAATAGGTAATATCTTCCATCAGAGCAAACACCGCCTAAGCGAATCCAGATTTTCTGTACACGTGTCTGTGTGTCTGTCCTTTTTCATTCCCTCACCACCCCAAGCAGGTTTCTAGGACCAAGCCATACAGGCAGGGCAATTAATGATTTTTCTTATTTCTTGACTCATTTTTAAATCTTTACTGTTTGGGGCTGTGAATAAGAATGGCCCCCACAGGCTTATAGATGTGAATGCTTGGCCACCAGGGAGTGGCATTATTTGAAAGGATTAATACGGCCTTGTTGGAGGAACTGTGTCACTGGGGGTGAGTTTTGAGGTTTCAGAAACCCAAGCTAGGCCCGGAGGCTCTCTCTCTCTTCCTGCTGTCTGAGGATTCAAATATAGAACTCTCAGCTTCTTCTCCAGCACCATGTCTGTCTGCAGGCTGCCATGCTCCCCACTGTGATGACAATGGACTAAACCTCTGAAACTGTAAGCAAGCCCCAATTAAGTGCTTTCCTTTATAAGAGTTACTGTGGTCATGGTTTCTCTTCACAGCAATAGAACTCTGACTCAGACACTGTATTAGTTAGGCTATGCTTAGGCCCATTGCAGATATAAAAGACGCTATTTATATTAATGCAGTTATCATCATTGATATCCCTGTCTTCATTCTTAGTTTCCCTAAGTCTACTGGATCTGATATTAACACATGGATGATGGCAATTTTTTGGTTAGTGCTTATATAGAATCAGTTATTACCTTTTAATTTTCAACTTTTCTGTATATTTATGGTGAAAGTGTAGCTTTTTAGTCCATATATATTCTTCACCTGTCTAATATTGAAATAACACAATTTTGAGGTTTTTTTTTTTTTTTTTTTTTGGTTTTTCGAGACAGGGTTTCTCTATGTAGCTTTGCGCCTTTTCCTGGAACTCACTCGGTAGCCCAGGCTGGCCTCGAACTCACAGAGATCCGCCTGGCTCTGCCTCCCGAGCGCTGGGATTAAAGGCGTGCGCCACCACCGCCTGGCAATTTTGAGGTATTTTGTGTGTGTCTGGCCTCTTCTATTAGCATACGATTGTGAGATTCAGTCACATTGTTGCATATAGCAATAATTGTTTTACTTTTTGATCCTGTTAGTCATTTTTTCTCATTGCGGTGACAAAATACTTCACAAAGGAAACTTCTGGAAGGAAGGGTGTGTGGGAAGGCAAGGTGGCAGGAGGTTGAGGCAGCAGCTCTTACTATCTCCTCAGCCAGGAAACAGAGAGAAGAATGGCTGGTGTTTAGGTTACTGTGTCCTGTTTATTTCGTACAGGATCCCAGGCTGTGGATGGCATTGCCACATTCAAGGGAACTATTCCCTCACCAGTTGCACCTCTCTGGAAACCCCCTTATGGACAATCCCACAAGTGTGTCTCCTAGGTGATTCTAAATCCAGTCAACATTGAAGATCCACCACCACAATACCTTCACTACATTGTTTTAAGGGTGCAGCTGTTTTTCTATTCTTTCTTTCTTTCTTTCTTTCTTTTTTTTTTTTTTTTCAAGACAGGGTTTCTCTGTGTAGTTTTGGTGCCTGTCCGGGATCTCGCTCTGCAGACCAGGCTGGCCTGGAACTCACAGAGCTCTGCCTGGCTCTGCCTCCCGAGTGCTGGGATTAAAGGAATTCACCACCACTGCCTGGCCATTACAATGTTTTAGAAACACAACAGATTGGTGCCTATTTATTGGGGAAAATATTGAATTTTCTTTTAGTAAGACTAGAAAAATGTTAGTAACACGCACTAGAACACAATTTATTTTCTCTCCTTTCTTTCTTCTTTTTTTTTAAGAACACAATTTCTTAAACTGTGGGTCATAACACACATTAGGTTACATACCTGAATGTAGGAGTATAAATTGGGCAGTGGTAAAAGGTTTCTGAATATGCCAGGATAAAAAATAATTCAAAATCAAGTGCATAATGATTCCAAGATACTTCCTGCACTACTTGCCTGTGTTGCATCATGTGACTTCCATGCAGCCTGTGAACACATGAACATATGACATGGGTACTCTGCATCCCACCTGAGATCACTGCTTACTACACCAATAAACACTGAATGGAACAGGATCAAATTTGGAAACTGTATGTAATAGACTGTGATGTGTTCTTACTTTGCATATTAAGTTTTCTGCTCTCATAGAAATAATGATTTAATCATAGAAAACAAAAACTTTTAGTATGTTCCTACTGTCTTTTCCCAGCATATTTAAGTTCTAGATTAGTTTATCTTTGGCTTGTGTTAGAATGTTTGATTTCAAAATTTGTTGTTTTATCATAGAAATATCTACTCATCCATATCCATCTCTGCCCTATTCACAATATCCAGGAAACACAAATCGGCTAGATGTATATCAACTGATGAATGGATTATATGAATGTGGTATGTTTATACAACAGAATATTATGTAGCTATTAATAAAAATGAAACTCACAAGCGAATGAATAGATCTGGGAGAATCATTCTGAGTGAGGTAACCCAGCCCCTGAAAGACAAATGTTGCATGTTTTCTCTCATTTGTGGATGTTAGCATTGGATCTTCAGGTCTATAGTTTAGGAGCTTTCATAGAAAATGATATACAGAATTCACTTTCTGAAGGGTTAAGATGGAATGATGGAACACAAAAGGTTAAATTGGGGTTTGTCCTGGCTAGCTTTTTTGTCAAGTTGGCACAAGTTAAGAGTCATTTGGGAAGAGGGAATCTCAGTTGAGAAAATTGAGATTGTGGGCAAAATTGTTGTTGGTTTTGCTCTTTTGGGGGGCTGGCTACCCAGCTCCCAAATAAATCACACATGGTGGCTTATTCTTAATTATAAATGTCCAGCCTTAGCTTGGCTTATTTCTTGCCAGTTTTCTTTAACTTTAAATTAACTTGTCTGTCTTTTGCCTCTGGGCTTTTACCTTTTTCTATTTCTGTGTACCTTTCTTTCTTATTCCATGACTTGCTGTGTAGCTGGGTGGCTGACCCCTGATGTCCTCCTCCTCCTTCTCTCACTCCTAGATCTCTCCTCTCCCAGAGTCCTCCTTCTATATATTCTCTCTGCCTGCCAGTCCTGCCTATCCTTTGTCCTGCCTTGTTATTGACAGTTCTGTTCTTTATTAGACCATCTGGTGTTTTAGATAGGCCAAGTAACACAGCTTCACAGATTTAAACAAATGCAGCATAAACAAAAGTAACACACTTTAAAATAATATTCTACAACACAAAATTGTAGGGCCTTTTCTTGATTGATAATTGATATGGGAGGGCCCAACTCACTGGGTGGTGGTGCCACGTCTGGAAAAGTGGTCCTGAGTTGTATAAGAAGGTATGCTGAGCAAATTATGAGGAGCGAGCTGTAAGGAACAAGGCAGGAAAGAGCATTCCTCCTTGGCTTATGCTTCAGCTCCTGCCTCCGGGTCCTTGCCTTGACTTCCTGTTCTGACTTCTTTTGATGATAGACTATGACGTGGAACTGTAAGCTGGAATAAACCCTTTCCTTTCCAAGTTGCTGCTTTCAGCCATAAAGTTTTATCACAACAATATAAACACAAACTAAAACAGGGTTGAGGAGGGGAGAGCAGGATAGAGGAGGGAATAAGAGGGGGGTTAAAAAAGACTAAAGACATTTTGAAAAGTTATATGGAAATCGACACTGCAGAAACACACACACACACACACACACACACACACACACACACACACACACACGCACCAGGAATGAGCTATTTCTTTTGGAGTTTTTGGCCAGTGAGATGTCAATGACCTCCAAATTAGAGGCTATTGCCATTGCACTATGCTGACCTCCAGAACTAACAATCCTAGTGCTGAAGATAGCACCTATTTGCATCATAGAACATGGGAAAAATCAGGCTGATCCTGGAGCAAAAGCTTCATCTCTACTGGCTAGCTTTCACGATGCTGAGAAGTGTTATTTATAGAACTGAAGAAAAATAATCATCAGCCTTACACAGATGCGAACCCTGGGACCTAGAATAATGACTGGCCTGGAAAAGGATGCTCCCTGGTTCAATAGTGGCATGAATATCATGAGTGTAACCAACCACTTTATAATTGTATTTAAGGCTGCCCTACATGATAAAATTCATAACTGGCACCACTGTCAGACAAAGAAATGATGGCTGGGCAGGTCATAGGCCCTAGAGGCGAACCTACCACTATTATTTGGCTAAATACATCATTAGAACAATTTCTAATGACTTACCATTGTAGACATAGATGAATGCATTTTTCAGCCCTCATTAGAGAAACTTCTATTTGTGGTAGGTGGTGATTAGTACAGAAACCCACAGTTGGTCCAGATGCAGAGAAGCGGAATGCACAACTCTAAATGGAGCATATACTCCATACTATCTCCTTCCAAGGCTCAGGAATCATTGTGGAAGAGAGGCTGGAAAGATTGCAAGAGTCAGAGATGGCGGATAACTACAAGAGAAGGGTCTTCTGAACACAGAAGGTCACCTGCACATATGAACTCACAATAATTGTGACAGCGCACAAGATCTTGTGTAAGCCCAAGCCAGACTAATTAGATAAAGGAAGGGGTGAGATATGAAATACTACACTGAGCAGAGGAGTTACTGACCATGGTTAATTGCTAGTAGAGGGAGAGATAGTCTTCTCTAAAAGCTTAACCCCTGGTAAGCTGACCATGTTCCAATGGAAGACCACGAATCCAAGAATATTAGTGCGGTACAAAGTGATCTTAATGGGATTAACAATAATAATGACAGGGAATTATGTGGTCATGGAAGGGGTGCTGGATCTGGAAAGAGCTGGAGGAAGGGGGATATACGATCAACATTTACACAAAATTCACAAAGAACTGAAATAAAATATGCTGTTTGAGTTGCTGACTTGAGCATCTCTACAAAGTAATTAAATGAATTTTGGCTTGGGATGAGGGAAGAATTTCCAACAATTTCTGAAGTGGCCTTAAACATGCTTCTGCCTTTTTTCACTAAACACTTATGCAAAGTGGCATTCTCAGGGTTGCTGACTATAAAATCAAACTATCAATCTACTCTGAAAAACATTAAAGATGCTCTACATCCCACAGTATCAAACATTCAGCCAAGATTTAATTCCTTATGTAAAACCAAAGTACATCCACCTTATTAGCATGCAAATTTGCTTTTGTCTTTAGTGGTAAATTACATGCATACCAAAATGATAAAATTATATGCATACCAAAGGATCGTTTTAAAATAAATTTCTCTATGATTTATTATTAGCAAATGTTTATGTGTATACCTAATTTGCAAACCCGTATCTCAGGATCATATGAAAATTTCTCAGGTGAAAAGAAGTTGTGAGTGGGTAAGTTTAAGAAGCCTTACACTAGAAGTCCAAACCAAACCGCAAAGCATGCACAAACTATTTGCGATGTATGGGCTTGAAGAGAATATGATGTCCATTCAGCAGGAGTAAACCTGTGAACCACGCAGGCAGGCCTTGGCTGGCTCTGTCTCAGGCTTCTGCCCCAGGACTGCATCTTCAATATATTAGATGATCCTGCAGCTACTTCAGTGTTTCCATCACAACATGGGGGCTTTTGGATAAACAGGTGAGTAAAGAGAAGGCATGGAATTAGACTCAAATAAATTATATAGGAAAATATTGAAAAACTAGCCTGATTGTGAGACCCACTCATGCCCTGGCAAGGTTCCTGCAAGGGTGTGAACATCTGAGAATTCCATGTCCATCTCTGGAATCCCCATGCCATCTTTAGTAGCCATGACTTGTTACCTGGGGTCTTTTGGCATTTGGGTATCTATGTTGGTTACTGTTGTGACTGGAATATAAAATGTACCTCATAGGCTCATGTATTTCAACACTTGGTCTCCAGATGGTGATAATATTTGAGAAGGTTATGGAATCTCCAGGAGGTGGCACCTTCCTGGCTAGAGGTATAGAGTCCATCATGGTGGGCTATACTTGGCAACAGGCAGGGGAAGCATGGAAGCTGATGGACTCCATTCTTCTGGAACTGTGAGCCAAGAAGCCTTTTCTTCCTTAAGTTCCTTTTGCCAGTGTGTTTTCTCATTTTTCTCACAGCAATAAAAGAGATTCCATGGCACATTGCAGTTTCCTGCTCATTCATCAACTCCTCCCCTCTCCTACTGTCAATCAAGAATGCAGTCAGTTGTTCAAATTTGGAATTTGAGGTTTTCCTAAAGGCACATGCACTGAAGCCTTGTTTCTACAGACTGTGGTGCTACTGGGAAGTGGAATACCTTTAGGAAATGGGCCCAATGGAAAGAGCTAGGAGGTGAAAGTGTGCTCTTGGAGGAGACAGTAGGACCACAGTCCCTTCTCCTTTCCTTTGCTTCTTGGCATGAGATGAGCAATTGTCTCCATAATATGTTCTTAAAATGACACACTATGTCCCCACCACCAAAAAGACTGGAGCTGAGTGATGGAAGACCAAAACCACAAACCAAACAACCAATCATAAAAAAACCCAATGACCTATACACTTCCCTCCTTAACTGGTTCTTAAATTCTGTCACAGTGATAGAAATCCAACATGCTAGCCCCTTTGCTTGGGAGCCTGTGTTGCCCCCTGTTGATCCTTCTTGGATGTGGTTAATTCTGTGGTTCCAGAGAATCTGTGTACCTCAGGGTAAGACCTGATACAGACCCATCCCATCCATAAAACACACGCATGCGAAGAAGGGTGACCAACACAGGGAAGGGGCTGCTGTAACAGATGGGGCAAGTCAGGGCCATAACTAAGGGCTCAGAAGGTTACAAGAAGAGATAACTTAAGAGAACTTTAAGGTAAACAGTACATAGAACCTGCAGAGATGGGTGAAGTTGGTAGCAATCTCAGTATGGTTGGTAGTGATGTCATCAGGGTTCTGTGCTCAGGCTCCTCTCTTCAGATCACTGTCAGCAGGATTCACCCATGTTTCTCTCACTCTATATAAGGTAACTAAAGCAACATAAGTCATCCTTTTATGTGACTCTTAATTATTTTCTCTCCATGAATCAAGAGACTGTCAATAAGTGAGCTCTCTCCTCCTCTGCATGCATAACTAAAGTGCCATTCATCAGACTCCAAGCAGAATTATTGATGAAGGGTGCAAGGTTATTGAGGAGGAAGAGAGCAATAAAACAACATTATGTTGGTAGCAATGGATGCTTTACAGCTTTTGGAGCATTTTGATGTCTATTAATTCTTCCAATCCTTCAAACTTCCCAGACAATATCTGATAATGGAGGCTATGACTATGGCCCCAGATTTCTCAGTCTTCCCACCAAGCCATTTCTGAAAATGCTGCTGATGAGAGGAAGCTCTGGTCAAGATGTGCAAATGACTGCGATTGTCCACTTACTTCTCATCACCCCCATGCCCCAATGCTCAGCCTTACAGATGCAGAGAGAGAGAGAGAGAGAGAGAGAGAGAGAGAGAGAGAGAGAGAGAGAGAGAGAGAGAGAGACAGAGAGACAGAGAGAGAATTTGAGAGGGAAAAATCTAGAGATATGTAGGAGATGGAATAGGGAAGAAGGAGTGGTGAATTCGGTAGTAGAATATCCAGAGTCCAAATACACACCTGTATGAATAGTGGCATAGAAGAATAATTTGATGTGATTTAAAAAAAATGGGTATTATAGGAATTGGATGAAAGAAAGGGAAAAGATTCCTCTTCCTCAGATTACAACCAACCCACCTGTAGCTGAGAACTGTTGGCAGTTGATGGTTGCTGAGGGAGGCTGAGTCATTTTTCTTTGGGGCTGTGGTCACTGGTAGGTTGCCCATGACTCAGAGTATGGCTCTGTACTTATGCTCATATGGGCATCACTAATTATAATTGGTGGGTTATAAAACAACACAAAAAAAGACATGAAGTTGGGAAGAAGATGTATTGGAGAGGATCTGAGAAGAGTTGGAGGGGGGAGTAGATGATAGATATGGGAGAATATGATTAAGATATTACCTTGGTTAGTTTTTTTCTTTTTTAATATATATTTTTATTTTATAATTAACTTAATTTCACATATCAGCCACAGATTCCCCCATCCTCCCTCCTCCCATTCCCAGCCCTCCCCCTCAATCCAGCCCCCATTCCCACCTCCTTCAAGGCAAGGTCTTCCCTGGGGAGTCAGCCCAGCCTGGGAGACTCAGCCGAGGCAGGTCTAGTCCTCTCCTCCCTACTTGATATTATCTAGAGTCATGTGGGAAGAGGGAACCTTAGTTGATTGCCTTGATCAGATTGTCCTGTGGCCTTGGCAGTGAGGGACTGTCTTGACTGATAATGGATGTGGGAGGGCTCAGCCTATTATGGGTGGCACCATGCCTAGGCAGAGGGCCTGAGATGTATGAGCATAAGCCAGTGAGTGAGCCAGTAAACAGCATACTATCATGTTTTCTGCTTCAGGTTCCTGTTTAAGTTCCTGCCTTGGCTTCCATCCACAATGGATTGTGAACTAGAAGTACGAGTTGAAATATACCACTTTCTCTCCAAGTCACTTTCGTTCAAAGGGTTTTGTCACAGAAGCAGAAAACAAACTAGAACTGATTACATGTACAAAAATTTCAAATATTAAATGAAAATATCATTTAAGAAAAAAACCTCAAGATGGACCATATATGTTGATATATAAAACAAAACTATAAGAATTTTGAAAGACCATATAGGGAAATATTTTGTGACTTTGAACCAACAGATTTTTAAGTGGGCATGAAAATTAATACTAGCAAAGGATAAAAAGGACAGATAATTTGACATCATGTAAATGATACCATTGGGGACATGAAATGGCAAGACTCAGACCAGACAAAATATTCAAAGAAAACATCTCTGACAGAGTTTGAAGAATATGTAAAGAACCCGAGAAACTCAGTAAAATAATGGTCACATTGAAAATAGCTGAATACTTGAGCAACCACTGTAATAGCAACTGGAGGTGTGGCAATGACCGGTAGACACATGGAAATGTTCTTTACATTACCATTCAGCAAGTAAGTGAAAAGAAAAGTCACAGCGAGTGCCACTGTTGTGTCATAGAAGGTTTAAAACAAAAAGCCTGGCCACACTACATCGGATAACTATCAGATGTGAGTATGCAATGTTCTGGTTCATGAGAAAATACAACAGCAGAATGCACAGACTTATGTGTCAGATAACTTAAACATGCCCTTATGCTTTGACTACTGCATTCCATTCTTGACCATTATCTCGGAGAAATGAGAATATATGTCCAAGTAACAATTCTTAGTAGATTAATATCACAGTGGCTTTCTTCACAGCAGCCAAAATATGGACAAAATCTAAATGACGATCAATGCAACACAGACCAATTATAGCATGATCATATAGTATAAGTCCTTAAGGACTGAAGAGAATCAGGCTGTACCCAGGTACAGCCCAACACAGAAAACTCTCACAGACTTCAGACCAAGGAAGCAAGATAGAAAACTTTGTGATGTCCATATACAAGAAGTTCTGGGCAAGTCCACTACTAACTATCACACCACAGAGGAAATAATTAGAGCAATGGATGCTTGGAGAAGTTTGGGGACTGCACTAGAAAAGATAAAAGAAACTGGGAATATGGAAAAGTTCTAAATTATGAGGTGTGATGTTTAGCTTTAATTGTCAACTTGACATAACCTCAATGAGGCACTGTCTACATTAGGTTGCACTGTGGGCATGTCTGTGGGGGATTGTCTTAAAATAATTTATATAGGAAGACCCAGCCCACCATGGGCAGCACTATGCTCTAGGCAGGGGCTCTTGAACTGTATATGAATGTAAAAACCAAGCATAGTTGGACATGTATGCACTTACCCTTCTGTGCTCTTCATTGTGGGAATGATGTGACTAGCTGCTTTAAGTTCCTGATGCCTTGATTGCTTTGTTATGAGGCATTGCAACTTGGAATTTTGAGATAAAAAATAAATCTTTTATCCCTAAATTCTTTTTGTCCAGATTTTTATCACAGTGACAGACATAAAACAAAAAGACAGGGGGAGTAAGTAATACACACACATCAAATTTTGGCTAAGATTTGTACATGCCTATATATATATGTGTGTGTGTGTGTGTGTGTGTGTGTGTGTATGTGTAAAATAAATATCACTTTGATGTTGATGGCAGTGATGAAAATGTAGAGATGGAGTGACAGAAGAGGTAGGTGGAATAAGAAAGGCAAAATATTCTTTGTCTGTACAATAAAGCCCATGTAGTTTATAATCTAAGTCTTGAACGTGAGCCCATGTGTCTCAGCATTCCCTGGAGCTGCAGGTAAGCAAGGTTAGAAACAATCAGACTTATTAATGTTGGAATGCATTTTTGGCATGTGCATGCTTAGAAACAAACAAGCAATAAAGGACAGAAAAAAGGAAAAAGGTTGATAACTGTTACAAATGGGTGATGGATGTATAAAAGAGTATTATACCATCCTGTTTAATTTCCCTAGTTCAAATATTTTCACTAATAATACAGACTTAGTCTATTAGTGGCAGCTGGGGGACTGAGCTTTTAACAGAAGTGGCATTATTTGATGCATGCATGCAGCTATATGCTTACATTTTGCACAAGCACTTCAGAAAATGCATAGCCAGTTGAACCAAATAGTGAGGGCAGCTTTCAAGCTTGTGGATGTATTAGTTACTTACCCCATGATTACAGCAGATATCTGACAGGAACAATTTAGGAAGGAAAATATCCTTTTCCTCACAGTTACCAAGCACAGGCCGTCATGACAGGGAAGGGATGGAGGCACAAGTGCCAGGCGGCTGGTCACATTGCAGCCCCAGTCAGGAAGCAGAGGGGAGTGGATGCTGGTATTCATAATATGATTGGTACTCATAAATAAAAAAAGCTTTCTATTCTTTATTTATGCTGAGTCTCTGGTTTGTGGATGTGTGCTGCCTGCATTTAGAGTGGGTCTCCCCACCCACATTTAGAGAAGGTCTTCCCATCCACATTTAGAGAAGGTCTTCCCATCCACATTTAAAGTAGGTCTCCCCACCTCAGTAGAGCTGATCTAGATCATCCCTCACAGACATGCCCAGAGCTTGTCTGCTCTGTTGTTCTAGATTTTCTTAAGATCAGTCAAAGGTGATTATCACAGCTAATTTAAGGAACTTCCTTCTCCAACACTTGGTATTCTGGTGGGAGTAGGGGTGGATAGCAACATGTCCCAGGTGTGGATACAGACAGGTCAGTATCGAGATACAAACACGGACCTGGAGGTGGGGTGGAGAATCATATAGACCAGAAATAGACTGAGCAAGCTTTACCTACTCACTTCCCCTCCAGCTCCCTAGAAGTACCACCCAACAATACAATTTTTTAAAATATTTTGATTTAATTTAATTAATTTTGTATTGTGTGGATGTACACATATGCACACACATGACTCAGTACATAACTTGAGGAAGCTGGTTCTCTCCTTCCACCATGTGGGTTCCAGGGATTAAAGTCAGTTTTTGTCAGGCTTGGCAATAGGTACCTTTATCCATTTCATACTAAGCCATTTCAGCCACCCCAAAATAGAAAGTTCAACCTAAAACACTAGAAAACAAGACAGGCATTTGTGTGTGTGTGTGTGTGTGTAGCTGAAGTTTTCTCCAGTCCTGCCCAGCCCCATAGACCCTGCAGCTGCTTATAAAATAATCACTCAGAAGCTTATATTAATTAAAACTGCTTGGCCATTTGCTCAGGCTTATTACTGACTAGCTCTTACACTTAAATTAACCCATAGTTCTTATTTATGTTTAGTCACATGGCTTGGTACCTTTTCTCAGTTCTGTGCACCCCTGTATTTGGCTCTGTGTTTCTTATTTAATAAGACTGTTCAGAAATTCGTCTACATGTATGTGTGGGTGTACATGTGTGTTGGGGTGGATAGGGATGCATACATGTGTGCATGCATACAGAAGCCAGAGGACAACCTCAGTTGTCCTTTGTTGTTCACCTTGTGTTTGAGACAAAGTATCCCATTGGTCTGGAGCTCACCAATAAACTAGGTTGATTGGCCAGTGAGCTCCAAGAATTCCCTATGTCTGCTTCCTTAGTTAGAAGAGTGCACCATTGCACTTGGTCTAAGGGAAGTGTTTTCTATGAATCAGAAATATTGAGGAAGTCACATAAAACAGGACATAGCTGGAATAGTCAGAAGGATAAGAAATCACCCAAAGGATGAGCAGAGAAATCTGTTTAGGAAAGGTGACCCAGGCCTGGAGCTGTTAGGTGACTGGAGGGAGGGAGACTAGACTCTGCTTCTGGTTGGCCCCTGCCTTGCCTTTCAACCCATACGGGAGTGGTATTGGATGAACTTGTCTTGTCTCAAGCTGTCACCACGTCTGTATCCCCTGGACTGCTCTCACATCCTGCCTTTTGAGCACACAGAACAAGACACACATACACTTGACAGCCTGTCATTGACCCTCATCGTGAAGACTGAATACTTTTGTTTGATTTCTGTTGCTGCTGTAAAACACTTTGACTCAAGGTAATTTAGGGAGGAAAGGGATTATTTGGCTTATACTCCCAGGTAACAGTCCATATCAGGGGAAGTCAGGACAGGAACTCAAGCGGGAATTTAAGGCCAGAGACCAGGGAAGAATACTGTCTTTTGGCTCATGCCCTGGCTTGCTTTCTGGCTGGATCTTAGCTCATCCTTAGCAGCTTCCTTAGACAGCCCAGGACCATCAGCTTAGGGACAGTCCCACCTACATTGAGGTGAGCTTTCCTGTATCAATTAATAATAAAGACAATTCTCTACACAAGGCCGCAGGCCAATCTGACCTAGGTCATTCCTCCACAGAGGCTTTTCTTCTCAAACCACTAAGGGCTGTTTCAAGTTGGAAATGAGAGCCAAATAGGACAAGTACACAGCCTAGTTCTTTCCGGCGTACACAAAAGGACGTCCTAGGAAAACACAGGACAAACAAATATGAGCAGGCCTGCAGTCAGGCATGTAGGGAGAACCGTGGGAAAGCACAGTCGGTAGAAGTTAGAAGTGGCTTTTCTATACCATCGTAACAACACACTATGAGGGCACGAACTAGGGACAATCCTCAAGTACAATAGTAACAGAATCTGTAAAGATGGAAACATTACACATGCATCATCCTTCATGAGAATCCCATGCAGCATTTTAAAAAGTCATGGAGAGATATAATTAAATGGGCACAGAGCATGTTTTTTTTATGTGAGAAGTTTTGCTACTTTAATGGCGGCCTGAGTCTGGCCCCTTTTACCTATAAAGTCTATTCTATCTCAGGAAAGCTCTAAAAACACACTGACAAACCAGAAAAAAATAATCACTACATTTATCTGGAAAATATAGTATTCAAAAGCAGCTGAGATGATAGACTATAGGAAAAATAGAATGGGTTCAATAGATAAATAGAGCAAAATAACAGAACTTTTCTAAAATAGATACTCATACATTCAGTCCTCAACAAATAAGACTTTTCTAATCAATGGGGGGAAAATCTATACAACAAAAAATTTAGGGACAATTAGCTATCTGTACTAAGATTTTCAACCTCTAAAGAATTAAGAAGAATAAAATTAGGATATATATATAAACTCTCTAGCAAAATTTATTTTACATATATTTTTGTACATGAGTATCATAAAGCTATTAAATAAAAATATGTAAATATATCTATAACATTGGAAAGACTTAATGTAGACATATTTCTTAAAACGGCACATTGCATAGACAGATATCCTTAAGTAGACATAAAATTTTTTTAAAAGCCATAAAGTAAAAGAGTGGCAATTTAATGTCTCACATGATGCCATAAACAAAGTTAAAAGATAAAACATGAATTTTCACTTCTGGCCCAGATAAAATAGCACAGCCTACATTTAGCTTCTAATGACCCAACAACATAAATCAGAGAGAGCATATAAATCAATGAAGATCAGACCTCAGAATCAAGCAGAGCATCCTGGGCAGACTGAATTCTAGATGGGTGCTTACTGTGCTGACAGTATGTGCAAGCCTCTGGGCTCAGTTAATAGGACACACAAAAAAAGCGTCCTGGGGATATAGCTCAGTTGATAAGTCACTTACTATACAAAACTGAGAGCCCATGTTCAATCCCCAGAACCCATGTGAGAAATGTTAAGTATGGTGGCATATTTTTGCAGTCCCAGGACTGAGGAGGCAGAGACAGGTGGATCTCTGAGACATGCTAGCCAGGATAGCCTCCAGGTTGCGTCCCAAGCCAGTAAGAGGCTTTTTCTCAAAACAGGAGAACATTACCTGAGAAACAAGACCTGAGGTTATCTTTAGCACATGCATGCACAGGCACCTGGACACATACATATAACCTATATTTGCACACAACACACACACACACACACACACACACACACACACACACACAACCAGACAGTGCAAAACTGCACTAGTATGCCTAAAACCCTAAAACCCTGGGTTCCATCCCTGGTTCCACATAAGCTAGAAATGGTGGCACATATCTGTAATCCTAGTACTTTGAAGGAGAAGGCAGGAGATTCAGAAGTTCAAGGGAGAGATGGGGAGTGGGAGGCAGAAGCCATGCTGTATGCCTCAGAAAAAGAGAAGACAGACAACATAGGAACAGCTCTGGTGACTTCCTGCAGAGGCCTGGACTTTAATTTGCCTTGTATGACCTGAATCATGTGGCCCAGCTGCCTCCAAACTGCTAGTCCTTCTCATCTACAGAGGGCACAGGCACTGGCCTAATCCACAAAGTGTTCTGCTGGTAAACTCACAGATTACTGTGGGCAGATTCCTTTGCTAGCTGATGTCACTGCAAGCAGTGGGTATCTCAGGCCACCCCTCTCTTCTACCAGTGTGGTTAGTTCTTGGATCTTGGGGGCAGTAATTCGACACTGGCTAAACCTGCTGTCTCTCTGAACCCACAGTCCACGTGAGACAAGAGCAACTGGTGTTTTGCAGAACTAGGTTGGGCTAGAATTTGCTGGGCTGGTTTTCTTTTCCACATCATTTAAACCCCTGCTGAATGAACATTTTAATGAGATAAATTCTTAGCATCCTAACGTCCCCCATGGGCATTTATAGAATGTTGCTCCAGCAGAACCATTTGGGCATAAGGAGAATTAAAGGCATTTGGAAATCATGGGGAATAGCGAGCACTGGAAGACGGTCAAGGAAAGTCAAAGTGAAACCAGGAAGGCTAGGAAGGTAGTGGATTACCTAAGGCTGGAGGGGTCTCCCAACACCAGGTGACTGAGCTGGGAGGAGCCTAGGTGACATGCCTCACTCCTGTTATGGGATAAACTTGGCTGCTGTCTTAGATTCTTTTCCTGTTGCTGTGATAAAACACTCTGATCAAACCAAATGAAAGGAGCAAGGGTTCATTTTGGCTTAAGGTTCGATACACAGTGGGCAACTGGAGGGGCCCACAAAGCTTTCCTAGTGAAATTTGAGGTTGCTTTACCCAGCAGAGCTGCATTAAAGGATTGCTTAACTGTGTGCTTGGTTTCTAGGTGATTGGAAGGGTCTACACTTGGCTGAGACAGGCAGAGGTCTTTTGCTCCATCCCTTGGCATTCCTATAAATAGCACTTTAAAAGAGACAGGAGGGGCCGGGAGATAAGGATCCAGGCCCTCAGAAGGCTATCATATGTTTCTATCTGTTTCTCTCCCCTCTATCCTTCTATCTAAATCTCTTATTCCTCACTCCCCAAGAGTACCCTGGGGTAAAATGTGGGAGCTAGTCTTCCAGCTGGGCTCCCACAGGGAACTCAAGGCAGTGAGAACTTGGAGCAGCTGTTCATATCATATGAGTAGTCAGAGGGAAGAGAGAGAAATGGAATGGTTCTGAAGCACAATGAAGATGAGTCTTCCCACATCAATTAATGAATTCAATAAAGTCAGTCCCCCACAGATATGCCCACAAGCCAACTCAATATAGAAAATCCCTCATTGAGACTCCTTTCCAGGTGACTTTAGATTCTGTCAAGATGACAGTTCACACTAACCATCACAGTCATGTGATCTAAAACCAATAATCTCAGTCTCACTATGGGAATGGCCAGAGACTGAGGTTCTGGCATGCCTTCTGAAGTCTCACACTGGCCTTCTTCTAGCTGGCCCTTGCCATGATACAAGAGGCCTGTGGATCCACAGCATTTTCCACTTGGGGTCAGTGCATTCTTTCATAAATCTAGCCCTCTTTTTGTCAGGGGTCATGTGAGAGGAACAGCAAGCAGCTTTGGAACTCATGGAGCTCATCAGTCAGCATAACCATGGTGGGTGTGTCTCAGAAAGGCAGAACCCCGAGGACTACATGTCCTGAGGACCTCATGCTGTTAATGAGCATAGCTCTGCTTATTGCCCTCATGGTCATAATGTCCCTCATAATCTGTGAGTTGTATGAAAACTCTAAGGAGGTTTCTAGCCCCTGACTGGGCAGTGTCACAGGTACTTACAACTGACTTTTTCCAAGCATTGCTGTTGGAGCAGATTGACTATTCAACCACTATACTTACAATAATTTGGAGATGTAAATTGCTAGTAAAGTCAGATTAAGATGTTTTTGTTAATGGCTTTGATGTAGAAAATCTTGGGGAACAATTTAAAGTTTAGAAAGGCACACTTTTAATAGTTGAGTGAGGGACTTGTTGAACGAGAACAAAGGTAGCCCCAGTTATTACCAGCTGACATGCCTTTCTTGCTAAAGGTGGGTTGGTGACCAAAGGTGATGATTAATTTCTTGTCCCCATTTTTGCCCTCATCTTCCTTGTATGATTTAATAAAAAAATGTTGATGAGTGGGTGTACACTCTGAGGACTTAAAAAAAAGACTGATTTTTTATATATAAATATTTAGATTTGTGATTCTTTTAAGATTATATGATTACCTTTTGAGACAAATAATACAATGACTGATTTTTTTTCTTTGTAACCACAAACAGCTGCCTGCTAGTACAAAAGAAACTGCTAGTACATCAAGAAAGATGAAATATACTTGACTTTCTTAAAACTTTGTCAATCAATTTAAAAAGAATCATTGCTTTGGGGGTGAAGATGTTATAGTGAGAAGATTAATACAAAGAAAAATATTTACTTGTGGCTTCTAAGAAAAACATGTATCATAATGTGATTTCTTCCTGTGTAAAGATTTTGATTTGTTTTTGGAAAATATGTAACTTGTGGCTATGAGGTAATTTTTTTTTGCATAGAAATTTTTATCTTAGGAGGTATAAAAGGAATAAGAGAAAAATAAGAGAAGTAGAAGGAAAACATCAGGAAAGATGTAGAAGGAAAACATCAGGGAAGATGTAGAAGGAAAGCATCAGGAAAGATGTAGAAGGAAAACATCAGGATAGAAGAACAGAATGGGAAAAGAACAGAGTAGGAGCGGAGAAAAAATAAAATGAAGAATTAAGCTTTACCCCTTAGATAAAGTGCCCATGTGTGTCTGTCCAGTAGTTCACTGACTACATGCCTCCTCTTCAGTTTCTCTGACTTGCTAATGGCAGGTCCTTTGCTACCTTTCTGGCCTGGGGGAGCCTCCTGGTCAAGGTCCATACAAGGGTGACTCATGACATTCACATGTGGACCTGATACCTGGTGAGTAGCTGAAGGGTGGATGCTGCAGAATGGGTTTCAGTCAAGTAAGCTGGAGTGTCGTGAACTTGCAGAATCCTGGTCCTGGTGCAGGTCGGAGCTGGTCAGCAGAGAAGGAAGGGCATGTTCAGATGCCAAGGGAAGTGGGAACCTAGGGATTGTATTCTCTAACTCCAAAGAATCAAAGGATTCCTAGTCTTAATCTTATCGCCTTGTGCTGTCTAGTTTTATGTCATTTGAGAGGAAAGATCTTTGATTGATAAAGTGCTTCCAAAAGATCTGGGCGTAGGCAAATCTGTGGAGCATTTTCTTAATTAGTAATTGATGAGGAAGGGCTCAGCCCATTGTGGATGGGGTCATACCTGGGCTGGTCCTGGGTTCTGTAAGAAAGCAGGCTGAGCAAACCATGAGGAGCAAGCCTGTAAGCAGCACCCCTCCATGGCCTCTGCATCAGCTCCTGCCTCCAGGTTCCAGCCCTGCTTGAGTTCCTGCCCTGACTTCCTTCAATGATGGACTACAATGTGGAGGTGTAAGTCAAACACCACCTCCTCATCTTGCCTTGGGCCATGGTATTTCATCATAGCAATAGTTACCCTAAGATACACCTGGATTGTTACGAAGGCATGCTCTCAAAGAGGAAAAACAGAATGTGTATTACATTATTAGTAATTCATCAACTCTACATCCTTCTCAGATATGTGGGCATATGCTTCATGAGTTTCCATTGCTACTCTTACTCTGATCTCCACAAATGTTGTGTCCATTTTTACTACAAATATCAATCTTCAGAGAATATTGTACATACTGTACATATTTAAAGGCCTTCATTTGTTAAAATTGGGGCTGTGAGTAAAGGTCCATCCTTGCCTGGTTGGTCATGTATCCCAGCATTGAGGTTTGTTCTTGTTACATAGAAAAACTTTTTAAAAATCTTTATTCAGAACAGGGTCCTGTGAACAAAACAGCTGCCATCTTCATCTGATCAAGTGTGCATACTTGCAAGAGTCCCTCAGGACTGGGTCTGCTGAGTATTGACATTCCCTCACAGAAGAAAATGATGGGGGAGAGTCTCTGGACACTCACTGGAGAATCCAGCCACTTTGCCTGGCCATTTATATGCAATTCTATTATAACTGCATGTGGCTTTGGAATATTGGGAGGTGTTAGCAGAGATAGATTGGGGCAGGTTGACTAAGGGGCTGTATCTGCCCATAGTATGAAGAAGCTACTTCCTGTGCTTGGTAAAGACTTTCCAGTGCAAGTGCCTTGGGATCACCCACACTTCCCCTTATCAATGCTCTGAAAGTAAAGCCAATAAACCCACTGGTTCCCCAGGGTGAACTTTGCTGGTATCATTCTTTAGTTTATCATTGGGACTTTAGGAGGAGGAAGTGGTGATGGATACTGTTTACTTCCCAATATCGCTGCCTAGGGGGCCAGTCCCCATCAGCGCAGGGATCAAATGGAATCCACAGAGTTGGCACATACAAAGACTTTTTTATCTGAGGAGGTTAGGGGAAAAGACACTCACACTCTCTCTTGATGATTTCCTTATTTATTTTTCTGTGTTCATTTTGTGTTCTTTCTACTGTATACTTTTTCCCTACAGCTTATATACCCCAACAAAGTTTTTCAAGTAATATAGGAATTGCAATGTGGTTACATTCTGTTTTTCAAGTGAATGATTACAATGAATACAAAACAAACAGTAAAAAACAGCATGTTTCCCGTATCCCTTACATGATTAAACACTTTACATATTACAGGTAAAAAAACCAAATCATCCCAAGAACCCATATACATTTATACACAAGCAGCTTGTTATAGATTATCCATGTGGGCAAGCAAGATATCCTTCTCAGCCAGTTCTTTTCTTGTCAGGCTGCAGTTTTGCAGTTACAAAGAAAGGGCCAATTACTTTATTACTTAACTTGAAAGGTAATCTTATGAGGAATCTTAAAGAAATCACAAACCTAAACTTTTATATATAAAAAGTATCAGTCAGCTCTACTTTAAATCTTTAGGGTACATACCTACTCATCAATAGTTTGTTTTTTTTTTTTAATATCAGGAGATTGAGGGCAAAAATGGGTACAAGGAATTAATCATCACCTTCAACCAATTTTAGAAAGAAAAGTGTGTCAGCTAGTAATCATTGGGGTGCTTTGTTCTTGTTCCCTGATCATAAAGAGTTCCAAATTCAACCATGTGCCTTTCTAAAACTTTAGATTATCTTCTTGGGTTTTTCACCTCAAAGCTAGTTGACAAAAACATCTTAGTCTAACTTTAAGTTATTTTCAAAGCTTTGTTTCAGCTGTGATGCAGTTCAAAACCTGTGAACACATCTGCCAACAATAAGGTTAAAGGAATTTAAGCTAGCTGAGCTAACTGGGACTCAATTGTTTTTCTTAATCATTAACCTAAGCCACAGTCTCTATGGCTCCTTAATAAAAACTCATGTGTTGTAGCAATGTGACACTTCCTTGTTTATATTTTTAATCATCAAAGCTATTTAAACTAACGTTATTATTATCATTTACACAGTACAGCTTAGGAAGAAATCATCTTCATAATAATCCACAGGTAAAAGTGCCCAGTAGAAGGGGATGTTTTCATGAGATAAACACGCTACATTATAGGCAGTGGGGAATCTTTTCACACTCATTCACACCATCCCAGATACCAGAGAAAGATGGCCACAGCAAACATGTAAAGGCACAGTAGGAGCAAAAGACATTCGGGGGGGGGGTCTGTGATCTTGAGGTCTCACCTATCCAAGATTTACCCATCAGGGAGTTGCCTCCTGGTGGGCTGATACCTTGAACTTCAGTTACCACCTGCTGCTCCTCTGACAGGGCCACCAGCATCCCAGAGAAGGAATTCTCACAACAATCTCAATCTCCCCCACATGTGTACACATTCCTATGTGTGAATATAAACATGCACATACTATGCCACACGTGTGGAAGTCAGAGGGACAACCTTGGATAGGAGTATGAGTCCTTATCTTTCAATTCATTTGAGGCAAGGTCTGTTTGTTATTTTTCTGCTGCTACTATGTACACCAGGCTAACTGACCCTCAAGGGATTCTTCTATCTCCATATCATCTCACTGTTGGAATGCCTGAATTCACATGGATTCTGGGGATCCAAACTCATGTCTCCATGCTTGTTTACAAGCTGTTTCTCCTGTTTGTGTTATTTTGTCTCAATGAAAGAAAATCTCTGAGGTCCACAGAGTAGAGATCTTTGTTCTTTGTCTGTGGCTAATACTAAACAAAGTATGGAGATCCTGTGGATGCAACTGACTGCGTTGAGTTTCTGGGAGACCTTGACGGTATGACATAGTCTGACTACAGCACAAAATGGCTGAGAGAAAGGGAGCCGTGCAGCCTTGGTTACACAGCTGTCAGCTAGAATTTGCTGCCATGAGGACTTGTGTGCACCCTTCTTTGGCATTCCCAGCTTCTCTCTGGCTTCTGTCTTCAGTGTGTCACTAGTATTTCTCTCTAGGAGCACCTCTCATTGGCACTGAGCACCACAGGAGTTTGCTGGAACTTAAGATGTGATACTTACAGGAAACATGTCTGCTGCTCAATGGACTTTTCCTTCTATCCCATTCTCTTCTCACTAACTCTCTTGGGTAGCTCAAAGAACCCCACACTATTTTCTTTCCCTGTTTTCCCTCTGCTCACCCTTATATACACCCCTTACATGTGTGTGTTATAGTGCAATCAATTATTTTAGTTTCATTTTTGTTGCTGTGATAAAAATACCCTGACAAAAGCAACTCTAAAGGAAAAGTAGATCATTTTGCTCACATTTCCTGGCTATAGTCCATCATTTCAGGGAAGTCAAGGTAAGAACTTGAAGCAGTTAGTCTGATTCACAGTCAACGATCAAGAGGGAATTGACACATGCATGCTCATATTCTGCCCATTTTCTCCTCTGTTGTGTAGTCTAGGATGCAAGCCTGGGGAATGGTGTCACTCACTTTCAGGCAGGGTCTTCCAACATCAGTTAATGTGATAGAGATAGTCTTCCATAGCCACGCCTTCAGGCCAATCTGACCTAGGGAGCCCCATTGAGACTCCTTCCAAGTGACTCTAGATTATGTTGACAATCAAAGGCAGCCATCACACAAGCCACCAACTATACATGAGGATCTCTGTCACAGAGAGCATTATGTCCTTTTGGCTTAGCAGATAGACTCAAAGGACATTAAGCACTCACAACTACACTTGGGTACCACTTCTTGGCAGTTTTCCTTTCTAATTTTTATCATATAAATCTATTTGTCGCCTGTAGCCACATACATTTATTTAATGTCATATGTGATGTTGAGAACTTTACATCAATTCCTTAATTTTATTTCCACAGCAACGCAGTAAAGATTTGTTATCACAATTTCTGTATTGCAAGCAAGAAAACAGTTTGAAAAAGATTAAAGAATGCTGCTTGATGTCACACAATGAATAAAGGCAATGCTAAGGCTCAAGCAGATGTACACTTCTGATTATGAGTACCCTTGGCCTTGGCTCTCATATTTTGTGCTTACCCTCTAGAAGATCTATGCAAGAGCTGGATCTGGGTCTTGCACTTCTCAGAGTCTTATGGCCATTGCCTTCCATTATATCACCAAAGCAAAAACGGTTGAATGCTGGGCTGTTGAAGCTATTTTTAACCGAACACTGAGAAATCCCCAGAATCCCTAGACTGTTGTTCACACCCTTTCACTGGCTTCTGACAAATGCAAATAGAGAGCCTAAGCCTGTGGCAAGAGACTTTACGCTGGGGATGCTGCCTTGTGCAGCAAGGGTGTGGCACATTGGTAGGTTATAAGGACATACAGTTAGACACGTACATATGTGTTCAACTCTGATGAAGGGTGTACTTCATAAGAAGACTAGGAAAGCCCAGGCTTGAGGATGCTCTACCCACCAATGGCTACTTGATAAGGGCCAAGCTTTTCAGCCTTTGTGATGTCATATTCCTAAAAGATCACTAGGAAAGCCTGTTGTTCTGTAATAAGTCAAAGACTCCTAGAGTGGTTCTTAGCAGTTTCTGGAGGGGAAATGGTGGTGGTGGGGTGGATTCAGGATGGGAGAGGAGCTGATTCAGAGCAGCAGTTGAAGATGGAGTGGTTTTACAGTGACAGACAAAAGAAAGGGACAGATTAGAGCCCAGATGACAAAGCTGTGACGTAATCAATTTTAGATGGCTCAGAGTCCCATCTTCCTAGAGTCAGTATATCTTGAAACATGTATCAGTTTTCTAGCCTCCACTGGTCCAAGTTGGCTTAACAAGGAATAAGGTAGGATGCCCAGTGTGGTTCAAATAAGAAACACAGAGAGATATTCTTTTCCTTCTTCCTCTCTGAAATGGGCCTCTGCACAGGGACTCTTCCTACAGTCAGCCCATGGCTGGGAGCCTGACCTATAGAATGTCTGGAGGAATTTGTCTATGTAAGTCCAAGTAGTGCACTGGACGGTGTACTGGATACACCGAGTGAGCAGATAGACTAGAAAGTGTCTTACAGATACAATGCCAGCACTCAGGAGGCAGAGGCAAACAGATCTCTGAGTTCAAGACCAGCCTGGTCTACAGATCAAGTTCTACGACAGCCAGAGCCACACAGAGAAATCTCATCTCAAAAAAAAAACCTTCCAAAACCAAAAGAAAAAAATTAAAATTATATCTTTTATACAAACTATACTGAATTAAATGAAACACTTTTTTCAAAAGATAGTGAAAACATCTAAATTAAAAAAAACCTTGGTTCAAGCAAGGCAAGGGGTCTACATGAGTAATCACATAAAAAACCCACAATTAAGGTGCTTGCTTTAATATCATAATAAGACAATATCATCTTCTTTTGTATATTACTAAAATCAAGATTAGCATCACTTTTTATCACTTATCAATACATTCAACAAAATTCCAACCATCTTTTAAATTTTACAAGATTGAAACAATATAAAGCACAACCTCTTCCCTTTGGCTGGAGGTCTCTTCTTCCATCTAGTCACTCCTCTGCCCATCTTCCCTTCCCAGAAACTTATTGTGCAAAGGCCATAACTCATTAGTGGTCGTTGCTTATTTGATTATTGATTTAGAGAAAATCTGTATAATGGGCCAGATTTATAAATGGATTTAAGATTTTATCAGGCAAATTAAGTTTTATGATCACAGTGTCACTTATTGGGAATGTTTCAGATAATATTAACTGTTTATATTTGGAATTTTTCTCCTGTTCAGACAGTGCTATCCACGGAGGGGAGGTGCTAGGCAGTAGGGAGGTGCATTTAGCACTGTGTAGGGGTTCTTTCATTCTTTTTGTGGCACAGTTTTGAATGTAGACATTTTGCATTTTGCTTAGTCTAATTAACTGTTTTGATTTTTGTTGTTGTTGATATTGCCCTAGGGAATCAAATCCACAGTGACAGGAACTTCTTCTTATAGTTTCTCCTAAGACTTTGATGGGTTTTGCTTCTGAGTCTGGGTTATTTTGACTTAGATTTTATTTATGGAAAGAGATAAGGGCACAAACTGATATTAAAATTGTCTAGGGGTGGGGATGGATTCCAATATCTTGTGCACCTGCATAAGAAGTCCCTACTGAGCTGCACTTCTGGCTCCCAGATTTATCTTTTGACATATTCCAATCTTGAGTCTGTTTTTGGAAATTAATGTTGTGTTTCATCTTTTAAAAAAAGTTTTTAAATTTAATTAGTAAGAGGGAAGAGGGTGTGCACCTGCAACAAGGCTTGTGTGGAGGTCAGAGGCATATGAATGGAGTCAGTTTTCTCCTTCCTCCTTTTAATGAGTTACAGAAATAAAACTTCGACCATTAAGTTTAAAAGATGAATGAATTTCCCTCTGAGCCATCTTACCTGCTCCCTTGTAACATTTTGTTTTGTTTTGCAATTTTTTTGTGCATGTGTGCAATGTATCTTGATCATATGCTCGCCGACTCCCTCCCACCAGCTCTCTTGGGTCCTCTCCCAACACATCTCCCTTCAAGCTTCATGTCCTCTCTTTTTAAAGTTTTTTAAATAGATCCTGCTGAGTTCAATTAGTGCTGCCCATATATGGGGTCATCCTACTGGGGCCTGGGCAACCTACCAGAGGCCACCTTCCAAAGGAACATGCTTCTTCCTCTTTCAGCAGCCATCTATTGATAGTAGCACCTCAGTTAGGCATGGGGCCTACAGAGTATCTTCCCATTAGCTGCTGCAATTTTAATTTTCTTGATCTTGTACAGGTCTTATGCAGGTCCCCACAGCTGCTCTGTGTTTCTGTGTGCAACTGTTGTGTCTGTCTAAAGGGCAGTATTTCACAGTGCTCCTCTCCATCCTGCGGACTTACATTTTTCTACCCCTTCTTCAGTGATGTTCCCTGAACCTTGCTTGTGGTGATGGTGATGATGGTGGGGGTGATACAGATGTCCTGAGTATGGATGAACAATCACAGTCATTAACAGCACTTGGAACAGTAGTGAGTAGGTGTATTAACCACGAATCACTGCAATACAAAGCTTCTTTGACCAAAGTTGAGAGCAATTATTTTCTGTTGAAGATTTTGAATCTTGTGTGTGTGTGTGTGTGTGTGTGTGTGTGTGTGTGTGTGTGTGTGTGTGTTTGCTTTTCATCCACAGTTCCTACCTCATAATTCCCGGAACACTTCATATTTCTTCAGTGACTAGAACAATGCTAACAATCCTTTCTTAAAAGTGCTTTGCCTTTTACCCTCAGTTCTTGCAGCAGCTTCTGAGCCACTCCAGAGCAGCACAGGTGAGAGGCCGTCTTGTTAGAATGCTGGGGCTTCTCAGAAGCGGATCTCAGAAAGCAGCATTTCCCCCCTCTGAGGTCCTTTTGCCCTCTCCACCTGCTCGTTTTTATTTCCAAAGCAAGCCACAGAAACTAAAATTATTTTCCCAGGTGCAGTCATAGAAACTAAAAATAGTCTCCAATCTTCCTTGTTTGTCTGTCTGGAGCTGGCCATGAAGAAATTCTCTTACCTATCTAGTCTAAAAGTAGAGTATAAGACCCCAATTTCATAAAAGTTTTTGCCCTGTTCCTGTGAGGAAGGAATGGGGCACAAAGAGCTAGTGTTAATCTGACTTCACAGGTTTCGTGGCTTTCTTCAGTTTGTTAACCTTGATTCACAACCATTTTGTCCAGTTCCCTTTCTACTTGGCTGCTCGTGAGTAAATCAGGATTAGGAAATGAACTTGAGGCTCTTGGGATCACTGAGTGCTTGGAGCATTATAAGAAGGTAAACATGAATTCACCCATATCCAGAGAGGGTGTTGGATCCCTAACTCCATGGGAACACAAGCTTCTCCACTTGGACCCTTTCAGAGCTTGTGCGCTCTATGCAGGCAAGTTGGGCAGGGAGAGGGGCATCGATGTTAACCAATGGAAGAAATTGATGCCTAGAAAGCACTGGAAACTACACACAAGATCAAGAGCCTGTGCAAGAAAAGCCCATGGTTTTCAAATTTCAGAAAAGTCTATGTAAATGACCAACAAGGGACTTAAATTCTCTTGGCTCAGGGTATTTGAGTTCTGGGCTTTCCAAGGCTCTCTGGCCCACTTCTCACTGGGGCATCTCTATTCTTAGAACCCTTTTCTATCTCATAGTAAACTGTCTGTATTTCTAAAGGTCAGGGCCCAGAGGCAGAGGTAAAGAACAAAATTCTCCACAATGCCTTCGAGTGGAGATGCCTTGAGAAGCTTCCACAGGGAAGTCCATAGAGAAGCTTCCACAGGGAAGTCCATAGAGAAGCTTCCACAGGAAGAACCATTGATATTGGGAAGTCAGGGCCCTAAGGGGAAGATAAGTTGCAAATCTTAACAGCTGCCCATAGAAGGTTAATAGACAAGAGGGGAAGAAAGGACCCCGTTGTTTGAATTAAGTCAGAATAGAGGGCAGCCTCTTGGTAGCAGGCAGCAACATGGTTGCCCTGGGAGCTTTGGGAAAAAAGGAACTCAAAGCACCAGAAAAAGCATATTCAGGGTCTTGCCAGCCTCCTAAGAAAGTTATAAAAAGGGGGAAAAAGGAGACAAATAGCTGTGTTTTTCTGAGTCAGAACTGAGAAGAGGTCAGACCCACTAGAACCTCATGGAGTCCTGTACAGGCTGTGCTAGGAGTCCCTGAATCCAGAGAAGAAAAATACATTTTCTTTTTCAAGGGATAATTATTTACCTATTTCTTTAGCATGGCTTACTGTTTGCCTACCTTCTTAGCAGTGATCCCACCTTCTGAAGGGATGGTCCCTTGGCCAGGTAACTGACCAGCCCAACTGAATTAATTCTTTTATGCTTTGGATAGCTTGGAAGGTTAGGTCTCCACCCAGTCCAGAGAAGTAGCTTTTCATAATGGACTCCCACAGGGCCATGACCAAGGCTGCTCTCTGAAGAGTTAACTCTAAATCATTTAGGAAGCAGATCAGAGACCAGAGCACCCAAACAATCCTGGCCTCCAGTGAGGACATGACCAAGGGCTTTTCTGGAGCTGCTGCTTCTGGGGTACCTGTCCTGACTGTGTACAGTGTCTCCTCCTGTTCTCATCATTATAACCCGGAGTCCCAGTGGTGGTCTGCAATCAGGTTCAAGGAAGAGACCCTCCATCTGGACAGTGATGTGTGGTTTTTGTTTTGTTACTGTTGTTGGGAATAGGCTGGTGTTTCCAGGTTCTTGACCTTTTCCTCAAGGATCTGAAATAAAGGCTCACACGGGCTTTCAAAGCAGCAAGGAGACAGAATAGCAAAGAGACAGAATGTTCAGATACAGTGTCAAGAGTGATGGTGGGTGTGGAGGGTTGGATGAGAATGGTCCCCATTGGCTCAGATTATTTAAACTCTTGGTCCCTGGTTGGCAGAACTGTTGGGGAGGTTTTGGAGGTATGGCCTTGATGGAGGAAGTGTGTCACCGGGGATGGAGGGGGGATGTGGGGAGTTGAACCTTGTACAACTTCCGGTTCTTCTCTGTCTGCTCCACACTTGCATTTGAGGATGTGCACCTTCAACTCCTGTTCCTGCTGCTGTGCCTGGTACTCGCTGCCATGCTTCCCTGTAATGATGGAATCCAACTGCTCTGGAACCATAAGTTAATATGAACCCTTCCTTTCTAAGTGGCCTAGGTAACAGAGTTTACCACGGCAACAGAAAAGCAACAAATGCAGCAGGCCACATGAGTTGAGGGTACCAGAGGGCTCTGGTTATCGTTGGGGCTTCCTTTTATGGAGTTAAAGGTAACTTTCTCACTGAGGATGAAGTTTGGGTGGGCCTCTATTTTCATTGACACTTTTTAAGTTACGTACCATTTTCTCCACCGTGCATGTCCATAATGCACCTGATTTTAATCACATGCATGCCCCAATCATGCTTAGGCCTAAGAATGCTAAGTAGAGAATTGTCACAGTTCATGTCTGTTTCTGTGACAAGGCAGTGACCACACTAATTTGAAAGGACAAAAGGGCTTATTTCATCTTACTCTTCCACATCACAGTCCATCACTGAGGAAAGTTGGGACCTGTTTCTCAGTGAACACAACAGACCATGGCAATTTACCAATAGAATGTGCATTATACCTAACAAGTGTTTTCTAGGAAGGAAAAAAAAAAAGATTCCTCAGGAAAGCAGAGTTCTTTTATCTCTCATAGTCTCAAAGGAAGAGAATGAGCCTGCCAGACAAACTGAGACCTTTTCATCTCACTTTTTGATTTAGTTTTGAGACGGGGTCTCGCTGTGTACCCTAGGCTGGCCTGGAACCTGCAATCCCTCTGCCTCAATGTTCCCAGTACTGAGGTGACAGTCACTACCAGCATGCTTGGCGTAGAATGGAGACCATCTAGTGGGAATCAGGAAGCGTGCGTGATGACCTCAGGTCTGCCTATTGACCAGTGCTGAAAGTGAGAAGATGGGGGACTGCTGTGTATGTTCTCTGTGTTCTCCTCAGACACTGTCTTGTCTACAGAAGCATTGACTGTGAAGGGTAGGTCTTAGGACCTTCTCTCATGCGACTCTTCTCTGAAGCAAGAACTCCAGGCAAAGCGCTGTGGGCATTGGCCTTTTTTTCTTTTTCCTTCGGAGACAGAAAGTAGCACTGGGCTGAGAATGTGGAGGTGAAAAGAGGGAATCCCTTCATCCCATTCACCACAGCCTTCCACACTGCTGCCAGATATTCTCGTAGCTGATGGGGATTCCTGTCAGATGTTGTCCCGCGGATATAATCAATGCTACCCTTTCTCTAACTCCCATTCCCTCAGCAGGCTCTGCAGGAAATTTGCAGTTCAACAAGAGGACTCCGTAACATGCCTGTCATCACAGTTAATGGAAATGGCACAGTTCAATCTTTACCCTCTATGTGGAAACCGGCATCCCTGGTGCAATGATAGCGTTCCTCCTCATTACCTCTTAAAGAGCACTGTGCAACACCCAAGGAGATGTGTCTGCGGGTGGAGGCTAGGCACGTGTCTCATCAAATCCAAATCGAGTGTTCACTTGGCCCTGCCACAGGCTTGCATCTGACTTAGTAATTTGAAACTATTTGGAGGCAGACGGGGTACTAGAAGGAACCACTGTGTTAGATGATACAGTTGCTGACAGCAAAGACCTCCTCCGCATCCCATTTCCTCTTTCAAACAGAGAGGAAGTGGGTGTTTCTTTCTGGAAAGGTGGCTTTCTGGGTTAGTGCCCCTCCTTTGGGGACAGTAATGGCACAGCACATTCCTTATAAAAGCTCCTTGAGTGCTTCATCCTGCCTAATGACTCGTAGAAAGAGAGAGTCCCACACGGGGTGTGGAGAGGGCACCAATCACAGACGTGTGACAGGACTACAGCCCCCGAGTTGGGACAGATCCTTAAAAATGTGTCCTCTTTGAGAAAAGGCTAATGGCCTCATTTCTTTGGGCTACAGAACGGGAATCCTTCCTCCAGAGGCCGACACTGAGAATGTCAGCGTTCTGATGAATAGGCCCTTTCAGCAATAACTCTGCCTCCCTGTCATGCTGGAGGAGAAAAAGACCCTTTTGCAAGCTCAGACTGTAACTTGATGGGGTCTCCTCTCTCTGGGAGCCTCCTCTGGCCTGGCCCTGGTGCAGAGTGCTGGGACTTCTCTGTCACAGGACCCAGGATGCCGGAAACAGAACAGGAACTTAATGAGTCTGACCTGGCAGGAGGCTCTTTGCACATTGGAGTGCTGTCTGAAACCCCATGGGTCATGTTCAGTGGACTCTTCCCAAGCTCCAAGCTCGAGAGAGGGGAGAGAGAGAGAGAGAGAGAGAGAGAGAGAGAGAGAGAGAGAGAGACTCTAGTCCCTCTGCCTTCACAAAATCACATATGCTTCTCCTGAAATGGCCTGATGTGGCCATCCAGTGGTGAGCAATCATAGTCTGCAAAACACCCTGACCCACCATTGGTGTATGCACATATACTACACTTGACATGCACATAAAGGAATAAGGAATGGGAGTTGACAGGGCTGGAGAGGTGTTCAGTTGGTAAGTAACTTGTCTTGTAAGCATGAGGGCCTATGTTTAATTCCCAGAACCCATGTTTAAAAAAAATCTGAGCATGGGAGTATAGGCAGAAGTTTCTGTCCCACAAGCCACTCCCTAGTAACCACACAGAGGCTTAATATTAATTATAAATGTTCGGCCAATAGCTCAGGCTTGTTACTAACTAACTCTTACGTTTAAATTAATCCGTATTTCTTATCTATGCTTTGCCACATGGCTTGGTACATTTTCTCAGCATGACATGCCCATTGTTCTTCTTTCTGAATCTGTTTGAGACTCTTCCAACTCAACCCTTCTTCCTCCCAGCATTCTCAGTGTGGCTCTCCCACCTAACCTTATCCTGTTCAGCTCTTGGTCAGTCAGCTTCTTTATTGAACCAATCAGAGTAACACATATTCACAGTGTACAGAAGGATTATTCCACAGCATGGGAGAATGCTCCCATCATCCCAGTACTGGGGAGGTGGTAGATTCCTGGGACCTGATAGCCACATATGTCCCAGGTTCCAGGCCAATAATGGACTCTGTCTTGCAAAGCAAGGTGAATGGTACCTCAATAATGAACCTTGAGATTATTCTCTGTTCCCCACACACTTTTACGCTCATGTCTACACACGAGAGGGAGGGGGGGGGGAGAGAGAGAGAGAGAGAGAGAGAGAGAGAGAGAGAGAGAGAGAAACTGGTATAAAAAAGCAGACTTGAAAACTGAGGATATTTCTCTGGCTTAGCAAGCTCTACCAGAGGAATTGAAATATATCTTGCTTCTAAAAAACCTTGTGAGAAAATGTCCATGCCAGCAGTCCTCTTTTATGCCTTTTTCCTTTTTTATGGTTCAAGAGACGACTGAGAAGAATACATATTTAGACCAGGCAAAATTATAGCATGACCTAGGGATCATGAGGATCAGGTTGACATTTAGACGAGACTGTTTGGGCTTTGGGAAAACAGTTCCCGGCTGCACTCTGGGGGGCTTCATGTGTATTCCCACTCCTAGAAAAGTAGGTAAAATCACAGTCCATCTCTTGCCCACACTTCTCTGTGAAGAGTAGAAGCTTTCCTGAGCCACTGTGGAGTTGGTCTGAACCTTGGATGCTGTGGAAGCTAAGTGGTCCCAGCACACCATCAGTGTGTCTGGCTTCTCCACATCTGTGCCATTAGTATTCTATAACTCACAGGCAGAACTACTTGAGACACTCCAGGGTGAGGTACTGAAAATGAGCATCATATGTTTCAGTGGCACCAGACCCAATAAAGGAATAATTACCATGCCACCTGCCTTTGTAGCACACAGCAGAAAGCATCAGAAAGTGGGGGGTGGGGGGACAGTGACTCATTTGCTGCAAAGATATCAGGAGTCAGGACTTGGGAAACTATTTTTTGGGTTTGCTATCAGAATCCTGACTCTACCCTTCAATTTAGAATATGCTATGGTGGTTCCCCAAGTGCACACAAGTGTGTTTATTTAAACAAAATTATTTTTAGGGTCTGGAGATGTGGTTAAGTTGGTAGAGTACCTGCCTGACATGCACAAGGTCTTGGGTTAGAGCCCCCAGCACCCTATAACTTAAGCATGGTGTCCTTATAATCCTAGCACTTGTGAGGTGGAGGCAGGCCATTCTATGGCAATATAGTGAGTTCCAGGGAAGCTTGGAATAAACAAGACCTTGTATCTGAATAAGTAAGTATTTCACTTTATAATGGTTTCAGTATTCTACAACATTTACAAAATTCCTTTCTACCCAATACTCATCCGACTCATTAGGAACATTTTACACTAATATGGGACATTTGCCATAGTTAATGAGCAAATATTGATATACTGCTATAAAGTAAGGTCAGTGTTGTTTACATCTCTTTGGGTCTTATCTAATGGTCTTGTCATCTTCCAGTATTTCATTTAGGTCACAAGATTAATTTGACACACCTCTTCTTTGCTCTTCCCAGACTATGATGTTTTCTTGATGCCCTTGGCAGTTTTGTGATCTATTGGTCAAGTGATGTCTAGAGTGTCCTTTAACTGAGATTGGTATGATTTTGTTTTTTCCCATGATTAAACTGAGCTATGGATATGGACGAGGAAAACCACAAAGAGCAGATCCCCTCACATCACATTAAAGGTCAATGGTGCTATCTAGCTCTTCATGGTAGATACTCAGTTTTCACTCTTGATGAGACAGTGCTTGTCGAGCATCCCTCCTGTCAGGTTGATCTGACCTCTACCCTTTCCATATTTCTGCTCTTGAGAATAAAGTCACCACTGATGGCCTGCACTTCAAGCTTCTTCACATGTTGTTCCCTGTGCAGTAGGACAGTTTCTTGCCTTTCCTGGGCACATCTTTAATTTCTCCAACACCTCATCATCTCAGCAATAAGACTGGGATGTTCCTCAGCTTGGTTTCTTTAAATTCAGTAAGCTACTTTCTGCAGAACGATTAGACCAGCACCTGCCACCTGGTACCCAGGATGGCAATATGATGAAATGATGATTAGGATTCTGGAATCTAAGGCTGGGTGTGTAGGTAAAACTGGCAAGTCAGGACAGGCTTGGAGTGTTCTTCCACTCTGAGTTCTGGCAGGGCCTGCAGAATTTACATTGCTGAGAAGAAGTTCTTCCAGATGATCCTAAAACTGCCAGTTCTGGGCTACACCTTGAGGACTGGGACCTAGCCACAGAAGAAGTCATAATCTTGGTGACTCATGCTGTGTAATGGGCTCTTCTGAATGGTGGTGTTCAAAAGACTTACTGTCATTTCTTTATTGTTCTTATTCATTAGACATGATTTTTATTGATTGATTTTTAAAGCTTTAATTTTATTTATTTATATACATAGGGTGTGTGTGTGTGTGTGTGTGTGTGTGTGTGTGTGTGTGTGAATGTGTGCACATGCACTAACACCACAATGCATGCTGAAAGTCAGGAGACAGCTTGAGGGAGTCATTTCGCTCCTTTTATCATTCAGGTCATCAAAGTTGTCAGCAGGTACCTTTACCCGTGGAGCCATCTTGCCAACCCTAGACATATAATTTTTATCTCTAGGTCTTTTTAAAATCTCTTAAGCATATGCCTGTTACACTTTAAAGTCATCAACCTTTAAAGTGAATATTGAACTGAGTTAAAATATCATCCCTTCAGGGATTCGGAGCACCACAGAAGAGGGGGCTTAAAGAGGATGGGTGGAGAGGTGTTGAGCACTGTCTCCCAGGCCTGACATGACTATTGCACTCATGAACTTGCCACAGCCATGATTTCCTGCATGAGACCTGTGCAAGATCGGGCCTGTCAAGACTCCATAATGGAGGAGAGGGGTGCTCATGAGGCTCTCTCATCTTAGAGAGTTACAGGCTGGGGGAGACGGAGACAGTTTTTTCAGTAGTGTAGCCATTGGTAAGGTGCCCATGCTTCTGAACCCTCACCCCACTTTCACATAAGTGACCTTAACTAAATGTATTGGATCACACACACACACACACACACACACACACACACACACACACAGACACGCACACACATACACAAGCACATGTGCAAATGCAAGCACAGACATACAGGTGTGCACATGTACACACATGCACTCACACACACAGATGTGAAAATAAGAAGACTATTCAGAAGAAGAAGGGGGTAAGTAAGAGGGAAAGAGAAGGCAATGGTGGGGGTGAACACTATATATGTAGATGGCAAAATGTCAAACACAAAACAACCAAGTTAAAACATGTTCTAGTGTGTGGTTGTTCAGCAAGGTGACTTGCTGGTAACAATGCAGATAATGACGCTTTTCACACTTCCAACTGCACACAGGAGAATTTCAATGTTCTCATCATAAAAACGTATATGAGATGACAGAGATGTCAACTATCCCAGTTTGACCATCCCATAAGGCACATGTGTCCTGAAGAAACACATTGCATCCAATAAATATATGCAATTACTATTTGTCAATTGGAAAATAAGTATGGGCTGGAAGGGTCAGGAAATTCAGGCCTGCAGTTTCTAGAAAACTGGAGGATTATTGAGGAACACTCCAGGGAGAAGAGTGTGTGAGAAATCTCACGTAAGCACAGTGTTTCCCATTGTTCTGTTGCTGTTAAGGGAGAATTGGCTTCCGTATGGCGTGAGTCTCCCAGCAGTGGCCCTTGTCACAGTTTCTTGTTGCACCAGCTCTGATTTTGTGTAACTCAGGGCATGAGCATAAACAGCCGCACTGGCCTTGGAACCAAGTGGGAGAAGGGATGCAGGTCCTTCTTATGATCCCAACCTATTCTTATAAGGCTAGAATCATTGTTGAAGGAACCATAGGCGAGTGAACAAGTAATCTGATCTTTTTTTTTTTTTTATCATTCTAATCCCATGTATAAAATGCTGTAGGGATAGCTGAGGAAGCAAAGTGCTTGCCTTGCAAGCATGAGATCCTGAGTTCCACTCCCCAGCACTCACATTAGAAAAAAAGAAAACACTGGATGTGGCAGCATGTGTTTGCAATTCCAGCGCTGGGTAGCTGGAGCCTGAAGGAACCCTGGGCCATGCCGGCAGTCAGCCTTGCCTCCTTGGTGAGCTCCAGGTCAATGAGAGACCCTGTCTCTACAAATGGTGGGTGCTGCCTGACGAACAACAGCTGAGGTTGTCCTCTGGCCTTGACATGCACGTGCACATATATGCATATGAACCCTCACATGCAAACATGCTTGAAAATGCACATACACACACACAGAGACACACACAGACACACAGACACACAGACACACAGACACACACACACACAGACACACACACACACACACCTGAACACAGTAAACTAGGTAGACTGCTTATACAATTGCGACTGCACTTGACACATGGTAAAGACAATAGATGATGGGAGTACATGATGGGTGGGATTATAGCTGTTCTTACTTCATGGCTCCAGAATACAGATTTAGGCTGAGACTCCACTTTGTAAAACATGGAACATGTCAGGATGATCTTGTGTTTGTTTCTTCTCTTGCTGCTTTCTTTGTTCTCTCTCTCTCTCTCTCTCTCTCTCTCTCTCTCTCTCTCTCTCTCCTTCATGTGAGCATGCTTCTTGTGAGCAAACTTTCATAGTCACTTCTCAGCAGCGCTTTCTGGAGTGTGCTTATGTCTTCCCTCCTTCTCAGACCCCATTATGAGAGTGAGCTGCTCCAACGCCTCTTGAAGCCTCTCTCACGAAGCAAGGCTGGCAGCGTCCTGCAGCCTCATTGGTATGCCATTCCATATGGAGCCCTGGGCACTCTAAATGACACGTGAATTATGTATGCTGGGGCTGGCATCGAGTTTAGCATGCCTGGAGCAGCATGCATTTGGAAGGGAAGTCATTTTGATTTTGTGATGTATTACAGAGCTGAACACTTAACAGGAGCTGAGACCTGGCCCGCGTGCTGGTTCTGAGAACACAGTGGGGTAGGCACACTGTGACTGCAGCCTGCTGCTCAGCATTTGAGGTCATGGCACTCAAATCCTCTGCCCCGGTGAGAAGGCTGCTTTCCTGCTGTCCTTCCCTCTACCGCCCATCTTGAGGACGTAGCCTTTCCTTTTTATCCTTCGATGTGCTGATTATTCCAGTTTTGAGTTGAATGTTAGCTAGGTAAGGTTAGCCTCACCTTCTGAACTTCAGGGAAACCAGGTTATGCCAACTTTCTTCTGCACTCCTGAAGGCACAAGAATATGGGTCCTGCAGTACTTCAGCGATGATGCCACTACTGTGCTGTGTGTCTCTGTGTGTGCGTGCTCATGACTGCTGGCATATGTGCCATAGCACATATGTGTTGCCCAGTGGACAACAGGAGGCAACATCCCTCCCCTTCCAGTTCATCTGAGGCAGGGTCTCTTGATAGGGGCAATGTGTGCCAGGTTCACTGGGCCACAGACTTCTGAGGATTCTCCAGACTCCACCTCTGGCCTCACCATAGCAACACCAGGGTTGCAGACTTGCACTACTGTGTCCAGATTTACTCACAGCAAGCACCTTGTACACTAAGCCGTCCCCTCAATCCCTTTCCTTCTTTGTTTTTCAGAGTGCCTTCCTATTCCACATGTTTCTTACACCAGCCAGAGAGTATCTCCAGCCCCGAGAACCGACTTCACCCTTTTAGTGACATTCTCACAAACACACTTGCCTGGTTTCCCAACTACAACTGAGCCTTTAAGGAAACTTGGCCATAAGGAGTGTCCCTGGCTAAGGTCAGAGGACACAGGGCCATCTGATGGACTTTGCCAAGGAACTTACCTGCATCCCTGCTATGAGAACTTTTTCCCTGGGGGCACAGGACTAAGCAAAATCTATACCCTCCTAATAATATTCCAATGACAAACCAAAGTTCAACTCCACCAAAGTTCAACCTAGGGAACCAGTGAATGTATTGAGCTTTCTTAAGAGAGTTGCCAACAGGAGCATGGGTGACCTAAAACTGCCACCCTGGAATGTCTTTATGCAGCATGGATGATGACTTCCCCATAACTGTATAGATGAAGCCCCCTTCCCTTCATCTTCCCAGTTTATGCAACCTAGCCCCTCCCTGAGACCTTGAGGTCATGTGAAATTAGGGCATAATTGTCTACAACTGGTTAGGAGGAGTCACCGAATACTCAAGTAAGAGTGCGATGACTGTCTATGCTTCCTTCTGTGAGGTAATGTCAGTAGTCAGCAAATCTAGCTGGGATGACCTTCTACCAACACAGCTGGTTTTATGAAGATGGCTGCTTTTTTGCTCAGAGGATTGTGCTGCACACCGCCACAGCACACGGTGTGACTCTGAGCCTGGTACCCATGCTTCTGCTCCCCGAGGGCTCCACATTTTGAGATCCTGGGCCTTTGCTCCAACTCCGATGTTTCCCCCTGCCCCGATGACTCTGCAACCAAGACAAAGCTATGCGTGAGAAGAACTGGCACTCATTGCTTCCCAGGTGCTCAGGGAAGCTCCCCTTTGATCTACAGCATCGTCTAGCTACAGAAGGAGCCCAGTTATTCGGGATCATGAGAAGAGAGAGGTGCAGGGATTGACAGCAGCACAGGCTTGTGGGACCTGGAGCCTCTGTGCAGGGCTTGAAGTCATTGGCTGGGAAGTGCACAGCCTGAGCTACCACTGTCTCAGCTGGAGTCCCTCACACAAGTTCATCTGACCAGCTGTCAATCTTTCTCTAGGAGACAAGTTCCTCCTCTGGCTGTCTCCAGGACTTCAGCCATTCCTTTTCCCAGTAGGAGACTCCTGTGGAAATTCTAATTTCTTGGGGTCCACTCTTTCCATAGTCTGAGAGCCAAAGAGCAGTGCACAAATGTCTCTTGGGAACATATTCACTCCTGTCAGACGGGTTACTTACACAGGTAGGGCTGCCAGGGCCCAGGCTCCTTGGCAGCTGCAGTGATGGGGTGGGGGCCAAGCTGCTTGGCTTACCACATTTAGTAAACCCTTAGAGCAGCCTCAACCTGCAGGGCCCGCCTTCCCAGATCTCACTACGTACCAAAATAAACAGACCCGCAGAGAGACAACTTTGGGGTGGGGTGGGGGTGATTCTCCTCTTGTCACTCAGGTCCCCGCCATTTCCAGGCTTCATCTCTCACCATCTTTGCTCCCACAGTCTCCCACACCAGCAAGCCGCAGCGGCACCAGCTCCCCTTATGAGTGTGCACAGCCTCTGTCAATCATCCTGCCGGAAGGCACTGGCTGACATTTTGAGATCAGGTGAGTTTCCAATAACTTCATGAAAATTTAGGGGAGCATCTCAGAGCTTCTCATTGAACACCCAGCTGGTTGCCGTTCTCACAGGCCTCTGTCCAGCAAAGTCCTTCCTGATCTCTGGGTGGGGTTGTTTATTACAGCCTGGCCACGCAGTGTCTGACCTAGTGGAAGAAAACTGAGCGTGAGCCAATGTCACAGATGGGTAGACACTCAGCGGTTGTGTGGCAGTTCCCACCCGGGGAAAGCTTTTGAGAAGTGGGTGAGTGTGTTAGCGAACCTCAGCTGTACTGACGTCCTAGGGCAAGGAGATTCTTTCCCTCCCAAACAAGGAGTGCGTGACGAGCACTAGATTACAGAGAGCGCAAAGGTGACCAGAAGAATGTGCTGCTGCTCACTTCTGTTCTAGTGGTTGGTGGAGACTGCCCTCCTCTTTCCTCCCTGCAGGCTTCAGCAACTTGTGTATGACAGTGTTTATGAGGAGTGTTTGTGTGTGTGTGTGTGTGTGTGTGTGTGTGTGTGTGTGTGTGTGTGTGTGTGTGGTTTCCAAGAGTGAGGGACACTCTGGGAAAAGGATAACAACCAGATGCATAGGTCTCCCTAGAGGTTAAGCCAGCCTTGGGTAAGCAGTGACCCTATTACCATGAGCTCCTTCAGTTCCCCAGGGTCACCTGCTCCTCTTTAAGTTTCCCCTCTGACATCATCACTCCTGGGACACTTGCTCACCTCAGCCATCATAGTCCAAGGCTGCAGTCTGGGCTTGCCTATGTACCTACAGTTTGGATTTCTGTCTGTCCTCCCAAAGCTACATGGTAAAGGTTTGGTCCTGAGGGTCACACTCCACAGGAGCTTTCAGGAGATGGGAGGTGTGCCTGTGGAGATGGGTACTCGCTCCTAATCTCTTCTTTCTGATTTTTTGTTCAGGCCAGAGGTGATTTGCTGTTCCATCACACAGGCTGAATCCCATGATGTCTCGTCCTCCTAGTCCCAAAGCAATAGGCTGTGATCCTGGGCTTGAATTTCCAAACTGTGAACCAAAGTAAACATTTTTGCTTGTTTACTTTTTTTGTTTCATTTTATTTTCATTTTGAAGACAAGGGCTGGCTTCAAACTTTCTAAGCAGCTGTGAATTTCTGATGCCCCTCTTGCCACCTGCTAAATGCTAGGATTACAGACATATACCACCACACTCAGTTTGTATGATGCTGGGAATTGAAGCATGACTCATGAACACTTCCAAGTGACTACCTAACAGATGACATGCCCAGTACAACCAGCTTCCCTGTATAAGTTAATTACCTCCTGTGGTTTTGTACTAGTCTCTGGGCCCTTCTATCTCTGTCCTTTATTCTCCCTGATGATAAATTTCCTTCAGCAAAATGCCCTTTCCCTTACTGACCGGATCACTGTGTTGATTCAAAATTGCCCCATAAGCCTTCAAGGTGTGTCCTCTCTCCACCCTGTGCCCCACAGTCATGACCTGGACCCAGTGTCCAGCTTGGACAGGTTGGAAGTTGCTGAGAGCAATTCCAGTTTCTGGTAGGACCCTGTCAGGGACCCTGCAAACGTCACAGCCAGCAGGGAAAGGATCTGTGCAAGGTGAAGAGTAAAAGAGTGAGCACCAATTTTGCAGGCACGGGGCCAAAACTGCCGGAGTCTGACCTCCAGAGCTTATTTCTCCTACACATTTAAACACAGTAAAACTCCAGGAAAAGCTTTCCAAGTAACAGTTATCACAACAAAGCTTTAGGCATAGTAACATAGAACCCCCCTAGCAAAGCAGCAAAGCACCTGTGACCGTCACGATAAGAATGAGTTCTATTGGCTGATAAATAAGTTCAGGCCAAGGGTCTAAGGAGGAAGGATCTGTAATAAGCATAAGGAGAGAGTCTGTTGGTGGAGGATGCAAAGTACATGGAACCTCTTTAATAAGGGCAGGTTCTATTCACTGAGAGACACAGCTCAGAATTAAGGTCTAAACATTGCCCAGGATTTGGGGGAATTCAGGAAGACTGACTTGTAGAATCATAAAAAGATCTCCAGGTTTTCAGGCAATATCCACTCCAGCTTCTGGGTGACCAGATGTCAGTCATTTTTCTTCCTTTGAAGAAAATAGACCTGTGTGTTAACAAGTCTGGTTCTTCCAAAGCTAATTTTAAGCTGTGCCTCCTACAGGATCCCAAGGAAAGGGCTGTGAGCTGTGCTGCAGGGGTCAAGGAAAGAGGTCATAAGAACAGAGGTGTGTGTGTGTGTGTGTGTGTGTGTGTGTGTGTGTGTGTGTGTGTGTGTGTCTGCATTCAAGTTCAGAGCTGGCTCAAGTCTTCAAAGTGAGAGACTAGATGTGGAACTCAGGGGCATGATGGGAAAGCCACCCCTCCCCCCAAACCACACAGCATGTGTTCACCACTTGCTTAGCAACAACCTTGGAGATTCAAACTCATTTTTTTTTTTTTTGGTGAAACATGTCAATTTAAACATACATTATTTGAAAAAGGAGCATGTGCAAAAATTAGATAAGGGCCTAGAATAGAAAGAGATGGAATACTGTAATTTTTTCTCTTCCAGGAATCCCTTTTTACATTATAAAAGATCATGGATACATAGCAATTTAATTACATATTTGTTATCATAAAGTGGTGCCCATGACTGCTAAACAGGCAGAGTTTAATTGGGTAGAGCGGCCCCAGTAGCTCCTGCTGCTGGCACAGGGTACGCACGCCCTGCAGCCTGTCAAGCCCTGCCTAGGACCTGCTCCTCTGAATGCTCCTGGAGATGCTTTCAGGCCTCCTCATGCCTCCTCTGTAGGTTTTTCTCAGTTCCCTGAGAAGGAGGGAATGAGAGGAGGAGAAAGGAGTGCTGTCCTTTCTGCCTCGTCATCCTTGCTTAGAAATGGGTGGCAGCAACCATGAACCCCAGTTGCCCATCTCTAAGATGCAGCATTCGATGCTCTCTCTAAGAGGTGTTTTTAGGAACAAGTGACTCGTCGTAACAGTTCTTCCTTTCTTCTTCCTTTTCATACAGCATCCATGTACACATGCCATATTAAGTCAGTCATCTGTCTGACTGTCCCATGCCTATTATTTGGGAACTTTGGTACCAGGGGTTAAGTTGACCATCGGAGGTCAGGTCCCTCTGGACAAGGACCCTTCTGCCTCTTTTTTCTTGGGGGTGTCCCCACAGTATTTGAAAGCCTGGATCAGGTCGTGCCATCCAATCGGCTTCAGTTGGCCAGGGCTCATCACGCTTTAGCTCATTGTACTTTGTCTCTGACACACACAGCCTCACCAAGCACATAGCTTGGAGAAGCATCAGTTTTCACGTATGTGCTGACCTGAAGTGATGGCTCCTCTTCATTGTCAAGCTGATAGCATTTAGAACCACCATAGACATAAGCCTCTGGGAGTTTCTAGATTAGAATAATCTAATTAGGGGTGAGAAGACCCCAGACCTAAATGAGAGCAGTCCCATTCTGTGGAATGGGGTCCTGGACTGAAATAAAGGAGAACCGGTGTTCACTCTCTCTCTCTCTCTCTCTCTCTCTCTCTCTCTCTCTCTCTCTCTCTCTCTCTCTCTCTCTCTCTCTCTCTGTCTCTCAGCTGTAGATGGAATGTGACCTGATGCTTCGGGTCTCTGCCACCAGGCCCCCACCCTTGCCGTGAAGGACTACACCTTCAGTATATGAGCCATCATAAATCTTTCCTTCCATGGGTTCCTTTTTAAGGGGTTTTTATCACCACGACAAGGCAGATCACTGAGACAGTTTGCAGGGCCAGTCGTACAGTGGTGGCCATTCTCTCACCAGGGTGAATGTGAACCTAGCGCTTGAGAGTCTCATAGCCCAGCTACTCCCAGGGTGGTCCTGGCTGGATATCCAGTTAGTGAGATAAAGGAGATGGGCAATCACTTTGTTAGACAGGTTTCTGTTACTGCAACACAATACTGGAGTCAATAAAATTAGAAAGAAGAAGGGTTATTGGCTCCCAGTTTCAGTCCTTGGCTGCTTGGCTCTGTGGATGTGAGGTCTATGGCAAGATAGTGTTAAGAAGGGAGCTTGTTATTAAATGAAACTCCTCATCCTCATGTCCTGATGGTCAGAAAGTAAAATAAAAAAAAAGGGGGGGGGGAGGATCATGATCTTAGTATTTCCCTGCAGAGATATACACTTTATGACCTAAGTTCCTCCTACTAGGCTCCACCCACTAACAGCCCTATCACATCCTGATATTACCACAGGCTGGTGACCAAGCCTTTAACACATGGGCCTGCTGGGGGACATTTCAGATCTAAATTCTCCCTCCCTCACTCATCAATCCATTCATTTATCTGGCGCATGCTAAATATTGATAGAGCTTTCACATCAGCCTTGAGAGATGAGCAATAGTTTGAGGTGAATAAGTCTGGTCTAGCGCCATCTCTCTTCCTTCTGATCATCACCCACTGGTGTGGCACTCATGTGGGGTCACCTTAGCTGTCTACAATTCAGGCAGGCTGTGGTTATGCACCCCAGGTGAACCCTGAAAGCTTGCTGTGACTCTATTTCTAAGTGGCCAAATGATGGATGCTTTCCAGTAGCTGAACCCGTGGTTTCTTTCTCCTTGTGTTTTACATTTGACAATCTAACTTCCAGAAGATAATTCTTTCATATTTTTCTTGAGAAGCTTGAAGTTTTGTTTTTCCCATTGTACTGGCTAGTTTTATGTCAACTTGGTCCAAGCTAGGGTCATCAGAGAGGAGGGAGCCTTAACTGAGAAAACACCTCCCTGAGCTCCAGCTCTAGGGCATTGTCTTAATTAGTGGTTGATGGGGAAGGCCCAGTCCATTGTGGATGCTGCCATCCCTGGGCTGGTGGTCCTAGGTTTCATAAGAACGAAGGGGGAGCAAGCCAGTAAGCAGCACCCCTCCATGTCCTCTGCATCAGCTCCTGCCTCCAGGTTTCTGCCCTGTTTGAGTTCCTGTCCTGACTTCCTTCAGTGATGAACAGTGATATGGAAGTGTAAGCCAAATAAACCCTTTCCTCCCAACTTGCCTTTTGGTCATTGTGTTTTGTCATAGCAATAGTGACCCTAACTAAGATACTCATATAAATTCAGTGCTTCCCAAGTATCCAACCATCTAGGATTTATGACAGTACTAAATCTTCCATGAGGCTTTTATGACTGCACAGATCTAATTTTGGTCTTTCTCTTTTGTTTCATTCTTTCTTGCTCTTGAAATCATAAATTGTTTTGATTATTACTGCTGTATAATAAATCTCAAATTTAATATCAAGTATCACTTTTCTATTCTTTTGCAAAAATGGTCTGTTATTATTAGGTCTTTACATTTTCTTAGAAATATTAGAATAGTGTGGGGAAATTTTAGAAAAACATGTTGGGCTTTAAATGATATTTTAAATGAATGTTTAGACTTGTTTTAGGAGAACTGGTGTTCTAAAGTACTGAGTCTGAGGTTTTATATGATGTCTTCCCCCCACATTCAGCGAAGTTTGCTTGCTAAGTTTATCTTTTGTGCTTAGAGGTCTTGCCTGTATTTAATTTGGATCTGTTTTTTATGATTTATTTGTTGTTATAAATGGAATCTTCCATTTTGTTGCCCATTCTAATTTGTTTTTCCTAATGAATAAAGACATTAATTTTGTGTGTAATTTTTATCTAGTCATTTTCTCCAATTAGTTATAATTGTATATATAAACATCCTGAATTTTCTAAGCGAGCAACCACAGTGTCTTATTGTTGTCATAATTGACTCACTGTAGCTATTGGGACTTCCAAATGAAAGAGAATGCTTTTAAGTCACTGTTAGTTAAAGTGTCTTTGATAGAAATTCTTTATCAATTTAAAAGTTTTCTATTTTCAGCTGCAATCATGGGGTTTGGTTTTCATTTGCTTGATTTGTTTTGTGGTACTGGGGATTGAACCCAGGGCAAACACCCCACCACTGAGTTACATTCAACAACATTTTGTACCTAAGGAAAAGAGTATTGGTAAGTTTCCCAGGATCACCTTGAACTCACTTTTGAAGTGCAATCTGTACTTAAATTTATGATCCTCCTGCCTCATCCCCTCAAGTTTCTGGGATCACAGGCCGGTGCCACCAGTGGTGTTTGTTTGACACAGTGTCTCAATCTGGCCTCAAGCTCCTCACCTTCCTGCTCTGTCTCCTCAGGTGCTGTGATCTGAGGTGGGGGTCCCCATGCCAGATCACAGCTGCGTATTTGTACGCCAAGACTAAGAAGTGGTAAGCCTGATTCAAGCTGTTTTGTTATCTATTGACATAATCCGAGTACTTTGAAACACACTAGAATTTCTTTAGCTTATTTTAGTTACGTTTTTATTTTCTAAGACACGAATCTTAACATCTTGGAAAATGGATCAAGTCTTGCAATTCATATCTTTGCTTTCAAAAAGTTTTACTTTTGTTTTTTGTAGGTGCATGTATGTCTCTCTCTCTCTCTCTCTCTCTCTCTCTCTCTCTCTCTCTCTCTCTCTCTCTCTCTGTGTGTGTATGTGTGTGTGTGTGTGTGTGACTTGTGCATATCTAGTACCCACAGAGGCCACAGGGTCCCTGGAACTAGAGACGCAGGCATTTGTGACCTGTCTGATGTGGATGCTGGCAATTGACTCAGGACCTCTAGGAGAACACAGCAGCCAGTGCTCATAACCTCTGAGCCACCTCTCTAGCCCCATATCTTCGCATTTTAAAAATCGTATTTATTTTTTCCCAACAATGCTTTGATAGTTCTCAATGTATGTCTCCCATATTTTGTCAAATCTTATGATGTTTTGTTGCTGTATGTAGAAACTGTATCCTTAATTTTGCTTTGGATTTTTTTTTCAGTACTAAAGCATAGAAATTGGAATGACTATATGTTCCACCCTGCTTTACAAGTTTATCGAATTAAGTTATCAGCTCTGCTATTCTGGGGGAAGGATTCTTTGGATTTTCTGTATTTGGTCTGCAAAAAGAGACAGTTTTACAGTTGTTCTACTTACAGTTTGAACATCTTATTGTAGTTCCTTGGTCTTCAATTTATTGTCTTCCAGCCTTATTCTTGCAGTATTTTCTTCAGAGAAGCTCCTATCTTTTTTAATATGTATGTGTTCATGGTGCACACATGTATGGATGCAAGTGTGTGAGGGTATGTGTGTGTAGGCCCCAGGTTGGTATTAGTGTCTTCTTTTCAAATTGTTTTTCATTTTATTATTTAGTGTTTATGGATATTTTGCCTGCATGTTGTGCACCATGTGAATTCAGTGCCCTCAGAGGCCAGAAGAAGATGTCAGATCCTTCAGGGCTGGAATTACAGACAGTTGTGAGCTGTCATATGGGTGCTGGAGATTGAACTCAGGTCCTCTGGAAGAGCAGCCAGTGCTCTTAACTGCTGAGCCGTCCCTCCAGGCCATACCAGTGTCTTCCCTGGTCATTCTCTACTTTATATATCAGGAAAGAGTCTCTCTTTGAGCCTGAAGCTCACTGACTTGGCTAGACTAGCTAATGCAATTGTCCCAGGACTCCCATGTCTACCCACTGTGTGCTGGGATAACAAGCAAGCATCATACCCACCTTGCTTTTATGTGGCTCCAGAGGGTCCAAACTGCATTCCCCATGCTTGATGGTAAATGCTTGAGGCACCAGACAGTATCCTTAGTCCTAGAAGTCCCTTTCTAAGGTGTAGAAATTTCCATCTATTCCTATTACTGTACTATTTTTTTCTTTTTTAAACAGAAATTGATCTTATCAAATGAGGTATGGAGTATGGAGATGCTCATGGGCTTTATACTTTCAAGTCTATCATTGTGGTGTATGACATTGACTTTAAATGGCAAATCCATCGTGTTTGGGGAGAGAAATCCCAACCAGTCAATTGGTACTATCGTTCTGAGGGTTTTAATGCTACATGTAGTGGGGATATCAGCCTGCCAGTTGTCGTTTGCTGTTAGGATGCTAAGCGAACTCACAGAATGCATTGAGATGTACCAGTGAGGTAGTTCACAGGGAAAGTTGCTTGGGGCCAAGTCTGAAGACCTGAATCTGATCACTAGGCCTACCTGGGGGAAAGGAGAGAACCAACATCTGCAAGTTGTTCTTTGACATGCCATGTCATGCTCTCTCTCTCTCTCAGTCTCTGTCTCTGTCTTTGTCTTTCTGTCTCTTTGTCTGTCTGTCTGTCTGTCTCTCTCTCTCTTTTTCATACACACACACACACACACACACACACACATACACTCACAAATGCACACACACTAAATAATTTAATTAATGCAAAAGGCTATAAATTAATCAAGGAGAAGAGGCTGTATTTCCATCTCTATTTTGGAGGAATTTGGGAAGGATCAGTTCTAATTCTTCTGTAAACATTTGGTGGACTTCTGACACTAAGTGCACGAAAACTGGACCTTTCTTTGTAAAACTGAACAGAATGAAACACCAGTTTGTTGTAGCTCTACCCGGATTTTCAGTATCCTTGAATCAGTTTGGTATCTACGGTCCCTTCTATCTTGACTAGTTCAGCGACTTGTTGTTACCTCTGTCTCTTGCTTCTGTCAGCCTGGCAGTGATGTCGCCTCCTTTACCCCCGATTTCAGCAATTGTATCCCTTCACACACACACACACACACACACACACACACACACACACACACACACACACACACACACACTTCCCTTTGGCCAGCCTAGCTAAAGCTTTGTCAGCATGTTGATTTTGTCAAAGACCCACTCTGTGGTCTAACCACCCTTATTATTTCCTACTTCTATTTTGTTTCTTTGGTTTTTACTCCATTATTATTATTTTATTCTTTCACCAGTCTTTGGTTATTTTACTCTTGTGTTTTGGTTTCTTAATGTATAAGTCAGTTGTTAACTGAGAAGCTTTCCTTTCTTCATTTCTGAGGGATGTTTTCTAAAATGTTCTCTCTCATTACAGTGTGTGTGAGTGTGTGTCTGTGCATGTGTGTGCATGCTTGAGCAAGGGATTGAATGTATGTCCTAGTGAATATGTGCTTGCCATAGGACAATGTTTGGGAGTTGATTCTCTCCTTCTACTTTATTTTTTCAGTTTTTCAAGACAGGGTTTCTCTGTGTAGTTTTGGTGCCTGTCCTGTCTTTCTATTTTTATGTGGGTTCAAAGGATGAAACTCTGGTTATCAGGCTTACTGACAAGATATGCATTTTTACAAACCCTCTGAAAGATATTTTTATTTATTATTAGCATGCATGTACATGCTATGTATAGTAGGTATGAGTTTATTATGGCATGTATGTAGAGGTCAGAACAACTTGTAGGCGTTGATACTCTGTCTACCATGTGAATCCCTGGGATCAAATTTGACTTCAGGTGCCCTTATCTACTGGCCCATCTCACTGGCCTTCTGCTGGACACACATAAGGCCATTGTATTTGTCAGGGTTCGCAAGGGGAATTCAGAGAATGGAACCAAAAGAATGAATACACACACATACACATATGCATGCATATATACATATATATTCATATGTATTCAGCATTCTTAATGTTCTATTGCTGTGAGGAGACACCATGACCATGTCAACTCTTATGCAAGAAAGCATTTAATGGGCTTGCTTACAGTTTCAGAGGCTTTTTCCGTTATCATGATGGGGAGCATAAAGGCATATAGGCAGACATGGTTTTGGAGAAGTAGCTGGGACTTCTACATCCGGATCCACAGGCAGCAGGAAGAGAGAGACACTGGGCCTGACTTAGGCTTTTGAAACCTCAAAGACCACCTCAAGTGACACACTTCCTCCAATAAGATCACACTTATTTCAACAAGGCCACACCTCCTAATCCTTTTCAAGTAATGCTGTTCCCTGATAACCAAGCATTCAGATGTATGAGACTATGGGGGCTATTTTTATTTAAACCCTGCTATATATGGGATTTATTAAATCAGCTATATTATAATAGTAACCATAGTTGTCTCACATCTGAAAGATTGAGAACCTGGTGGTTGTTCAGTCCTAGAGGCTGGGTGCTTCAGTAGTCGGGGTAGTTCCACAATGGCTATTTCACAATGGAGAGCCCAAAAACTTCTTATTTGCTTGGTCCATAAGGCTAGGTGCCCCAGGACTCCCAACTGGTGCTGAAAACCTGGAGGATTTCTAGAGAGATATTGGTCTTTCATCAACAAAGGAAGCCTGGAAAGCTGATTTGATGTCAGCAAAGAAATCATCATCATCATCATCATCATCATCATCAGCAGCAGCAGCAGCAGCAGCAGCAGCAGAAGCAGGTAAGTCAAATTGGCAGCCAGAGGAAGGCCAAGGAGGCAAAAGCTGAATCCTCTTCCTGCCAGTCCTCTTTGTCATACCCTTTTGGGTCCAGCCTGCTACCAGCAGGTGCTGCTCAAACTGGGGGAGAGTCTTCCCACATGAACTAAGGCAATCAGTACAGTTCCTCTGGGAGGGCTCTCTTGGGGGACCTTTGTTTACACTGCATGAAGATGTGTCTATGTTTTGCCTCACCTGCCTAAGGCACCTGATTGGTTTAATAAATAACTGAATGGCCAATAGCTAGGCAAGAGAGAATAAGTGGGACTTCCGGGCAGAGAGAGAAACTCAGGGTTAGAATCTAGGTGCACAATATTAAGCCAGTGAGACAAATATTATTATGTCATTATTTGAGGCTGGCAGTCCCAAAGAAAATCAGACAAGAAAGTCCAACTATACTCCCTTCTAGGGTGATTCTAATTTGTGACAGATTGACATGAAACTCAAGCGCCACAGTTACAGACTACCCCAGAACACAGTTCTTTGTCATGAGTATTTGGCAAGTGTTCTTCCACTTCCTTCTGGTCTCCATGGCTTCCAATAAGGGATTCTCTGTCATCATATGTTCATGTTCTCATAATTCAATATGGCCCTGTGCATGTCTGTGCTCATGATTCTATTCTTTAGTGTTCAGAAGTTTAATGTGTGGGTCTTGATTTGTGCATCCAATTTGGAATTTCCCAAGTATGACTATGAGGAGGGTTTACATATAGGAAAGGGCATCTATGGTTTGGAAGTCCCACTGGTATCAAAGGAAGGTTTGCCCAAATGTGATTCAGAAGGGGAGGGAGGGCTGACCTAAAAATGTTAGTAACAATACATTGGGAAATGGAGTTAGAGTCTTCATTTCACTGCAGGTGTGTTTTATGACTTTGAACATGGTCTACCTTGAGACATGAGCTTTGGAAGAGTGAAAGTTGGTGTTAGTTAGAATAGTCTGAGTTTTTATTTGTTTGCTGTTTTGAGATGAAGTTTCTCACAGCCCAGATTGGCCTCAAACTGTATAAGGCCAAGTGTGACTCTAAGTTTCTGAATCTCCTGCCTCCACCTCCAAGGTGGCTGGGATTCCATGCTTGTGGTTCACCACCTTGATTCTGAAAGCCCTGGACATCAAACTCAGAGCCTCTGGCATCCTGCATTATTTTTTTCTTTTTACAATTATTATTGAATGTCTTTCTCTGTTCTACTGCCTTTAACCTTGTGGTCATTATATTTAAAGTGGATTTCTTATAGATAACTGTGCTACTTAGTTTTTTGTCAACTTGACACAAGCTAGCACTACCTAGGAAGAGGGAACCTCAATAAAGAAATTGCTTCCATCAGATTGCCCATAAGAATGCATTTGTTTGATTAATGATTGATGTGGGAGGGCCCAGCCCTCTGTAAGCAGTGATACCCTTGGGCAGGCAGTTGTGGGTTGTAGAACAAAGCAGGTTGAGGAAGCCTTGGGGAAGAAGCTAGTAAGCAGCGCTCTTCCATGGTACCCACTTGAGTGCCCTCAATGATAGACTATAAGTCAGATAAACTTTCCTCCCCAAGTTGATCTGGTCAGTGTTTTATCCCAGTGACAGAAAGGAAATGAGGATGATATATCAATTGATGAAATTTTTTTCTGATAGTGTCTATCAATTTGTGTATTTACATCATTCATACTTAAATTACCTATTGATACATTTGCATTAATACATCCCATTTATAACTATTTTTCTATTGATTGTACTTTTCCTACCTTTACTTTCCCCTTAGTTTTAAGTGTCCTATAATTTTATTTTCCCCAAAAATATCACTTATAACCCTTTGAAATTGTAGTATTGAAGTGGTTGCCTTAGAATCTGCAACACAGTTGTTTTATGAGTAATGTATTAATGACGAGGGTATTCCTAAATGTCTTCTGGTGTCCCTTACAACCCTGCTTTCACTTATTGTATTTTTCCATATGCAAAGATATAGGTTGAATATTGTTTCCCTGAAATGATATATGAGTCTTAACTCTCACTGCCTCATAATAGAATCTTATTTAGAAGTGGGGTAGTTATGCTTCCAGGGCTTTTAGGAAACTCCTAATTTATTTTCACAATGGCTCTTGTACTAGCTTGCTTTCTGCCATGATGGACACCATGACCAAATCCTTTCCCATTTCCTCTGCAGCATCTGTTGTCAGATTTCTTTATGATTGCCATTCTGACTGAGGCAAGGTGAAAGCTCAAAGTAGTTACAAATTATATTTTCCTGGTGACTAGGGATGCTGAATACTTATAAAACTACTTACTGGGCAATTTGTGCTTATCTGTTTAGAACTGTCCATTAGTTTCATTAGTCTGTTTGTGAGTTGGTAGTTTGGGAGGCTTTTTCTGCTCAAAATTTACACTTCTTTGTGAGTTTCTGATATCACGCCTCTGTCTCAGATAGAGCTAGTAAGGATTTTCTCCCATTCAGTGGGTTGAGTGTTGCATCATGTGTTCCTGGGGTCAGGAAAATGAATCTACTATAACATACTTTGTTCCATAAGGCTGTGGTGACATCAAATACCTTGCATGGTAATTTAATTTTTTAAAAAAGGAATAGGATGTTTTTTTAGACAAGGCATGTAGAAGAGAACTGGGCCTCTAACACATCAGGACTAATGCCCCCATAAGAACAAGACTGTGTGACTACAGAGATGCACAGGAAGTGGCTGATGGTAGGGGTGAGGAAAAGATGGTGAGTGGTGAGGAAGACTGGCAGGTGATATTTTATTTGTGCTGAAATGTGGTGATATTTTATTTGTGCTTTAATAAATAAAGTTGGCCTGGAGATCATTGGAAATAGCAAGCCATTTAAAGTAAACAAAGAAGTCAGGCAGCAGTAGCACGCGCCCTTAATCCTATCACTTAGCAGGCAGGATCTCTGTGTGTTCAAGGCCACACTAGGGAACAGAGCCAAGCGTGGTGACACGTGCCTTTAATCCCAGTACCAACCATAGAGTTCTGGAGGCCTACACAGACAGGAAGTGACAGAGTTGGCCAGGAAGAGGAACTGATGTAGCTAGACAGAGAGGAAATCCGATGGCAGAACAACAAGGCGTATAAGCCTGAGTAGACAGGAAGTCGCTCTCTTTGGAAGCTGTGGAGTTGGTGAGGTGAGGTTAGCTCGTGGTCTGTCCTATTCCTCTGAGCTTTCTCTCGGGCTTTAACCCAAATTTCTGGCTCCACGTTTTTTACTTATTAAGACCATTTAGAAATTCATCTACAGGTGATCCATAACTATTGTACCCAACCATCATTAGGGTCTATGGGGGCAGGGGTAAGAATCCAGAAAAACAAACTATTTTAGTCCTAGAATGCTGGCTACTGGGGTACCAGAAACTGCTGGAATTTTTCAAAATGATGGGGCTATGGCAGCACTGCTGACTTTTGTTTTTGTTTTATAGCTTAATGGTGTGTGTATGTGTGTGTGTGTGGTGTATAATTCTTGTCATATCTTTTCTGCTGGATGAAGTCAGAGTCCTTATTGTGGGCATCTTGGGACAGTCGTTGGTATCAGAAATTTTGAATGAGGAGGATGTTGTGAGTGAGTTGTCCTTCCTCAGTGTCCACTGAGCCTACTAATATCTGTCTAGCCATCTAGCATTCTCCCCATAAGAGTTGAGACCCTACAATCATTTAGGAGTTGGATGTAGATTCTGGTCAACTGCCTCTGGCTGACATTGGCAATGTAGAGGGATTTAGGGAGGGATTTAGGATTCCATTCCTGCAGACTTTCAGACATTGGACAGTAATCAAGAGGATGCTCTGTGTAGACTGGTCATTGGCTAGAGTCCAACCTGTCTGTGGATTGAATATGAGAATGGGTGATTTACAAGAGCTAGTCTCATGATTACCTAGGACCTAATTGACCTTGTAGCTCAAAGGGTGAAATATTGCCCCTTTAATCCCTCTGTCCGCATTAGTATAGGCCTCCATGTATGATTACTGAACACCCATAAGGCCAATTACACCAGTCTGATAGTTTAACTACTGTGTGATATTTAGATAAAGCTTGAGCATAAATCAAACACTAAGTAGACAAATATTTTATTCTTTGAAGTTAGTACTTGTGTTAACAAGAGCAGATCAAAAGCTTAAGATAACTATTAATTTAGAGACTTGATTCGTGTCATATCTCTATCATCACTAAGTCTCATCTAATTTATGTAGACCTCTCACAATTTCCCTAGACTTTCTAGCTCTCCTTCCCATTCTGGAAAAACATTCAGAAGTCTTAAAATTTTTTATCTTTATTTATTTTATTATGTGTATGAGTGTTATATGCATGTATACAGGTACACCATGCTCATGCCTGATACTTTCACATGTTAAAGAAGGCATAATACCATAGGGCTGGAGTTACCAATGGTTGTGAGACACCATGAAAGCGCTGGGAATAGAACCCAGGTCCTCTGGAAAAGCAGCAAGTGCTTTTAATTGCTGAGCCAAATCTCCATCCAAGCACTAAGTCTGATCATAGAAATCCTTTACTAAAAACACCTTTGTTCTTTAAAAAATTACATTTTTATAAAAATAAAATTGCATTACTGCCCACCTCCCTTTTCTTCCCTCTGACCCCTCCCATGTATCCTCATTGCCCCCTCTCAAATTCAGGGCCTCTTTAATTAATTTTACTACACACACACACACACACACACACACACACACACACACACACACACACACACAAATGCAACATGCTCAGTCTATATCGTGGTACTTGTGTGTATATGAAATCAGGGCTGACCACTTGGTGTTGGATAACAAATTAGGGACTTGTCACTAAGAATGACGGTTTCTCCCATTCTCAGCATTCTAGCTGCCTGCAGTTCTTTGCTAAAGCTCAGGACCCAGGAGATACTCCCTTCTGTTGTTGTTTGCTTTATTACTCTTTATCTCTTTGGGGGCCTGCCACCCAGCTCCCAAATAAGTCACTCATGGAGGCTTATTCTTACTTATGAATGTCCAGCCTTAGCTTGGCTTGTTGCTTGCCAGCTTTCCTCAAATTATCCAGTCTACCTTTTGTCTCTGGGCTTTTCCCGTTCTCTTACTTCTGTAAATCTTACTCTCACCCTGTGGCTTGCTGTGTAGCTGGTGGCTGGTCCCTGGAGTCCTCCTCCTTCTCTGGCTACTTCTTTCTCAGACTTCTACTTCTATGTATTCTCTCTGCCTGCCAGCCCTGTCTATCTCTCTTTCCTGCCTTGCTATTGGCCATTCAGTTCTTATTAGACCAGCAGGTGTTTTAGACAGGGAAAGTAACACAGCACCACAGATTAAACAAATGCAATATAAACAAAAGTATCACACCTTAAAATAATATTCTATGACACCCTACTGTGTTATCATGTGTATTGGTGTTGCATTCCTCAATTCCTGTTTAGACAGCCATAGTGTTCTCGGAGTTCTCTGTCCAAAGTGCATTGTATCTTTAGCAACAGGGACTTAAAATCAACCTTTGGGAGGCAACCAAGGACAACAGCAATAGCCTATATTGTTTTGGATGTCTCTTATAGTCCCCTAACAAATAACTCGAAAGAGGATTTCTTATGTCTGATTTTGGGTTTTTATTAAATAGCCTATGGCTCTTGGGTAGGTAGGGGTTTATCAGCTGCCATGCCTATGGCTCCCAGCCATGATGAGCTCTTCTCCTTCTGAAACCATAAGACAAATGTGCTCTTCCTTCCAAAAGTTGCATTGCTTATGGGGCTTCATCACAGCAGTAGAAAAGTAACCAATACACATTATTATAGTATAGTATACATAATTATAGTAACATTAAAAACTTGATCATTTTACCAAAAGAAAATAAAATACAAACTACCTATATAGCATAATGTAATAAATTAATGTCACCTATATACATATTTGTAGACTATGGGGCTTTAAAAGCTCCCAGGGACACCCCACAGAGAACACAAAACAGTTAAATCTTTTCTGTACTCTATAGAATAATTGAGCAAAGCTGTGACTGTCCACTCCATTTTTTTGTGTGTTTTTGTTTGTGTGTTTGTTTGTTGTTGTTATTAATCTCTGGACCTTGTGTACTCAATTATTATCTTAATTGTATCTATTCTTGTCTACTGTCAACCCACACTCAGATGGCCCTGGAACAATCTCATACTGTCTGCAACCCTGTTATCACCCTCCAATGCCTGAAAGTTAGCAAGAGTCAAGATCCTGAAGCCCTCTAAAACCCGAATGTCAGCTAGAAGCAGTCAAACTAACCCAATGTCCATTTACACAAGATTTTAGTATCTCAGCTCTTGGGAGTGAATGTTATATGATCAATAAATATCTCTTATGGTATTGTGGAGTTTGAGATCACTGGAAAAAGACCACCAGACTCAATTCAACTTTTAAGTAGCCAAACTTATTAAAACTGCTAGCATAGCAGGGCTGAAATCTCTAGACCAAATCAGACCACACAGAAGCAGGTGAGAGAAGGGCTCTTAAAGGAGAAAACCACAAGAAGACATTGGATATCTGTACAAGCAAGCCAAGAGCTACTCTGCTCTGCAAAGATTAGGCAGTCAAGGTGGCCTCAAAACAGCCTTGAATGTCTGCATAAGCAAATTACAGGAGACCAGAACAGCAATTAGTCCTATCATAACAAAGCAGATAGTCATGGCTGCATATTTCTGGGTGTGGGTCAAGAAGTCATGGATGCTGGGAAGTTATCTTCCAGGAACTTGAAGGCAAGACAAACAGCTGTTTAAAATGAACTCTCTTTAGCCATCATAATGGTCCATCACGAGTCTGCAGGGGGAGGGGGCATGGGAACAAGTCACTTGCATCCTGAAATGTTGATGACTATGATTTTCAAAAAAGCTGAACCTTTTCAAATGTCAAACAGGCCTTAGATTCAGGGATTTCCCATGTGGCCGTGCTGTTAATATATGTGAACATTTCCCATGATCCCTTTCCTACCACAGTGGAACAGTTATGTGTGCTACAACTGCCGAGACTTCCCTGGCATGGCATTACCCTCTAGTTCACACCAGGGTTCATTCGTGGTGTGGCATATTCCAGAGCTTTGGGCAGGTGCACACTGACACATACCCACTGCCTTTGAGGAATGTTCTACAGTGTAGTTCCACTGTCCTGGCAGTCCTCCATGCACCCTTCTTACCCTCTACTTCCCAGTGTCCAGCAAGTCCTGGACTTTTTTCTCATTCCCATGGTCGGCTCTTTGCAAAGCACCCTGGGGTTGAACCACGAAGTGTTTCCAGCCTGATTGCTCTCCTTTTGAATCTTGCACTGGAGCTGTTCTGTCTTCTCGAAGCCCGAAAGCTCACTTCTTCTGAGTGGAGAATGATATTCCTTTGTCTGGATATATTACAGTTTATTTGCCTACTGTGCTAACAGGTCCTGGAGGATGCAAACAAACATCTAATCACCCAAGATGGGCATCCACTGAAGTCCTAGGAGCCAGACAGATCCCTGTTAGGTAGCCAGACATGAAAAAGAGACTCCAATAGATAAACGTACTTTTGACTTAAATGTTTAAGCTAACCAACCTTCTGATTCTTCTCCCTTCTCCCACCAAAATACTTGGTGGGCTCTTTATTACCAGAGGGAGCTGTTCAGGTGGACTTTCAAATTTCCCACAGGGCCAAAGAGGGGAGCTCTGTGGAAGAAACTGATCAGCTTCCCTTTCTCTATTTAGAGCTAATCCTCTGAAAGAGCCCAAACCAGCCGATTCTGGGGAGAAATGGAATCCCATCATACCTCAAACATAAACAAGTTCTGATTTTTTTTTTCAGATTAAATTTGGGCCCTGGATCCCTTCTCCCATTGTGGGTGGTAGTGCTAGCTTCTGCTTTCAATAAAACTTGGGCAGGAGCTGGAATTGTCAGAACTGTTCCTGCCTCCCTCACCAAGGTAGCATCAGTGCAACAGGTACTATTTCACTGAAGTCCAAGTTGGTGAAACCAATGAGTTTATAGGACTTTCTTACAAAGTATGGCTTGGGAGCTGCCCACAGGAGCATGAGTAAATAAAACGCTGGATCCCTGCGAAGTCTTAATGTTGGTTAAACGGCGCGCTGCTTGTGGCTGGCCAACAGAGGAGAGTGCTGATCGGAAGAATCAGAGGCCATGGTTACCTTTTTAGAGCTTTATTGGGGGGGAGAGGGAGAGAGGGAGATAAAGGACAGATGGAAGGAAGGAGCAGAAAGGAAAGAGATGGGGCACACAGAGGGCCCACCCACTTTTTAGGCTGGGATGCCATCGCAGGCTGATGACATAATTAAGGACAGAACCCTTACACTTAGCCCATCATCTGTGGTGAGCACAGGGGAGCTACACGTGGAATCTTGCTTTAAATTATCTTTCCATTGTACAGCTGGAGGAGAGGGGCACACAATATCTGGAATCCCTGTTGATGGTCTGCTGACCCTCTCTTGGGAATGGCAATAACTCCTTTACCATCACCATAGACCAGCCTACCTCTGTATTATTCTACTGTAGATGTTATGGCTTCCTACCTTACTGAGACAAAGTCTAAGTTGGCATACTGTTATATCCAGAGCAAATATATACCAAACGACGTTAACCATTCACTTACCAAAGGTGTCTAGTTGCTTCCAAGTTTGGCAATCATTTATCAATTGACTATAAACATCCACGTGTGGGTGTAGGAATGCTGTGTTAGAATCCAGCTGCTGACAGACTACAAGACCTGCAGCTGCCCTTTCTTTCACAGATATTGACAGACACTCAACTGAAACATTGTGGGAATCCTAGCTAACAGAGCTCCAGGTGCCAGGGTCTCTCACATTGGGAGGTGAATTTGTATCAAAGGGGGTAATGATGTCTGCACATCCAAGTTCCCTCCCCTTCCTTGCCTCCTGTTGGGAATCAGGAAGCCTGGATGCAGGCCTGAGCCAGGAAGCCACCCACTGCCTCAGAAGTGTTATAAGAAGAAATCTCCATTACTACTACAGCATGGAACTTGATTTCCTCTCTTCAGAGGTCCTGCTGTCTTTCTGTCTGTGGTGCTGGGGCTTGAACTTGCCATGCCGATGTCTGGCTGTCTGGCATTAGTAACTCTTTAAATAAATCTCTTCTGCCCCAACACTCGGTCTCAGTGTCTGCTTGAACCTGCATCCAAGACCTCTCAGTGGGTGGTGTGCATGTGTAAATGTTCAGCTCACTTGAATAAAGACCAAGAAGCATTCATTGTGGGATCATGTAAACGCAGTATGTTTGTCTCTGTAAGAAACTGCTAAGCTGTTATACACAGTGGCTTTAACCTTCTGCATTCCCACAGGCAATGAGTAAGCGTACTTGTGCTCCATGCCCTTGCCAGGATTTGGTTCCGACGGTGTAGGGATTTGAAGCATCTAATAGGTGTGCCAGGGTAACTCATTAGTGTTTTCATTTGCATTTCCTTGATGACTCACAATGCAGAAACATCTTTTCACATGCTGATTTGCCATCTGTATCTATTTTGTGGTGTTTGTTAAGGTCTTTGATGAGAATGGTTTCTTTTCTTATTATTGAGGTTTTTTTGTGTAATATGGATAACAGTCCTTTATCAAATATGATGTTTGCAAACATCTTGTCCCAAGCTGTAGCTTGACTTTTTATTCTCCTGACAATGTCTTCTCTATAGCAGAAATTTAAATAAGACCTAGATTATGGATATTTTTCATGGATCATGCCTTTGACGTTACATTTAAAGAGCCATCTACCCAGAGGTTGATCAACACACAGGTTTTCTCCTGTGCGAACTTCTGTGAGTTTTACCATTTTGCATTGAGATCCACGAATCATTCTGAGTTTTCATTAAGTGTATAATATCCATGGCTAGATTAATTTTACTTGTTTTACTATTGATGTCCAGTTAATCCTGGGCCACTTGTTGAAAAGATTTTCCCCCTCCGATGCATTGTATTGTTTCATCAAGATTATTTACTATATTTATTCAGCTCTGTTTCTGGGCTCTTTGTTGTGAACTATTGATTTCTTTGTTAATTTGGTCAATACCTCCCTGTCCTGATTATTGGATTCTCACAGTAAGTCTAGAATCAGGTGGTACCACTCTTCCAGGTTGGTTCTTCTTGAGTACTTAGCCAGCCATCATAGCCTTTTTGTGTTTTCAAATAAACTTGAAAATCAGCATTTTGATATCCACAAAATATCTTACTAAATTCTTCATTAGAGCATGACTGAATGTGTCTTTGACACAGGGAAAGGTGGGAAGAACTGACTTCACAACAATATTGATTATTCCAGTCAGTGAACATGGAATATCACCCTATTATTTCAATCTTCCTTGACATCCTTCACCAGGCTTTCATAGTGTTTTTCTGTTTTGGTCTTATATATTTTTTTGTTAGATTTATGTGTAAGCATCTCATTTGTGGGGTTCCAATACAAATGATGGCACATTTTTACATTATAATTCTACTTATTTATTGCTAGCACTAGAGGAAATTGATGGACTTTATACACCAGCCTTATATCCTGCATTCATATGTAATTCCTTTTAGTTCCAGGAGCAATATTTTTCTTTTTATAATTGTATACATGTTGAGTAATAATTCCACTGTAGTTCTTATCTTTCATTCAGTACAAATGAGTCTTTTCTCCTTCCTTCCTCTGCTCTCCTTGGAATTTTGCATTCTGGGTATGCTGGGCTGGGAAGTAGATTTTTTTATTTTTTTATTTTTATCATAGTTGGTATTCTCTTTGCTAATGATCTATAGCTTGGTGTCTACTGTATCAATGTCCCCTTAAGGAATGAAAAAAGAAAAATTCCTCTTGGGACAGATTAGCCCATATTTGAGTTCTCCATTCCCTGTGTCTTTTGTCTGTAGTTTGTAGTTACTGACCTGTCTATCGTGCCTGTTTGTGTTGCCTGTGTGTTGTGCCTATAGGTTGTGTGTTGCCTGTGTCTGACCCTCTTGCCTGCCTCTAACAAAGGACTTTGTTCTGCATTTATTGAACTGCACAGAGAACATAGTATGGAACAGGATGAAGGATAGTTTTTACGGAAATCTTTAATAGAGTTTTAGAAGTGAAGACCTTATCCTACCAACCCCAACTGACCCAGAACAGCACACAAAATCTCATGTAGATGTTATGTTATCCATATGTTGCTCCAACATGGATGGGATTTTTGTCTTGTTTAATGTTGATTTCAACCTGTTGGCTGCTTTCAGCAAATGATTGCCACAACACACAAATTCATTCTTCTTAGTCAAGGGCACAGAGTACAGAGTTTAAGATTAAATTTATGCATTTAGTTTAAGTTGTAAAATATGATTATATGGTACAATGTGGTTGGTTACATTGTTCTCTTAAAGGCAGGTCAAACTTTAGTAGAGGGATAGCAGGTTACATGCATGGTCACAAAGTATCTCAAAACTTATTATTAACTTGGTAGCAAGCTCTGGCACAACTTTAGTCTCTTTGAAGGTGAGAGATGTTTTCAGAAAAATACATTTACAATTAACCACTAATTTGGGGAAGTTCTTGGACATTGTAACTTCAAGTACTTTTCTCTGTTTTATTCTCTTTTTCATATCTTTTGTATTCTAGTTATGCATATATCAAATGTTTTGGCATTGTCCCATAGGACTTTTACATTCTATTTTTTTTAACTTTTTATGCATTATTCTTTTTTCATTTTATATTTTGATTAGTTGTGGCAGTCTCTGTGAATACCACAGCCAATGCAGTAATGATCCAACAGAGGCAAGAAGGCAGTTTAGTTTAACACAACTCAGTAGATGGTTTTGGTTCAAACTTTGAGAGTCTGACCCTAAGTACTTTATTTTTGACACATTTAAGCACAATGCAATTGGATGAAAATTTCCTGGTGACAAATAACTCCATCCCATGTGCACAAAAATTAAGACATGACTTCATTGAAACTCTTCGTAAAGTACATGTGACATTTTCCATAAAGATGATTTCTATAGTTTGACTGCATGTGACACCATCCATAAAGATAGTTTCTATAGATTAACTGAGAAAAATAAGTTCATGGTAACGGTCTCAGGGAAAATACAATGTGGTCTTGGCCATAAGGATAGCAGAAATGTCACCAGGCCATTAATCACATCTGCTCCCAGGTTTTGGTTTGAAAACAGGTTATACATCTCTCTCTTTGAAGACATAACCCTATGTGTTTAACATCCCTCATTCCTGTAGTGCTTATCTGTGAGCACACGAACCTGTGGGCCTCTCACAGTTATTTTATTCTTTTGGCCTGTCTACACATTGGTGCTTTCTATTCCTGACTCCCTCTGTTACAGTGGGGTTTTGTTGTTGTTGTTGTTTGTTTGCTTGTTTTATTTCAGGTATTTCTCCCCCTACCACACTTTGGATAGAGTTTCGTGTGTCCCAGGTAGTGACTAGGACTCTATGTAGTCAGGGTTGATCTTAAACTTCTAAGTTTCCTGCTTTCACTTTGTAAGAGCTGGGATTGATTAGATTATTTGTTTTGTAGTTTACTTTTTTTGTTTTTCTGCTGACGTTAACCATTTCTTTTGCACGCCATCCATTTTTAATGTATTTTGACATTAACATTTTTGACACATTAATCCTAGAAACATAAACTTTATGTCTGATAATTCCAAGTCTGCATCATACTTGTGCTGGCTGGTTTTATGTCAACTTGATGCAAACTAGAGTCATTTGAGAAGAGGAAGCCTCAACTGAGAAAATGCCCCCACCAGATGGGTCTGTGAGCAAGCCTGTGGTTCATTTTCTTCATTGATGATTGGTGTAGAAGGGCCCAGCACACTGAGAGTGGTGCCAGCCTTAGCCTGGTAGTCCTGGGTGCTGTAAGTAAGCAGGCCAAGCAAGCCATGGGGAGCAAGTCGTAGAGAACAAGCCAGTAAGCATCAGACCTCCATGGTCTTTACATCAGTTCCTGCCTCCAAGTTCCTATGCTGTTTGAGTTCTTGTTCTGAATTCCCTCAGTGATGGACTGTGATACGGAACTGTAAGATAAAATCAACCCTTTCCTCCTCAAGTTGCTTTTAGTTATGGAGTTTTATTGCAGAAATAGAAATCCTAACTAGGACAGAAATTAGTACCAAGTCATGGAGTATTGCTGTGATGGATCTGACAATGTGTTTTGGAAAGGATTGTGATGGCAATTGAACTCTAGGCTAGAAAAGCCATTGAGTGTTGAGAACTTGGAGAGCTGTTTTAGGAACTTGGAGGATAATCCTAAGAGCAGTGTAGACAATGGAGGCCTGGCTTGTGAAGTTTCAAAAAAAATGCAAAGTCTCCCAGAGCCATTTGTGTGATATATTGTGTTAAGAATTGGTGGTGTTTAGTCAGCTGGGCCAAAGAGTCAGCTGTGATTAATAAGAGAACAGTACCACTGAAGTGAAATCTTTGCTCTACTGGGACAATTGATGATGACTCTCTGAAGCTGAGAAATTAGAGATTATTAAGAAGAGACAAGAATCACTGAAGGTCATAAATCTGGGAATATTTCCTAAGGGTCAGCACACAGAACCTGTGGTCTGGAGGGGGCTAAAGATACATGTCATGCTGGCAGCTGAACTTGACTATGTGTAAAAGTCTCCCAGGCAGTACAGGCTTTGACAACATAATGGAGTTACGGAGAGCAGTTGAGGGTTGGCACCATGAGAAGTCAGGAGAGGCAAAGAACTTAAGGCTTGACACCATGTGGTTCGAGTTCCTGAAGATGTCCCAGGAAAGCAAGCCAGGGGAGAGAGCCAGTAAACAGCATTCCTCCAAGGCCTCTGCCTCAGCTGTTGCCCTTTGTGAGCTCCTACCCTGAATTCCCTCAGTGATGGATGATGGAGTGGTACTGTAAGCTGAAATAATACCTTCCTCTGCAAATTTCATTTGGTCATGGAGTTTCATCACAGTGATAGAAACTCTAGGTAAAACTATACCTTAGTCTAGGTCTGAGGCGTGCACTGTCACTTTAAATTGTGTATTCCTCTCCTAAGGGCATCAGGACCTCACACCATACTGAAATCTATAGGTGTTCAGGTATTCTACATAAAATGGCTTAGTGTTTGCATGTGTGTGAGTTACTTTTGTGACCCTGTGACAGAATACTTTACAAAAACACCCAAAGAGAGGAAAGGTTTCTTCTGGCTCATGGTTTTGGGAATATGGTTCATAGTGATGTAAAAGACACAACCGTAGGACCAGCTCTGTGCGGGCACAGGAAGCGGGCTGCTTGCTCGCATCATGACGATGGGCAACAGAGAGAGTTCTGATCTGAAGCAGAGCTCACCTATAACACTCAAGCCCTGTCACCAGAGCCCTGTGTCTGCTGGCTCTACCTGTAGTCGGAAGGTTTCTTGAGCTTTGCCTGCCCTCTCCTCCCTGAGTTCTAGACAAATCTCTCTCACCCACAGTCCCACAGCTACTTGGGCCCAAGTAAACACAAAGAGGCTTAATATTTATTTACAAAACTGTATGACCTATGGCAGGCCTCTTACTAGTTAGCTCTTATAACTTAACCCATTTCTATCTATCTATAAGTTGCCATGTGGCCGTGGCTTACTGGCACTTCTGCATTTTGCTTCTCCTGGTGGTGAAGACTCAGCCTTTCTCCTTCCTGTCTCTCTCCTTCGATTTCCCACCTGTCTTTAAGCTGCCTTGCCATAGGCCAAAACAGCTCATTTATTAACCAATGGGAACAACACATATTCACAGTATACAGAAAGACATCCCCCAGCATTTCCCTTTTCTATCTAATCAAAAAGGAAGGTTTTTAACTTTAACATAGTAAAATTACATATGGTAGAACAGTTATCGAGCAAGAATTGCAGTTAAAATATCTAGTCTATTTGTATTTGGCAAAATTAAAGAAAATAGTCTATCATTTATCCTATATTTGTGAGTCTAAAGTTTCATATCTAATTTATCTTTTATCATAAGCAAGGAAAATTAGAACTATCTAGTCTTCAGCTACATCAAAGACCCCAGAAGGATACAATATTACCTAATTAAACAGGGAGTGCATTGTAAGCAACTTCCAAAAATCTAGAATGACAGAGACAGCTGGTTGCCTGGACAGTCATCCGAAGTTCCTCTGTAATGCTGGGGTATCCATCTTCAGCCTATAGCTCTAAAGTTTCTCAGTTACTTTTCCCTATGTCCTCAAGAATGTCTGACAGTCTCCTCTGTGAAGCAGGAATCTGAAGGATCATCTCTCCTTGTTTTAGCAAAATTTAGTGGTCATGTTTTCATGGGTTCTGAATATCCAGTTGATACAACATTTTGTCAAGCAGTCCAGGCAAGAACAGTTTCTTGCTCAAATGGCTAACTTTTGCCACAAGGAAAGCAAACTCCATATGGAGTTTCTTCAATGCCCATCATCTTCTCTGAAATAGATTAGTGCTGCCAGGAGCAGACATGTCTCAATGTCCAGAAAAGTCAAAGTTCTTAAAACATTTTAATTGCCATATTCTGTAGGTCTTTGAAGTGTTTGAAGATTACCTACCTAATTGAAAAATAACTATGTATACCTAGAAAACTTAACTAACATGACTGTAGGTTTGATTATCATGGATGACTAATTATTAATCTGTATTTCTTAATTATGCATTACAATTTCAAATGAGCAACACAAACATAATACCTTAGACAAGAGTAGACATATACATACAGTATAAGAAAATTAACTTTAAATTTGCATCAATAAAATAAAATTCATAGTAATATAAAACATTTTAAACAAGTTGTTGCTCTTTAAAAGTAGATTCAATAATCTACCCTTTTATCTTATCATATCTATACCTTCCCTTTTTCTTCTTTAGAAAGAGATTGCAATTATAACCAATCCCCTTTAAATAAAAATAAACATTTATAAATGATATTTTTGGAATTTGGACATAACTTCTCATACTACTTCCTGCTGGTTGGGGGTGCTGGTAGTCTTATGGAGACTCAAAGAAAATTTAGGATTATGGTCAAGTCCTGACTGGAGTAGTCTATGAGACTGCATTGTCTGAGCCAGTTGCCTTGAAGCTGTTCTGGATATTGGAACATCTGGAGACCTCTCAGGGAGTTTTCCTTGATCAAACCATATTAGCTTGGAAGCAATCCAAAGGTTCTCATCTTCTGTGGAAACAAAAGCAGAACCTCTTTCCCAAAGCAATGTATCCCTAGACACAAATTTTATAGTCAAGATACCTTTAAATACCTATACATATATGTATGTTTAACTTAGCAGCCTTTACAATCAAATGTCTTTCTGCAGTTAACAATCCCAAAGACAATATAATCCAGACTTTCTGTTGATTTCTATCTTTATGTGGCTCAACTTTTATATTACTTTTACTGTCTCCTTAAAGACTTTATTTTTTAAAAACTATCTATTTCTTTATATAGCTGCCCATACTCCTTTTCCTCTCTCTTCCAAGCCTACATATATTTTTACACATAATGTAAACCATTTAGAGGTTTATTCCATCTGAATTTGTCTTTTTGTGAATTTACTGCTTTAAACTGCAGCATGGCTAGGACTGAAACAGCAGCCTTGGTTGCTGGCTCTCCCCACATCTGCTTCCCAACATGGTGGAGGTAATTTACCACCAGCTCTGGGAGCCATGCTCTCCACCAACTCTGGGAGGCAGTGGGTCTATGCTTCTATCAAAGAGTGTGTAGTTTGATTAGACAGAAAAGGGGAAGTGCTGGGGGATGTCTTTCTGTACACTGTGAATATGTGTTGCTATGATTGGTTAATAAAGAAACTGCTCTGGCTATGGCGAGTTAGGTTATAGCCAGGCAGGAAATCCAAGAGACAGGAAGAAGAAAGACAGAGGGGGAAGAGATGCAAGCCAGCTGTCCAAAGAGCAAAATGTAATGGGACACAGGTAAAGTCACAGAACATGTGGCGATACATAGATTAATAGTTATGGGTTAATTTAAAATATAAGAGCTAGCTAGCAAGAGGTCTTCCATAGACCATACAGTCAGAGTGATTATTTTATAAGCAGCTCCCTGACTATGGGTGGGCAGCACGGGAGAAACCTTCCAATGACATCTACCCATATCCAAGAGGTTCCATTCCCTTCCAAAATAGTACCACTATTGCTATGCTCTATTGCTTATAGAATAATGTCAAGGAAAAAAAATACATGTTTATGTTTAGCACAGATAGTGTTTTTTTTTCATGTATTTTTGATAAGCAGTTGATTGATTCCATCATCATGGACCTATGAAAAGGGAGGGCTGATTAGACATGCTGATACAACTAAGGCAAGTAGGTCTTCAGTGTAAGACTTCCTGTTAATCCGACTCAGTCTTGGGCTGTTCTTTTTTTACTGCCTTGGCTGTAGCTGTGGGGGTCACTGAATTTCTCTAATCACTTGTTACCTTTGGTTTTCCTGGAGATCTCTCTTTATATTTATTGTTTTCTTTTTGTTATTTGTATCTATTCTCTCCTCCCCGGTGTGTGTGTGTGTGTGTGTGTGTGTGTGTGTGTGTGTGTGTGTAGCCCAAAGGTCTACTTCAGGTGCTATTCCTCTTGTTGCCTCCCACATTGTTGTTTTTTTGAGTCAGAGTCTCTCGCTTTTACCTGGAATCCATCAATTAGACTAGGTGCAGTGGCCAGTGAACCCAGGAGATCCTCTTCCCTCTCTGTCTCCAGCACTAGGATTGTGGATGTGTGCCACCACTCCCACATTTGAAAAATCAAACTTGGCTCCTCATCCTTATACAATAAGTAATACCAGCTGAGCCATTTCCCCCATCTGAAAGCTTGTTACTACATTCTCTCCTTCTTTCAGTTGAGAATCTGGATCTTTGCTCATGTTGTGTTAAAAAGTGGGACTTGGGGGACTGGGGAGATGGATCACCAGTTATGAGTGCTTATTTGTTTTGCAGAGGGCCTGAGTTCTGCTCCCAGTTACCCACATCAGGTAACTCATAACAGCCTGTGGTTCCAACTCCAGAGGATCCCACACCGTCTTCTGACCTCTGGGGCAACCCCCACATATCTATGCATACATACATACATACATATGGACACGTGAATACATATGCATAAATAAAAATAAATATTTAAAACCCAAAGAATTGAAAAGTTACTCTTCATTAAAATTAAAAACTTTAAAATCTGGAATGAGGAGGTCTTAAACCTAATGTGCTTTAATCTCAGTTTTCCAATGTTTCTTTGAAAGGGACTTGTTTTTTTTTTTTTTTCTTTTTCTGCTTCATATTTTGGTTTAGACAAGAAGACTAGGAGGCTCAGACAGGGCAAGTGCCTTTCCTCAGGGTTGGAAAATTTCCCTTTAGAGAGTGCTTTTCTTCTGAAGAGGAAGAACTTGTAATAGGAAAAGCACTGATTACCTTCTTGTTGTCCCAAGGCATGGAGAGAATCTGGTGTTGTGAAAAACTATTCTTTGGGAGTTGGAAAAAAAAGTTTACTCACCCCAAATAGGGAACCAAAACAGAAAAAGTACAGATATATCAGAGTCTAATTTGGTGAACTAATGGGTTTTCTTGGAGTTATGGAGTTTACAGGATTATGCCTGAAGTGTTACTTACGTGAGAGGAAATGACCCAAAGACACTTTCTCACTCAAGGCCCACCCTATACTAGGTAATGGCTCATGAAAGTCAGTGCACAACTTGCAGGTAGCCAACAGGTTGGAGAGTGTGCTTTCAAGCAGCTCGAGTGGTATAAGCCTCTTCTAGGCAGCTCAGCTTATCCCAAAGTGTCTCTCAATAGACATACTACTCATATATGCTTGGGGAGGGAGGAACCTACTGAATATGATCAGTATCGGGGACTTCCTGAAGCCATTGAGCTGTTTGCTTCCTATCCTTAATAAACTGAGAACATCCTGTTGATTCAGAGCCCTTTACCATCCTGCATCTCAACAAGCTTCCTTCTCAGATAGAAGGATTTATTCCAGGAGGAAAACTAAAGAACCGTTTAACCCAAAATGTGTTTGGTTCATTTCTGGCCAGAGGCCAGGAACACCAGAAGGGAGGTCTGGATTCTCATTATCTCTCTTCCCCTAAATGAATACACCTGCCTAGAATTTATACATGAGGATAAGACCAAAAAAACTGAAAGGGGGCACCTGGATGCCTTCTGATTGGGCCAATTGAAGTGATCAGTCTCACCCAGCTTCTCCCATAAGTCCCATGAAAATCTCCTAACTAGCGGTTTATTGGTGTCCCATTTGGGGGACCCATTCCTGCTAGATGGAAGTTCTGCCTTCCTTCTGCTTGGCTCTTACCTGTGAATCTACAATAAAATTCCCTTCTAAGCTCATCATTCTTTGAAGTCAAGAGGCAAGAATCTAGAGGGCATTGAATCATTGGAAGTTTTATGTGACTATGAGCATTTGGCACCCAACTCCTGAGCTCATGTCTTCCTGAACCTCACAGACCTGGACCTGACTCTGTGATTGTCAAGAATTTCAACATGGCTGATTAGAGATGTACTACAAAAAAACTATAATCCCCTCCTAAAAACACCACAAACAAGACTATTAGGATGGCTTGTGAACCATACTCAGGGTGAAAAACATATGTTTATGTGCCCTGTGTATCATATTCATATTTAACCACAATTTGTCTTCATATGTAAGCTTACTTATTTTTTTTATTTTTATTTTGCAATACAATTCAGTTCTACATATCAGCCATGGATTCCCTTGTTCTCCCCCCTCCCGCCCCCCTCACCTTCCCCCCAGTCCACCCCCCATTTCTACCTCCTCCAGGGCAAAGCCTCCCCCGAGGACTGAGATAAATCTGGTAGACTCAGTCCAGGTAGGTCCAGTCTCCTCCTCCCAGACCGAGCCAAGCGATCCTGCATAGGCCCCAGGTTTCAAACAGCCAACTCATGCAATGAGCACAGGACCCGGTCCCACTGCCTGGATGCCTCCCAAACAGATCAAGCCAATCAACGGTCTCACCCATGACTGTCATAAATAACTTCATTTATAAGAAAAAGACTTCTTCCAGTAAGAATATGTACCAAGCACAGTTTTCTCTCCTGCCTGCATCTCAGTTCATCAATTGCCTCCTTTAGAGAAACGGACCTCTCACAGGTCCTTCCACAGCAGCTGCTGAAGCAAGGCTTCATTTTTCTCTATGACCTGCACTTGACCTATCAGGAGCCTGTGTCCTTTTTGTCAATCAATAACCTCACCGCCCTTGCTTCCGTCTGAATGGTCTGAAATCATTTTCTTTGATATAAGAGTCAAGATCTCCATCTGCACCCGAGTGGAGATCCCTGAGGCTCTGAGGTGATGCTTCCTGTGGCTCTGCATTGATTCTGTCTCTGTTGGTTCCTCTCTCAAGGGTCTGTATGCCTTTTTTGTCGGTGTCCTGAAAACCATAAGTTTCAGACATGTGCATTTTTTGTGTTATTTTTACCTAGTTGAGTACATTTGGTTTTACTTTATACCATTTTGGTCAAAGATATAATTCCCATGCTGATGTTTTTAGATATTTCTTAAATATTTGCTAAGATTGCCTCAGAAAACATACCAAGCCTGAAGTTTGTTGTTCAGTTTTTTATTTCAATTAGACATGAAATTGTTGGTGAACTAATACAGTATCTTTTAAGAATAGAAATCTACTATGTTGTTCCCATGTTAAAGTTATTTATAACATTTGTTTAAAAATAATCATCTTGGGGCTGGGGAGATAGCTCAGCATTAGGAGCACTTGTGACTCTTGCAGAGGGCTCAGAGTCTGTTCCTAGCGCCAATGAGATGGCTCACAGTCATCTGTGACTCTAATTTCAGGGCACCCAACACATGTGTCTGACTTCCATGGACATCAGGCACACTCATGGTGCACATATCTACATGCAGGGAAAAAACCAAACCAAACCAAACAAACAAACAAAACAACTCATTTAAATAAAGTAAGTCTTAAAAATTAAAAAAATAACTCTCCATTTTCATGTTTCTCAAATAAACGGGTAAGAAATAATAGATATATTAGTCTCCTCTGAGTACATGTGTCTCATAAATTTGTATGTAAAAAACTAAGCCCCCAGGGCGATAACATTGAGAAGTGGGGTCTTTAGGAAATATTTAGGTTATGGTAGTAGAGGCCTTACGTGTGGGGCTGACAAGTTGTGCCCTCTCTCTTGTCAAGACGCATACGGGTAACGTCCATGAGGCTCTCTCCAAACCCCTGGATCTTGGGCTTTCAGTTTCCAGACATATGAGAAATACCTTTCTTGTTGTTTTTAAATTGTCCATTCTGAGGTACAGGCTGTGGTGGTCCTGACTCAATCGGGTATGGTATAATTTCATACTCCCTATAGATCTTTACACTCAGTTTTTCATTTTCAGTGTCTTGGTTGCTTTTCTGTTGCTGTAGTAACATGCCATTTAAAAAGGCAATTTAAGGGAGAGAGGGTTGATTTTGGCTCATAGTACTGATTATAGCCATCCAGACACGCAAGTCATAGCAGTAGGATCTTAAAGGAGCCGGTCACTGAATCCACCGCTGCCAAGAGTAATGAGTAGTGAATTCATGCAGGCTAGTGCTCAGCTCCCTTTCTATACTTTGTACAGACCAGGATCCCCTGCTAAGTGAAATGGTCCTGGGAAAAAATAAAATGGCTCTTCTTTCACACATTAATGTAATCAAGACATCCTTTGGATGCAGGACCCTGTAAACCGAGGCTTCTCTCCTGCCCACCAATTCCCAAATAACCACTCAGAGGCTTATATTAATTATAAATGCTTGGCCAATGGCTCAGGCTTATTACTAGCTAGCTCTTGCAATGAAATTAACCCATATTTCTTATCTATGCTTTGCCATGTGGTTCATGGCTTGTTACTTCATTCTCTACACATCTTCCTTCCTCAGTGGCTGGCTGACATCTGCCCTGACTCCACCCTTTCTATTCCCAGAATTCTCCTGGTCTGGCTCTCATGCTCAGTCTCTTCCTGCCCAGCTTTCAGCCAATCAGCTTTATTATCAACAATGAGCATAATCCACAGCAGGACCTGGCTCCCAGATAATTCTAGAGTCTTCCACGTTGACCAGACACTAGCCATCACACTCAGTGCTGATTGTCTCTCCTCTCCATTTGTTCTCACACTGCCTGTGTTACTAGCACAGTGAAGAGATGAACTCCTGTTTTCATGAGCTCCTCCACAGGGTTTTGTTTTCTATGTTATCAGTTTTCACCCACATCAATTTAGTTCCTGGCTCTGCATGTCAATTTTTGTTTCTTATTTGAATTCCCATTCCTCAGATTGCAAATCTAAACAACATTTCTTACTTTCTAATATATACAACTAAATTAGTACTCTAATTTGATTTGCCAATATTCCTTGAGGAAATCTGTATGCATATTACATCTGATAAAATGTTGTTGACTTCTGCTAATTCGTGGTTTCTAGTAGGATGTTTTCTTTTGAGCAGCAAAACTGACTTCATGTATCATTTTCACATTTCCTAAAGAAGTGTGAAGGATAATTTTTTCTGTGTTTTCATCATTAATTATTATTTTTTTTGTTATAATAAAAGAATGCTGTGTGAATGGTTTATTTATTGATGCTTTGTATTTAGACGTTTTTTGTAAATGTAGCACTCTTGTTAAAATTTTGTTCACGTATGTGTACATATTTGTGTATGGGTATGTGTGTATGTGGGTATGCATGTCTGTGTGTGTGTGTGTGTGTGTGTGTGTGTGTGTGTGTGTGTGGCCAGAAATCAACATGAGGCATCTTCCCCTATTGAATCTAGAACTCAATGACTCAGCTACATTGGCTGGCCGTCAGATCCTGGGATCTTCCTATTTCTGCCTCCCCCAGTACTGGAGTTACAGATGTGTGCCACCACATCTGTCTAGCTTTTATGTGAGTGCTGGGGATCCAGACTCGGGTTCTCATAATTCTGTGGCAAGCACTTTACAGTGAACTCCCTCCCAACACCGAAAGTAGCATTTTTCTAACAACTGTCATCAGCGTCCTTCATGTCTCTAGTCAATGTAGACGGGTAAGGCAGTGTAAGGACGGGTGTACAGAATGCTGATGGGTTTGTCTAGAGGTAATTTCTCTGGGCCCAAAAGATAACTTAAAAAATCATTGCCTACATTTTTAGATTTCTTAATTTCTTCATGTAATTTTGTTGGTTTTGCCTATATATTGATTTATTTTATTACTTCGTTTTATTTTCAGTAGTGGAGATTGAAACCAGGGCCTTATTCATGCTAGGTAAGTGATCTACCATTAAGTTACCCCCAACTCCTGCATTTTAAAACTATACTTACATTTAAATTCTCAATGCTCAAGATTTTTTCTAGTTTTCTGGTCAAGCAATCCTTTTAATGACGTTTAAGGATACTTTTTCTCGATGACAATTGACGTTTTGTGTTGAGGCTTATTTTTAGGCCATTTCTTTTACTATTTCTCTCTCATTTTATTTTACAAGTCATTTTAATTGATAGTTACTGAGCACATTTTTAACTCATCACAGAGTGGGTGATGATCACACTGGAATCATTAGCACAGCCATCTCCTCAAATGTAGCCTTATTTCTTAATATTTAAAAATGATAATTGAGTCTTTCTTAAAGATTAAAATAGTTACAGGGAGCAGAACTTTTAGGATGTCCCAGCCCCAAGTTACATGTTGAGCAATTAAACATGTTTTACAGAGACAGAAACTGCAAGTTTGGCCATTTTGGACATCTAGAAGATTTACATAGAATGATATTGTCACAACCAACTTTTTAGTGTGGTTCTTTGCAGGTAGCTGTTAGCTAGGGTCACCCTGTCTGTCTGGAAGAGTTATGCTCTTCCTGATAAGGGAAACAGGGCCTAATAGGCTATTGTAAGCCAGGGCCATCTCCTTTGCCTTGCTCAACAGAGGCTTTTTTTTTTCCTTTCTTTTTTTGGATATAGGAAAGAGCCTAATGAGTGGCAGTCTTGGTGAGCAAATCTTACATATTCTGAGTCCCCTTAAACGCTAATTATAGCAGAAGCACAACTCTACTTCGTTATCTTTCTGTAGTTTCTAAGAAGTCTGGTTAGTATGCTACTCCGTGTTATGTCTGAGACAGTGCTCTTTTTTTTTTTTTTTTTAAAGCTAAATTCTACATTTGTGTGACTTAATATTTCCCAGGCAAGTTTATTGGTAAATCCTTTTAGCATCAGGTTATTAGTTCCAACTGTTCAGGAGTATAAGAAATCGGAGGTTCTGGAGGAAACACACAAGGTTCCTGGGATTAGCACTGGACTCTAGTCTCCACATTTCTAACATGTGTTCTCCCTACTCCAGCATACATGCCCCGCCACCCGTACCCTGGCTCTCTGGGCAGCCAGCCTGCCCTTTATCACAGGGTCTGCATCTTCTACAGTCTTTCCTCTGAGCTCCCTGGTGCCAACTACACCACATACACTGTAGCCCTTCCGTCACAGTCTGTACAATGATAATTTCGTGCATGTTAAGGAACTGCTCTCTGGATACTGCAAGCAGTTGGAGTTGGGAACAGCCATCTCTGTGTTTTCCAGCATCCTGCAGACATCAGGCCACTGTACACCCCATGGAGGTTGTTCCTCATCTTTTGCTTCCCAGGGTGAGTTCCTTGGGGACATGGGAGTGGGGTGGGCAGACCCTTGGAAGTGTCTGAATTTCCCTGCCCTGGCTTAGTAGCATGTACCTAGGCGTGGGGCCACTGTAAATACCTGCCAGTCTGGGGAGATAACAAAATCCATTTCCTTTTCTCCTGTACTCCTGCATATAAACTACTCTTTTCTCCCCAAGGCACCTGCCTTCATTATGACTGTAGGATTTTACAGAAACTGTGCCAGGGTGGCAGGAAGCCCTGGGGAATCCACTTCACAGATGAATATACCCAGCGACACTCCAGAATTGCTGTCGCAAATGTTGTAACAATTCTCCAAAATTTTAATCAAGTCATATAATTTTTAATGCTTCTATATCAACCTCCTCCACATAAATCACATCCTTTTTCTTCATTGTGTGTGAAGAAACTTTCCCTGGTTCATTTGCAAGTCTGACATGCTTGGCATATAAAATTGATAGCTAGAAATGTTTTTTAAAAAAACAGCAACCACCACCACAACAAAAATGTAGTCGATTTTAGAGCTGAATCCTAGCATCCCCCAACACACACGTCTCAGCTTGAGTCATTTTATTTCCTCCAATTCTAGCGCCACACCGTCCTCTCCAAATGGAACCTCTGAATTATTAATGCTGCTCCCGCCAACTGAGTGCTCACAAAGCTGCGCAGCTCAGTGGGGAAGGGGGTACTACATCATTGGACGGCAGCTGCCCAGAATATGCTCTAAGCCACACTTGCCTGAAAACATTCATTTACTCGATTATTCCAATCCCCAAATTTAAAGATGACTTTCCTTTGGGTTGAATTAAATTTACTTTAACATACATCTCTTAATCATGCATAGTTTTCCCCCAAAAGACTGGGACAAGAGTTGTGCTCTCTGTGGATCTCAAAAGCTACGGTAGGAGGAAACTTTCAGTCAGTAAGGCAGAGTAAGGTCTCAGGAAAGCACAAGTCCATGGTCAGGTCAATATCTATTGCAGAATCCAAGTGTGGAGAGGTCACTAGAAGAAAGACTAGGAACAAAGGCTGGGAAGATAGTTCAAAGCAGCTAGCACACAAGCATGAAGACTTGAATGGCACAGTGGCACACTTCTATAATAATAATGTTGGCATTGGGGATGAGGGAGGGTGGCTAGTGTCAGGCAGATCTCTGAAGCTTGCTGGCCAACCAGCCCCTCTGAAGTAGTGAGTTTCAAGTTCTTTGAGAGTCCCTGTCTAAGATATATATGGTGGACAATGATAGAGAAAGATATCCAATGTGGAACTCCAAACTCTGGTTTTTATATCCACACTCAGGCACATGCACCACACCTACACCATGTACACACACACACACACACACACACACACACACACACACACACACACACACACACGGGCGTGGGATGGGATTTGGCCTAGTCCTGATTTCTGAGAATGTAGAGAACAGTGGAGACAGAGCTGGAGGAAGGCACTAGAAAGAGAAAATAAAACATTAGGAACGAAGTTTGGCACTCTTGGATCCAAGAGGGATACATTAATATGCAACACAGGAATTGTCATAGTGACCATGTTTCCTCCCATGGAAGCACCTTGGCTCAGGTTTGCCCTGGGGGGCTCCTGGAACTGTGAAGCGTCAAGGTAAGAACTTGTTGGTTAAGGGAGAGAAAACTGCATGTATAAATGGGACACTCAGGATAGTAAGTGTCCTCTTCAGAGTGGCAGACATCTATCTGTTGAGGACTCCACTTACCTGAGGGCATGAGTGATCTTATTTAGGAGAAAGTCAAGCATCCTTGGCTATGTAGGATTCACCCTTGGGAATTTACTTTAAAGATGATCAAATATTCAAGAGGAGAATGGGAGTTTTGTGTGTTGCTTATATCTTATTAGCCCACTGTAACAAGGAGACTGGGCTTCAGTGGAGAGCCCTGGGACCAGAACAGCCTAGTGCCACAAGAGAAAGCAAATTGAGAGGCTCTAGAGTGAGGTGAGCCTTCTTACAGATATTCTGGGCATGGGATTTACACGTCTTCTTCTCTGAGAAGCGATAGGAAATATTTTGTTGTTGTTAGAAATCTCTTCTTTTTCTTTCAGCCTCTTGATCTAGAAAATTCTGCTCAAATTGGATTGACTTTGTTCATTGGAATGACTGTCACGCTGTCTGTGGTCAGGGATGGTTGGACCATATGTAAGACAGGCTCAGAGATGAGCGAATGTCTTTATCGGTTTTGTTTCACTACATTGGCATGGCTGGTACTGAGTAACATGGGACAAAACATTTATTTAGTGCATAGTTTCAGAGGCTGAAAATTCAAGGCGGCCTTACCAATTCGGTGTCTGGCACCATCACAGTATGGTCGATGGCACCAGGAGGGTAGGAGAAAACAATGGCCCGGTGGAGTGGAAAGCAAAGGAGACTCAGAGCCAAGTTCATTCTTTTTTTATAACAACTACGGATGTCAGGAACTAGTCAGGCCCAGAACAATCCCTTTAACTTCATCTGAGGAAGACGCTTCCTTCACCCAACTGCTTCCCATTGCCGCTCCTTCAGCCTCCTGCTACCACACACAAACTCTTCCAGCCACACTCTAGCCACCTCAAGCTATCGAAATCAGGGCATGAACAAGGCCCATAGATCTCTCGGTTCTACTCTCCTGCATGAAAGCCTCATCCTCTTAGAGTCGCTCCCACAGGCTCTTCTCTCGTACCTGCGTCACACCAGCTGAAAGAGTGTGTCTACCACCAACACTATTGTAAAGCACAGGCATATTTTCCCTGAGTCCGTTTGAGTACCTGTGCTCAGTACACACCAGAATGGATACAGGCAAGAAAGGATGATTCAGACAGTTGAATGCCTAACAGTAAATAGGACTGCTGTGGTCAGCATGGCTTAGTGATTGGCCTAACTAGGGTGACAGGGAATGAAGAAATGACAGACACATGGACACAAAAGATATGTAAAAGCTGGTGTCCTGTGGGCTGTGAGCTCTGAGGGAGACACTAGAAGCAATTCAGTGAGTTTGTTATACAAAGCATAATTGAGAGGAGTGGGTAGCTAATCAGTAAGAGGTCTGTGAGACCAGCAGTCTCAGGTTGCAGTCATCTGGGAGAGAGAAGTGGTGGTTGATAGTTTCTGCATACACTGGTATTCGATAAAGGTCAAATGTTCCTAAACACCCACATTTGGACCAGTATAAGGCTTTGCCATTCCTATGGGTCTGAGACGTTGGGGTCCTTGACATGGCCTTGTCTACAGAGAACACTCACTTGGGACTTCATTTACTCCTCTTACAGGACATCACCATCACCTCCTTCAAAGCTCCGAGAGAATATCTTAGAAGAAGGGAAGAATTTAAGAGCCAGAAGAAGAAAGGAGCAGTGTGAACTTTGCTCCAGGCAGGGCACGGCCATTTCATTTTTGAACTCATGGTAGCTGTGATTAATTGCACAACACTAGGCTAGTCAAAACCCTGTCATGGAGGGGGAAAGGGGCTCTTGGGGCCTTGAGTACGTATTTATAGTTAGCAGTTGATAGGGGAAGGAGAGAAATGTTCTTCAGTGTTATAGTGCTTTTAGGTATCCATGCACCTGTAAACGAACTCCCACTCATACTCCCATAAACAATCCAAATGAAACTCATTGGAACACACACACACACACACACGTACAGACACATGGGGAGAGAGAGAGAGAGAGAGAGAGAGAGAGAGAGAGAGAGAGAGAGAGAGAGAGAGAGAAGCAGAAGGGGGTAGTTGGGAAGAAGAAGGGGATTCATGGGAGTGGGGGCCGAACAGGAGAGGGTAACAAGGGTAACAAGGGTAAATACTAGAAATACGCTATGTACATTATGTAAATATGTCACAATGAAGTTCATTATTATGTATAATTAGCATATTCTAATCAAAGCATTTGAAAATAAAAGAAGATTTAGGAAAAGTCAGAGCACTATAGTGTTGATTATTCATGACACATTTGGTTAATATACACATGCTGAGTTATTGTATATGTGTGTGTGTGTGTGTGTGTGTGTGTGTGTGTGTGTGTTTGCTCACGCATGCAAAGGTGCACACATGTGCTTTTGAATAAGGCAGTATGAGGTCAACCTCAGCTGTTGTTCCTAAGTGCTGTCTACCTCATACTTTTGGTTTATTTGTTTTTAAGACAGTCTGAAGTTCATCTCAACCCCCCTCTCTCCTAGGAAGCGCTCTGTGATTTGTAGAGTGCCTGTCTTCATTTCACAGTTACTGCAACCCTGTGTCCTCATTCCTCCAATGTCTTCATCCTCTGCCACTTAACACTAAATCCAGAGGCTGGTGAACTGGAGTAGACATCCACCGAAGGAGCACACATTGTCTGCAGGTCGGAGACCTGCTTCTGCTGCCGTAGCTCTGTTTCCTGTTTCTGGGATAAAATACCTTGATGAAAACTACCTACAGAGGAAAGGCTTTCTTCATCTTACAATTCCAGGCTGCAGCCAATCACTGCAGAGAAATCAAAGCAGGAATGTGACGCAGCTGGTCACATCACACCCCCGGGCAAGAGCAGAGAGGGAATGAATGGGTACAGAACGGACCAGCGCTCAATTCACTTGCTCTTTTCACTCAGTCCAGGGCCCAGCCAAATTCAGGGTGAATCTTCCCACTTTAATTTACACAGTTAAGAGGATCCCTCACAGACATCCCTACAGACCAAAACAATTCATACAATTCCCCATTGAGACTCCCTTGTCAAGTTGACAATGCAAGCTGACTACCAAAATGCTTTTATTATCACATTGATTTTGGAGGGGAGGGGTCAAAGTTGTGATAGCCTGGCATTCCTTATTGGTTATTGTATGGCTGTGACTTACTACAGGTAATGCGACTTGCTAAAACAGCTCTTGTTGTATAGAAGGCATTCAGTAGGTTTTAGATCAATGAGTTTATGACCTAAATAACGATACTAGGTGAAAGGATGGATAACATGTATTTATTGTGTTTACAATGCCAGGCTCTGTGGAAATGATATTATCTCTTTCATTGGTCACCAACTCTGTAACAGCCATGATGTGCCTCATTTCCCAGTTGAGAAGAATGGAGTTCTGCAAGTCTAAGCGACACATACAAGGTCACATTATAAGTGGAGAAGGGATTTGAAATTTAAAGTCTATTTCAAATGTCAACATGGCAGGCATTGCAGAAATTTTATTATGTGTTTTTAGCTTTCGATAGAATGATAGGAGTCAATATGCTCTGACCAGCTGCAAAGTGAAGGCTGTGTACACAGACTAGGTATATTTTGGAATTCCTATTCCCCCCAGATACCCTGTGTGACTAAAGGCCATGAGCCCCTCACCAGGGCCAGGTGTCACAAGGCAAGTCCTACCAGATCTAGGAGGCTTTGCCCATAAGACCCTAAACAGTGAAACGAGGGACCTCAATATGCTTGGCATGCTTATTTCTGATAAGAGCTATTTCTACAGGGCTAAGGAGTTAAGAGCACTCTGCTGCTCTTTCAGGAGACCCAAGTTCAGTTTCTTAGCACCCATGCCAGGCAGCTCACAACTGCCTGCAATTCCAGCTTCAGGGAATCCAACGTCCTCTTTTGGCCTTTGTATGCACACATACATAAATAAAAATAAACCTTTTTTTTTTAAAAAAGAAGTGTTTCAAATTCAAACAATGCAAAAATGTGTGTGTGCATGTGCATGCGCATGCACGTGTGCACATGTGTGCATATCCAGTGTGCATGGGGAAGTGAGAACACAACTTTCTGAACTCTGTTCTCTCCTTCTGCAGTGTGGAGTCTGGGAATAAAATTCAGGTAGTATGTAGCTATTTCCTGTGAGGATAAAACAGGAAGAAAGCTCCTTAAGACACAAGATGTTCTAAGAGGAGGTGAAACATTCTGACCTGTAGGGAATCTCTTTTAGTTCAGGAAGGGAACAATCCAAAGGCATTAGGAAGTTCCTGAAACTGACCAGATTTACTAACCTCCTTTCTAGATTATATAAGAAGGACTGCTGAGAGATAGTCTCAGATGAGCTAAGCTGCCTAAAAGAGGCTCAGAGCAGCTGAGCCACTTGGAAGAAACAGAGACCATCTGAGGGGCTTAGAAGAGACACAGACAAGCAGAGCTGCCTGAAGAGACAGGACCAGTAGTGTTGTCTAGAAGAGAAGTAAATCAACGGAGCTGCCTGAAAGACTGTTTAGCCCATTGAGCTGCCTGTAGAATGCTTTCCAGATTTCTATCTGTTGTGAGCTGTCAATCATGCTGGTGGGCTTTGGTGATGCAGCTGTGTTTGAGTCATTTCTGCTCCTGTAGTTGACCCTCTACTATTCTTTTATATGTAACACCAGTAAAATTCATTGACTCACCAGATTGGACTTGGACGGTATCCTTACCTTCATCTGTCATCAGTTCCCTATCTGGAATGATGGCTATTTGTCATCTTTCCCCAGAATAGTGTCACATAAGAGGTACTTAGACTTGGCTGTAAGTACCTTTACCTGCTAAACCATCTTGCCAGCCTGACAAGGCTGAATTTTGAAAAGAGGAGTTGAGGGGACTGTGAGCAGCTGCTTCTCCTCTTGGGTGTGAGGGACTTGCCAATGCCTGTGACATGTATCCGGAGTGGTGGCTGAAGAAATCATCAGAACAGGGGGCACATTCCCTGTATTTATCAGAATGGGTGTGCCCTATTGTCTTGTCACGTGACAGTGTCTCTCAGAAAGAATTGGCAGGCATGTGAAGTACAACAACTAGGCCTTTCTCTCACAGCAGTTGAAAGTAAAAGCTGTGTTGGTTACATTTCCCATCTAGTGACAAAGTAACTTGAGGAAGGAAGGGCTTATCCTCTATCACAGTTTGAGGCTGTTGTGTCAGGGAAAGCATGAAGGAGGAGCTTGAGGCAGCTGGTCATAATGCCTCAGCAGTCAGGAAGCAGAGAGAGATGGATGCTGGTGCTTATCCAGTTTTCCCTTTTTATTCAGGTCAAGATGACAGTCCACGGAACGGCGCTTCCCACATTGAGCTTCTTCCCACCTTCCTTAATCCAATCTAGATAAAACCCCTCACAGATAGAGCCAGGGAGTCATTCCCTCGGTGATGCCAGATCTTTCAAATTGACAAGTGATATCATCACAACATCGTTACTGAATGACATGAAGGGAGGAGGAAGGAGGATGGGGAGAATGCTGGGAAGGCTCATGAGGTATAGCCAGACAGGAGCCACAGGTCCTGGTGTTCTCCACACATTAGAATAACTGTAGAAAGAAGAACGTGCCTTAGACCTCAGAAGTCTCTAAGTCAGACAGAAACTTCTCCTTACAGGAATGGTGGTCAGTGCAGAAAATCACAGCTGCCTAGATGCTAAAAGGAAGTGATAGCTGTGGGCTCAGCCCTAAAGGAGACATTGACACTATCCCTCTAAGGCTCAGAGAACACTGTGAAAGAGGGTCAGGAAGTGTCTTAAGAGCCCAGTGACAGGAGGAAGGGTTCTGAAATTCCATTCTCCAGACTTGATGCAACCATTGCAGTCATGAACTCACCACTGAGGTCACTTGTACTGTGCCCACACAAGACTGACCCTATCTACAGTTGGTCATGGAAAGGGGAGGGGCTTGTGGAACTACATCTTTTACTTCTGAGAGATAGGGTATTGATAGATTCTGGATGAAGGAGAATGTGGGGGTGGGAGAGGGTGTGGTGAGGATGGGCATTAGATACTGTGTACATCTGTTAATTATCTAAGAACAAATTTTAATTGATACTTTTTATTAAAAAAGCCAGGAAGAATGAGTTTAAATGCCTTCACCATAAAGAAAGGACAGGGATTTGGGGAGATGGATGCTTTACTTGACTTAATGGTGCACACGGTGCACGTGTACAAAACACCATGCTACCTCATTAATGTATAGAATCTTTTTGTTTTTAAGTATCATTTAAGAGATAAATTTGATTTAAAATATTTTTTTCATCCAAACATTTTCTCCTTGTGAAAGATGAACATGTGCTCAGGAGAACTGTGTTTTTACTCTTTTCTTCCTAGCATTAAGGACAGATGAAATTCATTCTCAGGTAAACGCCTTCCTTTTCTACAGTTTATGGTGAATTCTTAGGCAGATCCAGGCCACCAGAGATGTTTTACACGTCCAGCTGGGGTCACGGGCTGTGGAAAAGTCAATTTTCTCTGGGCTTAGCTTTGTAGCTCCTCTTTATCCAAGAGACAGAGTCTGGATGACTGGTGGATCTCAGCTCTGCACTGGGCACTGCTGTAGTGAGCTAACAGAATCCACTCATGAGTGCCAGAAAGTGCTGGGTGCTGGGTGTGGTGGACCGGGGTGAGGGGGGAGCAAGAAACTGACTTCTTAGGGCCAGACCACACCAGCATGGTTCCCAACAGTGCTTGCTATGTCACGTGGCTGGGTATTTCTAATGTTCTTGCCTCTTAGAGCCAGGCAAGAAGTTGAAATGCAGATGTACGATGAGCAGCCTGGCTCCTGGCTACCAGATAGCCCTGCAGGTAGGGACAAGCCTCTCAAGGCTCCCAGGACAGCCACACCTCCACTATTTCTGACATCTTGGATTCAGTGTAATACCATGTGAATTTATTTCCTACTGTATGTGATTTTTGCTTATTTGTAAGCAAAAGTGACATGTCTCAGTAGCTCCTGGCCTATGCTATACTCATCTGGTTCATAGTGGATAGAAGAGGGCCTTACTTGGCCACCTAGAAAGATGGGGGTGGGGACCAAAGTGATGGCTTAGCTGGCAAAGGGCCTGCTGCACAGGTGTGAGGACCAGAGTTTGCGTTCCCAGCACCCATGCAGAAGCTAGGTCCAGCAGTAGTAACTCCCATGCTGAGGACATGGAAAAAGCTGGATGCCTGGATTTCATTGGCCAATAAGACTGCCTCAATTAATCAGGTTCAGTGAGAGATGTCAACTCAAAAACTGAAGAGAGATTGAGGAAGATATCTGATGTCCATCTCTAGTGTGTGAGCACACATGTGCACATGTGTCTGCTCACACACAGAGAAAGAAGCCTGTAGGGTGGAGGTATCGCGCAAGTGCCCTTGCTCATCAGTGCCAGCGGCAGCAGAGCCCGGCAGTCAGTTCTGCTCTGTGCAAACAACCTCGCCGGATTCGCTCTGTGTCTTCTGTTTATGGAAAACCTGTCACCCATCTCCCTGGGAAGGATCCTTGCTGTTCTCCTGGGAGCCTTTCTTTCCTTTTGTCCTCCACACCCCCAGGGCCCTGCCATCCTCCAGGAGACCTCTCCAGACTGCACCTGCTCTCTGTGTGCTGTGTGTTTGTCGTGTGCTATGGTGTGTATGGCGGTTTGTATCGGTCTTCTGTGCACTGTTCTGATCAACCATCACCTCCCCAAGGGCTCACAAACAACCAGTGTGGACTGCGGTGGAACCTGCTTGGCTGGGAGCCTGTGACTGCCCTGCTGCAAATGCAGCCTCTGGCTATAAGTCTCCTACTCTCCTAGGCTCTAGATTCTCATCTTCTTTTCCAATCTCTGGGTGCTCGTGATACTGTCCTGCTCTTTGTGGGTCTGTGTTCATAGGCACGCAGGCATTCACACACGGAATGTGGAGACTGCCTGGGGCAGCAGCAGGTCAGGAAGTGGGATACCCAGTGGGTGACAAGAGCAGCTTTGACAGGGCAGGTGTGGAAGTCTCCCAATAGTGTAACGGTAGGGGTGTGTCGGGGAAGGGGGAGACAAGGAGGCTGGTGTTGCAGGTCCATGCTGTATCATTCCCATTCACAGGTGATGGAGAAAGGGGTAGTTTGAATGTGTGGGAACGCAATGCAATACGGAAGAGTGCTGTTTGCTGGCTTTATTTTTTCTAGTTGGCTAAACTACCTTTCTTAGATAGCCCTGGCCTACTACTGGCCTAGGCATGGCGCCACCCACAGTGGGCTGGGCCCTCCTACATTAATTAGCAGTCAAGAAAATGCTTCAAAGACATGGCCACAGGCCAATCTGAAGTGAGGCAATTCTTCATTGAAGTTTTCTCTTCCCAGGTATCAGGTTGACAGCCAATATTAGTCATTACAGTGACCTTGAACTCACAGCAATCCTCCTGCCTCAGTCTCCCTCCTAAAAGCATGCTGTGTCTGTGTTTGTGTGCGTGCAGGTTCATGTATATGTGTGAATGTGTATTGTGTGTGCTTGACTGTGGAGGCCAGATGTCAACTTCAGGTGGCGTTCCTTAAGGGCCTTTGATGGATCTTGGCTTTTGCTTGAAACAAAGGTCTCTCCTTGACGACGTGGGGCTTGTTTTTATGAGGTAACATATTAAGGGGCCCAGAACTTACTTTTAGCTCCTTGACATTTGGGAGTGGTCTCTATGTGTCTCAGAAAGAGAGTTGACTAGCCCTAGTCACAAATCCTTTGGATCTTGTCTCAAGGTGCCCATGGCCACCGGGAGTGATCCCAGGGGTTCTGAGGAGGAGTTCAGGGAATGGAGGAAGTTGGACAGTGGGAATGTGTACGCCAGACATGCCTGCATTTGTCATTTTCCTCCAAGATGGCACCTATGGTCCTGGTAGGAAGAGCAAGAGGAACCCCACCGAGGCTGTGCTGGATGTGGTCTTTCTCCGTGTGGCCCTGCCTTGCATAGCATCTGACCTCGCCAGCTGAGGGAGGAGTGCCTGGAAGAGAGCTGGGCTGGGAGACTGGCGACGAGGTGGAGGTTCCTCACTGCAGCTGGCTGCTTCAGCAGTTGCAGCCACACGCTTACTCCCTGAGTCAGCGTCCACAGCAGCCCATCCCAGAGAGCAGTTTTTGTGTAGATTATGAAATATTGATTGTCTGTCCTCCGCGTTTTAATTGCATTTGGGAGAGTGCTAAGCTGAGTCAGTGTGGGGCCGCTTGGCTTCCCTTTGCCCCTAGGAGAACAGAAAAGCTGGAGAAGCAAGAATACAAAATGCACATTAGAAGTAAGCAGAGGGTAGAGGTAGGTGGTGCTGGGGGGGCATGTGGGGACTTGCCACGCAAGCACGAGGACCTGTGTTTGATCGCCAAACCCACACAAAGAGCTGAGTATGGTGATGCATACTTCGAATCCCAGCACTGAAAAGGCAGAGACAGGAGGGTTTGTGGGGATCACTGGCTAGCCAGAACTGTGAGTTCTAGGTCAAGGAGAGAGACCCCCCCATCTCTCTCTCTCTCTCTCTCTCTCTCTCTCTCTCTCTCTCTCTCACACACACACACACACACACACACACGCACACACACACACACACACACACACACACACACACACACTTCGGTAGACCCCCTATACACACACTCACATACACACTTGGCACAGGCAGAGGAGGAGGAAGGGAATGAGAAACAAATCAAAGGAATTACAGTGGAGACAGCTGCTCCCGGCCAGAGATTAGCACCCACATGGTGGTACTGCTCGTGAGAAAGCTGATTGCTGGGATGGAGGAGGAAAACAGTCAAACACGTTTTCTCATATGGAAGCTCAAGGCAAGTGGAGGCACCATGCTCCTTCTCTGCTTTCCCCAAACATGCCTGGGCTACCAAATGTCCGGCTGCTCCTTACCATGCTGCCTGGACACTTACCCACATCCCTAAATGCCGTTGTCATATGGCACTTCCTCCGAAGTGAAGCCTTCCCTTTGGGAGTGGGGGCAGTGGGGCTTATGAAACTCAGGACCAAATATCATCCATCTGGGAAAGCAGGAATGTAGGAGATTCTCGAAGACCCCTCTCCAGCTTTATAGAGACAGTCAATAACTGCTGGGAGAGGGACCCTGATCAGTCAGAATGCCCAGAGGAGATTCTGGTCTGTGAGCCGCCTGCCAGCTGTGCAGAGGGCTTCAGGGTTGCGGTTCTCATGAGTCCTCACCCCTTCTGGGGTGGGCTCTATGGTGACAAGGCTGCTTTTGTGTCATCCCTGCTCCTGTGAGTGAGTCCTCACCCACACTCCTGGTAGTAACCCCAGCAAACTCATTGCTCTACCAAGTTGAGCTTTGGTGTAATTGTTACTTTGGTCTTCTCTGGGCTCCCTTTTTAGAATAAGTAAGAGAGTGTGCACTCTGTGTGTGTGTGTGTGTGTGTGTGTGTGTGTGTGTGTGTGTGTGTGTGTGTGTGTGTGTTTGGGTTGTGGTTTGTTGTGTCCCTCAGGAAAAGTCTATCACACAACAGCGGTCTATCCAGGCCAGGCCAGGAAGCCCAGCTGCTTCTAGAAGAATGGGACTCCTTGGAGCCACAAGAAGCCTTACGGTGGAAGAGAGCCTTGGTGAGGGACAGGCCCTGTACAAACGAAGAACAGACATAGTTTCTGTATTGCCCAGAGTGTGTGCTGGTATCAGGTAGGGAAGGCAGGATACATACCTGAACACCTTCAGGAGCCTCTTCTACTAAAGGAATTCCAAGAAAAGGACACCGACCTAAGTTTAGCCATAGCTAAACAAGTCTGCGGCTGTATATTAAATATGATTTAGTGGGCCCTTCCAAAAGTTGCCACCAGCTCCCTCAAGGCCTGGCATCTCACTGGCTGGGTGCTCTCAACACTGGCCACTGGCTTTATTAACTTGGACCTGTTTTGTTTATGTTTAGCTTTATGATTGTCTAGGACTGGTGTCTTCATAGTCAACAACTCATAAAGGTGCACACTTCATCTTTCTCCATGTTTGCAAGAGGCTCAGGGATGGTGACCCTGTGGTACCCTTAAGAATCAATGTGTGCTGCTTTGAATAAGAATAACCCCCCATAAGCTCATATATTTTAATGCTTAGTCACCAGAGAGTGGCAATATTTGAAAAGATCAGAGGAATTAGGAGCTGTGGTCTCACTGGGGGAACTGTGTCACTGGAGGTGGGCTTTGAGGTTTCAAAAACCCATGCCAAGCCCAGAGTCTCTTTCTCTGCCTGTGGATCAGGATACGGCTCTCAGCTACTGCTCCAGTGCCCACCTGCACACCACCACGTTCCCTGCCATTTTGATAACAGACTAAACTTCAGAAACTGTAAGCAAGTCCCTAATCAAATGCTTTCTTTTTATAAGCATTGCCTTGCTCATGGTGTCTCTTCACAGCAATAGAACAGTGACCAAGACACAGTGTTAGATTCCGATTATGGAAAGTCCTCTTCTACCTGGACATGGTTTGCTAATGAAGGAATTAGGCCTGAGAGTGTTAATGAGCATTCCAAGGCCAGAACGGATATGAGGCAAGGGAGGGCAGCAGGCTGGCTCTCCTGCATACTATAGTTCTCAAATCCTGTCCCCAAATAGCACTGATCTCTATGCACATCAAATGTGCAGTGTTCTTCCTGCACAGAGCTCTCATTCCCAAACACTGCACAGAATACTCAGGCCGTGCATCTTCTCCACTTAATCAGGCAGTAGTCACTGACATTACTTTCATAAGTCATCTGTAGTTTTGAGGCTATAATTCAAAAAGAAAAAAAATACAAATTTACATATATTCTAATATCCAAGAAATTATTTTACATATGAAATAAATTTTGCATCTGTCAAAATGGGGATGCTGGGTCTTATGATTGCTACTGCTTTAGAGTTTCATACTTTGAACCCAAGTAGAAATAGCATGTGTTACCTCTTAGTTTGGTATGCAGATGTGTCTGGTTTTGTGGTGGTATTTACAATTGTTCACCTGTGTACATTGCTTATTTTTTATTTGTTTGAGACAGGGTTTCTTATAGTTTAGACTGATGAGCAGCTGATCCCTGTGCCTCCACATTGCAAGTGCTGGGATTGTAGGGGTGCAGCACCATGCTCCGTTTATGATGCCATAGAGATGGAACCCAGGTCTTTGTGCATGCTAGTCAAGTATTCTACCAAAGGAGCTATATCCTTACTCATGAATACACTGTCTACATGCAAGAATGTGACATAGAACAGGGCTGGATTTGTAAAACCATTTGTGAAGGCTTTGAATATTTGTCATTTTATTGCTGATGAATGCACATAGCTGAAGTGGTGTTAAGTTCAGTGTACAAAGTATAATATAGAAGTCTCTGTATCAACTTGTATAAACTATATGGAGATGCTGCATTATTAACATTTATCAATAATTTTTTTTATTTAGAACTGATACTTAAGATTTTAGGGGCAGGGAAATATGATAGTGGTGGCCTTCTTTAGAATGATGACAATAAAAAAACAAAGTAACATTTAGTAAGTTCAACTATTTCTTGATAAATCTTCCCTAAACCACACAACCCTATTACCTACCCTTGATGGGGCCGTTCCCAGCACTGCACCCTTGGCATGAGTTTGTGCTGTAGACGGTTTGTGGCAACAACTGCATCTACCAGAAAGTTGGGACCTCAGACAAGTTTCTCCTGGGTGAGTGTTCTGTAAGTCTGGAGAGCCGTCTGCAATAGCTCTGACTTCAGTGTTGAGTGGCTGAGTAGTAAACCAAAGTGAAGGAATAAATGGCAGGGAGTAGACAGGCAGCAAAACAGCATCCACGTGGAGGCTTACAACATCCAGCCAAAATGCCTGGAGTAGCAGGTTGAGAGAGCAAACAAAGATGCCATTGTCAAATGGGCTCATGACACCCCGCAGAAATAGACTGGAAGGATGCATTGAGACTGTCAGCTGGAGGTCCTGAGAGCTTTCTCTCCAGGGATGCCCCCCACCTAGCTGCTTGTCCCCTTATGGCATTACTAGACCACGGCATAAGCACCAGTGACCTCTGCTGGAAATGGTTCACCTTCTAACTGTTCTCAAGGACACAGTGTTTTTAACATCCTTAACAGCTTGCTGATTTCTTTCCTCTCTGTCACAGAGCTGGGGGGGAGGGGGCAGTACGATTCAGGACAGGGACTTTGAGGAACAATTACCATAAACACGCAGGGGTCTGAGACGACAGAGGGCCTGCTTGCTTCTGTTGGCAACAAGACAATGTACCGATATAATGTACGGCACACCTAGTTAAATCTGCCATGAGGTCCTGTAGACAGAGAGTAAAGTTATCAAGCAGCTGGGGGCAGCTGCAAGGGGAGCAGCCTGCAGTGAGCAGGTCACAGGCCAACCTGAGAGGCTGCAGACACAGACACCCAGGCAGTCAAATGAGTAGCTTTGTGTTTTTTGTTTTTTAAACAAGTCTACCTGCTGCAAGTGTGTGGCTTCCATTTCTCACACACTGATACAGCAGCTGTGATGGTAAGAGGGTAATCATGAGTGGGGGTGGTGAGCATTTGTTGTGGGACATCTCCAGACCCTGGATTCTACTACCTTGAATCAAGGGTGGAAGAACTTAGTGATGGTGTATCGGTCACTCAAATGAAATTTGTTTTCAAGTACATGAACCTTTTGGTGGTGGTACACTTCCACTGATTTGTGTATGGGTCTGGGTCTGCTGTGTGTAAGGGTGCACAGATATGTGTTTGGGTGCATGTGTATGTATATGTGTATGTGGAGGCCAGAGCTTGACCTTGGGTATCTCTAGTCAGATGTTGCCTGTTTTGACTTTTGAGACAGGATCTCACTTAGCTTTGAATTCATCAATTCAGCTGGGCTCACTGGCCAGTGATCCCCAGAGATCCTTCTGTGGCCAGTGATCCCCAGAGATCCTTCTGTCTCTGCCACCCCACTTCTAGGATTACCAACGTGGGCTACTGGCACCTAGTCTTTTTCTCAAGGACTCAAATCCTCATGCTGGTACATTGAGGTCATCTTGACTAGGTCATCTTCCCAGCCCCATGCTGCCACCATCTTGAAAGGATTGCAGAGATGAGCAGAACATTCCTTATTTTATTTTTAGAGGAGAGACAGCACAGCTGGGGCATGCAGTGACCATGACACCAGCGACTAGCAGCATCTCTCATGTTATCTGTGACACACTCTGACTGTGACCACTTGCACTTGTACATATGTCAGGAAACAATTGCTTAGGGTAGCATTCTTCCCTCTCAGAACCACAGCATTCTGGGAGCTATTCTGCTGCCCCTCACATACCAGGAGCCATGAGACCCACAGAGTCACCGCTCCCCAGAGCTTCTTCCTGTGTAGTTTACAATCAAAAGCATCCATGAACTACATATGGTCCACCACTATTCACAGGTGACATGTATCTGCAGAGCAGTGGGATGCTCACACTGCATGTGTGCCACTTGGCCACCTGAGGGCTGGTCTTGGTCAGCATGCTTACTTTTGATCTATGACACCATGCAGGTCTAAGATGCCAGCTCATGGATGTGGATGCATGACTTCCATTTCCAAATATATTGCTTAGAAAATGAAGAGGCTGGAGAGCATAAAAGCAATAATCAAGCCAGGGACCCATAAGTGGTAGGCAGAAGTCAGAGCAGAGAGAATGAAACCTCACCCTGGGGCTCCCATCCTGTGGACTATGGCAGCTCTTCGAGAGGAGACTGGCTTCCCTTGAGGTTTGGTGGCCCATGTGAATTATGTCACCAGCTGGTAGGCTGGGGTTGACAGTGTAAGTCAGTCATTGGACAGTGAGGAAAGGCATTAGCCAGGGTCCTGGGCTGGCAGGGAGTGTGCTCACCTGGGAGGCAGAGAGAGAAGGATCAGCTGGGCCTCAGGAAAAAATATAAATGGTAGACAGGCCTGTTTCACAGAGAGAATTCACCCCACCCTACAGCTCTGTGCTCGGAGCTGCAAAGAAAGATCCAGAACAGGCCTGTGACCAGCAGCCCTGCTGCCTCTTGGATATTTCTACAGGAAGCTGAATCTTGGATCTTGTCCACAAGCTGCCATAACGTATCACTGATGTCATTCCTTCTGTCTTGGTTCTGGCCGCTTAAAAGCTGGCCCCGAGCACCCACACAGCCCCTGCCGCTCGCAGAGGCTGAACTCCTCGCTTCACAGATTCAGCCTTGCTGGCTTAGAGCTGGTACCCTTCCCCGTCATTCAGCATCCCCAACCAGGACCCACTGGCAGCTCCTAAGAAGCTCTGAGCGTCTTGTTAATTTTGCAGGGAGATCCAAGGACGCCCATCCCTGCCAACAGAAATATGCTTCCCCACGGCCAGGCCAGCTGACATTCTTTCTTCATGTCCTGCTGACTGAGTTGTGAGTCTCTGCAAAGAAGCAGTTGGGAGCCTCTGCTCCCAAGGCCTCCCATGCCAACTGGCCGACTTCTAGCTTGGTCCTCTGGAGTTTCTGCCTCAGGCCAATGTAGAATTACAGGAGAGACTGACTGACAACATGCCCTTCTGATGTTTGCCAGTGAAGTTAAGCCACGTTTTTGTTTTTCCTTTTATTTTGGCAATTTGTTTCCTTTTTCACTTTGCATAACCCACCAAGGGTGCAAATGCCACTCACACACAGGGTCAGAATGCATCACAGAGGCCGGCCTGTGAGAGTATTGATTTGTAGCTTGAAAGAATCACCTAGGAGACCAAAGCTCTTGGCTTGTCCTTGACCAAGCTTATAGACTAGGTTAATTCATGGAGGGAAGACATACCCTAAATGTGGACAGCGCCATTCCATGGACTGGAGTTCCAGGCTAAATACAAACACCAACCTTGATCTCTCCCTGCTTCCTGGCTATAGACACAGGGTCGGCAGCTGCCTCACGTTCCTGCTACCTGACTTCCTCACTGTCATGGGCCACTGTCTAGGGTCTTCTGAGCCAAAATAAACCCTGATTCTTTAGGGTATGTTTGAGTGTTGTTTTGTTGCAGCCATAAGGAAAGTAGTCAATATACCTCTGAGCCATAGCAGGAAGTTGGGAGTGCTCAGAGCCGGCTCTCCAGCCCCATTTCTCCTTATAGTTGTATCTGATGCATTCCCTGGCAGGTCTCAGGAAGTATATGTAATGCTGACAGTGCCTCTACTTTGTGATAGATGTACCCCTGAGCTGGCTGTAGGGATCCAGAAAGTTCTATAGGGACTTTTGAGTCAGACCCTAGAAGCTGTTCCCAGTTCTGAGGGATTGAGGAGAGAGATCTGCTCTAGCTGTTGCCAGTCACGTTTCTAAGACTGGTTCATGGTCAAATTTGGCAGAGAGCAACTGTCTTCCCATGGTCACTGATTGCTGCTCACCAGAGACTTGGTATTATGTTACTCAACCAGAAGCCTAGAACATGGGCCCTGCCCTCAGCAGGGAACAACTGGACACGTCATGGCCAGTACTGCTCTCTCTCTGGCTCTGAATGATGTCAGAAGAAGGGGTTGTGAAGTACTGGTCACTTTGCTATTGGCACAGGTTGGCTAGTCATAGAACTGGTGGCTGCCCTGCTGTAGAAAAGGAAACCTCTGTAAGGAAGGACGGCCCACCTTCTGAAGGGAGGGTAAGAGGAGACTTCAGTTTCAAAGATGGCTGCCCTTGGAGACTGCCCGGCCCAACTTTGTCTGGTGAAGTTTCCCAGAAAAGACTGTAGACAGTCATCAAGAGACCAGGGGAACTCCTGGCATGGCAGGTGTATGTATTCATTTTTGTTCAGATGACAGGGCTATGCTTTTTGCCTCCAGCAATACCCAGGACCCTTTTCTACGTGGGCTTATGTAGTCACTGAGTTTGTGGAACCCTCCAAAGCAAAAGTGAACAAAATCCCCTCAGCCTTTAGTAACATCTTCTCAAAAGCTAAAGAAAGAGCTGGTTGCCTTCAGCTTGAACCTTGAAAATTTCTGATCCTCCCCCCGCCCCCAGTATATATGGCAGAAAGACAAGGCACAACATTGGAAGTTGTCACCTGAAAGCTAGGGGACATTTCCTGACCCACAGCTTACTTCTCTAAGCAGCTAGATTCTGCTCTATGTGGATGGTGTATTAGATAGGTGGAGTAGCAGTGGCCATGCTAATAAGTTAGGTCATCAAACTCACCTGGGATATTTATCAGCAGTCCAAACTCCTCATCAAGTCATAAATACCCTTAAAAAAATCTAAAGATACCAATGGTTAACTGGGGGACCATCTTTAAAAAATACTGTCACCCACTGAATCTAGAAATCTGGCCTCTGTTCTGCAAAATAAACAATCATTTCACCCCTTTGTTTAAAAAAAAATCATTATACAGGCATGAATTAAAAGGTTAGCCTTGGGCCTAGAGAGATGGCTCAGCATCTGAGTACTGGCTGTTTTTGAAGAGGACCCAGGTTCAGTTCCCAGCACCCACAGAGCAGCTCACAAACATCTGTCAGTCACTCCAGTTCCAGGGGATCCAATGCCCTCTTCTGACCTCGCAGGGCACAAGGGATGCAGACAAAACACTCACACACGCAAAACAAATCAACTTAAAAAACATAAAAGGTTAACCTCTACCAAATATCAAAGTAAAATGGTTAACAACCAAAAATAACTTCATAAACAAACTCAAAAGACAGGGCAGGGCACAAACAGCTTTCAAGGGACAATTTAAGCAAAGCCTTTTTTCCCCCCAGTGCATCAGCTTGGAAGTGTGAACTTACCAATTTAGGAAGAGATTCACACTCGGGAAAAGATGCTGGTTCACCCTGACTGTGCTTCCTCATCCTTCATGTTCTACATGGAGAACAAAGGAGACTCTGCTGCAGAAAACAGCTCTCTGGGTAAAAAATGGCCCTAACGTTTTATCCTGCAGAGACCGACTCCTAACACCTGTGACAGAAAGGAGCCTTCAAGGCTCCTGGAAGGACGCTGCCCCTCATTGCTGGGGTAATGAACTGAGTAGTGTGTGTGCTGAACGGGCAAGACTCTGTCCCCAGGGCAATGGGCTGACGGCTGTGTGTGTCGAACTGGCTGGACTCCAGGGGCCACACAGGTGGCCCTGACACCCCTTCCCCAGAGTTAAGGCTGCACAGCTTCTACAGAAGCAGAAAGGAAAGGATCCACACCGCTTTCCAGAGATTTCTGGATCGGAGGGGAGGCTGAGAGTCCGCTGCCCCAGGCAGACCAGAGGGAAGTTATTAAGGGAATTCATGAGTGTGTCACCAGGAAGAGAGGCATCAGCAGCTCCAATCATATGTGCCTTAGGGGTCAAAAAATCAAATTCCCCATCTAGGAAGTGTCAGGTGCTGCCGCTCTGTCTCCATGGTAACCCAGGAGGTAGATTCAAGAGCCCACCTGTACTTAGTACATAACAGGACGAACCTAAGAAAGCAGTGACAGTTAGATCTTACTCAGAGTCCACCAGAGAACATAAACGCTTTCTGTTTGTTTGCTTGTTTCTGACATTGTCTTGGAATGGATAAATCCCTGCTCCATCAAACTAAAGGACTTAAGAATCTGTGAAGACCTCACCAAACAAGCAAAAAACCTCCCCAGATTCCTCCAAAGTGACCACAGGCCTTATTTTTTTGTAAAATAATCCAAGAGGCCTCCCATGCCTTTGGCATAACCTACCGTCTCTTTACCTCTCTGGCTCCTAAAACACTGGGAAAGTGCAGAGGCCTCTAGCTTACATGTCAAGATTGCTGAGAAAGGGTGGTATTGGCTTCTTATTGTTTTGTTAATAATTAAAACCACTTGTGGTAGGATGGAGACACGGCTCAGAGTGTAAGAGCACTTTCTGTTCTTGCAGAAGATTCATATCATTCATATCACCTACACACACACACACACACACACACACACACACACACACACACACACACACGCACACATGCACACACATACTCACATGTACCACTCATGCACACACACTCACGTGCATACACACACACAACTCACCTGTAATGTCAACCCTTATAAAGTGCTTCACAGATGGTCTTTTCTAGCTTGAGATTCATTAGCCTTTTCTAAGACTCAGGAAATCATAAAATGCATACTTTGAAGACAGCTGAGAAAAAATTTGTTAAATTATTACAGCAAAGTTCTTCCAGCTCCTGACAATAAAACACTTAAGCTATGTGTAGAGTCAAGAAGTTGTGTGTGGTGTGTGTGTGTGTGTGTGTGTGTGTGTGTGTGTGTGTGTGTGTGTGTGTCTGTGTGTGTCTGTGTGTGCCTCTATATGCATGGACATGCCCATGCGCATGTGTCTGTATGTGTATGTGTGTGTGTATGTGAGTGTGCCTGTAGATGCATGTTTGTGTGTTTGCATAAGCATGTGTGTGTTTGATTATACATATATGTATGTGTGCGTTTGTGACTGTGCATTTGAGACAAGGAGATTGATACACAGACCTCTCAAGGCCTGCCTGGCTCTGTCACCGAACACTGTGGTTACAGATGTGTGCTTCTGTGCCCGGCTCCTATGATGTCACCTCCAGGTAAGGCCCATTTACAAATCCATCAGTAATTCTAGCTTTACTTTGTTTTGATTTGCTTCTCTGTTATTTTATTTCCTTTCAAAACTTTACATTTATTCGTTAGTGTGTGGAAGAGGATGCATGAACGCCATGGTCAAAGGGTAACCTACAAGGACTCGTCTCTCCTTTGTCTGTGGGTCTAAGCCCTCAAACTCGGGTGGTCAGCCTTGGTGACAAGCACCTTTACCTGCTGACCCATGCTGCTGGCTCTATTGTTTTTAGACACTGTGAATGTGTCTAATCACACTTCATGATCACAAACTCACACTATTTCCTTCTAAACTATTCCATAACTAGATTTCTTAGTGGATTCAGTTTTTCTGCCTCGGCATAGTCTCACTGAATAGCCATTGGTACTGTTTAGAAGCATTGTGACTCTCAATACCTATGGTTTGAAAAAAGGGGGGGTAGTTATTGTGCAATTTTGGTGATTCTAAGATTAGACACAACAATCCATTTCCTGCTTTGTTGTTTGTACAATTTGACATCATCTCAAGCAACAGCATCTTCCCCTCGGATTTCCACCAATGACAATCCTCTGCTCTCCAGCTCCGACCCTCTCTCTCATGGCCTGTAAGACACCAGCAGACTGAAACTTTGGATCCCTGATCAGCAAGGTCTGTGTCCTATTCATCTTGGAGAAGTTTTGGAGACTTGATCTTCAAGCCCTGTCAAGCTGAAGGAATCAAAAGCTCAGAGGAGGACAGTGAGGCCTGATGGGAAGGCAAGGGAAACTCCAGGGTGTGGAAAGGGAAGGATGAGTGTAGCTCCCTTACCCTGGGAACTCATTTGTCTCTCCTGAGGAGAGTCAGGAGATGTCAACAAAACTGGTCAAATAAAAATGCCTACAGAGGTAATGTGTTTTTTTCCTAAAGACATCTCAAATGATGGCATTAAAGACAACAAAGGAACTATGGTTACTTTGGTCCAGGATGTTTGTAACCTTGAGTTTTTATTGTTTAGCTCCCTTATCTATCCCTAAACTCAAACAATGTATCTCATAAAGATACTTTAAATTTCACCCACATGAGGAAACTCTGCAAGAAAAGTAAGTAGATCAGTTCCAACAACTTTTGTTCAAGTTTTAAAACTTACTTAAACTTTAATCTTTGCATAACCTTTAAGCCATGTAATAAATTGTGCTCTCTGACTTAGAAAAGTCACAAAACCACACACACACACACACACACACACACACCCATGCACGCACTCACGCATGCACGCACGTGTGCATGCACGCTATCTTTAGTATCCCAAATAGACATTGCTTGCCCGCTTCTATGATGGACATAGGATCTTGTGACTAACAAATGAAAACCTTTTGGAATGTATTAACCTAGTAAAACCCTCCTTTCCACCAACCGAAGGGCTAAGAATGCTGTCAGCATCCAAGGCCTAAAGCGGAGTTCTCCACACCTCCCTGATGTGCCCACCACTGAATTGAAAGTGTCTTGATTTATGTTGTTCCCACTTTCTTCATTCTGTTACTATAAAAAGCTTGGGATACTGCCCCCTCATTGGAACATGAATCACAGGAACCAGCAGCGCCTGTCTTCCTGGGCCAGGACCTCTCATTTTGGCTCACGAATAAACTTTTATCTCTTTAGAAGTGAGAGCTGTGCTTTCAATTTTCTTTCTGGGTCACATTTTGCACCTCACTTTTAGGATTGGACTCAGGTACCCATGCTGCACCCAAGGAAAACACTCTAAGAACTGAGTTTTCTCCCCAGCCTAAAAGCTGAGTGCATTTAAAGCAGATGCCACCACTTTGCTTTCTGAACTTCTGGGGACTCCTCAAATCCTGCTGGAGCAGTTTGGTATCAAGATTCTGCCGCTCTTGTCCTCCTGAAGAGTTTAAACTTTCCCACTTTTACAACTGAGTTCAGTTTCAGTTCTCTGAGAGGGGCAAACAGGTGTCTCTCCCAACAAAGGGCCAGTTCTCAACAAATCACATTCAGGGATGAGGGAGAGAACATGAACAAAACCTGAGTCAACCCCACAACGTCTCAAGGACAGTTCCTGCAACCCCCTTGACACTTATCCAAGTATGTCCAAAGATAAAACCTCAGCCAATTAAAAGTGTACTAATGTAACCGCTGCTTGTTTAACCAATTATGTTTGAGATGACCTAACTGTTCCTAAAATTCCCCAAGCTGTGCCTAAAAGAAGACTGCTCGCTCCTCTCAGGGTCGTCCTCATTTTGTACAGGTGAATGACCCCGCAGATGCTCTTTGCTCTTACCTGATGCTTGAGTCTGGGGTCTTCCTTCAATGTTTCCTTGGACCCTTCCACTCCCACCTAGGCTTCATTCAAATATTAATTTTCCTTTGTGTATTCTAGAAAAATGGGCTTAGACTAATATTGTCACTTGACTCAATCATCTCCTCCCCATAGTACTGATCTCCTAATGGACACAGACTCACTCATGACCTAGCTTCTAGCCAGTGCACCAGTCTGCCAGGCCAAGAGTGTTTGTTAGGTTTCTCTCTGCTGTTGACCAAGTACTGGAAGATTATCTGGTACAAAATGGCTCCTTATTAATTAGTTGTAGAATATGGTAATGAATTAACAGTTTAATAAGTTGAGTCAGTATTTTTTATTTTTATAAAACTCTACCTTTTTAAGGCTTCTTTGCTATACATTTTGGTTTATAGTGCTATTTTCCTGTTATTTCATTTGGTTTTATTTTCTGAATTCTGGGGCTTTACCTATGTCTGCTATTTCAAACATATTAACTGAATTATAGAAATGTCTGCTGGCCACAATGATAAGCAAGTTGACAGTGTATTATTATGTATATTGGAGTTTGGGCATCATTTGTTTATTTATTTATTTAGTGCATGCATGTATGTGTGTGTGGTTTTTTTTTTTTTGTGTGTGTGTGTGTGTGTGTTTGTATACATGCACACACACGGGTGTACAGGCAGGCAAATGTGCCAGGGTGTTCATGTGGAGGTCAGAGGAAACCCTGTGGTAGTCATTCCTCTTTGTCCACCATGTAGGTCCCAGGGATTGGACTCAGGTTTGCGAGACTTGGCAGACCAGTGACCTCGCCAGTTGAGCCACCCCTCCAGCCTTGCGTATCCTTTTTCTCACAACCAGACTGGGCCTTCTCCTCCCTCCCTTTCCCCCTTTCACTTCCATCTTCCTTTCATCTCATCTCCACTCTTCTTTCCTCCTCTTCTTTCTTCAAAGGCCGTGTAGACACATCGTGTCCTGTGCTTTCTGGATGACCTGCTGTGTTTGAGGCTGTACTTTGCTCCCTGGCTAAAGGAGTCTGGACCGGACTTCTTCACCATGAAGCTACTGTTTTTTTCTATCCTTCCGTTCTTTGAAAGTGAGACACTGTGCACAGCCCAGCTTTAAGAGGTGGAAGTCATTCTCCAGACACTCGACAGGAAATGTATGACTTTGAAATTCTTCCATGCAAGAGGTTGAATCGTTCTCCCTATTTTTCCCACTGATTTATTTATAGAAGTATAGATTTAGAGGTTTATGCTTTGGGATGCAATTTTTCTAGTATATTATCTATTATGTTGCATAAATTGTTCCACCAGGTTCCGTTTGGATGCTGGATCACACACACTCTTTCACTGCATTGTTCAGTTGGTTTTGTGCTTTCGTTACTCTACCTTTGGGCTGCTGTCCATGTTGTTCTCATCTCTACATGAGCTTCAGGTCTGCACCTAGGTGCCCCTCATCGATGTCTTACACATACTTTGTTAGATCTATTCCCAAGTGCCTCCTTTTCATTACTATTATACAAGACAATGTTGCTTTAGTTTCAAATTCTAGTTGTTCATTACTGATAGGGGAAGGCAATTAAATTTTACAATTAAACTTTTTGACCTTGTGTCTTACCACTTTGCTGTGCTTGCTTATTACACTTGGCATGGCTTGGTTCTTTCTCTCTGTGATGGAGAATAATGTGGTGATGGAATAATTGCAGCTTTGTCTGTCCTTCCTTCTGTCCTTCATTCCTTCCTTCTCTCCTCTCTCTCTCTCTCCTCTCTCTCTCTCTCTCTCTCATCCTACTACACAGGCTTCTAATAATCCCATAATGTTGATTTGATAAGGAAAGAGACATCCTAACTTTTTCTTTGTCTTGGTGGACAACCTTCAGTGTCTCTCTCTCTACTCTTTTCTTAAAGGAAAGACTGGCCTATTAGATCTAGTTTTCAGATAGCTGATTTTTATTATAAATGCATTTTGAGTTATGCTCGATGCTCTTCTGCATCTACAGATATATATATATATATATATTCTTATTCAGTCCTCACAATACTGAGCCATCTCTCCAGCCCTTTCCTCATTTTTGCTGTTTTATTCAAAATATTTTAAAAATTCTCATCTATTTTTAAAGTTTTCTTTGGAGGGCAACTGGAGAGGAAGCCTTCTTGCCTCACTGGTCAGGGAAGAGCAGAAGATGCTTACACCATCAGACTGAGCTCTTTCGTGGTCTTCTGGAACACCTTCTCCACGCCACTGCCTCTGACTTACATGTGTTGACTGTCTTCTTGCTCCTGTGGGCCACATGTAGAGCTCCAAAAACTGTAGCCTCCCCTTCACCAAAGCTCATGGAATTCAGCTGCCAGTGAACACATGAACTGTTTTCACTGTGTCTTTAAGGTGTCTTCCTTCTTTGGGGAAGTGTGCAATGGTTGGCTTTAACAATGAGAACCACCTGAGTAGGAACCTGCCACTGAAGGATTGTTCTGATTGGTGGAGAAGACGTGCCTCAAGCATGGATGTCACCTTCTGGTAACAGCACAGACCCAAAGGGGCATGACAGCAGGGATACTGCCTTTTCTTCTCTTGGCCCTCCCGTTTGCCTATTTGTGCTCCCCTTTTGCTGCTGAGTTGATTGATACTGCTGCTGCTGCTGATGACGATGATGACGACGACAATGATGGTTCCTTTACTGATATCAACAGCATTTACAAGATGCCAGTGTGGACTTAAGACAGAGGATCTTCAGGAACCTTTTCGATTTTCAACACCAGATTAGCACTGCTGAGGCATCAGCCTCAAGGAACAAGTGATTACTGAGTTCTCAACCTATCAGGTTGGAGACAAGTGTTGTTACTATGTTAGTAAAGGCTGATTCAATAAATCATGTATATACCTATATGCACATATATTCATACAATTTGTTCTGTTCCTCTAGAGAACCCTAACTAATACAGGATGAGTGAAGAAGACCACACATCAACTCAAGGAGGAATTGCAAAATAAGATGGGAATATTTTATTACTTCTTATTCCTTACTTGTGAAATTTTAAATATTTATTTATTTAGTGTGTCTGTGTGTGTGTGTGTGTGTGTGTGTGTGTGTGTGTGTGTGTGTGTACATGTGTGTGCATGTGGAGTTCAGTGGACTATTGTGTGACACTATTCCTAGGGAGAAGTGAGCAAATGTCTACCTACCCCACATGGAGAATCAATGGCCATCAAAGTTCAACTTGGTGAACCAGTTAATTTTATTCGGAATACTTAGAAGAATGTGAATGAGCAGTTACTTAGGGGAGCAGAATTTACCCAAAGGCACTTAAAAGCCCACCAGAGTATAGGTGACACTCACAGAGGCTGGAAACCTAGAACACACCGCACACCCTGCATGCAGTTCAATAGGTTGGGGAGTGACTTTCAGACTTCCTGGCTGGTCCCTGCTTCTCCCAGGTGGTTTGGCTAATTTGAGCCTCTTCCAAGAACCACAGTTGTCTGATAGTCTTTTAGGTAGTTCATCTGGTCTGACTACATCTCTCAGTAGGCATTATAAATTATTTAAGCCTGGGGAGACAGGTGCCTAGTGAATCTTGTCAGTTTTAGGAGCTTCCTGGAGGCTTTGAGTTGTTGATTTCTTGAGCTTAGTGAGATTCCTAGCAGGATAAGATGTTTCATCTCCCTCTCACACACTCTGTTGTTTCACCTCCTTGTAAACATCCTGTCTCTTAATGATGAGTTTCTCTCCGTGGGAAGAAACCATCATGGATGGTTTTCTCTTAGAGGAAACGGCCTCACAACAGGGACAACTTGAGGGAATTGTTAGTGTCCTTTCACTAAGGGGGTCTTGAGAATGGAATGAAAGTCATCAAGTTCCGCAGCAAGTACCTTTACCCATGAGCCATCTCAAGAGCCCATATTTTTTTCTTTTTTTTTTTTTTTTTGGTTTTTCGAGACAGGGTTTCTCTGTGTAGCTTTGCACCTTTCCTGGAACTCACTTGGTAGCCCAGGCTGGCCTCGAACTCACAGAGATCCGCCTGCCTCTGCCTCCCGAGTGCTGGGATTAAAGGCGTGCGCCACCACCGCCCGAGCCCATATTTTTACAGTTCTTTCAGATCATTTTCTGTTTACTTTTTTTCATTTCTTTTTAGATAAGTGGAAAATACACAGGTTTTGTGTGTGAGTCTAGACAAGAGCATCAGTCATTTTTCACAATAGGCCACATGCTCATCACATTTACAAAAACCAAACAATATTTTTGTCAGATTCCAGAACAAAAGGTCACATATCCACGTTTTCTGACATTCGATCCTTGTCTCTCTCTTCCCTCTGCAAACAAATATGAAGCTCCTTAACTTCTGAGGAGGTCATGTACTCGTAAACCCCCTAGCTGAAAATATTATGAGTCTATAATTCATTCAAGTCATTCTAACCTTCTGAAATTCCTTGTTTAGCTATACAGCACAGATCTTCAAAAATTCCTAATGAGTCATCTGACCTAAGCACAGATCTGAGATGCTGCGAGAGCCCTGAGTCAACTCAAAGACGTTCATGCCTCATCACCTCCATAGACGTCTGAAAACCAGAGATGAAGCAGCGGCTCCTGCAACGATCAGAATCATGATGCACAGCTTAGAGGAGAATCCCACACGGGTAGCAGCAAACATCCCATCTCAAATAATGGAGGGCAGAAGAAGTGGCCAAGTATTGTCAAGGCCTCAGTGGAACAAATTGTCAATCTTAGATGGTATATCACTAAAAACGCCCTTCAGAAATGAAGGGAAATAAAGTTATTCTCAGATGGATGAAACCTAAGAGAATTTATTGCCACCAGGTCTAGCCTGAATAATCAACTGAAGGAAGATTTCCCCACAGAAAGGAAAAGGGAAGCAGAAAGCATAGACCTGCATTGAGGAAGGAGAAGTAATGGAGTGTGTGAAAAGAGAAACAAGCATGATGCATGGTCCTTCTCCTCGTGAGTTTCTTTCATAATATTTTACATTTGCATCAAAGGTTACACTGCCATGGGGCTTCGGAGACGACTCAGGCGGCAAAGTACTTGCTGCAGAAGTATAAGGATCTGAGGTCAGATAATGCAGCACAAACATAAGAGGCTGAGCATTCCAGCATGCACCTGGAATCCCAGCACCAGCATGCACCCAGAATCCCGGCACCAGCATGCACCCGGAATCCCAGCACCAGCATGCACCCGGAATCCCGGCAACAGCATGCACCCGGAATCCCGGCAACAGCATGCACCTGGAATCCCGGCACCAGCATGCTGAAACAGGCTCATTCTTGGAACTTGATAGATAGCCAGTCTAGCCAACTTGGTGAGTTCCTGGTTCAATGAAAAGTGCCGTCTCAAATGATCAAATGAAGTGGTCGAGGAAGATACCCAGCGTTGATATCTGACTTCCACAAGCGCACACACACGCACACATGCACAGGTGCACACCACACATATAAGCACATACCAAACTTGTATACACAAGGCAGTTTTATCCTGTGGTGAAGGACTGTGTGAATGATGGCTGGGTTTCTATACTTCATGCAAAGTGGCAAGACATAATAGCAACAAGTAGGCTATGGTTATTTTCTTAAATAAATGTTACTAAGTAAACAAAGCAATCATTCACAAAAAAGTGTACAAAGCAAATATGCTCAGGTTGGCGAATAAATGAAATAAAAATCTCAGAACTGTTTAAGTAATAGACACCAAATATAAAGCAAATACACCTTTATTCTTCTATCCCAAGCATGTATATATATATATATATATATATATATATATATATATATATATATATATATATCCATTCATTAACAACTTGTTACAAGGACAGTGAAACAGAAGAAATGAACAAAAATAATAAATGGAAGATATACATCCACACAGGGAATTATTTCAATTATGAGTAGTTAAAAATTTATTAAACATAGTGGATTTAATAAAAGTGATTAAACAACAGTGTGTGTGTGCAAGAAATTTAAAATTCAAACATAATATCACAAGCAGGCTAAAGGAAAAGCAATGGATATGGAGCTCAATTTTAAATGTCAAAGAAAAGCAGCTGTATTGTAGTCATTGCTAATACTAACAATTTCAGGTCGAAGTACAAGGGATAAACACAAACCTTGCATGATGATAGAGATGGATGGATACACCAAAGGCATTTAGTAATTCTACATGTGAGTGCATAAAACAAGAGTTCAAAATTCGTGAAACACCACAGCGAGCAGAGATTAGACAGGAGACATAGTCAAACCCTTGAGAAACCCTCAAACTGCAAAATTCCATCATTCTCAGCAATTGTTGAGCTGCTAGAGACAAAATTGGAAGGTTGTGGAAGAAGTGAACTGTCGTGAAACATCAAGATCTAATTGACATGGTTAGAGCACACCGCTATGCAATAGGAGACTGCACGTCCTTTTTAATTGATCACGGGATGTTGTAATAATTGTTATTGTCAACTTGATCAGATCTAGACTCATGGAAGAGACAACCCTCTGGCTATGTGTGAGAGAGACTTCCCAGTTTGGGTTAGTTGAGGTGGACAGACCCTCCGTAAATGTGCCCAATAACATTTAATGACTGTGATCCTGGACTAAATAAAAAAGAAAAGGTGAGCTTAGCACCCGCATTCATCACTCTCTGCTTGATGATCGCAGATACAGGAATGCAGCTGCTGCATCCTCCTGACACCATGGATTCTTCTCCATGACGGACTGTAGCCTGGAACTGCTTTCATCCATGAGTTGCTTTTGTCAGAATGAGAAAACCATGAATAGACACACTCACTGAGTTAGACCATGTCCTTGTCATTAGAGAAAGCCTAAAAAATTAAAAGTAATTAAAAGTAAATTAAAAAATAATGTTCTCTGATGTTAAAAGAACCAAATTAGAAGCATAAAACAGAAGTACAATATGAAAACTCCTAACACATAGATATTAAACAATATACTTTTGGAAATTTCAAGGAGAAAAATCACAAAGGACATTAAAAACTGCACAGAGTGGAAGGAAATAAAATGCAACACACAAAGATTTGTGAGAAGGCCCTCCGTTCTGAAAGTAAGACATAAAAGCAAAGAAGACCTCCAACCAGAAGTGTAGATTTCTACTTTAAAGCCAGAAATGAGCTGGGCATGGGGAAGTATACCTTTAAACCCAGCACATGTGAGGCAAAAGCAGGAGGATCTCTGTGAGTTCAAGGCTGGCCTGGTCTATATAGTGAGACCCTGTCTCAAAACAAACAAACAAACAAACACCCCACATAGCAAATCAAAAGCTAGAAAATGAAGAAAGGACACTCAATGGAAAGGGAAAGAAACATTAATAATTTTTTTAATTATTTATTTATTTAATTAGAAATGTATGTTGTTAACCAATAGGAAAACAAAAGAGAAAATTAATAAGGCAGAAGTTTGATTTAAAGTTTTTTTTAAAAAAGATAAAACATCAGCAAGATTAACAAAGATAAAAAAGAGAAAACGCGTAATGCTCATGCACAAGTAAAATGGGAAGCATCAGAACAGATCTCACAGACATCAAATGGCAGGAAGGCAACACGATCAACAAAAGCAAGCTTGTGAATTTGCCAACTTAGAAGAATAGATTGGATCAATTCCTTAAAAGAAAAGCCCAGATTTCTTAAATGCAGCCAGTATGAAAGGACAAGTATAACTATAAAGTCAGTAGAATTTGAACTTGTCATCCCTTCCCCAAGTCTTTAGCCCACATGACTTCACTGCAGAATTTTACCCACTCTCTACAAGAGTTGACATTATAGATGGAAAGTGGAAGAGAAGGGAAGACTTTTTAATTTATTTTGAGGTCAGAATGACTATTACCAACAGTACACACACTCACACAATCATGTACATAATTGCACACACAATCACACACACACATACACATGCACTCACATAATTTTACATAATCACACAATCACATACACACATTTGCACACACACAATCACACACATTTATACACATACACCCACATACTCAAATGTACTCTCATGCATGTGCACACTTCCCATACATACATGCAGACACACTAACACAATCACACATATGATACACAATGCACAATCACACACACATTTGCACACTCATGTATAGTCACACACACAGACACTCATAAACCCACTGACACATGCATTCTTGTGCACACACTCTCTCACACATTCACACTCATACACCTACATTTGCACACACTCACACATACATTCACATGAGCAGGCACTCATGCAGGTGCATATAAAAAACACCCCCAAAAAGCAATATAACTCAGGGAAGTAGATGCAAAAGTCTTCCACAAAATTTTAGTAAATTAAATATAACAACATATATACATCCCCTTACTGGGTGGTATATATTTTAGCTTTCTAAGACTAGTTCATTAAAGGAATCTGTAATTTATCAAACTCAGATGAAGAAAAACCATATCAGTTGATACTGAAACATTTGTTAAAATTCATGTTCAGTCTTAAACTATGAAATTATGCTAACAAAGGTGATGGCCTCACACAGAGAGCACTTTATATAATCTGTCTAACTCCAGACTTAATAGCTCCCAAGGGAATGAAAAGGTGCTCTTTCTCACCACATATACTGACTATGTTTGTGCAATTCTTGCCACTGAAATAAACAAATAAGCGGCATGCACCATAAAAAAATTGTCTGCTTCTAGACTGAATTTCCCATACAAGAGATACTCATCAATTCACAGCAGCAACGACAAAGCCTGATAGAACTAATAAGTTACTTCAGTGAAGTCACAATCTGCAAGATAAATGCACAAAAATCAATTGTGTTTCTCACAGTGAAGGAGAAATTCATACAAAATACAAAGCTAATGAAAAATGAACTATTGATGTATAATTAGAATGAAATGTTCAGGATCTGTACGATGAAATTTTAAAATGTGATAAAGTTATCAAATACCAAAATGCTTCATGAAATATAGTGTGTTCAAATTGGAAAGTGTTGCATATAGTAACTTTCCCTAATATATGGACAGGTTTAATACAATTCTCAGCAAAATTCCACATGGAGTTTTCAAAGGCCATACAAGTGTGTTCTAAAATTCATATGACAAGAGAAATACTCTAAATAGGCAAAGGAGAGATTTGGAAAAAAAATCAAAGTAAGATGAAATTACTCTTCCTAATATTAAGACTTTCTACACAGCTATAGTAATCAGAATATTGTGGTGCTGGCAAGGGTATATATACAGATCAATGAGACGAATGCAGAATGCAGAAAAGGATCTATACAAATATGCCATTAGTTTTTGACAAGGAGGCAAACTAAGTTCATTTGAGTAGGAATTGATGCCCAAGCAACTGGATATATGTATATCCATAGGGGTGGAGAGAGAGAGAGAGAGAGAGAGAGAGAGAGAGAGAGAGAGAGAGAGAGAGAGAAGAAAAGAAATAAAATAAAAATAACAATTATAATTTTAAAAGTCATGCCTTACAGGAAAATTAACTCAAGCATGATACTTAAATGTAAAACCTTAAACTACTGAAATAAAACATAGGAAAATACACTAACTTAAAAACGATTTGTGTACTACATAAAAGGGAAAAATAAATTGAATCTCATCAAAATTAAAATAGTTTTTTTTTCCCCTAATGGACTCTGTGAAGAGAATGAGAATACAGTTTACAAACTGGGACAGAGTACCTGCTCATTATATATCCAGAGAAAGACTGGTATAAAAAAGGATTTATATTAAAAAGTCTCAAAATACAGCACCAGAGCACAAATAATTAAAAGCAATGAAAAAAGCAAAGTATAGATATTTCACTGAAGGTCTATAGATGGTACACAGGCACATGAAAAGACTCAAGATCATTATCTTTAACCATTAGATTAATTAGATAAATGTGAGCTAAGACAAATAGATAATGATGATATGGTAGGTAGATAGATAGATAGATAGAGAGACAGAGAGAGAGAGAGAGAGAGAGAGAGAGAGAGAGAGAGAGATGACAATCAGACAGATGGATCTAAGATAGATAGATGATAGACAGACAGATCTATGTACCTATGAGGATGCAGAGAGGTTCTATTTCAGCACATATACATTGCTGGTGAGAATGTAAAATAATTCAAAGTGAAAAATAGTTTGACAGTCCTTTTCAAAAGTAAAAATGATTTCTCTATAAGGCACGGCAATTGCTCTCTTGGGTGTAAAATCTAGAGAAATGGAAAGTGGTTTCCAGGAATAAATTTGCAAATAAATATTCACGGCAGTTCTACTTGTAAGTAGCCCACACTGGAAGATACATAAACTCTCTGCGGTGGAAGAACGGTTAGACACATACAGCTCATCTGAACTGTGAATGACAATTCGGTAGTAAAAAGAGCAGACTACGGATGCACATGCAGCTAGATGGGCAAATCTCACGGAAGTTATGTTGAGGGAAAGGCCAATCTCAATAATAGGTATTGTCTGGTTCCTTACGTAGGTCATTAGTGAAACAACAAAGAGGCAGATATGAACCACACAGGAGTGGTGGCTGGGTTACAGAGAGAAATTCACTTAGCACGTGGCTGCATAGGGATGCTGAGGGGCACTATGATTGTTTCCTAGTTAAGTAGGCTGATCATGGTAGCTATTAAAAAAAAAAGAGCTATGAAGCCATGAACACACACATGTCTCATATAGTCTCTGTGGGTTGTAGCTGCATTGCTTTCCTATTTGGGATCTTCTCTTGTTTTACAAGATGTTGGCACTGGAGGATGCTCGATGGTGGATGCATCGGATCTTCCTGGACCTTTGTATTGCAAGGCTTTGACTGAAGAGATAAAACAAACACGTCTCTAACCAGCAACAGAACAAGTAACGATTACTCCAATGAATTTATTGAGGATAATTATAGGGATATGGCTGAGTGTTTACTTATAGGGGCAGAGATGATTCAAAGGGAGCTGCATCCCAGAAAAGCCCGCCCTGACCCACAGTGATGTCTTAACGAAAGCTGTGATCCTGGGGCTCTCTGCATAGCTACCAGATAGCAGGACATGCTGGAGAGTTTCCTCAGGCAGCCCCACCCCTTCTCTCCTCCCCAGCAAATGCTTACTGCTTCTATAAGCTTTGGGAGGAGGCTTGAGAATCCTGTAAGTTTCTTCTCCCTGTGACTTGCAAGGTTGCCTACTTCCTGATTCTCTAGATCAGTGGTTCTCAACCTTTCTAATGCCACGACCCTTTAATATGGTTCCTTATGTGCTGACCCCCAACCATAACATCATACTTCATAACTATAACTCGGCTACTATTATGAATTGTAATGTAAATATCTGAAAAGCAACCCCTGTAAAAGGGTCATTCAACCCTCCAAAGGGGTGGTGACCCATATGTTGAGAACCAATGCTATGGAGCCTCTCTCCTCCCTTCTGGGAGCAATGATTCAGCTTAAAATTTCCTGAGACTTAGCCAGGCGGTGGTGGCGCACGCCTTTAATCCCGCATAGCTACACAGAGAAACCCTGTCTCGAAAAACAAACAAACAAAAAAAAACAAAACAAAACAAAAAAATTTCCCGAGACTGACTTACTTACTTTCCTCCCCAATTCAGGAGGAAACGTTTCAGTTTAGAGGAAATTGTTGCACAACAACATTCTTTTCCATTTTTCTGTGAAATTTTACTTCATTTAAAATAAAACTGTATTCTAAATGTCAAAGAGGTAATAGTGTGGTTGTTTCTTAACATTGTTCAACACAGGAAAGCAAAATGGATCTTGTTATCCATTAGGATAGGAATCTCAGTCACTTTTCTCATCTGAGACAAAATGCCCAACATAAGCAATTTAGGAAAAGACAGGTTGATTTTGGTTTATGATTTGAGGGTGTAGCCATCACGGCAGGAAGTCACGGCAGCAGGAGTGTGAGGTGGCTACTCACATAGCATCCGCAGTCAGGAAACCTGGAGAGATAAATGCTGATGCTCAGCTCACTTTGTCTTTGTTTCTTCAGTCTAGGACCCGAGTCCATCGAATGGTACCACCTGCATTTGGGGTGGGTCTTCTCACCTCAATTAATGCAGGCTAGAAGCTCCCTCACAGACATGCCCAGAGTTTTGTCTCCTCGAGGATGCTAAATCCTGGCAGGCTAACAGACAGGTAAGAATATGGAGAGGAGGACGGCTCCAGTACTGGTCTACGACAGCACTTTAATCCTGGTTTGTAAACACTTCATTCTGAGTCACCAAGTCTCCAGCCGGAAGACACAGTCTCCATCAACCTGTCTCTTGTATTCCCTGCCCGACCCCCACCCCGCATATCTGGTGATATTTGAGCTCCTCCCTTCATAGTATTGGTATGTATTCCTCCACTAGCCCCTGGCATGTTCTCCCCAAGTAGTAAGTGCATCAGCAGGATTGTCCACTTGATTCTTTGTCCTCAGACTTCTGGCTGACATTCCATCTGTTACCTTCCTCCATCTATTGTGTTCCTCCATCTTAGTTTCCTAATATTCAGAAACTATCTGGAAAGGCCAATTTAAGTAAGACAGTTGTGTATTCAGGCTCCAGTTTAACCACAACAGGACCATACAACTTTGGTAACTGTATCATTATTTTCATCAAAGTGTGTTTGTCTGCACAGGGACTCAATCATTTGGAAGGAAGAATGAAATGAGATCATGTGCATTATGTAATCTGGGTCCACACTTGCAAACTAGTGCACCCACACTGAAATGCAATGCACACTCAGTATTATCATCCTCCTTCAATGATTAATAGTCTTTGGGCAAAGATACCACTTGTGGAAATAAAATAATGAAACAGAAATAGACACATGGCAGAATCTTTTGACTATCACATTAGTAAATTTGAATTTTATCAGATAGGGAAGGAAGAGCTATTTTGAATAAGAGAAAAATAAGTAAAGCTATTTGAGTGTGTGTTTCCAAGTGACAAGTGGACTGATTTCTATTTTTTTTTTATCTATTCAGTATCAGGCATGTTATCTTGCTATTCACAGGACACAACAGCCCAACCATCATGCAACAGAGCACCCTTCCCTTCCAGATACTGAAGACAACACAGACTGATCAGCTCCCATGCTACAGGCTGCCTGGGGTCCAGGCTCTGGGGGAAGTTGATGTAATGCCTCTATGGCTTTCCCTCATTTTGTCACATGGCAGTGAGGCCGTCACTAAAGTGGTTTAGCCTGGCTCTGATGAAAGGGAGGACTCTGGGCTCCTTCCTCTCCTTACCTTCCCACATTCATGGCTCCCCTCTAACTTCAGAAGGTTGACCCCGAGTGTTTCTCTACATTTTAACAGTAATGGAAGAGAAGCAAGAGGGAAGTGAAACACAGAAGCATTTTGTGTGTCAATCATTCCACTGTCCCTTTTATCACATGGCTCCAACTTTAAAATGAGGAGACTTTAGAGTCAAAGGACCAAGTGTATAGATATGGGAGTCCATGGATATGGTCGGCCAGCCACAGTCATCAAGAAGAGAAAATGAAGCCTGATGGACACCAAAATTAAAGAGTAGTGCTCTGTGACATATGGCTGCTTTCCGTGCGATGCCCTAGATTTCCCTGGTTAAAGTCCAGCATGAATGGGGGAGGAGCTCAAGAGGCCTCACCCTGAGGATCTATCCATCGATGGTAACCACTGGAGAAAGAAGACTCATTCTTCTCTGAAGGTGTGGCAGGTGCAGTAGGTTTCCCACACTCCACTGGAAGGCTCCACACATGTACACATATGGGAAGCCCTAAGTGGACTTTATGATTTAAGAAATGTAGACACAAGGTTAAAAGGGGGAAGTATTAGGAGGTTTATTAGTCAGAGTTCTCTAAAGAGACAGGCTGATACATTAAAAGGGAGTTCTGGGTAGCCCAAGAAGGCCGTCTTATATAAAGGAGGCTGGAAATACGGTAGTTGTACAATTCACAAGGCTGGATTTCTCAGAAGTCTCCACCTGGTGCTGAAGGCCCGGAGGACTCATGGAGAGATGCTGGTCATTTGCCCATGTTGGAAACCTCAAAGAGGCAGGTTTTAACAACAGTGAATGGATGCTGCAGCAAAGGCTTACATGAACTTGCCGTTAAGAGTGAGAGCAAGCAGGTAAAAATAAAAGTTTCCTTCTTCCATGCCCTTATATCAGAGCTGTTACCAGAAGGTGCCATCTACATCTAGGAGAGGTCTTCCCACTTCAAAAAATCTGATCAAGAAAATCCCTCGCAGCAGTGCCCAGTGGCTTGCATTTTAGTTGATTCTATATCCAGTTAAGTTGGCAGTCAATATTAGCCATTGCGTGTGTGTGTGTGTGTGTGTGTGTGTGTGTGTGTGTGTGTGTGTGTGTGTGTGTTAGGGAAGTTTAGAAAGTAAATAGGGGTAAATACAATCATATTTCATTGTATACATGTATGAAATTCTCAAAGAATAATTACATATATAATACTTTTTATACATTGGAATGGATGCCTGGGTCCTTAGGAAACATTATCAATGACGGTTGATTTCAATCATAAGTCTTTCCCAGAACAGAACCCAGCCTCATCTTGTCATTCTAGGAAGGCTAGAAACAGACTCAGAAGGCTGAGAAATTCAGGGGGCACAACTGTTGCTCTTCTCCAGGTCTCTCCCTGCAATGGCACAGGGGAATTTTAGTTATAATTTAACTTTTAAGTTCCTTCTCTGAGACACACTTCAAAACCCTCTAGCATCTCCAAACATTCAAGGCCTCTGAAACATCAGAATGAAGCCTATCCTTCAAGCTCATGGAGGGCAGCTGAGAAGCAAATGGCATTAACTGAATTCCTTCAAACTTGTCAAAAGAAATCTTGTCTCTCTGGTAGATAAAAATTAATGAGATGTCAAGGATGCTTTTATCCAATTTAGTCTATTTAGAAACGGTGGGATCTCTCTGAGGGGTATGATATTTAAAGTTACATTTCCCTGCAAAGCCTTGTAGAGGGACCACAGGTTACACATGTTTAATTCCACTACTGTGAGATGTCAGCCGCTGAGGCCTTGGTATATTAGCACAAATGACTTCGAGCCCTCAGAAGATCTTGCTTCTTTTTCTCCAGAGTTCAACTTTCCTGCCAGGCAGTAGAATGAGGGCCCCTGACAATACAAGCTTGTCTGATGGAGAAGCAATTCTGCTCTGAATCCAAAACCCTTGGAGCCCAATTTCCAGGCTATCCTTCCTCAAAGCAATTGATTTATAGGAGAAAGGAGGGGCTTTGCTTCTGAATTGTAATTTTTTCTTCCTTTCCAGTGACTTTGGACCTGTCAGAGGCTCTGGTCCTCAAAGAGAATAAAACAGTGGCCATGACAGGTCTTGAGCATGGGGTTCACAGGGTACACTGAAGCAGATTGCCTTTTTGAGTGAGAAGTTTATTAGAAGAGTTATTAACACCATGGACAGACAGAAGGCAGTATGGTAGACAGCATGATAGAGGCTCTGAGCAAAGTTCAGACTCACAAGGCAGAGCAGAGGGTCCCTTCTAATAGGTTTCAGTGAAGTAGTTTTATAGCATGAACCTGTATCCAGTCTATCCCAGATTCATGGGCGGCATACAAAGTGAAAAATGCCAAGAAAAAATATTGACTTTGAGGATGTGGGGGAGCTGAAGAGGGACACAACTAGTCAAGGTGTACTCATTTGGGAGTGGGTATCCCCACAGGTAGCCTTTTGATGTCTCTGGACTCTGTGGACAGAGTTCTGTTCATAAGCAAGCATGATTCTCAGTAGGGCGCCTTTCCTTCCCTGTAGCAGCAGGGATCCCCAATTCAATGGAGTGCTGCAGACCTGAGCAGCATCTGGTCTGGAATTCTAACTCCAGTTTTCACTTCATCGCTGTGGTGGTTTGACTGAGATTGCCCTGAGATGTTTGAATACAGGGTCACCAGTCGGTGGTGCTGTCCATGTAGGTTTAGCAGGCATGCCCTTCCTGGAGGAAATAGGTCCCTGGGGCTGAGCTTTGAGGTTTCAAAACCACAGACCAGTCTTAGATCTCTCTCCCTATGTGTGCTTGTTCCAGCACCATGCCTGCTGCCCACTGCCTGCTGCCCGCTGCCCGCTGCCCGCTGCCCACTGCCCAGTGCCTCCTGCTGCCTCCAGTCTTCTATTATGGAATTTATCCCTTTGGAGCCATAGCCCAGATAAACCCTTTCTTCTATGAGTTGCTTTGGGTATGGTGTTTTATTACAACAATGGAGAAGTAACTGATACAATGGCCAATTGACTGATAAAGCTCAGCATCTAAGGCCCGTGTTGTGACAAAGCCGGGATTCTCCTAAGATGGAATTTTAGCTTCACATCAAGTACAAGAAGCAGGTAGACATGTCACAAAACAACAGACCCCTCTGAGCATCTCTCTGCAGCTTCCCATATCATCCCTACCGTGCTTGGAGAAGGAATTCTATCATCTATGAGATTCCAAGCTACAGGGACAGGTTCAGCGAGTCTCTGTACCAATGATATTTTGGAGCTAGGCAGCATCCCAGACCTTCTTTCTGTGTCCTGGTGCTGTTGTACAGCTCGTCACTTCGAACACCTGCCATAGGCATCTGCTGCTCCATAAATCCTAATTCCTGTGTGTTTCCACATGTGTATGTGGAGGTCAGATGACAACTTTGGGTGTCATTCTTTAGGAGTCATCCATATCCAATTTTTTGTTGTTTTGCTTTGGGGCAGTGTCTCCCAAAGGCCTGGAGCTTGCCGTGTAGATGGGACTGGCTGGTCAATGAGTCCCAGGGATCCATATGTTTCCACCACCTCCCCAGCATCAGAATTACAAGCATGCATCATTACGCTTATCTTTTCTATGTGAGTCCTGGGAATCCAAGTTCAGGTCCTCATCCTAGAGCAGCTTTGACCACTGAGCCATCTCCACAACCCTCATTGTCATAGCAATGGGACAACACTCAGCTTACAACAACCAGCAGTGTTTCTGTATAACACTAACATAAATGTTGAGAAATAGATCGTGGGAGCTCTACCCTTCAGAACAGCCCTCCCCCAAAACTAAAATATCTAGGAATAAAACTTAACTAAGGAGGCAAAAGACCTCTACAATGAAGATTTTAAGTATGTGAAGAAAGAAATTGTGGAAAACACTAGAAGGTGGAAAGACATGCTCATAGATTGGTAGAATTAATTTTGTGAAAATAACCATCCTACTAAAAGCAATTACAGATTTAATGCAATCCCAATCAAAATCCCACAATATTCTTCACAGAAACATAAAAAGAAAACACTCTGAAGTTCATATGGAGCCATAAAAGACCCCAGGTAACCAAAGCAAATTTGAGCCCCCCCCCCCTTTTTTTTTTTTTTGCTAAATGGATTATAATTGCAAATTGCTTCAGACTTCATGGAAATTGGTGTGGGGAATTCTCAAAAAGCTAAAAATAGATATGACCCAGCTAAACCACCCCAGACCCAAATAGTTCAACTTCCTGCTCCATAGATAACTTGCTCCCCTATGTTCATTGCTGCTGTATTCACAGCATCCAGGAAACAGAAGCAGCCGAGTGGTGCAACAGCAGCACTGATGTTTTGAGAACAGCCAACAGCTGTCTAAGTTGAACTTAAGGGCAGCTCATAGGTGGGATTTCACATCTGCTGCTTTAAACCTAACCACTCCTGGACCCTAGAGGGGAACCTACTGCTTCTACTTTCCTTAGTCAATTCAATACAAATTCCAAATACTTACCCTCATACCCAAGGGTGATTCTTACTCTTATCAAGGAAACTTCTTTCTGAGGCAGAAAGAGGGTCCTACAGAGATCTGGTCAATTTACTGAGAATAAATGATTGTGGGCTGCTTAGACCCAAGTGGTACATCTACAATGAAACCTCTGTACATACTACTATATAAATATTGTCTTCTAGAAATGACAGAAATCTGCACCCAAGAAACTAACAATATAGCTACGTAGTAAAAGCCAGCATAATGAACATACCAGTCAATGTGCCAACATGTATGGGGAAATGCCATAAAGCCCCACCCCTAGACGGAGAGCTACAGGTACTCAATGGCTGCTGAGAGAGGGAGAATCGGTTTTCTTCAAGAACGAGCCCCCAACAGGTTGTCCAGTCTCAGTGATCATCCCTCAACAAGTGTATTTATGAGCAACACTCAATGGACTTAGTGGGACACACACGGACACACACACATACACACACACACACACACACACACACACACACACACACACACACAGAGAGAGAGAGAGAGAGAGAGAGAGAGAGAGAGAGAGAGAGAGAGAGAACCAAAAAACAATAATAATTAAAGGAGAGAGAGAGAGAGAGAGAGAGAGAGAGAGAGAGAGAGAGAGAGAGAGAGAGAAACAACCAAAAAACAATAATAATTAAAGGAGATAACATAAATCAGGGGGTGGATAATGAGAATTAAATGGGAGAGAGGGAGTAAAGGAAATAATATAAATACAATACTCCTTATGGAATTCTCAGAAAACAAAAAGTCAGTTTACAAAGACTGAGAATAAGGGGGGACCCCTATGAGACGGGATAGGGAGAGGCCAGGGGAATCTCTTCAGCCTTTAGAGAACCTCCCAAGAAAATCATTTTGAGGAGTTTTAAGTCCAAAATCCTTCCCCCAATAGGAGAAATCTGATTTTTTTGTAATCTTTTAGGGATGATGGAAATTGTCTAGTTCAGCATAGCATAAGTGAAAAAAGTACTTGGAAGAGCTGGGTACCACAAATTGAGAGCATCAAGTCACAACCCAGACTGCTCCTTAACTCTGTCCCAGAGAGAGGGGGAGGGAGAGGGAGAAGGAGAGGGAGAGGGAGAGGGAGAGGGAGAGGGAGAGGGGAGAGGGAGAGAGAGAGAGAGAGAGAGAGAGAGAGAGAGAGAGAGAGAGAGAGAGAGGAAGGAGGAAGGAAGGAAGGAAGAAAGAAAGAAAGAAAGAAAGAAAGAAAGAAAGAAAGAAAGAAAGAAAGAAAGAAAGAAAGGAAAGAAAGAAAGAGAAAAGAGGAGAGAGAGAATGCTTTGCAGGAAGGGATGGCTTGAGTCAAGCAACATCTGTCTAAAGGTGCAGGCTTATGCTCTAACAGCCATGACAGACCTTATATTCTCCAAATGCTCAGGGTGGTGCTGACAGTATTTGTGGAACAATGGACCCCATTCTTAGCAAGGCAATTATTTATCCTTGCCATCTCAGAGGCAGCGGAGGGAATTGTAGCTCTATTTCCAAGATGAAACAGTTGAAGTTCAGAAATGCTAAGTGACTTGTGCTTGGCCACACAGCTCATAGGAGAGTGTGGTAAAGTTGGAGGCTGAGCTTGCTCTGCTCTAAAGAGATGACTCTTCTCAGCCGTGAGACCCTGTTGCCTTGGACACATTGCAGATGGGCACGTGGGTCTGGGGAGCTATGAGGGAGCGTGGTGGTTAAGCTTTATTGCCAATTTTGGCAGATTTAGATACATGAGGGGATGACACCTATGAATGTGTCTGTGAAGGAATTTCTAAATTAGGTTCATTGAAGTGGGAAAGACCTGGCCTACATGTGGTGACACCATCCCATGGTTCAAGATCCCAGGCTGCATACAAAGGAAACAGCTCAACACCAGTGTCCATCTTTGTTTCCTAATGGTGGATACAATGCATCCAGCTACCTCACACATCTGCCATCATGTCTTCCCCACCCTGATGGGCTGTACCCTCAAACTGTGGGGAGTAAAAAAACAACCACCACCACCAACTTTCCTTTTCTTAAGTTGTTTTTGTTCTGTATTTTGTCACAGTGGCAGAAACAGTAACTAACACAGGATGACATGTTTCCATGTGCTGTTAATCAAACACAAAAGAGGATTCTTCTGCATGTTTCTCGTTTTTGTAATAACCTACAAAATAGCTCAGGAAACTCCTAGATCAAAGCATATACATATTCATCACGCTTTTGAAAGGTAGGTACAGTTGAGCATAACAGAGCACAAAGGACTGGTTCCCAAGTTAGTGGGGTCTCTCAGGCCAGACTCCTCACCATAGATAAGAAGAGAAGGGCACAAGTACTCACAGCACCATGACCAAGTCAGTGTGAGGAGAGTCAAGAGGAACATTCATATCCACACAGAATAAGTGTGCAGAGGATGCATTACATTCTGCTCCCTCTGTATCTATGTGGGTGAGGGAATTGTCAAGTCCTGGGAGAGCTATATGTATCATTTGTTATCCAGTCTCTGTGTAATGGGAAAGTGCAGGGCTTATGTCAAGTCCTGGCTAGAGTAGTCTGTGAGGATGGACCATCTCAGCTCGCCATCTTGAAATTGTCCTGAGCAGTTTGTAGTCCAAGTCGATCTTTGGGTGGTGTTTGTCATCTTAGTGACATTAACATAATCCAGGTGGAATTGTCTTTGTGGGGTCCCATCCTCCTTTTGGAGACTTCAAAATTCACTGTGGTATTTTGTTTGTATTCTGACAAATAAAGCTTGCCTAGAGGTCAGAGGACAGAACTAGCCACTAGTTAACCATAGAGGTCTGGAGGTGTGTACCGACAGGAAACAGGAAGTGATGAGGTGAGGCAGAGGTAGGAAAAGATCAGACGGGTGGAGACAGGATCTCGGCCTTTTGGTCAGAGGATCTGGAGAGGTAAGAAGTCACTGGTGGCTGCTCCTCTGCTTCTCTGATCTTTCAGCTTTTACCCCAATATCGGACTCCTTGTTTTTATTGATAAGACTAATGAAGATCACGTTTCAATTTCTTTCCATTTCTGTAGTGATACAATTTTATGAAAACACCTTTAAACTAAGACAGACTGAACTTCTGCTGACCTCACAGCCAACTTAATAATACACTTCAAGCTACTTAAGTTTTTGGTTTTTTGGTTTTTTTTTGTAAATGTACATTTAACTTTAATGACCAACAATTTATCTCAGGGAGAATGTAGGCAGTCATGCAACTATAAGAAATGTTTAATTAAAATCTTTCCTTGATTGAAGATTTTCCAACATGCTAGAAGGCCCCTTGCTAGGAAGCGAATTCTCAAACTAGGATCTGAGACTTCATTCTGCCAGGATCCAGTTTTTGCCATGTTTCCAACCCCCAGTCCATGAGACAATCTGAATTCAACAGGAAGGCAAACTCTGAGCCCTGGAAGACCCACACCACAGAAATGAAGCTGCACTTGTTGGATGCAGCAAGGAGAGCACTGGCAAGGCATTCTTCCCAAGTTTGTCCATTTCTGGAACATTCCAGTGATGTGGTTGAACTCCTGAAGGTCAGGGAGATCTTCAACAGAATGATATCACAGGGACCAACCATGCTTACCAAGGTTCTACCAAATATATGGCAGTGCCACAGAAAGGATGGTCATTGGAGTACTTGTGCCTAAACTCATCCAACACATAGGTACTCTTGAGCAGGTGAGGAAGGGGAACTTGGCCTTAAGGTCAGCAGACAGTGCCTGCTCACATTGTCACTATCTGCAAACTCACCCCCTGCACACTCAGGGCTACTGCCTCTTTCTGAAGTTCCATGTTCCTTACTTATCAGGGGGTGGAGTTACTCTCAAGCACATACACCTACCCCATCTTCATCCTGAAATGCCAGATGCATTCACCTGCAGGAAACTGGAGAACTTTAGGGCCTCTGTTGGTTTGACAAAAGAGGAAGTGGGTGGTGTGGAGAGCATGTGGACCCTGCTGTTCTGAGCAGTGACGAGGACTTGGAAAACTCTCCAGGTTTCAGGATTTATTACAATTCCACAGAGAAGCCGGTAAGGCTGTCAGTGCTTCTTCAATACTATGTATTTTTTTTGATCACTGTAGGATAATCTTTATTTTTATTAAGAGATTTTCTATTCATTTTACATACCAACCACAGATTCCCCTCTCCTCCCTCCTCCTGCCCCCCAGCCTTCCCCCAACCCATCCTCCACTTCCCTCTCCTCCAAGGCAAGGTCTCCCACAGGGAGTCAGCAGAGCCTGGTACATTCAGCTGAGGCAGGTCCAGGTCCCTCCTCCCTGCACCAAGGCTGTGCAAAGTGTCCCACCATAGGTGCTAGGCTCCACAAAGCCAGCTCATACACCAGGGATGGGTCCCGATCCTACTGCCTGGGGGCCCCCTAAACAGTTCAAGCTAGACAACTGTCTCGCCTATCCGGAGGGACTAGTTTAGTACTATGCGGGCTCCTCAGCTATTGGTCCACAGTTCATGCATTTCCACTAGTTTGGCTGGTCTTCTCTGTATATTTTCCCATCATGATCTCGATGTCCCTTGCTCACAGAATCCCTCCTCTCTCTTATTGATTGGACACCTGGAGCTCGGTCTGGCACCTGGCCATGGACCTCTGCATCTGCTTCCGCCAGTCACTGGATGAGGCTCTATGATGACAGAGTATTCAGCCAGCTGATCACCAGAGTAGGCCAGTTCAGGCACCCTCTCGACCATTGCCAGTAGTCTATGGTGGAGTCATCCTTGTGGATTCCTGGGAACTTCCCTAGCACTCTGTTTCTCCCTATTCCCATGATGTCTTCATTTATCATGGTATCTTTTTCTTTGCTCTCCCACTCTGTTCCAGCTCGAACCTCCTATTCCCCTATGTTCTCCTCCCCCATCCCTTGCCCTCCATTACCCCCCCTCACCCCCAGTTTGCTCATGTAGATCTCATTTATTTCTCCTTCACTGGGCAATCCATGCATCCTTCCTAGGGTCCGCCCTGCTAGCTAGCCTCCCTGGAGCTGTGGGTTGCAGTCTGTTTATCCTTTGCTTTACATCTAGTACCCACTTATGAGTGAGTACATACCATGTTTGTCCTTCTGAGTCTGGGTTAACTCACTCAGGATGATATTTTCTAGTTCCATCCATTTGCCTGCAAACCTCATGATGTCATTGTTTTTCTCTGCTGAGTAGTACTCCATTGTGTTTATGTACCACATTTTCTTAATCCAGAGAATACTTACGTCTTAACCTGATATCCTACTTATAGTCAGCCTATTTAAGTTTAATCTGTATTTAAGAAAACAATGTAACAACCAACCTTATTTGCCTTTGATTTTCCATGCAGTCAACTTCACAACCTAAGCTAACACACAGCTATAATCTTAAATTATATATTCTTTCATACCACTGACCAAGAATAATGTGTGTGTGTGTGTGTGTGTGTGTGTGTGTGTGTGTGTGTGTGTGTGTGTGTGTTGTGGTAATCATTTGCTGAAAGTAGTTAACATGTTGAAAACAACCTTAAAACAAATATCCACCATAAATGTTGGAAGCAATGTGGACATAGCTTAATAACATATATGTTTGCTTTTCTGAGTGGTGCATCGGGGTCTGTTGTAGTCAGTAACAACTCCTTGTAAAACCATGTTCAAGATTTCTGTAAAGTATCTCTCATTGCTTTTTCCTGTGATGTTTTCTATGCTGCTTCATAAATATAGAGCAAGACCCTTTGTTAGAGACAGATGGAAGACATAGGGTAGAGAATCCAAACTTGGGCTCACTCTCAGGCAAACTAATGCAAGGGGGAAGTGAGGGGTTTGAATTCCTTAATGTAACTCGGTGGACTTCAGTGCCTCTGATGCTACCTTTAATGTCTGTAAATGGTGTGCAGCCATATTCCATGCAGGGTTAGAAACAAAAGGTCAGATGTGTCCGAATCCAGCTTTCATGAGAGTGGGCACTTGCTGGAGTGGTATGAGGCAGTAAGACTACCACTGTACCTAACAGCTCCCAGTGCAGCCTCTCTCTTGCTGCAGGACGTTTCTATTGATCATTACCCATCAGCTATGCTTCGTACCTCTTTAGATGTGATATTTTCTCAGGTGCAGTGGCTTTTATTGTCAGTGCTTAGAGTCAAATCCAGGATCTTACATGTGCAAGGCAATTTGGTGAGTGTGTGTATGTGTGTGTGTGTGTGTGTATGCTTGTATGTGTGTGCGTGTGCGTGTGCGTGTGCGTGTGCGTGTGCATGTGCGTGTGTGTGTGTGTGTGTGTGTGTGTGTGTGTGTGTGTGTGTGAGAGAGAGAGAGAGAGAGAGAGAGAGTAGTGTTCAGTTGTTAATTACCCATGATACCATTACTATTTTCATGTATGGAAGGAATACTCACTGCCTTCTTTTCTCCAGCTCTCAGTGAGTTGAAAACCACAGAGGAACAAGTTACGTTTCTGCTATGTAACTGTGAGTAACACGGAGTAAATAAGTTGCCTTCTGGGTGACTCGGCTTCTTTGTCTGGAAGGCAGGGTGTTGTCCTTAATCTTGCTAGACTTCTGGGCTCAGCAACATGGCTCACTGTACACTGTTTTTCGGCTAATGATCGCATGGCTGTCTGGGAGCTGGTGCTGACTGCAGCAGGGATTTTACAGGCTGATGAAAGAATTCACCTTTTACACCAGAGTAGCGTGAAAACAATGTTATTTAGTACTTTGCAAAGAGAGCACCAGGCATGGAGTAACCCAGCTGCTTGCATACATAGGTTGCAGCACTCTCTAGTTTTGAGCAGCCCTCTCGAGGTTAGGTTGAGCCATTTTGTGGCCGACTTCCTGCCATGCAGTTCCCACCATGCCAATGAGGGCGGCCCTGTGAGTGCCTGTGTGTGGCGTCCACTCACCACTCATTTTAATTACCAGCACAATTTGGTCATGTGAAACAGAGCCCAGGTGTTTTTCTGTTTGGGGGGCATACTTTCTGGACCAGGCTCAGTTGGGGGACCTATTCCCTTTGTTATCTCTGTCATAGCCCTTTGTCCACACTGTCCACCTTCCTGAGACAGGAAATTACCGACTGCATATCACTGTCCTGCGTAGAGGTTAAAATTCAAAATTCAAACTGTGTTTCCTACTGAATATACATCGTCTTTGCACTATAATAAAGAAAGAAGTCATGTCGGAACACAGTTGGGGACCAACTGTAGTCCAGCCTCCAGTCATCGAAGGAAGCTGCTTCTGTGGCTTCTGTAGCCCAATTGATACGGCCCCGCTGTCTGTATTAGCCATTACTATTATTGCCCTTCATAACCGCACACTATAAAACCATTAACAGCATATTTACTCATCCTTTATGGGGCATTAGTACTACTTATCCTCCCAAGAAGTGAGCTCGGGACAGTCAAGGTGACTACTCCAGGCTCTTACTCTCTTGGCCTCGGGACATAGTGTTTACAGCCACAATACACTCACCCTGCCTGGTGTCCCAGACCCCATAATTAACCTCACTCAGCAGAAATGACACTAATAGACTTACTCAGCTGTATCAGGAAGATGACTGGGGCTGGGCCTCAGTTAGAAGGGTGCTAGCCAGCATGGCCTAAGTCCTGGCTCTGCTTCCTAACACTGTAATATTGCACTGTGGCGTATGCCTGCAATTTCCCAGCATTTGGGAGGCAGAGAAAAGTTGGTAATAAGTTCAAGGCTGTCCTTGGCTACATGTGGAGTTGGAGGCTAGCTTGAGCATTTCCTTCTGAAAAAGAAAAGGGTTTTTCACACGATTCTCCAAACCTTTTGCTCTTTTCTGCTGTGCTCTGTGTCCTCTTTGAGACAAAGTTTTTTCTCACAACAGCTGCTTTTTTTTTTTTGCCCCCTCCCATTAAGTGTTGAGTGTCCCTCGGTGGAAATGCTCAGGTCCTCAAAGGCCCAGAATTAGAGGAAGATGAGCTCTGTGTGGATGTAAGGTGTGCGCAGTCACAGGAAATGAGCCATCACTAAAGGGTAGAGCCTGAGGGGAAAACACAGGGGGAACAGCAGAGCGATGGCCTCCAAGTATTTCCGTGGTCTCCCAGTATGTCACTTAGCCCCACATCATGGACCTGTGTTTGGAACACAGGTGTGAGAGGAAACACTTCAGCTTCCCACGTGGCCCCTCAAAGGGCCCTCTGGGTGGTGAGGAAAGAACAGGAAGGTGAGAACTCACAGATGGGCATACATGATGACTTCCAGAGAAATGCTTGGCGACTTCAAGTTGACAGTGGGAGAGAGAGGAAGGGCTACAGAAATTACCCAGAAGGCAGCACTGCTGAGCCGGGGGGGGGGGGCGGGGGGGGCGGGGAAGACTTGGGACAATCACAAAAGTAGATGGGTACCTACCTTTGGACTTGAGGTGGGTAGCTGAGAGACTGGACTGTCACACATGCTGTGGCAAAGCTCTCTAGACACTTGGAGTCCTATGGGAGGAAGCTGTTTGAAGGTTCATGCTTGATGGCCTGTGTCCCCATGGTCCCCTGGGTATCCAGTGTGGCTCCGGCGCCTTCCATTCATCTATTCAGCTATTCCAAAGTCACATTTCAGGATCTGGCCCTGTCCTCTGCCACCAAGGATGGCTACAAACACAGGCCAGTGTTCCAAGACCCTGGGCCTGATTTAGACCTAGCTACTTCAGAGAAATCCTTTCCTCCCTGAAGTCAAAGATGGTAGACATAGAGGAGGAGCCTGTGTACCACTGTAGCTTTGTTGGGACTCTAAGAAGAGCATCTCAAACAGACAGAGGTGGTAGAGTGAAGGTGAGGCATACCAGTGATGGGGAGGGCCTTGTTGTTCTGACTCTTTTTTCTTCTTATTTATTTACTTATTACTTCCAGACCACAGTTTCCCCTCCCTCCTCTCCTTCCATTCCCCCCCCCTTCCACCACCTCATTCATTCACTCTTTTTTTTTTTTTTTCCAGAAAAGGGCAGACCTTGTATGGATATCAACCAGCCCATGGCCTATCAAGTTGCAGTGATACTAGGCACCTCCTCTCCTGTTAAGGCTGGATGAGGCAAGCTGGTAGGAGGAAAGGGTCCCATAAGCAAACGACAGAGTCAGAGACTGCTCACACGGTTAGGTGACCCACAAGAAGACCAAGTTACACAACTGTCATATATATGCAGATGCAGAGGGCCTAGGTCAGTCCCATGCAGGCTCCCTGGCTATCTGTTCAGTCTCTGTGAGCCCCTATGAGCCCAGATTATTTGATTCTATGGGTTTTCTTGTGATGTCCTTGTTCCCACTGGCTCCTATAACTCTTCCTTCTCCTCTTCTGAAGGATTCCCTGAGATCCACTTAATGTTTGGCTGCATCTGTTTCCATCCTTGATGCTGGACAAAGACTCTCTGATGACAATTGGGCTAGGCAGCAGTCTATGAATATAACAGAATATCTTTAGGAATCATTTCATTCACCTTTCTTTATTCTATTTCTTTTTTTTTTCTCTAGTCATGTTTGGTTCTATCCTAGGTCTCTGGGCAATCCAGCCCCTGGGTCCTGGCACTCAGTGTCAGGAGTGGGCTCTCTCTCATGGTATGGGTCTCAAGCTGGACGAGTCATTGATTGGCCACTCCCACAATTTCTGCACCGCCTATACACCAGCACATCTTGTAGGCAGGGCAAATTGTGAATCACAGGTTTTGTGGCTGGGTTGGTGTCCCGATCCCTCCACTGGGAGACTTGCCTGGTTACAGGATGGTCACCAAATTTGTTGTAACCAGCTGATGTGACAGATATCCAGCAAGTCTCAGCAGCGTCATATGCTTATTTATTTATTTATCTAAGTATAAACAAACATTTCTGGAAAGAAAGCTTACCTTGCATTGAAGCTTCCACAAATCTGATGAACTGATTAGAACCTCAATGATGGTAAAAAGGTTGGAATGTTGCAGGTCCAGAGTATAAATACAGTTTAGGCTATCGTTAGCCCCCGTGATAGCTGTTCCTTGCTGTCCACCTCTTGGACTTAACATCCTCTAAAACCTTCTGGGATGTATTAACAGACCACTAGCTTCTCCTGACTGAGATGCTAAGAATGCCATGCTACAGCATCTGAAGCCCAGGACAGAGATTTCTCTGCTTTGCTGTCAATGACCTACATGATGTTTCCACCAATTTATGTGAAAAGTGTCTTCATTTATCACTTTCTTCATTCTGTGAGTATAAAACTTTCATGAAACTGTCAGTACACTGGAACATGGAATTTGTAGTCACCCAAAGCTGTGTTCCTGGGCCACAGTCACTCGTGCTTGACTGCAGAATAAAGCTTCTTTTGTCACTTTTGAGGTGAGAGCCGTGTGTTTGCCTTGACACAGGTGAAATCAAAGGCAGGTTTCTGGTCACATTTACCCCCCACCCCCCACCCCCACATACACCTGACAGATTTTGTGCTTGTATAGATGGAAAACTCCTTGCCTGCTTGTGTTGCCCACAGGATACATGTTCAAATGGAGCTGAGAAAATGGCTCATCTGATAAAACGCTCGCCTTGCAAGCACGACAACTTGAAGTGAGTAGAGGTTTGTCCACATCTCCCCAGGGACAGTGTCACACAACATAATTGGCACCTGAACCGGGACCAATAGAACCAAAGATGAGTTTGGGAGGAGTAACTACAGGCAACTGAGGCATGAGTCCAGAAGCATGCAACTGAGGCTGAGTAGTCTGAATGTGGGACATCTATGATGGAAGAGGATTTAATATGGCTACCTTATCCCATTTGTTATGGGATAGTGTGCCTTCTGGCTATGTCAGCATTTGCTTTGTCCCAACAGAGGATGATGAGCTACATAACTAAAGTTGAGCCCACTTCTGCATTGGTTACTATGCTATTGCTGCGAGGAGACACCATCACCAAGGCAGCTTATTAAAGAAATAATTTAATTGGGAGTCTGCTTACAGCTTCAGAGTGCTCATTGATCACCATCATGGTGGGGAGCATGGCAGCAGGAAGGCAGGCATGGCACTAGAACAGTAGCTGAGAGCTTACATCTGGATCTACAAGCAGGAGGCAGAGAGGCAGAGACCGAGAAACTGGGTCTGGCATGGGCTTTTGAAGCCTCAATGTCCACCTCCAGTGACATACCTCCTCCAACAAGGCTGCACCTCCTAATCCTTCGTAAACCATTCTGTCAACTAGTTACCAAGCATTCGGGTATATGAGGCATGGGGCATTTTCATTCAAACCACCACATCTACTTAGAAGGAAAGTCTGTGTGGAGAGTCTGTGGGTAAAATCCCAGTGATGCTGTCTTCCTCTGTGAGTTACAGAATAGCATGGCTCCTTGATGAGTAGGATCCAAAAAATGTGTACACAAAAGCCCTTTTTAAAAAGTTAAAGGTTAAAACGAATTTTGTGATGCATAAGAGTAGCATAAGGAAGAAGAATGTCAACAAGCTTCCACAGAGCTTTCCTGGCTGCTGCCATGTGTAGTCAAAAATGTGTCTAAGGCTGAAATATCTACTCAGTAGGAATTGGCTTGTGCAAGAGAGGATGGGATAGAGATACTGTCTTGCTGTTTCTTACAGTTGGAAGGCTACAAAGAAAAGAATGTTCAAACTAGATCTGTGCTGAATAGCCCTGCCTGGGATCCAATAACTTGTAACTCATGGAAAGAGTTAGATAACAAATGGGTAAAATAAGGTAAAAAATGATAGTAAAAAAATAATATCAGAAATAAAAAAGGCTGGTATTTGGTACCAAATTCACCAATGCAGATGAGACGCTGTTCATCCAAGAATTGATAAAGATTAATTTATTAGGTTCAATAGGACTGGGATGGAGCCTTAGTGACTGTCCTAGGAAGCTTTCTATTGCTGTGATTAAACACCGTGACAAAGAACAACCTGGGAAGCTCATATGTTTGAATGTTTGGTCCCCAGTGAGTAAAACTGTTTGAGAGGAATTAAATGGATTAGGAGATATGGCCTTATTGAAGCAGGTATGGTCTTGTTGGAGGAGCTGTGTGGTTGGGGTAGGCTTTGAGGTTTTAAAACCCATACCAATGTGTTCTCTCTCTCTCTCTCTCTCTCTCTCTCTCTCTCTCTCTCTCTCTCTGTCTCTCTGGTTGCTATCTAATGATCAGGATATAAAGCTCTTAACTATTGCTCCAGCACTATGCCTGCCTACCTGCTTCCTAACCCTTTGAACTGAACTGTAGCAAGCCCACAATTAAATGTTTTCTTTTATAATAACTGCCTTGGTTATGGTGATTCTTCACAGTAATAGAACAGTAACTAAGATAGGGAAGTATATTAGTCAGAGTTCTCTAGAGTCCCAGAACTTAGGGGAACGAATCTCTCTCTCTCTCTCTCTCTCTCTCTCTCTCTCTCTCTCTCTCAATTCTCTCTATAAAGGGAATTTATTGGACTGACTTACAGGCTGTGGTCCAGCTAATCCAACAATGGCTATCTGTGAATGGAAAGTTCAAGAATCTAGCAGTTGCTCAATCCCACAAGGCTGGGTATCTCAGCTGATCTTCTGTATATGCTGGAATGCCGAAGAGGTGGACTCCAATGCCAGAGAAGGAATGGATGTGCTGGCAAGGTGAAGGAGAGCAGGCTAAGAACAAAACCTTCTTCCATGTCCTTATATAGGCTTCCAGCAGAAGGTGTGGCCCAGATTAAAGGTGAGTCTTGCCCCCTCAAGATCTGGATTAAAGGTCTGTGTCATCCCACCTCAAGATCCTGATCAAAGCATGTTGTCTTCCTGCCTCAAGATTTGGATCACAAGTATGCCCTCCATTTCTGGATTGTAGTTAATTCTAGATATAGTCAAGTTGATTGTTGGGTCCAGGGTCATGCAGTAATGCAGGACAAACCACCAAAGTCTATTAAATCAGAAGGAGACTTTATTCTAAAAAATCTGAAAGAATGGAAATATCACTGCGGGACACCAAAGCTTATCAGCCAGCTGAGACCACAGCCAATTTTCAGGATTCTGAGGCTGTGGCAGCTGGAGGAGGGTTATAGCTTCTTTTTATAGTAAGAGGTAAGCATAAAACATAGACAAAGGAATTTTAACAATTTTGAAGTTAAACTTTTAGAGACCAATTGTTTTAGGTTTTTACAATTTTCCATTAACAAACAAGGCTTTAGAGGTTTTAGCTAAACACTTGTATATCCCTGCAGCCCTTCTTGACTCTGTTAATTGATGTTTGTCCAAACCTGCAGCTTCTCCTGACATAGCTGGGCTCCCATAGGAGGGGAATACGAAACAATGCAAGGCAGGTTGTCATGTAGAACTCATTAAAAGTTAATGTTGGTTTCAGTAGTCAGTGGTAGGGGGTTATCAAAGAATAGTTAACCCCAGGGATGCCAAGGGCAATCTTTAGTAAAAGAAAACTAACATTTGGGTTGTTGACAGAGCAGCCCATGGTAAAACATGGAGGGGCCCAGTTAAAGGTCAATCCTATTTTTTTTTTTTTTTGCTAGCCAAGCTGATGACTGTCAGTTTCCATTCCTTAAGTTTATTCCCATATTCCTATCTTATTCCTATATTTCTATCTTATTCCTGTATTTGTGGACCCTACATTGATAACCAAGAATAGCCATCATGAAGGTTTATTTCATCATATGGATCAGACTCCATTATAAATAGAAATCAAGGCAGGAACTGAAGCTGAGGCCACAGGGGAATGCAAATTATTGGCATCATCCCCATGGTTCACTCCTTTTCACACAACTCAGGACTACCTGCCCACTACCTGTCCACAGTGGACTGAGACTTCTTCTTCTTCCTCTTCTTCTTCTTCCTCTTCCTCTTCTTCTCTTTCTCCTTCTTCTTCTTCTCCTCCTCCTCCTCCTTCTCCTTTTTGGTGAATCAATGAGTTTTTTTGGGGTTACTTACAGCAGTATGGATGAAGGGATACTTACAGAAGCAGAAATAACTCAAAGTCAGCTGCACCACCAAAGCCCACCCCAACATGGGTGACAGCTAACCACGCTGGAAACCTGGAGCGTATTACACAGCCTGCAGGCAGCTCGACAGGTTGGAGAATGTGAACTGAGACTTCTTACACAAATCATTAATCAAGAAAATCCCCCATAGATTTACCTACAAACCAATCTAATGGAGGTATTTCCTCAGTTGAGGTTTCCTATTTCCAAATGACTCTATTTGTGTCAAATTGTCAAAACAAACAAACAACTAGTCAACATAGTGACTTGGGTCAGTCTCATGGTCGGACGTAAGTTTTTTTAAACTACAAGAGACCTTAGCAAACTCAAATGGCTTAGAACCAGCATGTGAACTAGATCTGGAAGTTCTAGTAGACAAGTAAAAACAGATAAAAAGAAAGAAAGCCAAACAAAGGGAACTTGACATTTCATTACATCAAGCCAGAGTTGCTATGAAAAAAAAATTGTTGAGAAACCAAATATGATGCTAATGTACCCCTGGAAGAGGTCCTTAAATCTGAGAAGCAGTTCACCACAGGGGTGGTGAACTACACACAGAAAAATACACAGAAAACAGAGAAGTGCGTGTGATCCTTGCTACACTCCTCCAAACCCCCCCCCCCCCCCCCCCCCCCCCCCCCCCCCCCCCCCCCCCCCCCCCCCCCCCCCCCCGCTAAGGAGGAAGGAAGTCCCCAAGGGTGGGAAAATCCCAGTCACTTCCCTAATGGAGTGGCCAGGCATGCCCACAGGTGAGGGCTCTATAGGGTGGCTGAAAACCTCGCACTGAATTGTAGATTTACTGCTCTTCTACTAATATTAAAAAAAATATTTGAGCATGAGTGTATGCTAGAAAGAGGGGTACCACGGCTCCTGGTAGCCTCCAGGAGTATCAAAGACAATAAACATCGATTTGTAAACACACACACACACACACACACACACACACACACACACACACACACATACACACACACATATTATGCACGATGTCTATCTATCTTGATACAGATAGATAGATAGATAGATAGATAGATAGATAGATAGATAGATACAGATATATGACAGGTTAAAGGATTAAGCTTTGCTGAGGGATTGTGCTGTCTCCCCTGAGTAAAACATGTGCATTTCTCTCTTGCGTGTGGAGATTGCTCACTGATCCAAAGAGGTGGGAGCAGGGATCGCCTAGGACTTAGGTGTCAGACAAGGGGGTGGATGACTGTTCCCCTATTAACTCTAAGCCAGACTAACAGCTTAGAGTCACTTCTACTGAGTTCACCAGGGGCAAGAAAAATACATAGAGTCCTCATAAAAATGCTCCAGGATCGAAGAGTCAGATATTTAATACAAATGGGTAAAATACTTTTGAGCTGCGCTAGTCCTTGCTAACAGTTTTCTTCAGTGTCTTGTTGGTTTTGAACTTTTGGATCACCTGACACTTGCTTGGAACAGATGGCAATAAACTTTCAGAGTGCTTCCTCAAGATTACCTCCGTATCACCACTGTTTGTTACGGGATGGTGGTTCAAGACTTTAAGCTGGTAAACCACCTGTAAAAAGATTTCATTATATGCAGATAACGTATTGCTGACCCTCAAGTCATTTGCCGGCTTAGAACCCCATTTGAGAGACATGCAAGGGAACGTAAAGGGGTAAGGATAAAAAGGTCAGTCCACAAAGAGTAAACAAGGGTATCTCGTGAGAGTAAAAAGAGACACCCTTAAAAGCGATTAGGCTGTTAAACATCCCTAAGAGGTCCCTAAAACAGTAATGATTATTGTGATTGCTGTTGGTTACATGTCAAAACCTGGATGACAAGACCTTATTGCTGAAGATGATGTATGTTTTTGTTGAAGGACTTGGAGACATAAGGTTAGGACTGAGTCACCAGTGTCCCCTCCCAGGAGGTTAACTCTTGTGGGGCTGGACGGGCTCCTAAGGTATTGCTACATCACAGCCCAAAGTCCCCCTCAGCTGTATGTTCTGCATGCCCCTCAATGAAAATGCCAGAGAAGATGTGTCAGCTAGTGCAGCAGTGGTTATGTGTAGCTTTCTGATTAGATTTAGGGCCCGGTCCACACGGAGAAAGTCACATGTGGTACTAGGAACTAAGACAAAACCTGTTGTCATGGGACCCATAGACTCCAGTGTTGGGTAGGGAGGTGGGGACAACTGCTATTGCTTTGGTAAATGAGTATGAGGACTTGTCAAGGTGCTTCTTAGCATTTGATTTATGATCATATGTTATTACTGCTACCAGTGTTCACTGTGATTCCATATGCTGACTTTTCCTCACTTGTATTTTATAACAGAAGAGATACTTCTGAAACACACCACCAGCCATGCTCTGGAAACATACACACACACACACACACACACACACACACACACACACACACACACACACACACCCCTCATTATCCAGAATTAGTACACAAGGACTTTCCTGAAAGGCTTTGTGTGTCCATGCACCAGGTAGATGGAGCCCTAACTCTCCTTCCCTCAGAGGAAGCAGTTTACCTTGGAATAACAGAAAGTTGCTGCTTTTCCAGGATCTCAGTGGCTGTTTACAATATAATTAGTGCGATAATCAAAGGCAGTCGAGGAGATGTAAAACAATTACTCCTGGCTTTTAAACAGGGTGTGATTGAATAATAAAACTTGAGAGACAATGGCAAATCCTATTTCCCCGGTGAACTCTCTGGCATGCTATCTTTTGTGAGGCTTTGAAGTAAAAAAGAAGTAGCAATCAATTCGTCTCTGTCTGAGACCTTAGCTCATAAACATCTGCTGGTGGCAAGAAGCCAGAACTGCTATTACCTGCTCTCCACTCAGGCAGAGACGTTTTTCATGTTATTTCCAAGGAGGGAAGGCTGATTTATTTATCTCTGGAGTAAAGATTTATAAAAATATTTTTTTTTTCTTTCAGCCAGAATTTGCTTTCTGAAATACTCATAAAAATAACAGGCAGCATTTAGTAGGCAGCTGGGGGTTCCGAAGTAGATGAGTCCTGAAGGCCCTGTTCGGGAGACAGTCTTGGAATCCTGGGCTCCAAGAGGTGATGAGTGGGTATGGGAAGCAGAGAGCCTGCTTCATGATAAAGCTGCTTTCTCATAGGTTTGTGGAGGGCAGGAAGGTGTTAAGGCCTTTGTGCTGTCTCAGGATGTAAGACAAGTATGATGTTGGTCCCTTCACAGTGGGATTGGTTTGGAAGAGTAGCTATATGTATACAAGGCTGTGATAATTAGTTCTGATTACTGATTCATAGTTCTAGACTCACATAAGAGACAAATCTCTAGGCCTGTCTGTGGCAGAGCAAGACAGTGCAGTTTCTTCCATCTTGTATTCTTGCTGAGGCCATTTCAGGTTTAATTAGAATTTGATCTCCTTGATGGAGAATCCCATGAAAAATTTCCCAACTCTATTTTAGGAGCCTTAGCTAACTTATCTTAGCTTAGCCTTAGCCCAGCTAACTTATCTTAGCTTAGGTTAAACTCCCTGCTTGTGCAAACCTACCCCCTCCCCCCCCGCCTGCTGTGGGATGTTCTGTATGGCAAATGTGTTGCTCTGATTGGTTGGTAAATAAAACACTGATTGGCCAGTGGCTAGGCAGGAAGTATAGGCAGGACTAACAAGAGAGGAGAAAATAAAGAACAGGAAGGCAGAAGGAGATACTGCCAGCCGCTGCCATGACAAACAGCATGTGGAGATGCCGTGCACTCCGGGACTGGCAGGACTTGACGGGAGTTGGAGAGAAATTCTCCAGCTACCCCCCCCCCCCCACTTTCAGCTAACCACTTACTTAGCTTCTGTTAACTGCTTGCTTGCATACAACCCCCCTCTGCCCCTATGGAGTGAGATATCAGGATGCAGTTTTTGTCTTTAAAATCCCCTCACTCTAAATGCTCAGGGCTACACTTGAGTCCCAAATACCTGAGTAGAGTCCCAGCCCGCTGTGATAAAGACTATCAAAAGGCTATAAACTGTGTCTGAGTGCTCATCTCTGGGTGTGCTCCCTAGAACATGTTTGTGTGGGAGTTTATAGACTGAGTTCACACCAAGTGGGAAGGTACACCCCAAAGATGGGCAGCTTCATAGTCTGGGCTAGGATCCAGGTCTGAATGAAAAGGGAAAGGTGACCTGGGCACTGATATTCCTCTTTCTCTGCTTCTTGACTGAAGATGCAATGTTACCAGCAGCTCCATGCTCCTGCTGACTTGCCTTTCCTGCCACGATGGGCTGTATCCTCAATCTGAGTGGAAACAACAATATCCTTCAGTGGTTCTATCAAGTATTCATCACAGCAACAAGAAAGAAGATAATACATAGGCATGCCTAGTCTAAAAAGACTGGACACTTACTTCCAGTTCTCACGAGAGTGGACAGGTTAGAGTCGGGTGGATATTTACTCAATGGCACTCATGGAGAGGACTCTGTATCCATGGTGCTTTCACCACTTCCAGCACCCCCAGAGAGGGATCTGATCTGGCTGTTCTTTTGGCCCATTTCATGCTCCATATCAGTAACAGGCCCAAGTCACCCACAAAGGCATCCTGAGTGGGTGTGTAAACTCAAGGTGTCTCTTCACTAGGATACACAGCAGTGAGCAGCTTCATCACTGCCTCGTTTTAGATTTGATTTGTCTATGCTCTGCAGCTTTGCTCTTAGTTTTTCAGGTCGCCCAGCTGAAGGCTAATGACCACCCTCGGCTTTCCGACGCTGTTGGTGAGTCCAGAAGACAGCATCCATGCTGCTCTAGGCAGGTTATCATACCAACAAAAGCAGACACTCAGTACAGAGGGTGTTTTGTGAGTGCCTGTGCGGGTGGCAGAGGAGCAGCTTTCCTGTGGGGCATTTAACCCTGAAGACTGGCTGCTTGACTCCTTCCCTTGGGCATAGTTGCACTTTTGTATTTCAGAATAGGTATTCACGTTCATTTACTCCAAAGTTTCAAAATCTATGTATTAACCCATGGTAAACCAGAATAACTTTCCTGTTCTCAAAACCAATTATAATAGAAATTACAGTGATATTAAGAACTTCATTTTATCTGGCTTTATGTTAGCTATGCCCAGTCCACCTGTTAAGTGATTTGGGTTTCATTTCTTGAAGACCACTGGTTTTGGATTTTTGAGACAATGTCTTGCACTATAGCCTAGGCCAAGTTAGCCTGGGACTCACTTTCTAGCCCAAGCTGGCCAAAACCCTGCAGTGATCCTCATGTTTTCGGCTTCACAAGTGCTGAAATGAGGTGGTGAGGAGTGCTCCACCATGCTGGACTCTCTTGGACTGAAGAGCTGATTCAGTGGTTAGTGTACAAGCTGCTCTTTCAGAGGACCAGAGCTTGGTTCCCAGCACCATGCCCTGTGACCCATAAGTGCCTGTAACTCCAGATCTAGGAGATCTGACATCCTCTTCCGGACTCAGCAGGTACCTGCACGCATATGCACAGTTACCCTTGCACGTACATTTTAAAAAAATAAATCTTTTTAAAAGATCTAATGCAGTACCAATGCTATGAGCAGTCACTGTCGAAAGCTGGACAGAAAGTAAGGACAAGAAACACTACATGTTTAGTAAAGATGTGGATTATTTCGAGTATTTCCCATCTTGTCTGTTGAACCCATGGATTCAGAACTCATGGACACACATGGCTGACTGTATACTACAGTGTGCTGTCGTCAACCTCTTGTTAAGGTAAAACTCCATCTCCTCTCACTCTGACCACATCTGGAAACAGATGTCTCTAGGCTTTCAGTCTGAACAAGGGCACACTCTCAGCCTTTCTCTGACTCAGTCATCCTATGTGGTCTCAATGCTCATGGTTTCATCTTGTTGTTCTCTATCTACATCAGCTTGCTCACTTTGAGGCACCCAGAGGGGCCTGGAAGGAAGTCTGTGCTTTGCTCCATGGAGCCAGAGCCAGACAAAACTCTCTGGGACCCACTTTCTGATTGTGAAACCCAGAAGAGAGTTTCCATCCTCGCAGGAAGTAGAAGAGTCAAACACAAGCTCCCTCTGAGTCAGGAAAGAGGGTAGTCATTAGTATGCATACTGAGGATGATTTAGAGAAGTGATGCTCAGGCCTGGGAAGATGGCTCAGTGGGTACTGTGCTTACCCTGTGAGTTAGAAAACCCAAGTTCCAACCTTAGAACCCACACACAAGGCCAAGAGAGGCAGCACATGCCTGTCATCCCAGTGCTGGGAGGGCAAAGATGGCTGTACTCTTAGGTCCTACAGGATGACCAGCCTAGCCTTGCTGGTGAGTCCCAGGGCAGTGAGACACAGTCTCCAACAACCAAGATGGATGGCACCTAAGAAATTATACCTGAGGTTGACATTGGGCCTCTTCATGCATACATTGCCTGCACTCCATAATGTACCTTAGTGCCCACACATGTGCATTCACTCATGCACCTTAATGTGCATATACATGCGCTTGTTTCTGTGTACAGACACAACATGCACACACACAAGAGAGAGAGAGAGAGAGAGAGAGAGAGAGAGAGAGAGAGAGAGAGAGAGAGAGAGAGAGAGCTTGTAACTACCATCATAGGTGCTGATCCCCTCCTCGAAGTTGTATTTATCCCTCACTGGGATATAGACTCCATTACTACTCCCTTATCATAGTAAGGAAAGTGATGGTCAGGAGATAACCTGCCATAGATCTCGTGGCTAGCAAGTGCCTGAAAAGGTCTTCTTGGTGTCTTTTCAAAACTTTGCTTTACATCTTCAAGCTTTACTAGCTCTCCAGAATGATCCTCAATTATAATTCCATGACAAAGAGTCTGTAGGTCCAATAAACCAAAAGTTAGTCATAGAATGGAAGGAAGTCCTGAGCACTTAGGTAATACAGAACTCCATGGCACGCATTCCTAAGGTTCCATGTGATGGCCTCTGCAATGCCCTCCCAATGCTTTTGATGACTCAAATCATCTGCCACTTGCTATGCATCACCATGAGAAGTCTTTTTCTCCAACCTCTCACCCACAAAACCCCAAGCTTATATGGGAGGCCTGTTCCCCTCACATCTGGTTATCTCCTCCTTTCCAAGATGGAGAGCCAATCAGACCAAAAGCCAGGCTACTTTACATATACCCCTAAAAATTTCCATTTCCTTTGGAGCATTTATCTCATTTGATAATACAGGAATAGGAACGTAAATAGGTGTATTTGTTTGTACTAGATTTGTGTCTCTTTTGTTCAGTGATCTACAGGCTCTGTAAGATGGAAAACAGAAGGGATCTGCTTAATGCAGTTTTCCCAATATTCTCTGTGACAAGTAGAATATGTTCAAGACATACAGGTTCACTAAATGACTTCTTGTATGCTGGGGGAGGCAGAACAAGGTTCAGGGTCAAACAGATCTAGGTATTGCTTTGTCCCTTCCCACCTGTAAGAACTTAGGTGAGTCTCGGTGTCTTTTGGGTCCTCTGTGGACTGGGACACAGCACTTCAAGCGTGGTGGGTTTTGGAAAATGGTGCAGCTTGCAGGGTGAGGCAGAGGCTTCTCACTGCAGTTAGCACGAAGCACAAGTCCTTTCCTCATGCTTCTCCTTTGTATTTCTGGAATGGATCTATCTCCTGCCTCTTGGACAACCCACAGTTTCCTGTCATTCTTTGTTAATAGGATTCCTCTTAGTCATTCTAAGTCATCCAACACTGTCTATTTGAGCAATTAAAAATGTGTTCTGTCCCGTAGTAGTCAAAACTTTTGACTGTATTTTAACATAAGATGCTGCAGCTTCTTCCCCGAGGCCACTTGTAGACGTGCATCTGCTGTCTTAGGGTGACATATGTTCTCATTCACACCTCCCCGTCTCCCGTTCCACACACCTGCCGTATGACTGACTTTTCCTGGGGAGAGGTATCACGCACGTCTACTCACCCCAGAAAGAGAGCCCAGAACACACACCGAAGAGGTGACTGCGCCATCTCTGACTTGGTGTGGGAAGAGTTTACTGAGGTTTCTAACAGGAGCGTGAGTGAGAGGTCACAACCGGAAGCAGGAAGGACTCAAAGGCAGCCACAACACAAGCACACTCATTGTAGAAGCGAACTTAAAAATCGAGTTTCTGGTGTTAACAAGGATAAAATGAAGAATATCAAAATAACATTTGTGGGTTCTGGAGACAGATCCTCTTCCTCCAGTCACCCTCCCTGACCTCTGGCTCTCTGTGTGGAGAACTTGGCCTTTGGAGTCCTGAGCCGATACTTTCCCTTTCACTCAAGACAAAAATCATTATATAAAGATCCACCCTAAATGCAAAATAACTTGGAGAGCTGGTGTTGCCTCTTCAGTTCATCTGTACTGTATGACACATTCATCAAGATGGTGGTGAAGCCACGTGGCATGTAGCTGCTTTAACCTTAGTAAAGATGGCTGCCAGCCATGCGGTTACCGCCATCTTGATGGGATAATCAGCCAAGAGAGTGGTGAGCTATATGGTTGTTATTGATTCCTTTTTTTTTAAGTATTTATATTTTCAAACGAGAGCTGGTTTCAAGTTATATAAGCATGCAGTAGCAAATTAAAATCACCCATGTATAGATTCTTAATTATCGACCCTTTTAAAATAAGTTTTAAGTTAACCTTTTGTTATAGATTTTATAGATTTTTTTAACCATACCCAATAACTTACAAATCTTGAGGTACAGAAAGTTTACACGATAGGTTTACAAATCTTGAGATAAAAGCTATATTTTAGCAAGAATTTTAGAGAGTTAAATAAAACCAAAAAGAGTAAGAAATGAGCACCACCAATCCCTACTGGGAACAGTCTACTTTTTAGCTGTCTTAAAGCATATAGTGTGTTCTCCTGGGCTGTTTTGTTTTGATTTTCATTTCTCCTGTTATGGAGCCAGATGCCCTTCTGTCTTAGACCAGAGATTTTGGAGAAACGTTTTAAACAAGCAAGGTCAGGAGAGGAGGGCCATAACTCAACTCCAGAGCCAGCTTTTAATAAAGTAGAACAGAATAAAGCAATCCTTTAATATTGTCCACTCTCCAAAGAAGCCTGAATCCTGACAAAACTGAATGCAGTGACCAGGGAAGAAGAGAATAAAGAAAGCTTAGAGATAAGAAATGCTGAGCATGGACCAGCAGCATAGCCAGTGGTGAGCAGCAGAGCAGAGGGCTTAGGGTGCCCTAGCAGAGGGGTGGCCACTCTCTGGGACATTCACCTCTCCCCAGCTGCAGACAGAGCTCATGGTCAGAGGAAGGAGCCAGCTGGGAGATAGAGCAAGCAGGAAAAAAAGAAGACATCCTTCAAAAGCAGGCAAGGAGAGAGAAGCGTTGGGTACCTGGGCGGTTTAAGCAACAGCAAACTCCAGGGAAACCAAGACAGAGCAGCGTGTTCCTAGGGAGAGATGAAGAGAGACAAGTCAGCCATGTCTAGAGATGGAGGATGCTGCAGGAGGGGCATGAGAGATGGTGTTTTAGCCGGCTAGAGAGCAGGATGCTGCAGGAGGGGCATGAGAGATGGTGTTAGCTAGGATGAGCCCATCGCTGCACTCTCTTCGTCTGTTGGCTCTCATCTCTGCGACAAAACTTATGGGCACACCGGAAAACACAAATCTACCGCGCACAAGCAAACAACTGAAAAGATGGAGTGTTCACACATTCACAGGAGACAAGATAAACACAGACATGTGGAGGCCACCTTCATTCATACGCCAAAGCCAGGGTGTGTGTGGAGGGGACGACAAGAGGGAGTCCCCTCTATCCCAGAGACAGGATTTACAATCATGTCTGGTCTCTCCTATGTCTCTCCAAATGTCCGGACCCCATAACAGAGCAGAACACCTTACCAATTAGTCAGTTTTAATGGGCATTACTGGCAGTTCTTATTTTTATTTCTCAAATTTGTGGCAATCCCAGTCTGAACTCCCTCCCGGGGCCTATCAAGTCCACCTTGAACTTGCTCCCAATTGGAGGCCTATCCCCCACTAGTGACTATGAATTTGTGGCAGCTGTGATCTCAGACTCCCCAAGCTTACATGCCTTAGGATCTATCCTGGACCCCCGGTCCTGAGTCTGGAATCTCCCAGGAATCTCAGTAGCACTTCCAAAAAATGTTAGGGAATTTGAAGCCACTGGGAAAAGACCACCCACTCAATTCAAATCACAATGAAATGAATGAATGAATTACTGCTAGCAGGGCGGACAGTCTTAAGGCCACAATGAAGGCATGTCACCCAGAAGATCCTAGAGGAAGGGTTTTTGAAGGTGGGCGCTACAGTGTGTAGCTGGGTGAGAAACTGTTTCTCTTCCCCTCAGCTGTGAGGAGCTGTTTCTTCCCCCTCCCCACACTCCCAAATACAGTGATAAAAGGGCTGTCTCGCTCCCTGGTACACAGTGATAAGTGGGTTGATAAAAGCCAGAACAAGCGGTTAATTATCTCATAGAAGTTTTACAATTTGGGGGAAGGGGGCAAAGAGTTGGAGCTGCCGGGAGCTTGTGTTCTAGGAATTTAGAACGGGTTCCTAGGACAAAATGGAGTTTTCCTTAGCCCTCACGCTTCTTTTTTTTTTTTTTTTTTTTTTTTTTTTCCTTGCCCTTCCCATGATGTTGGGATTCTTTTTTTTTTTTTTTTTAAATTTATTTTAATTTATTTTGCAATACAATTCAGTTCTACATATCGGTCACGGATTCCCTTGTTCTCCCCCCTCCCGTCCCCCTCACCTTCCCCCCAACGCCCCCCCCCCCATTCCCATCTCCTCCAGGGCTGTTTGAAACCTGGGGCCTATGCAGGATTGTTTGGCTTGGCCTGGGAGGAGGGGACTAGACCTACCTGGACTGAGTCTACCAGGTTGACCTCAGTCTGTGGGGAAGGCTTAGCCCTCACGCTTCTAAAGGCACTGGAAACTTGATCCACAGTGTGGTAGCAATGAAACTTCAGAAATGGGGCCTAATGAAGACCGTGAGGTCATGGAGGTGGTGCCCCCCGAAGGACTAACGCTGTCCTTGAGGACTGTGTTAATTTTGAAAAGAATGTATGATTATAAAGCAATGCACCTATTTCAGCTTCCTCTGACTGCCGACTTGTCACGTGACTGTTCCTTCCCTCATCCCCCACTGTGACAGCATCCATCATATTGGGATGTAGTGAGAGGACCATGGGAGTCCAAGCTCTCGGGCCTCTGAGACCATTAGCTGAGCATACCTCTTTTCTTTTTCCTTCAGACATTTTGTTACAGCTGTGAACGACTCCTTGCTTTCAGGTTAATGAAGGACAACATCACTCTCCAAATGCTTCCTCAACCTGTGGTCACTTCCCTTTGTCATGTGACTGGTGCAGCGACTGTCTGTACCTTTATCTGTCACTTTATAGAAAAGTCTGACTGTGCAATGCTGCGCAGTGTTCAACAATCACTGGGTGCTGATGTTAAATCATAGGCAGCTTCAACATGCTCGATGACGTTATTATTTTCCTAGACATAGGATCTCAGTTCAAACAATGGAGCATAAAATTAAATGCTAAAAGTGTACGTGGGCATATCTATTTTGCTATAAGTATGCTATGGGCCTGTATGTGTGGTAGGGATGTGACAAATACCTATTGAATAAATATCATTATCGTTCACAACAGTGGTTTATTGAAAGGAGTGTCACTGTACCCATGCAGTAAGTTGAAACATAAACTAGATGAGGAGTAAGAATGATTTTATGACTACCTGCAAGCCTGATTTGTCCGTTCAGCATGAGGTTGTGATTCTGGGACCCCTTTCCTGGGAGCTATAAGAAACACAAGTATCTGAGTCCCTAGTTAGTACCTCTGGGGACCTAAATCTGCAGCAAGCCACAGAGCACCTGCATGCATGTCTGACTGGACACTACTTATGCAGTACCACTGGCTTTTGGTTTGGCTACTTCCCAGGGACATGTGGCTTGGGGTCTGTCATCTATACCAAGCCACCTTTTCCCTGGATATCAATCCATGCTACCACAACTTCCTTTCCAGGAGTCATTGAAAGTTCTAAGGTACAATATACAGAGTGAGGCAAAATGGAGAGGGATGCTGAAATTCATGACCCAGATTAGAATTAAACCTTGACCATGGCTAGTGGGTGTCTTAGTTGCTTTTCCTGTTCTATAATCAAATACCCCTACAAAAGCAATTTAGAGAAGAAGGGGCTTATTCTGGCACACAGTTCAAGGGTATTATTCTAACATGACAGCAGGTAGGGAGGCATGGGGCAGGAGCAGGAAGCTGGCTCTGGTGGCTTGGATGAGAATGGTCCCCGTAGGTTCATAAGTTTGTGATCTTAATTCTCAGTTGGTGAATGGTTTAGGAAGGATTAGAGGTGTGGCTTTGTTGGAGGAGATGTATCACCTGGGGCAGGGAGGCTTTGAGGTTTCAAAAACCCACACCAGGCCCAGTCTCTCTCTCTCTCCATACCCCTCCATACTCTCCCCTCCCCTGCTATGGGCTTGTAGATCAGAGTAAGGTCTCAGTTACTGCTCCAGCGTTCTGTCTGCCTGCCTGCCTGCTGTTACGGTTTCTGCCACGATAGAAATTGACTCACCCTCTAAAACTGTAAGCAAGTCCACAATTTACCATCTCCTTTCATAAATTGCCTTGGTCATGTTGTCTCTTCACATCAATAGAACAGTGACTAAGATACTTACTGGTCACATTGTGTCCACAGTTAGAATGCAGAGAACGAACAGGAAATGTGGCCAGACTTGAATATGTCAAGTTCTGGAACCACTTCCTCCACCAAGTTTCCTCTTCCTAAAGGTTCCAAAACCTTCTCAAACATCACTGCCAGCCAGAGGCCAAGTGTGCAAACACATGTGCTGGGGATGCCTTTCTGTATGCTATGAATGTGTTGCTCTGATTGATTGATAAATAAAACGCTAATTGACTAGTAGCCAGACAGGAAGTATAGTATAGGTGGGTACCAGAGAGGAGAATTCTGGGAAGTAGAGGCTGAGTCAGGAGATGCTGCCAGCCGCTGCCACCATGAGATGCAAGATGTAAAGTACTGGTAAGCCACAAGCCACGTGGCAACTTATAGATTAATAGAAATGGGTTAATTTAAGATATTAAAGACTAGATAGCAAGAAGCCTGCCACGGCCATACAGTTTATAAGTAATATAAGTCTCTGTGTGTTTACTTGGGTCTGAGCGGCTGCGGGCCTGAGTGGCTGTGGGCCTGAGTGGGACTGGAGAAAACTCCAGCTATACACATGAGCCTATGGAGGACATTTCACATTTAAAATATAGCAGTGGGTCATTCTCTTGCTAAAGTGTAAGGTAGATCGTCTGTCTGGGTGTAGCTTACAACTAGCTAATTGTGGCAATAAGGATAAAATGAGTTTCATCACTGAAGATTAGCGTCAGGGCTTCAGAGAAAGTAAGTTACACACAGGGTACTAAAGCAGCATTGTTGTGACCAGTGATGGGAATGTTCTAGAATGTGTTGACTTTGTCAGGATTTAAAACTGTACTCACCTGAGTAGATAAGCAGAGAGAGGTTCTTTCCTGAAAAAAAAAATCCTGAAAGATTGCCTGCTCAGTTTTGAAAGTCAAGCTGGTGACCTCCAAACTCGCCTCTGAGTTTATACTTCATTGTTTTATAATCCTTTAATAAGCTAACCAGCCACAGAGTGAGGCTGTTACTTTATAATTTGCTATAAATATTTCAGTGATAACCTCCATATGTTAAAGAGCTCTTAAAAGCCCTTTAAAATCTAAATACATATTCTTCTGGGAATCAGTAGGTTACAATGGACCCTATATTTTTATAAAGTTGAAGAGGATAAAAAGATGTTAGATGTTAACCTGATAGCATAGTTCTCATTAAAATGATCATTATCAAATATTTTTTGATAAAGTCAATGTAATATTTCAAATCAGAGTCTTTGCTCCCCCCATGACAGTTCCTGTGGTCAACTGTGGGGACAGAGAACAGCAGTCCTGGGGACACACATTTATCCATCAGAGGTGAGGGAGGAGTCTTGGAGGAAGGAGGTCAAAAGCATGCAGAAGGAGCTCATGCTTCTCTCGAGTGCTGCGACTTGATGGTTCCTCTGTGAGAAGACCAGACATTTAAAATATCCAGAAAAGGTCAGGGCTGTGTTCTTGGGATGTAACAGGCACTCCTCTCTCGGCATGGTCCCCTCTTATGAGGACTCTCCCTTGAGTGGACCCAGTGTTTTCCAAAGCTGGCCACAGAAATGGTTCAACCAAGCTCCATGTCCATTCTTCACTGCCATCATCTGTTGCCAGCACCACTAGCTGACCTAATTGTTCATTGACATCATTGATGGCTGACAGCTGGTGTCACCGTTCTCTGACATCATCATTCCATGACACCAGTCCAGGATTCATCTTTCGCCTTCAAAATACATCATCCTAGACATTCAGAAAAGAATGATGCTGTGCAAGTGGTGTTAAGCTCCCATAGGTCTCTGAAGAGGCACTTAGAACAGGAAGACAGTGTTTGAGCTTCATTGATTTCCTGACCCAGGAAGATGCACTAGAAGTGTTACTCAAGGCATAGTTTATAGATCACTAGCTCTGCAGGGTGTCTGTAGCTAAAACGTGGGAACTGAGTTTCAATTGGAAACATTCTCAGGGATACTCACGGATTCCTTCTGTCAAGCTTCTTAGAGGACATGATTAAAGAATATACAATTAATCATTCAGTTGCCCATGATGGCACCTCTCATGGAACTTGCAGTCTTCATAATCAGTAATGGGAAATAACACCTCAGAGATTTCAGGTAAAAAAAAAAATCATGAAGAATAAAAACTGGACTGGGGGAGGGGTTGCTCCTGGGCACAGTGCTAGCCGCACAAGCTTAAGGACTTGAGTTCGAATCCTCAGTGCCCATGTGGAACCTAAGCATGATGTCTGGGATCTTTACTCCTAGTGCTTGAAGAGATGGAGACAAGGGGATCCTTGGGGCTTGCTGCCCAGCCAGCAAATGTTTGGAAAAAGTTAAATAGCAAGCAACTGCATATAGTTGTGCACACAGTTGCATACATCTCTCTCTGTCTCTGTCTCTGTCTCTGTCTCTCTCTCTCCCTCTCCCTCTCCCTCTCCCTCCCTCTCTCCCCCCTCCCTCCCTCCCTCTCTCTCTCTCTCTCTCTCTCTCTCTCTCTCTCTCTCTCTCTCTCTCTCTCACACACACACACACACACACACACACACAGGATGGGGGTAAAGACAAATCTTGAAATTCTCAAAGGTTTGGCAGTGAGTGAACAGAGAAAATTTCCTATTTAATAATTTAATCAGTCAAGGGAAAGAAAGAAAATGAACTAATAATTCAATTACTCAGGCTTTACTAAGCTCCAAGTTTCATGTAATAATATAACATGAGGGTCATTTTGGTATCAATGAAATTATGGAAAAAAATGGAACTTTGTAAGGCTGGAGACGTGGCTCCGTGGTTAAGAGCTCTCACTACACTTCCAGAGATCCTGGCAAACAGAAGAGACAGGGCTTAGTGCAAAACACATACTCAGCAGAGCCAGGAAAGTGCCAGGCAGCAGTGTTGGTGCTGATTAGCGGAATCCATGGAGCAATCAATAAAAACAGAGGACTAAAAACCCAGTGAGCGTGACACTGAACACGGATAGCTTCGTGGTAGACCTAGAGTCTGAGCTAATATTAAAAATAACAAAAAGGAACTAGAAAATCTTCTGGATAAGGACAATAAATGAGACAAAAGCCAAGGAGAAGCCGTGGGAAGGAAGGGAACCTGAGTCCACACTTCAGTCCTAGCTGGTCTTGCTGAGGAGCTGTCCCTGTAAGACTGCTAGGAGGCAAGCAAGGCCGGCTGTGGAGGAGCCAAAGTGGTGGGAAAGAGCAGTGGTCAGTGGTGGCGATACCAGGGAAACCGGGGTCTTTTCTTCAGGTTCTTAATCTCATTAATCCGAGAGTTTATGAATGGACTAAAATGAAAGCTTGAAGACAATTTACTAGACAATTTACTAATTACAATTTTAATTTTAAAATTAAAATCCCTAGGCTGCGCAGGCGAGCTATAGATTTCAGCAGCTGCACAGAAGAGCAGTGTGGAAAGAAGGGGGAAAAGCCATTTTCTTTACGTAGGGACAGAGTTGGAAACATGGTGGGTGAGTAGCCACAGAACTGGGGAGGGAGGCTTCAAAGAAGGAGATAGGAAACTTAATGTATCAGAGAAAACACACTTAGGTTCTGGCCAGAATCCCAAAGACAGAGAAAAAAGAGAAAGGTTGGCCTTTCTGACTCAGGCCTCAGGATGGTGGGGAGACCCACTGATCTCACGGTGTCATAGGGACTCTGCCAGTAATGGGAATTATGGGAAGGAAAAGTATCCCATTAAAAGAAAAATTCCCATCTAGGTCTTTAGTATGGCTTATGGTGAGCCCTTCTTCCCAGGGCTGGTCCCTTGGCCGGGTGATGGATGGATCTAGACCAACTGGGATGTCAGGCCTCACGCAGCCCAGAGACTCTGTTCTCTCAGCCAGTGGGTATTTGTTCTTAACTGATCTTCATTGCTTCTCTAACAGTCTCACAAACTATATCCCTAAGCCATCAATCAGATGACCAAACTGCAATGGTCAGGAGCGTCAAAGGTCTTTGCTGGGGACAGAAAATTTTCAGGTTATCTACTCCAGAAGCCTCAAACAGATGCAAGAGCAACTTGCCCCAAAAATGTTATGCGGCAACTTGAACAACACTGCTATGTTAAGAGCTGTTGTGAGTTACCGGCATCTGGACCAAGCAATGGCCACCTAGGAGAATTTAGCTGTACCCTCTTGCAAAGGACTGTGAGCTTGATGACTTTTTACACTCCCTCATGCAGGAGCAGAAGGGTCACAAGACCTTCACCTGACATCCAGCCACTCTCTACCACCTGCTATATGCAACTCTGCCTTTCTTGCAAGGAGCCTTGGGGAGGGACCAGAGTATATAGACTGGGGGGAGATAAGAGGGAGGATCCATGTATGCAGTTATGAGGAAGCCATCAACCAAGCCAGGTTGTTTTTTTTTATGTGTGTTCTGTTGGGGAAAAGAACACCTATACCCTTGTAAATAACCTCTTACCTAGGCTCTGTAAGGAAGCCCAAACTCCTAACTCATTGGTTCTTCTGAGTGAACTTTAGTGGAATTTATCTTTGGAACTTGAGGAGAAGTGGGTAGATAAGATGTTTGTGTTTCTTCCCAAGAAAGAGTTTTAGCAACAAGAGTAAACTAAACACTTCCTTAGTCAGTGTTCTATTGCTTTGAGGAGACACCATGACCAAGGCAACTTTTATAAAAGAACACATTTGGAGGCTTGCTTATAGTTTCAGAGGTTTAGTCCATTATCATCATGGCAAGGAGCATGGCAGCATGCAGGAAATCACTGGATAAGTAGCTTAGAGTTATAGTCTGATCCATATGCAGAGAGAGACAGAGAGACAGAATGAGAGAGAGAGAGAGAGAGAGACAGAGAGAGAGAGAGAGAGAGAGAGACAGAGAGAGAGAGAGAGAGAGAGAGAGAGAGACTTGGCCAGGCATAGGCTTTTGAAACCTTCAAGTCTACCCCCAGTGACACACTTCCTCCAGTGAGGCAACACCTAATTAAACAAGGCCATACCTCCTAATCTTTCTAATCCTTTAAAACAGTGCCATTCCCTGGTGACTAAGCATTCAAATACATGGGCCTATGTGGGGGCATTCTTATTCAAACCACCATAGGGGTTGTATAAAAATGTTAGGATACTCCTGCAGTAGCCTGAAATGATTGACCAGTGCTGTGGTTTCCATGGGTCCTAATGGTGTTAGCTGGTTAGAATTTTTAGAACAGCATTATTAAAATATAATTCAAATACCATAAAATCCATCCATTTAAAGTGTATGATTCAGTGGATCTTTAAAAACTTTTCCACAGAATTGTATAAACAGCATGGAGATAAAATTTTGGAACATTGTTGTCATGCTGGAAGAAAATCTTGTATAGACATAAGTACGCTCCTTTCACACCAGCCTCAGATGAGCAACCCTTATCTAGTCTATGCCTCTCCCTGTGAGTTACCCATTCAGAAGAGTCACAAGGGAGCTCTTGTTGCACAAATCCTAATTGGTCTTTTTTTTTTTTTTGGTTTTTCGAGACAGGGTTTCTCTGTGTAGTTTTGCGCCTGTCCTGGAACTCACTTGGTAGCCCAGGCTGGCCTCGAACTCACAGAGATCCGCCTGGCTCTGCCTCCCGAGTGCTGGGATTAAAGGCGTGCGCCACCACCGCCCGGCCCTAATTGGTCTTTTAATAAAAACCTGGAGCCAGATACTGGGGTAAATGCTGAAAGACCAAAGAAAATAAACCGCAGCTACTTCTCACCTCGCCAGCTCCTCAGCCAATCCTGTCTCCACGAATCCTCAGACTGAATGCTCCTGAGTCCTCAGTCGAAAGGGCCTAATTCCTGTCTCCTCCTGCCTAATATTCCTTTCTCTGCCCAGCCATATCACTTCCTGTCTCAGCCTTCCTAGTGCTTGGATTAAAGGCTTGTGACTCCCAAGTACTGGGATTAAAGGTGTATGATCCTAAATGCTAGGATTAGGTGTGTGCCATAACTGCCAGATGTCTGTAGCTAACTCTGTGGCTGGCTCTGTCCTCTGATCTTCAGGCAAGTTTTATTAGAGTACAACAAAATATCACCACATTGCCCCTTTTTTGTCTAAAATAATAAAAGAAGGTTGTAACTAATAAAAGAAAAACTATATACAATAAGTACAATAACTATAAACAATATATACAGTCAAGAATTACATTAACAATGTCCAGTTCACTAACATTTGACAAATTCAGAGAAAATACTCCATTATTTATTCTATTTTGGTGAGTCCAAATTGTTGTACCTAATTCACTTTCTATCCTAACTTGTATTAACAACCAAAAACTATCTTTTGATATCTTTCAAACTTATATACTTTATACCTCTTTAGTGAGTTTCTTTTCTGAATTTGTTAACTAAGAAAACTATGCTACCCCACTGCCCAAGGATCAAAAAGATGCCAGCAGAGCAATAACACCATGGCCACGTGGCAACATATAGATTAATATAAATGGATTAATTTAAGATGAAAGAGCTAGTTAGCAAGAAGCCTGAGCCATAGGCCATACAGTTTGTGATTAATATAAACCTCTGAGTGCTGGGGGATGTCTTTCTGTATACTGTGAATATATGTTGCTGTGATTGGTTGATAAATAAAGCTGCATTGGCCTATGGCAAGGCAGTTTAGAGGCAGGTGGGAAATGAAGACAGATATACAGAAATAAGAAAGGCAGAGTGATATAGAGATGCCAGCCTGCTGCCCAAGGAACAATATGCCCACAGACCGGTAAGCCACAGAACACATGGTAACATAGATTAATAGAAAGGGTTAATTTAAATTATAAGAGCTAGTTAGCAAGAAGCTTGAGCCATAGGCCATCCAGTTTATAATTAATATAAGCTTCTGTGTGTTTACTTGGATCTGAGCGGTTGCAGGACTGGGCAGGAAATAGAAATTTTTTTTTTTTTTTTTTTTTTTTTTGGTTTTTCGAGACAGGGTTTCTCTGCGTAGCTTTGCGCCTTTTCCTGGAACTCACTTGGTAGCCCAGGCTGGCCTCGAACTCACAGAGATCCGCCTGGCTCTGCCTCCCGAGTGCTGGGATTAAAGGCGTGCGCCACCACCGCCCGGCAGGAAATAGAAATTTTATAAGCAGCTGTGGGTGGGACCTTGGTGCTGGGCAAGACCAGAGAAAACTTCCAGCTACAGCTGAGTGATTATTTTATAAGTGGCATCGAGAGCTGGGGTGGAAGAGATTCATCCAGACCATGGGGCTAGGTGGAATGGAGAAATTTCCTCCTACAAGTTTTCACTATGATGTGTCTAGTCCTTGATTCTTCCACAAAGCATTCTTCCATGCTTCTGTGTTACAGCTACTCTTCATACCCCATTGCCAAATATTCAATTGCATTCAATATGTGTGAGTGTGTGTGTTTTGTTTTGTTTTGTTTTGTTTTTGAGATAGTGTCTTTCTATGCAGTCCACAGTGAGCATCAACTAATCACCCTTCTGTGACAGGGACCAAATTGTGGGATTCCAGGCATGCTCCACCATTCCCAGCCCATACACATATAGTTTGTTCCTACAGTAGGTAATGTATTATCCATTTCCTGTTGCTAGTAACATGATGCCATATACTGAGTAAATTATAAAGAGGTGTTTATTTTTTGCTCACATTTATGGAAGTGAGTTGTGTAACAATATTCTCCAAGACAAAGCATTCCATCTTAGAGAGAAGCTTGTTAAGACACAGTAGCAAGAGGATACAGAACATTGCATCATTCAGGAAAGCTCATTAAATCAGGAAGTAAACAACTCAGTGTCTTCAGAAAGGCTCTGAAGCTGAACAGATTCACAAGGACCCTCCTTCTCAAGCTTACATAAGCAGTAAAGACTTCGGAGAGACAGTCTCAGACCGGCTGAGCTGCCTGCAGGCTGTGCAGTGTGCTCCAGGTTTTCAAGTTCCCTGAGCTGTCACCCGTGCTGGGGTGGGCTTTGCTGATGCAGCTGTGTTGGAGTCATTTCTGCTGCTATCAGTGTCACCTGACCCACATTCCTTTAAGCAACTCCAATCCACTCATTGGCTCACCACGGTATACTTTGGTCTGTGTTGGTTCTCTATCTGGGGTGAATGGAAATCTGTTCGCCTCTCCCTAGGAACAGTGTCACACAATAAAGTGCAAAGTCCTGATGTGGTGCCTGGGTTCATAGGACAAGAGACAGGAAGCATGTGTGTGTGTGTGTGTGTGTGTGTGTGTGTGTGTGTGTGCTTATGTATGTACGTGTGTGTGTGTGTGTGTGTGTGTGTGTGTGTGTGTGTGTGTTTTGAGTTCTCTTCCACTTTTTGTAGAACAAACAGGACTCAACCATCAGGGCTCTCCCCTGATAACCTTACCTAAGTCTAACACTTAGATTCTTGCCTTTGAACATCACAGTTGGATGGATGAAATTTTGTACTCCTGGTACCTGAAATGGACCGTGAATTGCCACATGCGAAGGCAGGTGGGTAGAAGATGTCTTGTTCCCTTGTTCCCTGTTATTTTAAATACACAAGAGGAAAAGATGCGCAGTTGGCTTATGAAAGGAGATTGTAGTAATAATACTCTGGAATATGGTTTATTAGAAGGGCCTGTAGGCTGTGATCAAGGCTTGAAGTGGGAGAGCATTAGGAGAGGTCCAACAATGCGTTTAAATTTCAAATGCATTGTTTTAAAATTTCCAAGTATCAGGTGGGGTTTAAACCTGGAAAAGAGAGGCAGAGGAGCTTCATCCAGAGTAAGAGTTGAGAGAGGGAGAGGGAACAGTTATGAGAGAACTTGGGAGCCCTAGAGGAACCTTCAGAGAAATTCCTCAAACAAGGGGGAGTATACAAGTAAAAGTTTATATGTTTTTAGAGGTGGTGAGAAACTTTACACCATGTGATTTAGTTCTGTATCACCTACATCACAGGAAGAATGGAGGAGTCAGGTACTCGGTGGGACCTAACGTAGGAGTTATAGAAACCTCAGCACAGAACGGCTTCAGAACTCCCTGTCCCAGACTGAATCCTTTGGGGAGCATGGCCCAGTTGCTTCCTGCTGTGGGATCTGCCCTATTAAGAGTGATAGGCTTCCTAAAGGAGCAGGCCTGTGTTCTGACAGTTATAAATGATGCAGCCTTGAACATCTGTGTACAAGCTTTTATACAAACCTAAGGTTTTACTAGGCGGCCTCGGGAGGGAAATTTTGTGGAAATAAAAGAATCTGGATTTGACTGAGAAACAGTCACACTGCGGTCCAAGGGGCAATGCTACTTTGTATCTCTCCCAGCAAGGTGTGCATTTCCGTTTCTCCACTGCCGTTGGCTTCCCGTTTCATTGTAGCATCCTAGAAGGTGTGAAGCGGCCTTTCACTGTGGTTTAGATTTCTGTTTCCTTAAGGATTAGTTGTGAAAAATATCTTTTCACGTACATATTGTCCGCTTGTAAATATTCTGCCCAGAGAGCCTAATTAGATTCCTGTTTGTTTTAAACTGTGCTATTTATCTGGGCTATTGTCTGCTACTGAGTATAAGGGATGGCTCCTAGAAACTCACAAACTAGACCACTCTGTGTGCGGAGGAAAGATTTATTGGGATCAAACTGCCGAGGACATGGTGGCGCAGCAGAGAAAAGAGCAAAATGGCAGAAAAGCAAGCAGATGTGATAGACAGGCAGCAGGGTGGGGGATCTGAGCTGCTGCAGGTTTTCCAGATTGATCCTCAATTAGGTGCCCTTGTCAGAGGCAGTTGACCTCTGGGGGAAGGTTAAGGGAGGTTCCTGGTGGACAGAAAGCCCTTTAAGAGATCTGCTTTTCTAGTAAACAAGAACGTTTAGGCTTGTTTACTGACAATAATCCTCCTGTTTATGTAGCCAGAGTCCTTCAGTTTAAACAATATCTGCAGCACTGCCATTTGGGGCAGGGGATTCTTTGGATCTGACAAAGCTGGAAAAGTCATTTTAAATATATATTCTGACCATGAGGCCTCTGTAAGATACCCTAGCTGCAGCTCTCTCCTCTTTTCCGGTTTGTTATTTCATTTTCTTGATGTAAAAATGAAAAATTTCAAAAAATAAGGAGAATAAAATAGAACTAAAATTAACACAGTTTTCTGGATGGTAGGTTAAAAACGCAAAGACTTAATCCTTTGGAAGTATAAGTGATTGGATTTCCTTTTATTATTAATATTTACATTTTTATTGTGATAGTTGAGATTTGGGGGAACTGATGTCTAAATCAAGGCAGGTGCATTATCTCTTCAGAGTTTCATAGTGTAGATCTTATGTATATGTCTACGATGCTGAGTTGACTTTTGAGTGTGGTGTGAGGTAGGGTTACTGTTAGAATTCCTAGCCACTCCCCCAGGTACATGACCTATCATGCGCTGTCCAGTAGCCAGGCAAGATGCTTAGTCATCCAAGGGCGTTACATCCTACGTAATCCGTGCACTACGTGATCACATAATCTGTGCACAGCTTGGTCACGGAATCTATGCACATGAATGGCGTAGCTACGCAAACCCATATGTGCATGTGGGGGGGGGGGCACCTATAAAAGCGAGTTCTGCCTATTCCTTCCCTCTCTTCCTGCAAGATCGTTCCATAGGCCTATGCACACCCCTTCTGTTCCCTTCCCTTAATAAACTCTTATAATGGGTTTTGTTGTGCCTCGTGGCTTCTCTCACATGGTAAACAGGGCCGCTTAACAACTAACATTTACTGCCTCACTCATCTGCGTGTCGAGAGCTAGTTAGCCCAGCATCAGTTGCTGAAAACGCCATCTTCTTTTCCTTGGTTTGTCTTGGCAACTCTTACTCAAAATGAGTTGACTGTAAGTGTGAAGATTTATTTCTTGACTTCCAGCTTGATTCCATTAATCTATATTTATCTTCTGTCACACTGTCTTGCTGCAGCTTGCTAGTACATTTTGAAGTAAAACTTAGCGCTAATGACATGGTTATTTCTGTTCAACAAGTCTTGGGCTGTTCTGATCCCTTTGTGCTTCCATGTGAATTTTAGGATCAGCTTCTTCATATTTGTACAGCAAGTGGCTGAGATTTTAATAGGTTTAAAATCTGTTGCAACAGAGTATTACAGTGATCATATGAAGCCCTTGGTAGCAGAAGTTTGAATTTTCTTTCTTATAAAGGCATACAACAAACCCTGTTTCAGTTTCTGTAGTTTCAGTTACTCATAAGTCAACTGTAGTCTGAAAAAGTAAGATAAATAAAAATCATATTTGGAGAGAGGGAGGCACATCACAAACTTTTATTATTTTAACATATCCTTGTATGCTGTAATTCTTTTATTTCATTAAGAGATAACTATTTTCAACATCTTACTGTGCCTAATTTATAAACCCAACCATTGTCCTATGTGTGTTGTGGTTTGAATGTAACATACCTCCGTAGGCTCCTATGTTTGAACACTCAGTTTCTAGCTGGTGCTGTTTGGAAGCCTGTGGAATCCTTAGGAGGTGGAGCTTTGCTGTATGCGTAAGCCTCAGTGGGGCCAGGCTTTGGGAGTTTATAGTCTGGACCCACTTCCTATTCTCTTGGTGTGTTTCCTGTGTGTGAATGAAATGAGATCTGCTTCCTGACTGCCTGACCAGCCTCACACTCCTGCTATCATGCCTTCCTTGCCGTGATGGACTCTACCTGTCTGGACTACAAATCAAATTAAACTCCTCTTCCCTAACTTGCTTTCTATCAGAATATTTTTCTTATAACAGCAGAAAGGAAGCTAGAGCAGTGTGGGTACATATGAGAAATGTGGGACATACAGGGCTTGGAATGGTGTTTGGAGGAGTCTACCACCCCCATAGGAAGATAGCTCTCTATCTTGATTTCTTTAAATAGTTTCTGCGTTAGTGCTCTTTCGCTTCCTTTGCAGTTTCTTCTTATGTATCCATGCTCTGCACGGCTGTTGGGAATGGAGTTTTGCTTTGATTTAATTTGTGGCATGTTTTTGAGTTTTTTTTTTTTTTTTTGGTTTTTCAAGACAGGGTTTCTCTGTGTAGCTTTGCGCCTTTCCTGGAACTCACTTGGTAGCCCAGGCTGGCCTCGAACTCACAGAGATCCGCCGGCCTCTGCCTCCCGAGTGCTGGGATTAAAGGCGTGCGCCACCACTGCCCGGCATGTTTTTGAGTTTTATAAGTCAGTCTTTAAGCTTACAATTGACCTCATTTATTAGTTTACTATTTCTCTTACAGGGATTTGTAAATATTGCATACACGGCATCCCATCCTCTATAAACTGAACAGTTTTACATCTTCCTTTCCAACCTTGGTCTCTTTTTCTTAAACTATTGTATTGACCAAAGACACCCCCTCCCAGTGTGATTTTTGAACAGAAGCCAAAGCAGGTGTCTTTGGGGTTTCTCTGACAATAAATTTTTTTGTTTTGTTTCGAGACAGGGTTTCTCTGTGTAGTTTTGTGCCTTTCCTGGAACTCACTTTGTAGACCAGGCTGGCCTCGAACTCACAGAGATCCACCTGCCTCTGCCTCCCGAGTGCTGGGATTAAAGGCGTGTGCCACCACGTGTGCTCGGCTTTTTAATTTTTTTTAAAAAATTAATTGGTGCATCTTGGTACTGTGGATTGAATCCAAGGCCTTGTGCATGCTAGGCAAACACTCTTCCACTGAGCTACATTCCCCAGCAGTCCCACCTCCACCCCTCAAAGTATGATACTGGCTATGGGCTCTTCTTATTAGAATAAGGATACTTCTTTGAATTTCTAGATTAGCTTTATCATGAAAGACTATAAGATGTTGTCACTGGACTTTTCCAAATCCATTGAGATAGTCATGCATTTTGTGTGTATGTATGTGTTATATTTGTTAACTAATTAGTAATTCATCATGACATTCCTAGGAAAGTTCCACTTGATGAGAGTAACAAAAATATGACTATGTTCCCTAGATGCTAGAATCTTTACAAAGAATTTTGTATTTACATTCTTAAAAGAAGCTGGTCTATTTGGTTAATTTTTTCTTTGCAAATTTATGGTATAATATCACAACCATGATATTTACCTTTATATAATCCACTTACCTTACAATACATGGGTGCATGAGTGTGTGTGTGTGTGTGTGTGTGTGTGTGTGTGTGTGTGTGTGCCATGTGTTTGAACTTACTAGTTTAAAGATATGTGTGCTGATTCTAGTTTTCAGCTATTAAAATAAGGCTGATAGGAATGCTTATGTACAGATTTTGGTGGAAACGTCAGATTCCCTTTTTCTAGGACAAACATTTGCTAGTTCAATGGTCTGATTATATGGTTACCTGTTAAGGCTCTTGCTTTGTTTTTAAGGCTATCATGCTACATTTTAAGAGGCAGATCAAGCCCTTAGTTATAACATTTGTCATCATTGTCTCTAGATCTGTAGCTTGCTTTGCCCTCTTTCTCTATATGGGCATTCCCATAGCAAAAAGAATGAATATTTAAGAAGTTCAAATTATCTACTATGTTCATATTTGTGTGTGTGTGTGTGTGTTTTTATGTGTGCGCATGCAGGTGTGTACATGTTATGGCATATGTGTGGAGGTCAACAACAATCTCTAGAGTCAGCCCTTGTCTTCCCTCTGTTTGAGATGAGGCCTCTTGTTCACTGCAGTGTACATCAGGCGAGCTGACTTCAGAGCTTTCAGGAATTCTCCTGTCTTGAGGTAGGTGCACTGGGATTGCAGATACATGGTATCTGTCTTTACTTGGGTTAGGGGATTTGAACTTAGGTCCTCCGTGTTCAGAAAGCATTTTGTATAAGACATTTTCATTTTGGCGTCAATTCTTGGAAATATTTTTCTCAGCTCATAAACATTCTATCCTTTACTCCCCTGAAAGGTTTCTTTTTGTTTGTGTTGTTGTTGTTGTTTTATGTTTACATTACATCTGTGGTCCTGTCTGAAACACTTTTTCTACTGATGTGAAGTTTATTTTGAATCTTTTTTTTTTCTGCCTTCCTGCCATGGATATCCAATCACCAACTTCTGTATTCTACTTGATGAAAGACTTACATTCCCCATTGAACTGGCTAAGTTGTCAAAGATAAGCTGAGTTCTTAGTGGGGCTGGTTGTTCTCTGGATAGTCTGTTCCGCCAGTGTGTGGGCTTATTTCCAGCAGGATTACACATTGCTGCTCACTGGGAACATATGGAGAGCCTTGATAGTGGTAGAATAACTCCCATCACTCATTCTTTTTGTCGAGCTTGGTTGGGAATTGGATGTTTGTAACACGTATCTTAGAAGGTCTTATTAATAAAAACAAACCTGGAGCCAGGTATTGGGGTGAATGCTGAAAGATCAGAGAAGCAGAACAAGCCACAGCTATCTCACTTTGCCAATTCCTCAGCTGAACTCGTTTCCTCAAACTGGAAGCCTCTGTGTCCTCATCTGAATGGGTCTCAGCTGAACTGCTGCTCAAAAGCCTAAAAGCTTAACCAGGCTCTAGTTCCTGGTCCTCACACCTTAAATATCTTTCTGCTTTCTGCCATCACTTCCTGGGATTAAAGGTATGAGTCACCATGCCTGGCTGTTTCCAGTGTGGCTTTGAACTCACAGAGATCCAGATGGATCTCTGCCCCTGGAATGCTAGGATTAAAGGTGTGTGCTACCACTGCCTAACCTCTATGTTTAATATTATGGCAGTTCTGTTCTCTGACCCCCAGATAAATTTATTGGGGTGCACAATATATCAACCACAGATATTCCTTTTCACTTAAAATTTGGATAAGGGCTGGAGAGATGGCTCAGCACTGAAGAGTATTGGCTGAGCAAGCTTGAGGACCGAAGTTCAGATCCCAGAATCCCCAAACACGCTGGGCATGGCTGGTGTACACATGTAACTCAAACACAGAAACCAGAGACAGGCAGGTCACTGGCCTCTGTTGGCTGCCACCCTAAGCCAAAGGAGTGTGAGTTTCAAGTTTAGCAAGAGATCCTGCCTCATAGGAATAAGATGGGTAATGATAGAGGAGGACTACCCATGTCAGCCTCTGGGCTCTGGGATTTCACACTTGTGTGCACTTGCAAACACATACACACACATGAATACATCATATGTACATATATCTCACATTCACACACTCACACATGCACTCAGCTATGCATACAAATAAAATAAAATAAATAAATCCAAACATTTGTATTAGCTCACCTGCTAAAATGCTATATGAATTGTTAGACTCTGTTGATCTTTCCCAGCTTCGGGAGAATTGATGTTCTTGCTATTTTGAGTAAGGATACAGGATCCACATCTGTGTAGACCTGCTTTAAGCCCTTTAACCAGGGTTTTGTAATTTCCAGTATATGCATACTGTACCTGTTGCTAGGCACGCACACAGGTAATTTTCATGCACTTCACCTCTTCGGATGGGGTTTACATGCTATTTTTCATGCTTCCCTTTCCTGTCTACAAATGCTAAGAAATGTAACTGATGATGCCTTGTGTGTATGTGCCGATCTTGGATCTTGTCATTTTGCTGAAATCACTTTCATCAATTTGTTGAGATTTTGACGTGAGCAGTCATGCCTTTGCAAGTAAAAAGCAGTTTTGTATCTTCCTTTCTGTAGTGTTTTTCTATTACTATTGTAGCTGTTTTGCCTTGCTGTGTGGCTAGAGCTCCAAGTACTACGTCGAATATTAAAAAAAAAAAAATGCTCAGAGTTAAAATTCTTGCTTTGTTTATCATCTTGGGGAACCAAGTCTTTCTCCATTAAGTGTGATGTTAGGCTTTTCTGTGTGCACAGAGGTGTGGTACACAGCGGGGGAGGGGCATGAGTGTGGGCGCACTCCTCTAGGTGGATGTCAGAGGTTAACTTGCACCTTGAGTTTTGAGACAAGCTCTTTCACAGACCCGAGGGCTTACCAATTAGGAGAGGCTGGCTGGGCAGCAGGCCTTAGGGATCTGCTGTTTCTGACTACTTAGCACTGGGATTACAAGTGTCTATTACCATACCTGGCTTTTCACATTAGTCCCGGGGATTGAACACAAGCCTTTGCTCTGGCATGGCAAGCACTTTGCCCCCTGAGTTATCTCCCTGGTACATAGCTGAATGTATTTTTCAGCTGCTGCTTATTGATGTGAGGGAAGTCCACATCATCCTGAGCTGGCCGAGAAGTTTCCTCATAACCCCATGAACATGTGTTCTCAGAATGCTGATATTATACTGTAGGCATATTGATTTCTTTCTCAAATATTGAGTCAGGCTAAGTTAATTAAGTCATTGTTGGTTTAAAAACAGCCATGACATACAAATTTTCATATGCAGCACAGGGCTTAGTTTGTTTTATTTTGTTAACAGCTTTCGAACCCAATATCTTGAAAGATGTTTGTCTGTAGTTTCTTGTGCTGAGTTGATGAGCTTTTACCAGGGCAATGCTGGGCTTCTGATCTGAGATGACATCCTATCTCTTATTCCTTAGAAGATATTGAGTAAAGCTGACGCCAAAACTTGAGATGTGTGGTAGAGTCTTCCCAGTAGAGCAATTTGAGCCTGGAAATTGTTTTGGGGGGAGTTTTTAAATGGTAATTTGAATTTCTCTGATGCTTGATTGCTATTTTGATCGCCTAATCCATCTTGATTGAATTGTAATCATTAGTGGCTCCTTGGCAACCAGCCCACTTTTTCTGAATTGTTGAATTTATGGGGGTTGGACTTACTCTTTCTTAACAGCCGTAATATTTGGTGTGAGACCCTCTCCTCCAACCTTTATGCGGGAGATTTTATCCTCTTTTTACAAGGTTTACATCAATTTTTCATCTTACAAATTTGTGTGTGTGCGCGCGCCTGCATGCAGGTTCACCTGTACACTAACTCCATCCATCCACCCCCTTAGAGATAGGGTCTCTTAGTGGAGTGGAAGCCACCAGTTAGGTTAGAAGTTTGGAAAGAAAACCTACGCTACACTTTTAGCAGTACCAATTGACTTATTAATTAGAAATTCAGTGATGATAGGAGAGGTTGGGATGTTGCAGGTCCAGAGTTTAATTATAATTATAGCCAATTTATTGGGCTATTTTTAGCCTTCATCACAGCCTTTTTTTTTTCCCCACTTCTGTGTCTGACTCAACATCCTGTGGCTCTCAGGCCAACAGCTTCCACCAACCCAAAGGCTATCATTAGCATCGTAATTTTCTTTGTTTTGGTACTATAAAATGTCATTGAACCACTGCCACATTGGAACATAGAATTTAGGGAAAGCCGAGTCTGTGTTCCCAGGCTATGGATGCTCATAACTGGCTCCAGGAGCAGAGAAGTCGAGGCAGCAGGAGCTGGAAGCAGCTGGTCAGCTCTGTCAGCAGTCAGAAGAGAGTGGCCAACGCAGGCATTCCAGTGCCCAGCTTCATTTCTCCACTTTGTTCAGCCCAGGATCTCATGCCTGGGGAATGGCTGCTTCCTTAACTTTTCCTGGGGAGAGGCAAACAAAAGCATATTCATCCCAGGTGGGCACCAGTGAGAGACCAAAGCGTGAGTTCACCAAAGTCCAAGTTTGTGAAGCCAGTGACTTGCTTCCGACTACAGGCAAGGTGTTATTTAAAGGAGTGTGGGGTGGCCCCCAAACAGCTATAACACCACACAGTTCCACTCCGTCATAGATGGGGATGACATGGAACCTGTGTCATGTGTGATGGTTAACATTACATTTAAGGTTTTAATTTCTACGCTTAGATATATAAAATAAAAATGCCTCTAGCCTCTAACCTGGAAGCCTCTAGGCTGTGGAAGCTGTACCCTTGAGAATGAGACCCCCGTCACTTGCCCAAGAGCAGGTGACTTCCCAGAATGCTGGGGGATAGTCTTGTAATTTTCTAGTCTTGTATAAACTTCAGGTGAAACTGTCATTCATGCAAGATAACTAGTCAAAATGCTAACTGTGTGTTTCCGCCTCTGTAAACAAGCTTGTGTGCCCCCGATTCCACATAGGCAGGAAATACATAACCTCATTATTATACACAGGCAGGAAGTATGTAGACTCATAGTTTTTGCCTTTATAAATCCCTGACTAACGTGGCTCAGGGATACATGTTGTGGAATATCACTATAAATTAGCTTTGCTAATTTTACTGGGAAGGTAGCAGTGGGAGGGGCCACGGGGTGGACCCACCTGGAGGTTAGCATGGGAACTTACATCTGTCATGGGCTGTTTGTTGTAATCAGGAACCAGATGACCCTGACGAGGTAGTTGACCATTGGGGGAAATGGTGGTTTTCCTGATAAACAGAAACCACCTTACAAGATTGCTGGGGAATGTTGAATTTCGGTTTCTGTTTACCAGAGAGCGATCCTTCCATTTACCAGGTCAGAGTCCTGCCTGGGTTAAGCCCAGGACAATGTCAGCAGCACTATCATTTTGGGGATCTGCTTTGGACCTAAGTCTTCACCAGCTCCATCTGGTACTCCCAGTACTCAGTGAGAATTGAGGGTGGGGAATGGGCATCACCCACTGATAGGTGCCATGTGGTCATTGCAGATGTTCTGCACGTAGGGCTGTACAGTACAAGATGTTTTGATAGTCACTGGCTTTCAAAGAGAGAGAAGCAGTAGGAACTGGTACCTGGGCGCCAGGACACTCTATCAACTTAGCTGGGAGTTAGTGGGTACAGTTTTTAAGGTAGATACCACAGCCTCCCATTTCTTTGGATTTCTATGGATTTTGTCAATTAAATACCACATAATTAGGGATCCTGCTCTACCATTCTCTACCATATTCCCTTGGGTTAGTCTTTCACTAACTCTGGAGCCAGGATGGTGGCCAGCAAGCCACAGAGAACCTCTTGTTCCCCCTATCCACAGAACAGGAATTACAGGCAGAGTCAGTCATCACACCTGGGATGTTATATCCATGCTGAAGATAAATGCTCAAATCCTCTCACTTACCCAGCAAGCGATCTTCCTCTCTGAACTGTCTCCCCATCCAGCCAAAGGGTTCTGAGTACCGTCTAACCTTCTAGCTTTAGAGAAAACCATACTTTAGGTCTGTACAGTGTCCCTGTGACCCTTGAATTTCTTTTTCCGGAGTCAATCTTTCTTCCCTCTGAAGCACCATTTATTTCCAGCACCAATTTTTCTTTGATAATAATTATTGTGGACAAGCAGAAATGGTGATTTCAGGTGACTTTGATCTTGGGCAATGCTGTAATTGGTCTACATGATACAATCAATAGACTGAATCATCATTTTATATGATTAACTGATTCATTTTGTAGTCTCTTTAGTTTAATCACCATAAAGCTTTTGATGGAAAACACATTAACATTCTGGGAATGATAACATAAAAAGTCCTACTTGTCAGAAAAGCTGTTTTTTTTTTTTTAAAGAACAAAAGAAAGAAATGTATAATGGAAGCATGACAGATATATCAGGATGGCCGGTTGAAGACCCACTGAGATGCAAGGACTTACCTTTTCTCTCAGCCGGGTCTAGCCTTGTCTGAGATCCAGATAAAGTGCATTGCTGGGTAAAACTGAATTAGCCAAGAAAAACCTCGGCCTGCAACATAAATGAATATGTTCTAAAGAGACACCTTAGCTGTCAGAATATTAAAACATTAGACCCTAAGAAACTATAATTTTCCCTGGAGTCTATTGCTGGGAGAAGAGCTTGGGCCAGCCAGAAAGGAAATTTTTCTCTTTCAGGAAAGAAACTTACAACTTTAGAGAGACAATGATAGATCAGTGGTGGGTGGGACCACACCTTGACCTCTATTGCTCATATGTGCATATTCTTGTGCATATCATATATATATATAATTTATATATATAAATATATAGACCATATACATATACACACATATGTATATATGCGTATATATATGCACACATACATATATGTGGTCTCTCTATATAGACCATACACATATATAGATAGATAGACCATACACATCTCACACACACACACACACACACACACACACACACACACACACACACACACACATATACGTATATGTGTGTGTGTGTGTGTGTGTGTGTGTGTGTGTGTGTGTATGGTCTATATATATAGACCATAGCTTCAGGACAGCCAAGGCTACATACACAAAGAAACACTGTCTAGAAAAAACAAAATGACTCACCCAGTAGGCTAGAGTGTTGGCCACTGAACCCCAGAGATCTGGAATTACAGGGATGAACCACCATGTCTGGCTTTTTAGATTGGGCTCTAGGCATCAAACTCAGATTCTTGTGCTTGTCTGGCAAGTGTTTGTCTGGCAAGTATTGTACCCAATGAGCTACCTCCTCAACCCCATCCATCCCTCAGCTGTGACTGGCTCATCTTAAGGGAGTCACCTCCTGAACAAGCCCTATATGAGATTTTTCAGACCCTATCATAGTCTATACGTGGGGTGTTTTATACTAATCTAGGGGAACTGGACAGAGCATTTTTCAGCAGTCATATAGGCCATATTCCACACACGACGCCTTTGTTTCTCATATACATCCACTTGTACCTGGGAAGCATGGAGTGTGTTAAGAAGTGAAGGTACAGGAGTGCTTGGAATCGAGTTCCATGTCTGAAACCCCAGACGAAGTTACCTGTCATCTGCTCTTGCCAGTGCTGGAGTGAAGCCAGAGGAACAAGAACTCATCAAAGTCCAACCTCTCTACTTCTACCTGTGACCTGAGGGACCTTCTCTTTGTCTTTTGCTGTATATGATCTTCAGTGGGATCTGCTATAGCTGGGGGTACTGCCACAAAGCAAGTGGACAGGCAAGCATACTGATCAGCCAGCTGGATGGAGGTAGAGAGGCTTCGAAGTCTACAGCTAACGGACTGCAAGACAGGGCAAAATTACCTGGTGAGTAGCATTATCTGAACAAAAGACTGGCCCATGAATCATGTCACCCAGCTACAGCAGGCATCCTCAGGGTCATAATAAGAACAGAACACATCACCTAGAGGGCGGCAGACATCAGCTGAAGCCCAGAAAGAAACTGTGGCTCAGACCCCTTCCACACATTGCCGTAAAGCTGCAGAAACTCTCGCACCTCATAAGCTTGGACACCTTCTGGTGGAGTGGTGATCTCGGAGGAGAGGGGAAGCCCCAGGAACTCAACTTTGTATTGAAAGAAAACTTGAGCAGTCAGAGGTGTCTCACCAATGAATCCATTTGCACTCAGTTTTAAGTGATGATCTAGAAAGGAGTGCTTTCAGCATGAGGTAGAGGTTGGTAGCTTGAGCAGAGGAGGAAATGTTCACCTTCAGGGTAGCCATTCCAGTTCTTGTAAGAGCAATAATGTAAACTGGTCTCTTGAAACTTAACAAGCCTTGGTTAGACATGTGTAAGATAGAAAAGACCCTTGCAATGGGGCCATCTGTTTCTACATCAAGAAACTACCCAGACAGAGACCACAGACACAGTTTACTGCATGCAGTCAGCCTTTCTGCGTGGAAATGCTGATGACTGATCTCCCAAGAAAGAATGGCCCCGTGTACTGCCTTCTTCCCACCCAGTGGCATTTCTAGTTTATAGAAGGCATGGGAAGCAGAATTCAAACCTGAGATGAACTCATCTCTCTTAGGTACTATTCAATTGCTGTGAAGAGACACCATGGCCAAGGGGACGTATAACAGAAAAGCACTTACTTGGGGGCTTACTTACAGTTTCAGAGGGTGAGTTCATGACTATCATGGGAGGGAGCCTGGCTGCAGGCCGGTAGACTTGGAGCTGGAGCAGTAGCTGGGAGATTAAATTCTGATCCACAGGCAGGAGGCAGAGAGAAAGCCTGGGCCTTTGGAAACCTTAAACCCCATTTGAAACCCCAGTGACACACCTCCTCCAAGAAGGCCACACCTGCTGATCCTTCCTAAACAACCCACCAACTGGGAACAAAGCATTGAAATATGTGAGCCTATGGGGTCCAATCTCATCCCAACCACCACACCATCAGATAATGCTGTGTAGCAATTTTCTCCAAGATAAAACCATCCAACCTGGAGGATGTTCTAGGGAGAGGTGAAACATTCCACTCCATAGGGATACCATTAAGCTCAGGAAGTGAACAATAAAAAGGCATCAGGAAGTCCTCCAAACAGACCAGGTTCACTAGGCCATTTCCTCCCCAAGCTTATATAAGCAGTGAAGCAGCTGGGAGACACTCTCACAAAAAGGACACACCCTCTGATCTGTTGGGCTTCATGAAGGTTGTGAAGGGAGCTATAGCTTTCCAGCCCAGATCATCCATGCTGGAGTGGATTTTGATCACTCATGCTAGGGTTTTGGTTACCCATGCTGGGGTGGGTTTTGGTCACCCATGCTGGGGTGGGTTTTGGTCACCCATGCTGGCATGAGTTTTGGTCACCCATGCTGGCATGAGTTTTGATGATACAGCTCTCTTTGAGTCATTTCTGCTGCTGTAAGAGCTCCCAGACATACTTATATAAGTCACCCCAGTAAAACTCATGAGTCCTCCAAGTAGAACTTTGGAGGTATCCTTATTTTGGTCTGTTGCTGGTTCCCCATCTGGGGTGAACATGTCCCTAGGAAAACAGATTTGTTCGCATCTCCCTAGGAAGGATGTTGTACCATAGGCGAAATTGAGAGGTTCTAAAACACGAAGATCACGACATATCAATGACAATGTGGCTTTAGACATAGCAATCTAGCAAATAATGTTACCACAGTTAGGGTCACAGCCTGTGCCCTGGCAACTCTAAGCTAGGCTCTGTTACCTGTCCCCGTAAGCCAATTAAAAGGAACCAAATTAATAATTTTAAAAAAATGGGGATTCTTCAACATGATCACATTAGGACAAAGAGACCCGGTGACATTCCCACTGCCACCCAAGAACATCATCCAGGTCTTGGCATGAAGTCCAGGTTTAAGTAGAGAGGGCAAGAGGGTATGTACGGTTGAAAAGTTGAAAAGTTTCTGTACCCTGGATATTGGGCTTCTCCACTGATGCAGTAAATCAGATCAGGCCACATGAATAAATCCAGGTTTAATCTGAGCAAAGCATTTCCAGGTGATCTCAGGGGAGGAGAGGAAACCACAAGGCAGGTCTATGGGTTGGGTCTTAAGTACCCTGTAGGCGTGGTCTTTAGCAGCTCCAGGGGAGGAGCCGCGGTTTGGCAGGCTTTCTTTGGGCGGGTTCTGGAGAGGGCAGCTCCAGGGGAGGGGCTGCCGCTTGGTGGGCTTTCTTTGGGCGGGGTTTGGAATTGGGCCTCCGAGCTGGAGATCCCCAACAAAAGTGTGGAGCCATGTATCATTGTCTGGGCTCCACTCTCTCTTGCCAAGTGGTCCGACAAGCTGTCAAAACTCTATGAAATCTCTTTCTTGGTGACAGTGGGAAACTGGTTCCCCCTCCAGCTAGCACCAGGCTTTAACTTTTTCTTCCCCAGCATGAGAACCCTAGAGGAAGTTTTAATCTCTTGGGGGTGCCTTGTTTGGTGTTTTGATATAGTAGATGGGGTGCAAATGTCTTTGGAATATATTTTTATTGCTGATCGACAGGCAGGTACAGTAAGGCTTTCCCTTTCCTTCCTGTTCTGGTTCTCACAGAGGTCTTCATCTCGACTTCATTCATCACCAGTGGAACAGGCAGCTGGCCTTGGTCTCCTGTGCACAGGAGGTGACACTAAAGATTCCTAGTCAGGAGTGTGGCTTCACAGCTCTGGTGGGCCACCAGCATTAACACCTTCAGCCTCAGCTGCAAGGCCATCATTTCTCACTGCTCCAGGGAACATTGACTGAAATGTCACATCGGCCTGAAATAGTTTTAGGATTAGCAGTGAAGAGATGCAGATAACAACCCCACATGGTGTTAGATTTGAGCTAGGGGGTCATCAGACTGCATCCCCTGCGGTCTCATGGATAGCAGGAAGCACTCTTTGGATAACAAGTCTGAATCTGTAATGGGCTACCTGGGACTCTAGGAAAGAAATGTGAAAAGACCAGATTGTACTGCAGTCCTTTATATACCTGGCATCGTCAGGAGTTGATTCTAGGATCCCTGCTGCTACAGAAAGGCACACAGCCTATCTATGAATCTGTAAATACATTTATCAGGTGTCCTCATTCCAGAATGACACGGTCCAGGGAACTTAGAGTCCTCTTGCCTCAAAGGACGAAGGCATATCCCCAACAGGCAGATTGAATATACCTTCGATAAACCTGCCGCTGTCCACACCTCCTCTTCTAAATCACATGCTTGCGAGGTTTTTGGGTTTTGTTTTTCTTCATTTTGTTTTATTTTGTTTCTGCACTGTGCAAGAAGCTGGGATGTTAATTCTCTACCCAGGTCAGGAAACCCATTCTCTTGACCAAAATAAGTTTTCCCTTCATGGCCCTTCACTGCTCCTCTAACAAAATGAGACCGTCAGGTGGTTCCTAATCCAATATGATCCGTGTGCCTTAAGAAGGGAAATTTGGGGGTTTGCAGAAATGGCCTTCGTGGGTAAAATCACTTTCTGCTCAAGCATGAGGATTGGATTCCCAGAGCTCGTGCAAAAGCCAGATGCCCCTACTGGGGAGTGGAAATGGGTGACAAGAGACTCTCAGAAGGAAGCTAACTGGCCAGCTAGCCAGGCAGACACAGTGGGGAAGAGACCCTGTGCCAAACATAGCTGAAAGCAAGGACCGATGCCTGAAGGTGTCCTCTCACGTCCACGGGAATGCCATGTCACACAAGTACCTGTTGACAGTCACACACAAGTGCATGTGTGCAAGTATTGACCACACGTACACAAGAGGGGAAAAGCAGAAAAAAGGAGAGGGAATTTGGAAACTGTGACTCCAACAGAGAACTTGGGGGTCAACCATAGATCATCTACCAGCCCAGGGAGAGACCAGTGACCCCCATCTTCCCCTGTAGCCTGTAGACTCAGCCAGCTGTTCCCATCTTGGTTTTGAACTTTTAGCCTCAGGAATTACGACCGTTTCTTAAGCTTCTAGTCTGTGGTATTTCATCACAACATTCTAGCCAATTTAATAGACAAGAAAGTTAAAACAGTGAGAAATTTGATATAGATATAGAGCAATTGGGCGATGATTACATGTGGGATATCCATCGAATATCATTTGAGGCAAAGATTAAAGTGTTATTAGATGGCACAAAGGGATGCCATCTAATAACAGGGAAAAATAACCTAAATGAAAAATTGGACTTAAAGAGCAACAAAACAATCATAAATACAAAGCAGAGGAAAAAACTTGTGCTGAGTAGAGAGGCCTTGGGGAGAGAGCTCAGTTACACTTGTGGCCAAGTAATGAATTTCGTTTGTTTGTTTGGTTTTTTATTTTTTTTAAGGTTTTTTTGTTGTTGTTCGTTTGTTTTTGTTTTGTTTTGTTTTGTTTGAGACAGAGTTTCTCTGTGTAGCTTTGGAGCCTGTCCTGAAACTCACTTTGTAGACCAGGCTGCCCTTGAACTCACAGAGATTCACCTGCCCCTGCCTTCCGAGTGCTGGGATTAAAGGTGTGAGCCACCACCAAATGAATTTGAACCCACACCAGAATTCAGCTTTTTCCAACCAAGCTGCATGCTTCTGTAATTGAGGTTCTTAGTTCTCACGCAGCTCAGCCAGGTGGGTTTCTCAGATGCTGCTGGGAGAATGATAATCGGTAGAACTTTCCTAGAAAACGGCTTGGTTAAAAATGGCCAATATATCAGTTTCTAAGAATTTCAAAAAGAATATAATCCTGGTTTCATAGTAAGTACAAGGCAGGGTTCCTAGGAGGGAAACAAACAAGCAGCATCATGCTCATGGTGGGCTGGGGAGGTGGGCCAGACAGGAAGTGTCTGCTGCTCAGGACCAGACTCCCTGTAAAGGTCAGGCAGAAGGGGTACCTCTGAAGTACAGGTGCGGGGGAGGGGAAGTCAGCCAGCCCCCTGGGGCTCAGTATTCAGGCAGCATAGCCTTACCAAGTCAGTAAGACCTGACTGAGGCTGACCTCTGGCCTCCACACAAATGTGCAGGCACACCATGATGATTACCCCCTCCGAAAATAATGCTCCATGAGACAATCAAGTGATCTTGTATGAGTGTGCAGCATGTATATATGTGTGTGTGTTTATGCACACGTGTGTGGAAGCCAGAGGCGGATGGTAGGCGCGTTGATCTATGGTTCTCTGTCACATTAAACCTGTACTGAGGTTGGCAGGCAGTGTGTCCCAGCAAGCCTCCTGTCTCCATCCCCAACAGACCTGGGGTTCCCGGAGTGGCTTTGGCATCAAAGCCTTTAGGGTGGCTGCTGGAGATTTGAACTCAGATCCTTGTGCGTATGCAGCAAGCATTCTTACTCACTGAAAACCATTGATCGCCCCAGCTCCTCAAAGTGTTTTTGAAAGATGGTTTTTGGTTGTTTTTTTTTTTTTTTTACTGTGAGGATGTTCTGCCTGATCATAAAATTAAAACCATTAAATATAATTTTAACAATATAGACCCAGGCTTCATCCAAGCTATCTTTGGTTGTATGAATGTTTATGGATTTAAAAATTAATATTTTGCTTTACCACAAATAATTTAAAATTAAGATGCACATTACTTACACAAAATAAATAATTTAGTACTATTTTTAAAATAAGAACTGAAGAGAATTATCAAAGAGATGTAGCAGCGTGTGCATGTAGGGGGTAAACCGACTGCATGTCCAGAGACAGGGTCACCGAACTAGGTGATGTGGTGTTTTAATTTTTGAGGAAAGTCCACCAGGTGGTCCTTACTGTGTGCACTCTTTACATTCCCATACCATTACACAGAGATTCCGCCTTCTCCACCTCTTCCACAACACTCATTATCTTTTGTCTTTTTGATAGCAGTCACTGGAATGAGTATGAGGGAGTATTTCCCCCGTGGCTTTGACTTGAATTTCTCTCATTAGTAGTCAAATATTTTTCATAGGTCTGTTGGACATTTATGTCTTTTTAACTATTAAAATATTTTTACATTCATTCATTCTTTCGTTTGTTGACTTGGTATATGTACACATATGCCACCGTGTGTGTGTGGAAGTCAGAGGGTAGCTTGTCAGAGTTGGTTCCATCTTCTACCATGCTCTGGGGATTAAACTCAAGTTGTCCGACTTGATGGCACCCACCTTTACCCAGTGAACTATCTTGTCAGTCCCTTTAAGTTGTGGTTGGTTTTTTGAGAAACATCTGTTCAAGTTATTTTGCACATGTTCTGACTGGGTTGCATGTTTACCTTTTTTCTACATATGTTTTCTTGTTTGCCTTATTGTTATGTGTGCATGTTTGTGTAAACATATCCGTAAGTATCCTGTTATAGGCAGAACTTCTTAATGTAACGCCATGCAAACTTCAAACTTTGATACATGCAGCAACTCATCTTTAAGACATTCATACAGGTTTACCTTCGTACAATAAATTATTTCATTTATACAAAATGGTATTTCTACCATTAACAAACATTGATTTCAGTTTTCTTGCCAAAATACTGTATCAATGTTGTTTTTAATTTTTATCTTTTTGCTCAAAAATCAAGTGTCCTTCTGGCTCCAATTTTTATTTTTTAAAAGTTATTGATAAAGCTATGTTCTTTATAAGTGTATATTTGACATTTCTGGGCTTCGTGTTACTTCTGATACCTCTATTGACACCTCTTTCTTGTTTATGCAATCTTCCTTATACCATATCAACTCTGTTTTTCACTTGTATTGCTGACATTTCCTCTTTGGTTATATATAAATCACTTACATGGCATCTTTTATAATACTGATGATTTTCATATTTCCTAAAGCACAGTGTACTTAAATGACCAGCTTTATCTGTTTATTATTAATATTTTAACAGGTGTTTTTATTTTTGTTATTATTCAGGTTCTTGAGACAGAATCTCACTGTAGCCATGGCTGGCCTTGAACGCCTTATTCTCCTACCTCTGCCATCCAAATGTTGGGATTACCGGTGTTTATGAAGTCAAATAGAGCACAATTTTTATTTTGTGACTTCTGTCTTAAATCAGGCATGCTTCAAAATTTGAAATTATGAATACTTTCCATTTTATTTTAAATACATCTGTCTTAGTTAGGTTTCTATTGCTGTGATGAAACACTATGATCATAAGCAACTTGAGGAGGAAAGGGTTTATTTCTTCTTGTGGTCCATCATCCAAGGGAAGTCAGGGCAGGAACCCAGAGGCAGAACTCAAGAAGAGGCCATGGAGAAACCCTGCTTACTGACTTATTCCTCACGGTTTGCTCAACCTTTCTTATAGCACCCAGGACCGCCTGCCACCACCCACAGTGAACTGAGTCCTCCTACATCAATCAAGAAAATTTACCACAGGCCTCCCCACAGGCCAGTCTGATGGGGCATTTTCTCTATTGAGTTTCCCTCTTCCCAAATGACTCTAGCTTGTGTCAAGCTGATGTAAAACTAGCCAGCACAGCACTTTTTCCTTTTCTACTATAAGTGCCAGTAGTATTTTATAGACAGGAAAAATGCACATTCTAAACATCTGTATCCCTGGTCAGATGAACCAGAACTCAAGTCTCCACAGAGCATGAGGCTCATTCTCCTTTGGTTGGAGCTACTGGCTCAGCATCCCTTGGCTTGAAGGCTTTGTGATTCTATCCATAGTTCCAGTTAATGTTCTTGTTGATTATTGCCAAACAGAAAGATCTGTGTCACTATCACCATGTGGTAAATGACAAACTAGTCTCTAAGTTCTGTTTCAGCTCTGTGCCTACCTTCCTTCCAGTGGCATGGTCCGAGGCTCACTCTCAGGTCAAGGTTGTTAATCTTCAGCGATGGATGCTAACACCTGCGACCTTTTCCTCCATCTCATATGTGGCTCTGCAGGAGGATGGGGGTGAAGGGAAGCAAAAGCATTCTACTTAAACCTCTCTAAGGTGCCTTGTATCCAAGTTTACAGAGCCTACAAGCCAGAACCAGCCCAGAAAACTGAGTGAGCAGGGCACTGAGGCACACATCTAGGCACATTACTTCAGAATCCATGCTGTGATTTGAATATATCCACCCAAAGTGTGTATTGAAGCTTAATGTCCAGTGTAACAGTGGGGTTGCTAATGGAGTTAGGGCCAGATTCTGGGCTCCAAAAGCCAGCAACCCCCACAGTTCATCTTCAGTCCTGATAGGAGGTTTAAGCTTAAAACATTAATTTTTACTTTATTATTTCTTAGGTCTGTTGCAGGTTCAGAAATGTGATATTATGGATAATTTAGTGTATTTTATGTATATGAATGCTTTTCTGGCATGCATGTATGTAGGCACATTTCATGTATGCCTGGTGCCCTGAGGAGATCAGAAGAGGGCATTAGATCCCCTGGAACTGGAGCTAAAGGTGGCTGTGAGGCACCATGTGGGTGCTGGGAATCAAACCTGGGTTCTCTGCAAGGAGCAGCTTGTGCTCTTAACCTCTGAGCCAATATCCCAGATCTGAGGTTTGAGTTTAAATGGAAGGCAACAAGCCTTCTGTTAACTAAGCAGCCTTGATTATGGTGTGGTCCAAACTCTCTTACAAGGGGATTCGACAAGTTGTTAAAACTGTGTGAAATCTCTTCCTATGTGACAAGTTCCCTTTCTGGCTGGCACCAGGCTTTTCAATATGTGACTGCTGGAGAGATTCCAGTTTCTTGGGTTCTTTATTTCAATAATCAGATAGCCAGTGGGAGGGACACAGGTGTATCTTTAGAATACCTTCATTCCTACTGGGGAAAAGGAAATTATTTTCTCCAGTGTGTAACCACTGATAAATTTCCTATGCTTCCTTAAATACCTTCCCACCATGGTGATGGAAACAATCTAATTAAGCTCAGTAGTACATACAGACGCACACACACACACACACACACACACACATACAAACACTCTCACACACAAAGGGGAATTTTTGAGAAGACAAAGGAATCCAACATCAGTGGGGAGGGGATAAAAGGAGGTAATGGGGTGTATATGATCAAAAGTCACTGTATACACATGTAAAATTGTCAAAGAGTAAATCAACAAATAAAATGTTTTAAAGAATGTCTTTATTTCTGCCAACATTATTACAAGGTGGGACCTGATGGGGGTATCGAGTCATGAGGTTTTCATCTACTCTTCTGAACCCACAGATGTCAGTCATAAGAAGACTCAAGGCTATCAGTTTGGTCTTTTCTGCCACAGGCAGACATGCTCATTCTAAATTCCCCAGCACTCTGGTAAGCAGCACAAAAATGGTCTGAGGCACACAGTCAGTACGTTTTCCTATCAAAACGATCCAATCTTAAAACCAGGCATAGTGGTATGCACTTCCAACCCTAGCACTCTGGAGGCAGAGACAGGAGAATCCCTAGCGCATGTGCGACAGTGGGTCTAACTGAATCAGTGAGCTCTAGGTTCAGTAAAAGACCTTGACTCAGAAAATGAAGTGGAAAGTGATTGAGGCAGATGCCTAGCATCAGCCTCTGGTCCCCACATGCATGTGTACATACATGTACCTGCACTTGTGCTTGGACGGACAGACAGACAGACAAACACACACACACACACACACAAACACACACACACACAAAACTTCCTGATGCACTGCCCCTGCCTTCAGTGAAGCTATGCTGTATATTCCACTTTGTCTGGCCTTTGCAAACCATTTCTGCATGTCCAATTATGGATCATAAACTCTCCAGTTACAAGAGCTCGATGCCCCTCATAAGTTAGATCTCATTACGGAGCCTGCTTGTAAATGAGTCATCAGAAAAACACCCACTGAAAACATCATCCTCATTCCTCTAAATGGAGAGTCTATTCTCAGAGGGCCTCCTGCATCAAGGAGACACTCAGAAAGACAATGAGATTGGCGACAAAGGCGAGTAATTTACTTCCAGGAGCTTCTCATAGATGGTGGTGGTGGCATTAGAGCTTTGTTTACCCAAGCTATTTCTTTCAGCCTGAGGGGCAGGGATTTTATCATTTACCTAGTGAATGAGGCTGCCAGTGGTGGAACCAGAGGAAAATATGCAACCAGAAGTCGGTCAGATCATAAGCTCAACCTTGAATTTCCACTGCCAGTGTGGTGGGAACATAAGATCAGTCAACAGGACAGGGCGTGTTTCCAGAAATGTTGAAGTCTGGTCAATTGTGTTCAGCTCTCACCGCCTGGCTGTTTTTCATTGTTTCACACTGTTTTTGCAGTGATTTCAGGCTTCTGGAACAGTTACGAAGGGAAGCAGAATTCTCTCTTCCTCCACTGCCTTCCATTTCATTAGCATCTCCTTAACTATAGTTCACTGGCCAATACTAATAAATTAACTTTAGCGTGGCATTGTGTGCTAAACTACAGATGCTATCAGATTTTGCCATTGTGTGCTCTAGTGTTTATTCTTCTGGGTTTTTTGTTTGTTTAGTGTGTGTGTGTGTGTGTGTGTGTGTGTGTGTGTGTGTGTGTGTGTGCGCGCGTGTGCGTGCATGCCCACAGGTGCATTCACCCATGCAGAAGAACATGGAGAGCAGAGGTTGACATCAAGGCTTCTTCTATTTCTCTTCACTTTATTTTTTGAGACAGTCTCTCACTGAACACAGGCTTCTCAGTTTCAGCTAGAGTTACTGGCCAACGAGTTCCCAGGATCATTCTGATTTTGGACCCCCAGCCCCAGAGCTGGGGTTTAGAGGTGTGTACTGCCATGCCTAGCTTTTACGTGGCTGATGGTCAGAACACCACCTCATGTTTGCCAACTGACAAAGTCCTCTCCTGTCTCCCAAACGTCTGTTCTGTAATAGGAACCAATCCATGCCATGCTGCATTTAAACCTGGCTTTCTCTCCTCTCCCCAGCAGCTGTATCTGCCTCTGTTGGAAGCATGCTGGTCAGATATGTGTAGAGAATGTAGCTGGGCGTGGCCTGCCTGGGGCTTTCTCCTGATGGGGCTTTCTCATAGAATCCTGTTGGGTATCAACATGGCTTACTGCTGGGGATGTGAGTGCTAACGTGGTTTCACTGTGATTTCCTACTGTAAAGTTACCCTATTTATCTTTCCATGCTATTCCAATAGATCTCAACTGTTGATACAAAACAAAAACAAAAAAACAAAAACAAAACAAAACACGGTTCTAAACACAAAGAGAACTAACTTATTCTTCTGCAAAATATGAGTTACAGTGTCCTGGGACCGTGGGTTCATTTCCCCAAAAGACAAGCTCTACTATAGGAATGTTTATGTGAGGTTTCATTAGTTACAGAACAAAGAAAGTCATAGATTATTTATCAAATACATTGGTAGGGACTATACTGAAGGTGAGCTACAGCAAAGCAGACTGACAGACAGACAGACACACACACACACACACACACACACACACACACACACACACACCTTGCTATAGCTATCAGATACTATCTGACCCTGCTAGTGGTTTATTAAGAATGTGTTTTAAAGGTATGGTTTTAAAAGACTACAAACAGCTCAGGATAATTTGGCTGTGGTCTGTAACATTTGACTCTCCAGAATGATGTTTCCATCATTTGGCCTTACAGCATCTTAAAGTTATGGCTTCTCTTTTTTTTTGGAAACATCAGTTTACTCAACCAAGGGCAATTGTGTTTCCCAATTGTAAGTGCTGTGCAGGCTCCCACTCCTGCATTTAGTAGGGAGAACTCTGGAGCCAATGCATACATTTCACCACAGTCCGATCAGAAGACTTCTGCACCCAACATGGTAATTAATCACTTCTCAGGAGATAATTTCAGCCTGTGTAAATTCCTTGTGTCCCCAAAGAGTTCCACCCATTAATTTCAGCATCCTTCGATTGCCTCGAGCAATCACACCAGTGGTGTGTTAATGGTGATTTTCTAACTCATTCATTTCTTTTCATTTATTAAGTCTGTCTTACATTTTAAATTAGCTTTTCATGGAGCCCTAATTTGAACATAAGGAAGTGGATTTATTTTCTGTGTCAGTAGTAGAACTGGCCTGAAAAAATACATCATTCTGTCTGATTCATTTACACTCTCACTCATTCGTCCACTCATCTGTTTAGGCAGCAAATACTTGTGGATTTGCTTAATGAGTATACATTGTAGCTCTGGGCCCCAGATTCACAGTAGAGAACAAAACAAGCATGTTCTGTGGGCTACCGAGGGCATCTCTGGATTGGGAGAAGATAGACAATGAAAAAGGCAAGGGGCCAGGGCATGTTTTAGGTGAGATGATGACACCCCACTGATGAGAGAGGAAGTGAAACAGGAACCACACAGCTTCTTTCTACTCCAGTGATGGCTTCAGTTGTGGATAGTGAACTTGTTTGTAAGTCACATTAGGCAAACTACTATCAGGAAATAAAACACCAGAAGGCTGGCGAAGTGACTCAGCAGGTAAAGGTCTTGCTACTCAGCCTGATGATTTGGGTTCAATCCTTGGAACTTACACAATAGAAGGAAAGACCGAACTCCTACAAGATGTTCTCTGGTCTCCACTTGTGTATTTTCACACACACACACACACACACACACACACACACACACACGAGAGAGAGAGAGAGAGAGAGAGAGAGAGAGAGAGAGAGAATAAATAAGTTAACATAATTTAAAAATTTTAAATATGTGAACCACTAGAGGCTGTCAAGGACATGCAGTAGATAGGCGTGCTCGTTCTGTAAGCCTGAGATGGGAAGCTGCTGCATGTGCCTGTAACCCTAGCCTTGGCCACTGGAGATACCAGATCTTGGGATTTCCCTGGACAACCGGCCTCATCCAAATGACAAGCTTCTGGTTTAGTGAGAGACCCTGTAGCAAGGCAGTAAGACAGAGTGATAGAGGAGGGTCTTTCTCCAATCTTGGCAGATATACACATCATACACACACACACACACACACACACACACACACACACACACACACACACACACGCATGCTTGCACTCATGAATGCACACATACACACATGAAACAAATGAAATGTCATGTAATTATAGAAAGAAGTGGGGGACATGTGGGTTTGGGAGAGAAGTGAGTTGCTCTCTAAATGGGTTTATGTAGACCTAGGTGTGTGGCTGTCTTAGTGTTTTTATTGCTGTGAAGAGACACCATTACCACAGCAACTCTTATAAAGGAAAACATTTAATTGGGACTGGCTTACAGTTTCAGAGATTCAGTCCATTGTTGTCATGGTGAGAAGCATGGCAGCATGCAGGCAGACATGGTGCTGGAGAAGGAGCCTAGAGTTCTACCTTGATCTTCAGGCAATAGAAGGAAATTGTCACACTGGCTGTGGCTTGAGCATATGTGAAACCTCAAAGTCTACCTCCTCAGTGATATACATCCTCCAACAAGGCCACACCTACTAATAGTGATACTCCCTATGGGCCAATCATTCAAACACGTGAGTCTATAGAGGCCATACCTAGTCAAACCACCACAGTGGCTAAGTGGACTGCTTAAAGGCCTGGGACTATCCAGGTCTCCTAAGAAACATCAGCTATTCCATAGCCTTGTGTCACATGAGACTATCACATGCGTGTGTGTTCACACAAACATGATGTCAGACCTAGAGGATTGTGATCATAATCGATGTGGAAGTCTAGGTGGCTGAGACCTGAGAGCCAGATGGATGTCAGGAGGGTCAGCCTTATATCAAATAGAGCCCTGCTAGAAACATAATCCAACACAGAGGGTCCAAATGCTAAGTGTGTGATGAAGGGAATCTACAGGGTATGGGCAGTTTATAGGAAAGAGGAAGGGATGAGGTTCTCATAAAGCAGTGCAATAGACAGAAGCCATCACCTCCTTCTGGATGAAGCAAGTAGAAGAAAGGATGTTTTCACACTAGTGAGATGTGAACACAAGGGAGAATTTTGCCTGTGAAATCATCAAGAGAAATGAGTCACTGCTCAACTACTGTGACATTTTGTCTGGGGAGATGTAAACCAATGTCATATCCATCCCACATAGGGTACTCACAACAGACCTAAGAAGCAATTAGTGAACCAGTGAGTTTATTTGGGTAACCATTAGGAGAATGGGTGAGGGCCTACATACAGGAGCATGGATGATTCAAAGGCAACTGTATCTCTGAAATCCCACTGAAGTGTGAAAGCTGCATCCCTGGAGCTCCCTGTATGATTACCAACAGCTTGGGTGGTCAGAGACTGTTTTCTCTAACAATAGTTACTGCTTATATAATATTGGGGAGGGTCCTCAAGATGCTGTAAGTTTCAGGAACTTCCTGAGACTTGTGCTTTATTTTAAACTTCCTAAGTCAAACAAGCCTCCACTCTAGGATAAAATATTTCAATTTAGAGAAACCAGATACAGAATATGGAAACAATGTATCCAAGTAGGGAGTGCGCAGGAAGGACACCAGGAACTTATTCCTTTCACTGCTCCAGTCTCCTACTGAGCTGCTCCTGGTAGAACCAAATGTCAGCCAGTGGATAGGAACCCAGATCTTTCCACCTATGCACCAGCATCCAAAGATGCAGAGCAGGCAGAGGGGTACAGATGAATCAAAGAATCAGGATAAAGGGACACTAGCTCTAGCAGTCACTCATGGGTGAAGGACAGAGAGTCCTCCAACAGCACAACTATAGAACTCTTTGGGAGTTAGACCATAGTCTCTTCATAAACCAGATCTACTGAGCTACACAGGTCCCGCCCAACCCATCAAACAGTCCTGCATAGGAGAGTGAGGATTGAGGAAAAACAGAGACATAAAAGACAGAGACATAGGATAGATTCAAAAGGGCTCTCAGTCAGTACCGCAGCAGCCCCGAGTTTATTTCTCATCGCCTTTTTATACAGAAGCAAGGAGCCAAAAAGACCTCCCTCTCTCAAGGACACCATGGTTCAAGGAACAAACAAGCGGAAACACCTCCTTAATTCTCAAGACATATGGTGACCACGCCTTTGGCTAAACATCCTGTTATCCAGTTTTAAGGAGCAAAGACAAGCTTGAACTCTCTGACCTTGAGTCAAGATGGAATCAAGCTACAAACTGGAGTTGCTGTGAGCTCCCACACCTATGCAGGAGTTACTGCTTAATATCAGAGGTGGGGCTAGATATTTCTGAAACCTCGCTCTCTCTCAAGAGGATATAAGATTCCTTTTCCTGATGGCTGGCTTGGCAAAGGGGCCTCTATACTCTTGTGCTTCAGGGTGCCACTGTGGGTTACTCTCTTAGGAAAGCTTGTACAGATACTAAGCAGTCTGATTTCCTGGGAATGGCATTACTTCCACTTTCCTTAGAAAAACGCCTCTGTGTGTACCAGCCATGTCTTCTACACAACACAGCCAAGCAGAGTGGGAAGGTTCAGACCTATAATCCCAGTACTTGGGAGGGAGGTTCAGGCTCGAAATCAGCTTGGGATGAATAGTAAAACCCCTTCATCCCAGAATCTGATTGAAGCTCCTCACCAGCTGAGAAGAAAGAACTCCAGCACAGTCGACAACATTTGCTATAAAAGCTGCTGAAATGTTAATATCCCATCCACATGCAGGTAGATTATGTTCAAATAACACAGAGCCAGGCTTAAAGCCTAAATGTATCTGAAAATGGGTCTTGCCTCATTTTTCCCCCTAGACAGTTCCTGGGAATTTCAAACAAGACTGTTAGCTTTGTTTACAAAGTAGGATAAAGCTATCCTACTTTCCCACAGCCTGGTGGGCTAAAGTTTCCTTTTTCCCACTGTAATCCTGTTATATATAGCTCAGGATCTCATTTGTCCTGAGATCACCCCATGATCTCATTTAGGTTTCTAACAATACTTTAAAGATAGTATTCATCCCCAACCAAAATCCTATCTATGACTGTTCTAAACACAATGAGCCAAAGTTCTTCTTTGAGAAGCCCACACCCATGCTCTTGAGGGTGTCGTCCTTCAGAGTGGCTTGCTTTCTCTTAGACCCTGTGTCTCAGCATTTACTTATTAACTCTTAACTCTGCTTTGCAAACTGGCTAGTTCTGATATACGTATGGAATTTATTAACATGACTTACAGGCTGCAGTCCAGCTAACCCAACAATGGCTGGCTGTGAATGGAAAGTCCAAGAATCCAGTAGTCGTTCAGTCCACAAGGCTGGATGTCTCAGCTGGTCTTCTGTATACACTGGAACTAGCTCTAATACTAGTGAAGGAATAGACTTGCTGGCAAGGTGATAGCAAGCAGGCAAAGAGCAAAAGTTTCCTTCTTCCACTTCCTTATAATGGCTTCCAGCAGAAGATTAAAGGCATGGCTTCCTAACTCAAAATTAGAAGTGGATTTTTCAACTTCAAATTTAATAAAAATTCCCTCACAGGTATGCCCTTCATTTTGGGGTTTTAGTTCCAGATGTAGTCTGTAGCTGGCATTTTCTTTGGGCTGCCAACCAGCTCCCAAATAAAGACAAGGAGACATTATTAATTATGAATACTTGGCCTTAGCTCAGGCTTGTCCCACTAACTCCTTTACTTAATTTAACCTGTTTCTAGTCATCTATGTTTTGCCTCAGAGCTTTTTACCTTTCTTTCATTCTGAATGTCCTACTTTCCTGCTTCCACCATGTCTGTCTGTCTGGCCCCTGGTGTCTCCCTATCATCTCCTTTTCTCATTTTTTTGAGCTAAATTCCTCCTCCTACTTATTCTCCCTGCCTGGAAGTGCTGCCTATACCTCCCCCCTTGCTATTGGCTGTTCAGTTTTTTATTAGACCAATCAGGTGGCTAGGCAGGCAAGGTAAAACAGCAACACCTCTTTACATAATTAACAAATTGAACAAATGCAGCACATCTTTACATAGTTAAACAAATATTCTGCAACAGTAGTCAGGTTGACAGTCAAGAATAGTCATTGCACATAAAAACCTTCTTCCTAGAAAATTCTCTCTAGTTGGTAGTCAAGCCTCCAACTTCACTACAGTCCACCATTCTTCGAACTTCTATGCTCATGGATTCATCAATGAAAGAGATAATAGTTCACATAAGACTTAAATGAAAGGAGTCAACATGCACGTGATATTGTGTCTGGCTTATTTAAATCAGGTGCCCTGCACTGCATGGCTCCAGGAATTGAGCTAACTGGGGAAGTAGGAGGATGAAAAGACAGACATACGAACAACTGAAAAACTGGAATTGGGTGGTCTTGGCTCTTGTTGGAGAAGCCATAACACCCTGGAAGCTCAGCATGTTTATTATATACAGGGGAACAGGGAGGTGGGGTTACTGCACACAGTTGAACAGGAGGTAGGTTTAGCTAATCTTGGTAGAGCAGTCTCTGTAGGGGAGCAGTCTTAAGGCTGTAAACAACCAAGGGGAGAAAGTTATGGTGGATGTTTTTTCTGCAGACACTGTCAACATTTGCACTGAGAACAGAGGAAGCCTTTGCTCTCCACCTGAGGTCAAACCCCACCCCTGCTGTGCAAAGCCTTTGCCATGCCCATGGAGCTGAGGCATTGGTCCTTGGCATGGCCAGTTCATGTTAACAATTGGGGTGGTTTGAATGAGAATGGCTCCCATTTGAATGCTTGGTCCCTAGTTGGTGGACCTGTTTGGGAAGAATTAGGAGGCGTGGCCTTGTTGGAGATAGACTTTGAGTCCAGGAGCCCAGTCTTTCTCTTCCTGACCCATCTTTCCCCTTTCCTCCCCACCCTGCCTCTCTCTCTCTCTCTCTTCTTCCTACTTGTAGATAAGGATGTAAGTTCTAAGCTCTTACTCCAGCACCATGCCTGTATGCCTGCCCTGCTCTCCACCATGATGGTCATGAACTCTACTTACCATCTAAAAATGTAAAGTAAGCCCCCAATTAAGTGCTTTCTTTTATAAGTTGCCTTGGTGATGGTTTCTCTTCATAGCAATAAATAAGTAATTAAGATGACAATGTACATTCTGTGATGACTTCATTTGCTCCCTGCAATGACGATCTGAGAGTCACCCACAGGGGTTGAGTGTAATAATCTTTTCATCTGATTTGAATCATTGCCTGGTGCTATAGCATACAAAACACAGCGTATAACTGAGCCTTTGACTTCTCTGTTTTGTCACTGGTTTATTTTCAACTTTAACTCTTTTCAACTAAATAGTCATGAACGTTCTTGTTTGTGGCCTTTGGGGGACAGATGTGCTCAGTAATGTTGTGTATTGTCACAGCTTCAATTTTGTTTTATTCAAACTTTTGTCTTGATGTCTCCTTCTATCCCCACTCACACACATGTGCATTGTTACTTGCTTATAAGTTATATTTCCTTGGTTGTCATCTTCAGGTTTATATTTGAGAAGGTGCTTATTGATGGTGTCTGTCCACTGGACACTCCAATTTGGAGTCCTAGACAGCCTCCTGAGTAGAAGACAAGGTAGTCTCTCAGCCACATCCTCAGAGAAACCTGATTCTTTCTTTGAGGACGTGGTCCCTGAGAGACTACCTGTCTTAGTTACTGTTCTATTACTCTGAAGAGACACCATGACCAAGGCAACTTACAGAAGAAAGCATTTAATTGGGGGCTTGCTTATAGCTTGAGAGAGTTAGTTCCATTATCATCGTGATGAGAAGCAGACAGACATGCTGCTGGAGAAGTAGCTGAGAGCTACATACAGATCTGCAAGCAGCAGGCACACACACACACGCACACACACACACACACACACACACACAGAGAGAGAGAGAGAGAGAGAGAGAGAGAGAGAGAGAGAGAGAGAGAGAGAGAGAGAGAGAGAATAGGACTGGCATGGGCTTTTGAAGCCTCAAAGCCCATTCCAGTGACATACCTACTCAAGTTGAATTTTGGTGGTATTGTTATTTTTGTCTGTAGTTAGTTCTCTATCTGAGGTGAATATACATTTAGTCTTATCTCCACAGGAATAATGTCACACAATTTCTGATGAATGAAACATTGTAAAAATGACCCTCAACCTCTGATTCCCCTTCTACCACCTTCTAAGTGATGGGATTACAGGCAGGAGCCATCACATCTGGTTTATGTTATACTGGGGATGGAGCCCAGGACTTTATGTATACCAACTGAGTCACATCCCCAGCTTTCTTCTAGTTCTTTTCATCACCGTGTCCTGAATGTTCATCATTACCTTAATTGACATCTCTTAAATGCATAGTAATGGGAAGTTGAACATCTCTACGACTTACTAGTCCTTTAACACTCCCTTTGGTCAAATATCTCTACATATCACACCCCTTTTCTATTTGACTGGTTTCTTTAAGGTCAAGATTCTGTCTTAGTCTGGATCTCAGCCCTCTACCAGATCACTTGGTTTGTATATATCTTCATTTAGCCTATAAGTGGTTCCTTCATCTTCTCAAATATATTTACTTATTTTGATTTATTTCATCAGCAATTATACTTTTCAGGAAGTCCTGCATGGTCTTTGATGGATATCTACTTATACATCGCTTTTTAAAGGAGCAGTTATAGAGCTGAGGGGATAGCTCAGTCAGTAAATTCTTGCCCAGGAAGCACGAAGAACTAACTGTGTTTGATCCTCAAAACCTATGTTTTTAAAAAAGAGAAAAACTGGAAAACTGTGGCACATACATGTAATCCCAGCACAGGGGAGATGGAGACAAGTGGATCTCTGGGACCCTCTAGCCATCCAGCCTACCCTACTTGGTAAGTTCCAAGCTAGGGGTAGACCTTGGCTCAAAAACAAACAAAAAACAAAACAAAACTGAACAGCTTCTGAGGAGCAACACAGAAACTGCCTTCTGACCTTCACATGCATGTGTGCATGTACCCCTTCTCTCTCTCTCTCTCTCTCTCTCTCTCTCTCTCTCTCTCTCTCTCTCTCTCTCACACACACACACACACACACACACACACACACACACACACACACACACAAATACTGTAAATTATATTTACTTTTTTTCACTGTTAACATTTTAACATATTTCTATCTAGTTCTTTTACAGGACTGAAAATGAAAGATGCTTTCATATGCGAAATTTTTGAGCTGAGATGGTAAAATATACACAGTTTTGTATCCTACTTCCTAAACAGGACGCTGGCAGCAATTTCCACACCCTTGGAAAGTCATAAAGATGTTTCGGTTCAGAACAGATATACCATTTACTTTTACTGCTAAATCAATGCTGAGAGTTAAGAAGATATTTTTATAAGTTTACATTGAACTGCACCACTTTTATGAACTTTAAGATCTGCTTTAGTACTGTGTTATTAAGTTTCAACCCAGTTGCCACAAGTACATAAAATGCAATTGATTTTCATACGTGCATCTGTGTCCTATGATTTTTTTTAAGTTTTCAGTTTCAGTTTTGAGAATTGATAGAATTGTCTTTGCAAGCTATTATGTTACCAGCAACAGCTTCTTCCCCCTTCCCAATCTAGAAAGTTCTGTTGTATTTTCCTGCCATATTGGACTGGCCAGAATGTCCCACACTATGTGGAGGAATGGCAATGAGCAGAGAGGTCCTAGTCTTACCAACACTGAGAAGTGCATTTCGTCTCTCAATAGAAAAGATGGCCAGCGGTGGTGGCACACGCCTTTAATCCCAGCACTCGGGAGGCAGAGCCAGGCGGATCTCTGTGAGTTCGAGGCCAGCCGGGTCTACAGAGTGAGATCCAGGACAGGCACCAAAACTGCACAGAGAAACCCTGTCTTGAAAAAAAAAAGAAAAAGAAAAAAAGAAAAGATGGTGTGAGTTGTAGGGCTTTGGCAGGCTGTCCTCATTATCGCTGGAAACAATTGCCTCTATTTCTAGTTGCTGAGAGTATTCAAACACAATACACACTAAACTTTGTAAAATAACCTTGTGCATCAGCCCTTTAATACTATTTCTGCCCATGTTATAGTACACCATCCTCTAAACAACACAGTCTCCACCTTCATCTGGCCAGCTGTGCCTACCTTCAATAGAGCATTGTCGTTGATCTATGAATACAGCCTATAGACTATTGACGTTGCCTCATAGAAGATGGAAATCACTTAAGTTCCAGCTGTTTTTACCAAGGTACTTGAATGGAATTCTGCCCTAATTGCATATGGCCTCTGGGTCTCAGGTAGGCATGGGAAAGTTAACTGGAGTAGAGAGCCACCAATGCAGCTATGCTGAAGCTGTAATTCATTTTGAATGAAGACTTTCTAGAGCTTTGGAGCTCTTTGAGGATTATCTGTGCTTTTTAATCAATAAACTCATTGGTTCCCTGTGGTGGATTCTGCTGAATTCTGACTTTAGTTTGTTACTGGGATCTTATGAGGAAGGAGTAGAGATGTTTATGTCTCCCTTGGGAAGGGATTCTCAAAATACCGAATTAGCCCAGGGGTACAGAGGACTGGGCTGTTAGATTTCTAAATGTTGAAGCAACCTTGTATCCCTAGAAGACCCTACTCAGTTACAACTTGTTGTGTATTTGAACTTTATTGCATTAGGGCTTTTAAGGTCTAGTGCAGGGTGCTTATATATGAATTTGAAAGCAATCTTGCTTTCATGCTTTTATTTTTCCCCTCCACCATGCTGGAAATTCAATCTGGGGCCTCATGTATGCTGGTCATAGCTCTACCCCTGAGCTGGATTCCCAGCCCAATCCATCTTTTCCTTTACTATCTTTGAACTTCATACCCTTATACTGCTAGCTCCACACAATAAGTTTAGGAAATGATAGCTCTTTCCTATTCTGAAGAGACTAGCATGGATTTGGTATTCTGCCAGGATCTTTGCAATCACCAAGTCCAACAGAGTATTGATCCACGTGAGGTAAGAGGGCAGTTCCCTTCAACATACTCAGTAGCGAGTATTGGTTCACAGATCATGAGTTCTATACCAAGTAGTTTATTTTAGCCATATTTAAGCATAGCAGAATTTGGAAAAAAAAGTTTCCTGGTAATAATTATTCAATCACAACAAAGCTTAAGGAGTGATTACAGAGAATCTCTTAAAAAGTACACGTGACATCTTCCATAAAGATGGGTCCTATAGATTGTCTGAGGAAGCAGGCTCAATGTAAAAAAAACTCATGCTAAGGCTCTGGGGGAGCCAGTTGTGGCTGGCCATACGGACAGTGCAGAAGTTACCAGACTATTAACTACATCTATTCACAGCCTTCTGGGCAGAAAAGAGGTTATCCATCTCTCCCTTTGAAGAGACAATCCTGTATGTTTAACATTCCTGGTTTCCTTAGTTCTTTATCTGAGCACAAGGACCTACATGCCTCCTACAGTATTTCTTGTCTCAGCTTTTGTACATTTATGAAACTCCCTGGTCTTTAGAATTATATTTTAAAATTTTTTTCAATATTTGCATTCAGTTAGTCTAACATTCCATTTTCTTGGTAGCGCTAGAACTGCTCAAATTTATTTTACCGGGATGTATGGGATGGTGAGGTAGGCTTTCGGGCGCTGGCCAACTTTGTACAAATTGCTAAGGGTCTGTAGCTTGGTTCATAGTGTCGCATTATTGTCATCCTGAAGTCTGTGGGGCCTGGAGAGGGGTCACCAGTGCTTTTAATTTGTGTCATTTTTCTTTGCTGATGCAAGACTAGAGGACTGTCAACTGTATTGATATTTTCAGAGAACCAACTGTAGCTCATTGACTTCTATTCTACATTTCCTTGCAATACGTACTTTATTATTTGAAAATTTCACACACATACGATTTATTTTGACCATATTTACACCTATAGTAGTTCCCCTAATTCCTAACCCCTCACCCCCTCTGAACATTTTTTTTTAATAAGTCATCAAATTGAATTTATGCTGCCCATCTACTGAGTGTGGATGACCTGACAGGGGTTACAGCCTTACAGAAAACTGACTCTTCCTCCCCTAGAACCCATCAACTATCAACAGCTCCCGAGCTAGGGGTGGGGGCTCATGAGCCCCTCTCCCATCATGCTGGAATGTTGACTGGCTGGTCTTGTGCAGGTCTTGTGCCGGCAACCACAGCAGCTATGATTTCACAAGGGCAGTGGTCCTCAGATGTCCAGAAGACACTGTTTTGCTCTGGTCCTCCCTGACTTGTGGCTCTTACACCCTTTTCTCCCACTCTCCAGTGATGGTGTCTGAGCTTTTTGGAATGGTGTATGATATAGATGTCCCATTTGCAGCTGAGCACTCCACAGACACCTTTTGGCCAGCTCTGAGTTTCTGCATTCACCACTGTCTTTTGCACAAAGAAATTTCTCTAATGAGGTCTGGCAGCTGCATTAATTTATGGAAATAGAGATAGGAATTTAGAGGACACACAGCTTTTACTATTACGCTCCTGTATTTGCTGTCTCCTCCTTCATTGTTTGGGTTGTACCAGTGCTCTTTCTTCCTAGTGTATGAGGAGGCCAGATCTTCATTCCTAATCTCTGTGTGACTTGTGTGCTGGAGATTAAACCCAGGTGCACATGCATCCTAAGTACCTGTTATTACTCCAGTCTCTGTCTCCATCCATCTGTATGTGAGTCTGCAAACACTGACCCCTGGCAGGAAGTTGTAAAGTCTTTACCTGCTCTCCAGACACCAGATTTAGCACACAGCCAGTGGCCAGTGCCTTACACTCCTAAAGGGACCTACACAGGGCTCCATCTTGGTCAGCCAGGCTCTTGCATGTATCTGCCTTCATAGGACTCCCTCTACCCCACAGACCTCCTTGTCTGGAGCCGTGTGTGTGTGTGTGTACATGGGCTCTTGAGCATGCAGTAGCAGCATTACACTGTTACTTTTTATTAAGGTTTACTGTCTCAATTGGCTGCTCTACTTCCCAGAAGCTTAACTCTCTACAGAGCACTGAAGCTTCCAGTTAAATGTTCTGCAAGGCTAATTGACTAATTAGAACTTCTGTTCTTATGGAGAGTTAGAATGTTGCAGGTTCAGAGCCAAATTATCTTCGGCTACTCTTTGCCCACCTCTGCATCTTTAACATACTTTAACTACCAGACAAAACCTTTAGAATTCAATAACAGTTTACACAAACTCCCAAACTAAGCATGTCATCAATAACATGTAAAAATGTGCACCAGATTTCTGCTTTGCTGTAACTGTCAACTTGATACTCTCACCAATGTATTCAGAAAATGCCTTGATTTATGACTTTCCTTTGATGTTCTAAGTATAAAGCTATTTAACTGCTTCCAGGCTGGAACTTTATTTGTGGCAATCTGAATCTGTGTTCTTGTGCCACGGTCATTCATATTTGGCTCAAAATAAACTTTCTCAAATACCCATTGCCGGGAGAGCTGTGTTTTACATAGACAGTTTTTGGCACCCAGTTCTCGCAGACTCAGCTGAGTCCCTGACAAACTGGAACAGCAAGCAGGGGAGTCAGTTTAACATTATTCCTTTCTGGAAGAGCCAAAAGCCTGGAGATGCCATGAGGCATTTTGGAGAGCTGTTCTGAGAGAACATGGGCTTTCTAGAAAACTTCTGGCCATTTGTAAGAGTCTGGCACCCTGTAGGGCACTTTGCCAATGGCTTTTGGAAGATTGCAGGGGACTCCATGGGAAACTTGGTGAGCCTATCTGTGGATCTGGAGACAGCTGGTGGAAACCACAGATCATGGAGGGTGCAAGTGGGCTATTTTAGGCTCACATGCTTTTCAGCTCTAAATTGGATTTAGGGCTCTTCTCCTTAACCCCCAGCTCCTTGCTAACTCCCAGAGAATCATGTTAGAAATCCAAAAATGGGCTTTAGGGAATGTATCTTCTTAGCTGTTGCTTATGTACCTGATGACCAGGGACTAGTGGAAGATGAGTAAATTGGGTAAATCTGTGGTAGTTGTTGACCCCAGTACACAGTCTCCATACCATGCAAATTGAAGCCTTCTGTCTTGTCGAGAGGAAACCAGGCCCAGGAAGCTCAAACCTTACAAGATTCACAAAGAGCAGTAGGGGTTGGGTTGGGGGATCTTGGGTAGAGCTGCCTTGAAGTTAGGGTGGGATCTCCATGGTTGAGGCTTTTATGAGTTGTTCATGCTACAGTGAGCCACTTGGTGTTGCGGCTGCATGAGCGTCGTCCATGCTCCTGTAAGTGTGACTATTACATGTGGATAAAAACAACATGGCCTTCCCAAATTACACAAGACTAAGTTCGGATTAAAATGACATCCTTTGGACCGAAGGAGGTTGCAGGTCTCTGCAAGGATAGAAGTCAGTGGAGAGTTTTTGTTATGGCAGTTTGGGGGCCCCTTAGATACTTCAGCTTAGATGATCAGAGTCTCCATCTTGTCACCAAAATGAAAGAAAACAATTCTGAAGCCACCGACGCAACAGCTCATGGCTGGACTTTGGGAAGGCACCACCCGGTCCCTTCAAACTGTATTAATTGCCACAACTCCTACTACTGGGCGGAGTACTGGACCGATTCATTGCCTGCTGGCTTCATTCACAAGCTCTAACGGAAATGGCTGCATTGTGGCCATTTCAATGTTGTGTGTATATGACTGGCCACCAGCCTGACACGTGAGCTACAGGTACTGGCCAATCATTTGATCAGGCAAAGCATTGGTGTGTAGGACACGAGCATATTTAGCTCTGTGGATTTCTCTTGGCATGGTATCAGCTGTGAGACTACGCTTTTATGGTTTTTCTTTTCCTTTTCAGTCAGATCCATGTAATTTGCATATTTGCCTTGGTTTTTCCCCATTGATACATGAGTTATTTAAAGGTGTCTACTGTAAAATTTGTAGTTATTCGGAGAGCTTTCTGTTGCCCTACTGTTGATGTCTATGCAGGTCATCAAGAAACTCTGGAGAATTTATCTTTTTGTTGTGACGAGCTTTGTTTTGCAGCCTAGAAGATGTCTCATATTTGATTTATAGTCAGCAAATTATTGAAAAGGAAGCATTCTGCTTTTATAAAAGTGTTGATTGATTCTTTTGGTTCATGGAGTTATTGAGTTCTTTTATATACGTGCTGACTTTGTCAGTTTGCTCTATCTGTTGCCAAAGGGTGTTCTAATCTCCAGCTAATTACGGACTGGCCCATTTCCCACTTGTTTCTCAGTTTCACTCACACAGCTTTAACTTTGTGGTCTGATGCATGCACTCAGTGTTGTTGCGTCTTTGGAGAGGGATGCTCTTCATCATCAGGCAATATCGCCCTTATGTGTGTCTCAGAGTTTGGTTACGGTGTATTGCTATGGCTTTTATTTTATCTGTTTGAAGTATGCTTAGCTCTTTGAATCTGTAGGTTATTTATTTATAGACAAATTTAGAAAAGATTTGGCCCCCATCTACACATTTTCTTCAGGCTCATTTTCTTTCTTCTTTTACTCAGGAAATGACACAAATATTTTATTTTTGGTTATAGCCCCAGAATTTTATTTATTTTAATTAGTGTGTGTGTGTGTATGTGTGTGTGCGCGCACGCGCGTGCACACGCGCACACACATGGGCATTAAAGGTGGGTACCTGTGGGGGACAAAGGACAACTTTGGGATTCCCATTCTCTCCTTCTACCACAGGGTCCAGGGATCAAACTAGATCCTCAGGTCCGTGGGACATTGTCCAGGGTGTTCGTGCCTGATCATTCGGTTCTGTGATTTTATTGCCATCTCCAAGTCTTTGCTCGTCTCTTTGTTCTGCCCCTGTGCCTGTCCATCAAGAGTTTATTTTAATTATTTACATTTTAGTTCTAAAACTGTGATTTGATTCTGCCTCCTTTATATCACCTACTGCTTTGCAGAGACTTTATTCTGAGTATTTGTATTTTCTTAATCTGTGCAAAGTCTGTTTTCTGTTGTGGGTTAAGGCCACTTTTATAAGCACTGCTTTACATTTCTGTCAGCTGGTTCTGGTTCTTGCACTGTTCCATTATTGATGTTGACTGTCTTTTCAAGAACACCCTGCTTCCCTGCCTCTCTGTATGCTGAGTAGCTTTCTGTGGGAACCTGGACCATTAGGGTATTAAGTTGTATGATTGTGTATCATATTTAAACCTGTGTTATAACAAGACTGCTATACCATAGATCCTTTGGGAAACGGATCTGTTTTCTTGTTCCTGGCACATGGGAAGGGGTCCAGATCGCCATTCAGCCTCTGCTGACTCCAACTGGTTGCTCTATAGATATTGAAGTCTCTCCCGAGATGTCCTTCTCACTACCTGTCAGAGCATTCTGACATTTGTTTCATCCAGACTCTAGGATTCCTAGTTGCATTTAGTTGAAGGAATAAGTATAAGTACATATACTCTGGCTTTACAGAAATCACACTCTACAATAGTTTGTGATTTAAGTGTTGTGACTTTTATTGATAGTGTCTTAGTCACTCTTCTGTTGTTGTGAGGAGACACTATGGTGACTACTCTTGGTTGACCAGACTTGATCACAACTGGAGTGAACTACAATCTAGAAATGGAGGGCACACCTGTGAGAGATTTGTTGATTGGTTTGAAGTGGGTGGATCCACTTCTAGTCCTGACCTTTGAGGTAAGAAGACACAGGCATTTGATCCAGATCTTGGGGTGGGAGGGCATACCTTTATTCTGGGCCACACCTTCTGCTGGAAGCCTATATAAGGACATGGAAGAAGAAAGCTCTTCATCTTTGCCTGCTTGCTCTCGCCTTTTCAGCAAATCCATTCCTTCACTAGCATTAGAGCCTACTTTGGGATTCCAGTGTCTACGGAAGACCAGCTGAGACATCCAGCCTTGTGGACTGAGCAACGTCTTGGACTTGGACTCTCCAGTCACAACCCGCCATTGTTAGATTAGTTGGACCACACTTGGACCACAGGCTGTAAGTGATTCTAATAAATCCTTATATATTAATCCTATGAGTTCTGCTACCATAGAGAACCCTAACAATACAGACACCACGACCAAGGCAACTTATACAAAAGAAAGCATTTAACTGGAGGCTTGCTTACATGTTCAGAAGTTTAGTCCATTGTTGTCATGGCAGGGAGCATGGCAGCATGTATGATGCTGGAGCAATGGCTGAGAGCTACATCCTGATCTTCGGGCTGAGGCGGGGGAGAGAGAGAGAAAGAATAAGAGAGACAGACAGACAGAGAGACACAGAGAGAGGCAGAGACAAAGACAAAGAGAGACTGGATCTCGCATGGGCTTTTAAAACTTCAAGGCCCACCCCCCAGTGACACACTTTCTCCACCAAAGCCACACCTCTTAATCCTATTCCTATCAAAGAATTCTATTTCTTCCTGACTAACCATTCAAATATGTGAGCCTATGCAGGGGGGCAGATGTTATTCTTGGTCAAATCATCACAGCTAGATAATAAACTGATTAATTGCTCGTGATTTTTGGTGGCCCTTGCCCTGAACAGATTGTTTGATTGAAAACCTGCTGTTTGGGTGAGGCAATGCCTCAGAAGGGTAAAGAGTGTGGCACACAAGCATTCATATCCTCAGACCCTGCATAAAACCCGGGTACAATGTTAGCACTTGTCTGTGATTCCAGCACTATACTGCGATGAGAGGAGGCAGAGTCAAGAGAACCCCGGAAACCCGAGGGTCAGGTCGGCAGGCATACGTGGTGGCAGGCAGTGACAAGACCTGGTCTCTAAAAGGCGGAAGGTGAGGACCAGCACCCGAGGTTGTCCTCTGATAACAGATGCACAGTGGCACGTGTGCCTAGACATACTCAGGCACATATGCACACAGGGATGCATGCACACACACACATACACACACAATGCATGCTTGCACACATAATAAGAGAGAGAGAGGGAGGGACGGAGGGATGGAGGGAGGGAGGGAAGAAGGAAGAAAGGAAGAAAGAGGGTCTTTTTCTGTTTGTTCTTGTTGATCATTCTTTGCCACTTTCGTTTGTTTGTGTGTAGTGAGACTATCTCTAAAAACTATGTATCTAGTATCTCACTTTGTCGCCCAGGCTAGCCTCAAACTCTGTCTTTTTGCTTCCGTCTCCTGAGCTCTGGAAGTACAGCTGCGTGCTACCATGACAGGCTCTCATACCAAGTTTTCCCCATTTTTCTGCCGTGTTGTGAGCTCACGGAATTTGGTTTTGTTTGTTTTGTAACTCAGCCCAACTTCCTGTGTCTTCATAAAGGCAGTTCAGCCAACCGATGACACTCTATAATTGATAATTAGATGGATTGCCTCCATCTCTTTTATAGCTGTAATTTGCAATGTTTCAAGTTTTACCCCCCGCCCCATCTTTCCTCACTTTTGTTAAATTGACCTTGAAAAACTATTGACTACCATTTTGTGATTTGGTGCCTTCCCGTGCCGGTTTATTATAGTAGTCGTCACCTTATGGTTTCGTTTTAAACTTTATTGTGTTGATGAAAGTTGCAGCGACATTTAAGAGTGAAAAGACTCATCTAAAGCTTCAGCGAAAGCATCAGCACCCAGCATCAGCTTCAGCGCGTGTTTGCAAAATATCCCTCCAGTTATCACTCAGAGAGAAAATTGGATGAATATGCAGCAAAATGAGTTCACATGAGCATGTCATTTTGAATTTGAACAGCATTAAATCAAAAATTAGAGGGGAGGAACAATTAACAATTGCTTAATTATTTCTCCACCACGGAAGATAAGAATGTGTAATTATTCTTCTGAAGTTAAGGGCAGGAAAACCTGGGGAAGACAGCGTGTTTCTACGCGGCGGTGTTATTTAGAAAGTGTTGGTTTTTAGACCAGTCTTCTTGCCCAACAGTGGGTGAAGACTAACAAACCCTGACCCTCTATTGGAAGTCTGGAGGTTCCCTGTCCCCTTCCCCTCTGGATCACACCAATCTTCTGCAGAAAGCACGGTCCTTACACCATTCTCAAGTACACGAGGGAAAGAAACCCATAGGGTTGGCCTCTGCTTTAGGAGTGAGGCCCCCATGCGGAAGGGTTGGAGACACGGATATTTGGGAGTGCCCTTAGAGAATGCAGCTGAGACCAACAACAGGAAAGCCCCAGCATACAGACATCTGCTCACATGTGCTCCTTCCAATGTATAATAGTTCATTTAAAATGTTTTAAAGTTACGTTTATTGATCTATTTTCGGGGGAAAGCAAGTGGGGTGCATGTGCCACCTGGTTCTCTCCCTCTGCAGTGTGGGTTTTGGCTTCTCGTATCTGTGATCTCTACATGTGTACGCGACTTAGAACAAGTCCTTCTCGGCACTTGTAAACGCGCAGCGTCGATGATGAAGACAACCACGCTTCCGAGTTCTCTCTTCCTCTAGCCTTCTACTTTTCCCCGGGAGCCTCCAGCTTTCCCTTTACCTGAGGCCTCTGTAATCAGCACTTTGACTCTACTCAATAAACTTTTTTCTCTTCAATTTTTAATCATACAATAAAAGACTTTCAACTTTGGCCCTGTTCTTTTCTGTCTCCAGCTCTCGGCTCCCGGGTCCCTCCTCCTCCGGACCTTCGGCCCACAGTTTCCGTTAGCCTGATTTTTTTCCAAGAGAGAAATCCCTTTGTGTTTCACCCCGATAATGATAGTGTGAGGCCTCTCCAGGGCTTTTGAGCACAAGCGCAGTCATCCTCTCGAAGATCACTGGCGAAGCTGAGGCTTTCATCTGGAGAATAAGAACACAGAGGCCACGAGCATACCTCACTTGCTGAAGGTCACATCCTGACTCAAGGGCAGAAGTGGAGAGATAAAAGCAAGCCTGCTGGGCTTTGTGTGTCTGGGAATAGAGCGGTGTTGCTGAAGAAATCTGCTGCTACTCAAAGAAACTGTAGGCGTTTGCAGGCTGCTCCTCGGACCCTCACTTGGGTCTGTTTTAGGAGCCATGCTAAGAAATTCCCAGCCAGGCTCCTGGTTCCCCACGGCCACACCATGTAACCAGTGTAGCCATGTACAAGGATATCTGTCTGGTCCTAAGTTATTTGCCTCTTTATCCCTGTCCCACAGATAACAATATCGTCACTGCCGCAGCCTTTACCACGCAAAAACAACTACATCAACAACAAGGAAAATATTGTTACCGTAGCCAGTCCCACCACCAAGCAGCCACGGCTCTGCACTGTTAGCATGCTGGTGGAGGAGCCACGACCTCGACTACCTCATGTGGCAAAATTATGTCATCCTCACAGGATGTGCTAAAAACAGTTAACGATAACAAACGGTTAAAACAATTCATACAATATCTCCGAGGATAAGAGAGAACAGATTTCTCGCATTTTCAGACCTCTTTTCTTAATTCCTGAGCTTGACAGGCCTCAGGAAAGTTGTCCCAGGTTCACCTTTTAGTCATGGCCAGCGAATGGTGTGTGGGCTGACGGTGTACACTGGTGTGGTCAGCTTTATGCCGGAAAACTCCTTTTCTTATAAGAAGCCATGCTGGCCAGAGACTAGGCACACGGTGGCAGGATGCTGTCTCTTATCTGATACAGACGTTAGATAGAAGTTACTACCACCCTTGTAGTAACTACGTTGTCTGTGAGTTTCCATGGTAACCACTCCTCTTAAAATCCAACCTTTCTCCCTGTCAACCAGGTGCAGTGCTAAGGACCCTGCAAGATGTAGTTCAGACAGGTTCCTTCTCCCAGGCATCCCTGACGCTGGCAAGCTGAGCAGTTCTTCCCTGAGGGCTTTGTATCATACTCCTGCAACTGTGTACTGTGTACCTGTCTCCCTCCCTACAATGGCATGAGTAGCCTGAGTACATGAGTATGTACTCTCTACATTATAGATCATGGCTGGCAATAAGAAATGCTTGTAAACTGTTTACATGGACCCACATAATATGTACGTAGAAATACTATTTAAAATTTAATTACTAGACCAAATTTTAGCCTAATGACAGTATTTTTTACTAGAGTATATGTTGCAGTTTGGTGTCTGTTTAGGCAAAAAGTCAACTTCACAAAGATTTTTTTTATGTGTGTGTGTGTGTGTGTGTGTGTGTGTGTGTGTGTGTGTGTGTGTGTGTGTATGTGTGTGTGTATACAGAGAAGAGGCTTGAGTGTTCTTCCTCAGGGGCCACCCACTTTTATTCTGAAACAGCTTCTCTGACTGGTATGGAACCTGCTAGGTAGACTAGGTACAATACTGTGGACACCCTCACCCCATGGGTTCTGGAGATTGAACTCGGGTATATTAACCACTCTGGTGGTAAAGTCGGATGGCAGTTGCTGTCTTCATGATGTCATTACCCAAGGTGGTCACTATGCCACATGGACATTCTTACCTTGACGCAAACACCAGTCAAGATGGAGACAAAGCAACTTGGCTACTTTTTGCTTATGATGAGTTCAGTTCCACAACAAAATCAGCCCATTCCCCATTAGGACGCAAGTTCCTGTGAGGTCCGTGCATCTCACAGATTAAATTCGGACAGTTCCTCCCCTTTCTCTTCTTTTTCTTCTACTGTTCTTTTATTTAAAATGGATTTTTTTCCATACAACATGTTCTGATTACAGTTTGCCCTCCCCCAGCTCCTCCCAGTTCCTCCTAGCTCCTCCCAGTTCCTCCCAGCTCCTCCCAGCTCCTCCCAGCTCCTCCCAGCTCCTCCCAGTTCCTCCCAGCTCCTCCCAGCTCCTCCCAGTTCCTCCCAGCTCCTCCCAGCTCCTCCCAGTTCCTCCCAGCTCCTCCCAGCTCCTCCCAGCTCCTCCCAGCTCCTCCCAGTTCCTCCCAGCTCCTCCCCACCTCCGCTTCCATTTGCATCCGTACCCTTTCTGTCTCTCCTTAGAAAACCAACACCCAAAAAAAAAAAAAAAAAAAAAAAAAAAAAAAATTTAAAAAAAAATTTAAAAAAAAAAAAAAGAAAACCAACACCCATATAAACAATAAAACCACACAAAACAGAAACAAACCAGGAAGAGAACAAAACAGACAAACAGAAGAAAAAGAATCAAAGAAACACAGAGGCAGAGACACACGTGTTCACACATAGCAATCCCATAAAAATACAAAACCGGAAGCCGTCATATATACACAAAGGGTCTGTGAGATTGAAATAAAAAATGCTTGGACAGAACATTATGAGACAGAGAAGCATTGAGTTCATTTTGCGTTGGCCATCTACTGCTGGACATGGTGCCTGCCCTTAAGAGTGGTTTGTATCCCCAGTGAGACTCCACTGGAGAAAACTGATTTTTTTCATTTGCAAGTGCTTATTGATTGGGGGTAGCTTCTGTTATCCCCCTTTCTTTCTTAAAAAAAAAAAACAGCACAGCACTTTGTGAGGTTAGTATGGCTATATGAGAAGACAGTACAGGTGGTCTAGGCATGTGAGCAGCCCCTAAAGACAAAACAAAGGAACAGAGGAAGAAATTCCATGGTCTCAGGCCCAGAAAAGAGAGTCCACATGCATTACTGTAAGTTCTAACTGGGAATGCCAAGAGTTGTCACCTGGATCCCATTGGACCTCTCCTCAGCTCCTGGGTACAAGCTGTGGCTGGGAAAGGAATCTACGAAGGAAGCAGAAGGGGAGGTGTGCCCGATGTTTGAGAGTGGGCTGGGGTTCCAGACTGGAAAAGAAAAAGAGAGAAACTGAGCTGAGTGCCAGCGTTTATCTCTCTCTGCAAACGCCATGTGATGCCCTGCCTCAGCCCCCTGCTGCCGTGCCCGCCTTCCCCACCATCATGGACTGCACTACTGTGAGCCACAGGAAACTCTTGTTGACTTTCATCGGGAATTTCGTCACAGAAACTGGAAAAGTAACTAGTCCAGTTGGGAACCTGACAGGCGACATAGGGCTGGTAGAGGAGACACCACTGATATGTATGGTTCATAGCTTCTTTCCTGCAGAGAGGAATTGGAGAAGGTCTCTAAATGGCATGCATGTCAGGCCTGAGAACAGGAGATGCAATGGAAGACAAGGACAGTGCCCAGGGTCCCACCGTGGTAAGAGTGCACATGTCCAAGTGTGAATAGTGAGGGCCCTGGCATCCAGCGCAGATTGCCTACCAAGACCATGTTTGACATGGGGCTATCACTTGCTCCCCTCACTGATCCCAAGAAACTCAACCACTGCTTTGAAGTTGCAGCGGCCAGGCAGCCAGTATTTAAACAGAGTCCACAGGCTGGAGAAAGATTACAGCACCAAGAAGCTTCCATGGTTTGCTATTGGCTGAGAGAATCCTCATCCTGACAACCAGCGCTTACTGCTCTGCTTAGCTGAATTCAGGAAAAACAAAGAGAAAAGTTGATCCTGGCAACTTCTTCAGAAAATAATCCTATTTCTGCAGCCGGTGTTGATGGAAGTTCAGTGTTGATGGCCGCATTCCAATTTCAGATCACAGCCCGAGGTTAAGAAAACGTCCCAGTTATTCATGAGGCAATAGCATCTCCGGAAAAGTAATTTGCAATTTCATGCTTGTCTGACGAGGCCACCCCCTCGATCTGGACTCTGGATGCACTCATGCACATGCATGTGCACATGTTTAGGCACACTCACAGTCCTTCACGCAACTGTGGTGACATCTTTCCTGGAACACTGCAGTCCTGCTGGTTCCAGTTTCTTCCCCACAGAGGTACTCAGGCCTGACACAGCTCAGCCCAGGCATTTACCCACTTACATCCTCTCCAAGCTGGGTGGGACTCCCAACGAACCCTCCCAGGACGTGAGTGTGTTTTTCTCCTCTTGCCTACCCTTCTGGCCTCTTTCTCCATCCCCTCTCTTCTCCACTCTCCTAACCTCCCTCTTTCTCCTCCCTACTTCTCTGTCCCCTCTCCTCCCTCTCCCTCCCCATCTTCTCTTCCCTTCCTCCCCTTCTCTTCCCTTTTCTGTCTTTCCCCCCTTCTCCCCTCCCTCTCTATCTTCTCCCCCCACTTCTAATGCAGAAAGTCCACAGATAACTGATAAAGGAATTACTTATTAAGGAATTATGTTGAGGAGAACAACTCACTAACACAGGAGAAGGCAAATCGTCACAGAGTCCCACGCTGCTTTCCACAACTGCCTGAATCAGTCCCCACCATCCAAGAGCACAAGAGAGATAAGGGGTCCTGAATATATACTATTCAAGTCTTAAGCTATCTAAGAGGCCATGCCCTAGGGGCTGGTACCCCAAGGTCATAGGTAGAATAAATACCCACTATATCTCCCCTTTCTGTCTAAATAAGAAAGTTCTAAACCTAACACAAAACTATATATAATAGGAATGATCATTAAGTATTATCCAGGAGAAGGGAAAGGTAATAACATAAAGAAAAATAGAAATACAACCAACAAGTGCTGTGGGATGTTCTGTATGGCAAATGTGTTGCTGATTAGTCAATAAATAAAACACTGATTGGCCATTGGCTAGGCAGGAAGTGTAGGTGGGACAAGGAGGAGAATAAAGCTGGGAAGTGGAAGGCTGAGTCAGAGAGACACTGCCAGCCGCCATGATGAGAAACAGCATGTGAAGATGCTGGTAAGCCACGAGCCATGTGGCAAGGTATAGATTTATAGAAATGGATTAATTTAAGCTGTAAGAACAGTTAGCAAGAAGCCTACCATGGCCATACAGTTTGTAACCAATATAAGTCTCTGTGTTTATTTGGTGGGGTCTGAGTGGCTGTGGGACTGGCGGGTGTCAGAGATTTGTCCTGACTGTGGGCCAGTCAGGAAACAAACAAAAAACACATACTAAATGTCCAGAACATAGGTAAATGGCAAATTACAGAGATTATTCCAATAGCTGTCTTATCCTGAAGAATCCAACTCTAGTACCTAATATGTTCTTAGCTAAGATACAAGAGGATTGTAATTGTAACTATCTAGTCTTTAATCCCATCAAAGACCTGAGAAGGAAAATAATATTACCTGAATAAACAGGAAGTGCAATCAAGCAGCTTCTGAAAAATTGCAAGAATTGACAGAGACAGCTAGCAGCCTGGGCAGTCACCTAATGTTTCTCAGCATCCTTGGGGCATCCATTTTTGGCTACAGGCCTAGAATATCGGACAGACAATTTTCAGAAGCAGGAATTTTGAAAGACCATCTTGCCCTGTCTTGGCAAGGTTCAGCAGTCACTTTTCCTTTCGTCCTGCTAGTCCAGAAAGGTATGTACTGTCAGCCCAAGGCAAGGGCAGTTCTTTGCCCAGCAGGCCAATTTTTTTGCCAAGAAGAAGACAAACTTCCTTATGGAATGTCTTCTAAGCCCAACAGTCTCTCAGGAGTATACCAGTGCTGCCAGTAGCAATTGTGTCTCATGTCAACAGAATTCTAAGTTACAAAAATATTTAAATACCATATTCTCTAGGTCTATGAAGTGTTTGAAGATTACTATCCATCTGACATATATTTCTATATCCAGAAAATCTGACTACATGACTATGATTATTACAAGCATGAGTGACTATAAACCTGTAGTTCTTAACAACCTAAATAACTTAAGGACTAAGGCTTTACATTATAAAAGCAAACAATCTATAAATATATGTACAATATAAGGACAATGACCTCGAATTTGTGACAATATACAAAATATCTTAATCAGAGGTAGAAATGCATAGTGCAATATGATAATAATATCCTTAATATGTATCAATATACAAAATATCCTAAACAGAGGTAGAACATACATACAGTATGACAAATATAATTTTACATTTGTATACATATACAAAATATTTCAAACAGGAGTAGAAACATATGTACAATATGAAAAATATAGTTTTGTATTTGTATCAATATACAAATTATCTTAAACAAGAATAGAAAAATAATTTTACAATTTGTATCAATATACAAGAATCCATACCAATGCAAATTATCTAAAGCTAATAGTTACTGATTTAGTTTATAAGGAGATACAGTAATCTGCCTGTAACTGATGACAATTATCCATAACCCTGAGAAAACAAAACCTTTTGGGAGAGGGGGGTGTCGTTTTCTTAAAATTGCTTCCTGCTGTCTAGGGGGTGATGCTATCTATGTGGGATCCTGTAAGAAAGCTAAAACAATGGTTAAATCTTATGAGGACCAGCTGCAAAGTTTGTAGCCAGTCTCAGACTAATGGGTAAGGTTATCTGAAGTTCTGGCTAGAAGTGTAATGTGATGAACCATCTCATCTTGGAACTGTACTGAAGAGTTTGCAGCCCAAAGCTGATCATTGAGTGGTGTTTATTGGATCAATGGCATCATTATGGACCAGGTAAAGTTGTTGTGGGGCCCCGTCTTCCTTCTGGAGACTTCAGAGATCGATATTGGAAAGATTTATTTTTTTCACTGTGGAAAACTTGAACATTATTAATATCAAAACAGGAAGTTTAAATTTTAAGATGACATGATATATAAAGAAGGGGTCTAAGGAATCAATAACAAGCATGGAGAGAAGTAAAATCTTGACAACAATAGTCCCTAGAATTTTGTCCTTCTTCTGTCCCACACCAGTTGGCTTTTCTGATATAAGACAGAATCTCTTAATATTTTCTTTTATCAACATTCTTGGGTTTAGAGAAGGAGAGCGCCACATTCCAACTCTAAAGCCAGCCTGATTTATGATTGAGTCAGGAACCATAACTTTTCTGAAGAGTTATTGATGTTAGGCAGTGAGATATTACCCGGTAGAGTATATTGGAACCAATGAGTCTGATATTCTTTGCTTGTAAATTTTTCTATATAGACTTCCCTTCTGCTTTAGATGTCTAGACGTTCAAGACCTTTCAGCTTCTTGAAGATAGGTATTCCTATTATCCTGTAAAGAAAAAAACCAGAGCCCTGCCATGACCCTTGTTTGGTGAGTTTTCCTTACAACTTGTAGAATTGTCACATTGGTGGATGAGCTATCACTTCTCCTCATCAAGGGGTTTCTCCTGTTTGAATCGAATTTTTATTAATTTTGTTGGTATCCATAGCTTTTCTTCTCTTGTGGAAACAAAAGCAAAACCCCTTCCCCAGCGTAGCACATATTCTGGTTTCCATTCTGAGGTCAACCCATCCTTGAAGTATACAGGTTGATTTAGCTCAGGAGTTTTTTCTATTATCCAATGTCTCTCCATAGCTGTTGTTCCTTTCTCATCAGCATTAAGAAAATCCAAGGTCAGTAAAGCATTATGTAATCTATTTCTAGGGGTCATTATTACCCCTTTCTGTTTATTTAGCACATCCTTTAGAGTGTGATTAGATCTTTCTGTAACTGCCCAAGTAGGTATTTGTTCCACCTATGACCTTGGGGTACCAGCCCCTAGGGCGTGGCCTCTTGGCTAGCTTAAGACCTGAAGAACACATATTCGGGCCCCCTTCTCTCTCCTGTGTTCTTGAATGATGGAGACTGACTCAGGTGGCGGATAGTAGCGTGGGGCCGGCTCTCAGCCTTCCGGGACTCTGTGACGATTTGCCTTCCCCTGGGTTAGTGAGTTGTTCTACTCAACATAATTCCTTAATAAATAATTCTTTTTTCAGTTATCTGTGGACTTTCCCCCTTTTCTTCTCCGGACTTTCCCCTCTCTCCTTCCTCAGGTGATGGGATCCCCCTCTCACACTGCCCCCTGAGCAAGACTGAGAAGGTGGGTCTTACTCTGCACCCCCATGGGAACCTGTCCCTTGCTGATGCATGGGAACATTGACAGGGTTGTGATCATTTTATCTCTGGTAAGACCCAGGCATGGGGCCTTGGTCTTTCTGTTGTGGGGGACAAAATGGTGCTTTCTTCTTTCACACTGAGGGAAAGAGGCGGAACAGCCAATGGTATTCGTTAGCCTGGTGTCCTGGGTGCATCTGCCTGGCCCTTCAGGAAACCTTGAAGAGAGGAGCTCTGGGCAAGGTGTAAAGTGAGGGTTGAACCTGGATAGAATTGCAAGGTCAGGGGAGGAGGCCTATCTGCCAGCTGGAAGTGAAAAGCAAGCTCTCAAAATAAAATTTACTAACGTATACATGGAGCTGTTGGTGAGGGAGCTTTCAGTGGAGGGCTGGCTACCCCCAGGCTGGGGTGCTAATGCAAATGGATCTTCACTGTTCCCTCTGCAGGGCTTCTCACTGCAGAAGCCACTTGCCCAAAGCTCCAGGTGCACCTGCATCCCATAGGCCTCAAGCGGAGGCCTAACTGGGTGACGTACTGGAATGGGCAATGGTCATCCCTACTTCTGTCTGTAGACGGGCCTCTGTCTTCGTCCTTCCTACCTCCCCTCCTCCTTCTCCTCCTTGGAGGTTCTAACTTAACGTCAGGGTCACTGAATACACACTCTATCCCACCACCCCAACCCTAACTTCAGAGTCTGTTTTGTAAGGACTTCTGCCTACACCTGAGCTTTAAGGATGGGTACCTGGGACTGGGACTGGGAGACAGCTGGAGAATTTTCTGGAAGAGAAGGTCTTTCCATCGTGGCCAATGATGGAGCACTCAGGCTTACTCAGGTCTGACCAGGAGGAAGGCGATGGCAGAAGCAGCAGCCTGAGCTTTGGGTACCAGCACTGTAGGCAGCATCAGCCCCCAGTCCTGTGGGACTGCCCTCAGCATCTCTTGCCAGTAAACCCAATCTCCAAGTCAGCAGCTTTGCAGAACTCGGGTGTTAGAAAAGCTGACATCAGGCTCCGACATCATGTGTTCTGAACTTAACCTGTAAATCTTTTTTGTTTAAGTCACTGTCCTAGTTAGGGTTGTTACTATTGCTGTGATGAGAGGCAGCCTGGGGAGGAAAGGGTTGACTTGGCTTATGCTTCATCATCACTGTGCATCATCTGTGAACTCAGGACTGGAACTCAAATAGAGCAGGAACCTGGAGGCAGGAGCTGATGCAGAGGCCATGGAGGAATGCTGCTTACTGGCTTGCTCTTATGGCTTGCTTAGCCTGTTATCTTACAGCATCCAGGACCACCAGCCCAGGGTTCTGGGCCCTCCCCGATCAATCACCAATTAAGTAAAAACCCTACAGCCTTGCCTACAACCCCATCTCATGAAGGCATTTGCTCAATTGAGACTCCCTCCTCTCCAGTGACTCTAGCTTGTGTCAAGTTGACATAAAACTAGCCAGCACAAGCCCTTCCATTTGAATTCTGTTTTGATGGCTGGGCACAGTCCTCATTTATACACCCACATTTGACAAGTGGTCCTGCTGAACACAGGGTATCAGGAGTTAGAGTTTCACCGTCTTGTGAGGCTATAGAAATGGAAAGATGTTGAAATGGCTCTCTGGCTCCAGCCCTCTTTTCTTTCTCCCAACCTCATACACCTACCTGTTCCAGCAACACCAGGGGCATCTGGGATCCTATATGTTCTCTCCTCTTTAGTACATAACATAGCGTGGTCTGAGAAGCTTTCTGTACATTTGGAAAACACATCACCCTCCAGTTCTGGCTACTGCTGTCTCCCTCTGGTTACTTTTCTGTCTTCTGGAGAGACAGGGCTCCTTGCCTGCATAGGCTCCCTTAGCCACCCCATCCCCCAACTTTAACACTGTGGTTTTGAACTAGATCAACTCAGGCACATTACAATTACCTTTGCCCAAATGCCTTTCTGTGAGGCTCTGAGTAAGAGCTAGCTAGAAAAGAATTTTCGGGAGCTGTTGAATGCAAGTGAGCCTCCTGTCTCACTGGCTCCCCCTGCTGGTTCACGGCTCCTGCAGCAGTTACAGATTGCCTGCTTCAGAAGCTCCTGACCCCAGGGAGGGTGCATGAATCACTCTTTGGCAGTGCACCAGATGTCCTTAAGGTTGGCGGCGACAGTGAGGGATAGGTGTGCATTCCACCTTACCCTCATGGGATGGCAGATTGTCTTCACGGGTTGCAGTTATATTTATGGGTTCGCTTTGTCCTTCCCCATGTCACTTCTAGCCTTCCTTTCTGTCTGGTGGCCTGACTGCTCTGACGCGCAGAACTAATCCCAGGCATGGAGGCTTACGCATACTTAATTACCTTCTACAATTACAAATGGCCTCATCCTCTTAATAAGTCTTCATCCCGTGTGTCTCAAGCCGCTTCTCCCTCCGTGATTGAATACCAGCTGATAAACTCAGTAACAAATCCCTGATTATCCGGCTTGTCGGTGTGCTCCGTTAAAACACATTTCTTACCTGATATTGCACTCAGGCTAGCCAGGGATGGTGCAAAGGTTAGCATCCGATAAGCTCCTGGGAAGCGGGGGCGTCCTTGCTCCTTCCCTGCTTTCCTCTTTCTCCCTGGGATTCAGAAGTGAGCACAGCTCCAGCAGCCACCATGTGGCCTTGAGGAAAGAAGATAAGCCAGCATAGTAAGGCTGAAAGGAGGGATAACCGGGGCTCGTGGTGGCCTCTGGACAGCCAGCTCCAGATGTTTCCATGGAGCGGAGACAGCCATGACTTAAGGAAACCACCGGAGTTGAAAACATGTCAACAAGGATATTTTACTACCAATTCATCACAAACTGCCTATTTTCTTATGACTGTGGACACAATGAGAGCGTTGTACCTCATGGATATCTTTTGCATATGGATTGATTGTTTGATGGGATTAAGTCCATGTTGAAAATTACAATGTTTATGGTAAATTCTGAAAGAAAAAAAGATGTGCTCCCTCTGTCATTCATTGTGAAATTTAATCTGCCTTAGGAGATACTGAGGAGTGGGACAGGTGGGTCACTAAGAGGTGTTGAGGGATCCATCCTTAAGACTGAGTTCATCCTTTCGCCTGGTTAATACAATACACTTGTTGGTGAATGTGTTATCTGAGTGGTAGGTGTTGTATAAAATAAAAGCTGGCTAGGTTCCTAGTGTGGTACTTGTTTCTGATCATGTGATAACCTTGGGAGGATCCCATCAAGCTGGTCAGCAGATGTACTCTCTTGACATTGGACCAGAACTATGAACCCAAATAAACTTTTTTCCTTTATTATGTACCAGTCTGTGGTATTATGTTATTGCCAGTAGAAAATCAACCAAAACATCAAATAAATTATAATCATTCAACACAAAATTTATCTTTTGTTTTTTTTTTAATTTATTGGATTTTGGGGGTATTTGTGTGTGTGTGTGTGTGTGTGTGTGTGTGTGTGTGTGTGTGTGTGTGTGTGTATCACATTTGTGTGAGAGCCTGCAGAATTCAGAGAAGGCATTGGATCTCCCAGGACTGGAGTTACAGGCACTTATGAGTCACCATATGGATGCCTAAAATTAAACCCTGGTCTTCTGCAAGTACAGCAAGTGCCTTTAACCACTGAGCCACCTCTGCAGACCCTCGACACGTTAAAAAGACAAAATGCATATATAGAGGCTGGGGAGAAGTTCAGTTATTAAAGTGCTTCCTACAATCTTGAGGACCTGAATCGGATCCCCTCAATCCATGAATCAAAAGCTAAGCAGTGGTGGAGACAGGCAGATCCCTAGACCTTTCTGGATAGACCATCTAGTCCACTCTGTGAGTTTCAGGCCAACGAGAGCTCTTGTCTCAAGCACACACACAAACTAAACAAAACAGACAACAACCAACCAACCAAAATAAAACCATAGAAGCTGGAGAGATGGCTTGGTGGTTAAGAGTACCTACCACTCTTACAGGGGACCTGGGTTCAGTTCATAGAACCAACATCTGGTAGCTCACTGCCTGTGACTCCAGCTCCAGGGTATCTGGCACCCTCTTCTGGCCTCCACCTGCATTCACATGGCACACGCATATACACTAGGTCATATACATAGATGCATACAATAAATTGTAAAAATCTCTAAAGATTAACAAAGCAAGCATAGTGGTAGCTGAGGAACAAAGGTGAGGTTGTCCTCTGGCTTCCTCTTGCATGCACACCATAAATGTCAGGTCCAAAAGAAACTCCTGGCCGTCTGTGGTGCCTATTAGCAGACCAAAGTGCACACTGGCCTCCAGGCTCTCTCATTATTGCAACTACCTGTGGCTCTTCTCCCCACCAACACCTGTGTTAAATCAGGATCAATCAGCATGATGTGGGAAGAGACAGACCTGTGCAGAAGGAGGTTGTCATTTAATTGTGCCCAGCACAATGAAGGGCAGCAGCCTTTCTTGGGGAGTGGAGACTGCCCAGGGACTGCAGGCTTGAGGGTTTTTTTTTTTTTTTTTTTTTTTTTTTTTTTGGTTTTTCGAGACAGGGTTTCTCTGTGTAGCTTTGCGCCTTTCCTGGATCTCGCGCTGTAGACCAGGCTGGCCTCGAACTCACAGAGATCCGCCTGCCTCTGCCTCCCGAGTGCTGGGATTAAAGGCGTGCGCAACCACCGCCCGGCGGCTTGAGGTTTTATAGGGCAAAAAAAGGGGAACTTCTGTGATGGAAGAGTCCATCTGCAGATCTGTTCCCCTGTAGTCCCAAGGTTGTAAACACCAATGGAGGCTGGTGTAGACAGATTTTTTTTTCTGCTGCCAGCCCCAAATAATGACACAGAGACTTATTATTAATTATGAAAGCTCGGTCTATAGCTTAGGCTTGCCCCACTAGCTCTTATAACTTAAATTAACCCATTTCTGTTCATCTATGCGTTGCCACGGGAGTCATGGCTTTTACCTCTTTTCCTGCATGTCTTGTTTCCTCTGCATCCTGCTGGTGACCCCGCCTTTTTTCTTCCTCAAGACCTTCTGTCCCCAGAAGTCCCACCTAATCTCTTCCTGCCTAGCTATTGGCCATTTGGCTCTTTTTTTTTTTTTTTAAAGCCAATCACAGTGACACATCTTCACACAGTGTAAAGGAATATTCTGCAACAGGCTGGTAGGTTGATCTTCTCAGGAGTTTCCAGGACCCAAACTGCCCCAGCTGAAGATGTTATCTTCATGTCAACTTTCCAGTCAGAGTTCCTCAGATCACTAGAGGCTTTGGGATTACTAGCCCCTTGACAGGTACCTCTACATACATGAATATATGCACACATACGTAAAATCCATGTACACAGACACTTAAAGGGCCCCAGTGTACTTTCCGCTGTTCCAGGGGCTTTATGAATAGTTCTCTCAAAAGGCATCGTCTCTCATTTGACCAAATCAGAGGTTAACAACAGATACGGGATGCAGAGGGTGAATCTTTAGTGTAGCAATATGAACAATGGAAAGACCCTATCACATTTGTGTCAGGATCTCTAAATGGTACATCCTTCCCATGACCCTCACAATTTAAAGTGTGATTACATCTTCTTGAGAAAAAAAAAATGAAGAAGTAAGAAAAGGAAAAAAAAAAAAGGTGGGATTGGGAGAGCTGGAGACTGCATTTTTTCTGGAAGGCTTCTGCTAATTAAGATGTTGAAAGCAATTTTAACACCATTTCTCACCACAGTGACAATTCTGACAGATTTACAAATTAGCATTCCGGGACTCTCTAACTGGACATCCATGTTTTGTCAGGATGTGCTAGGGCCTGTGATGGGTTTGATAATCGCCACCCATGAAACAATATCTCCCCACCCGCATAAAGTACCTCACCAGGTAATTCTGATGAACTAGGCTTTTGGGAAAATATTTTGAGCAGAAGAAAATGCTGCCTGCCACTGTCCCCTGTGGAGAGAAGGGGACATTTATCACCATGGGAAAATAAATGTTGGTGATGTCTCAGGGACTCCAAAGTGGCATGTGCATCTTTAATGCCATCCTGTTTTGGGGACCGGACGGAGCAGAGAGCTTGGCCAGCCCCATACAGCCTGGCCACCACAACTCCCTCCCTTTCCCTGCAGATTTCTTCCAGTCACACATATTCATCTAACACTCAGGAACATAAGCCTTCGAAGGCCAACAACACCAAGCAGCACGGAGCTTGCATCTCTGTGCTGTGGGATGTCCTGTATGCTGTGAATATATGTTGCTATGATTGACTGAGAAATAAAATGCTGATTGGCCAGTAGCCAGGCAGGAAGGTTAGTGTAGGCGGGTCAAGGAGAGAAGGGTATGCTGGGTAGAAGAAGGCTGAGTCAGGAGATGCCAGCCTGCCATCCAGGGAGCAGCATGTAAAGGCAACAGGTAAAGCCACGAACACGTGGCAACATATAGATTAACAGAAATGGGCTGAGTCTAAGTGTAAGAGCTAGTCAGTGGTAGGCCTGAGCTAATGGCCAAGCAATTTAATTAATATAAGCTTCTGGGTGATTATTTTATAAACAGTTGCAGGGTCCATGGGGCTGGGCAGGACTGGAGAAAACTCCAACCATATCTCTGCTTCATTAGCTCTCCCTGAAACCCCTGTATCACAAAAATCTTGACAAGGGAGCTTAGCCTCTTCCCTGCAATATAGGCCAGATTATAATCATCCTTGTGGGAATGAAGACATACTAAAGAGACACTTGTGCCCCTCCCTTTGACTATTAGATCACTGAAACAATGAAGTCCAAGAAACTGGAGACTTCTCAGGGATCTCATGGTGGGAGAAGGAAGGCTGAGACCTGGAGGCAGCCTGAGGAAAAAAAATATTTACAATGTGTCAGACCACCTTGCAGGAGACAGTGGGGCTTAGACAATGACTGGGTGATTGATAGGCAAAACCACACCTCCAACCAGGACAGTACAGGGGTTCTCAACCTTCCTAATGCTGTGACCCTTTGACCCACTTCCTCATGTTGTGGTGACCCCCAACCATAAAATTATTTTCGTTGCTACTCCATAACTACCGTTATGAATCATAATGTAAATATCTGATATTCCTGATGGTCTTAAGCGACCCCTGTGAAAGGGTTATTTGACGCCCCCACAGGCTGAGAACTGCTGGCTTAGTAATACATAATCTCTCTGGTTATTTAAACCTGACCTTCATACCAGGACCCCCAAAATAGACTTAGGAGAGTAACTGGACCTTTTTGTTTCTATCATCAATGTGCATACAACTAAATAAATACAGTAAAAAAAAATTTAAAGAACTAAATGAAAATGAAAAGCAGAAAAAGGAGACGTATTCAATATGGCTACACGTTCAGTAGTTTATCTTGGGCCATCATTAGCCCACAAAATAGCCATTCTTTCATTTCAACCTCTGTGTCAGACCTAACATCCTCACAAGGAGATAGAAACCTGTCAAATGTACTAACTTAACAAAACCCGAGTTTCCACCAATCACAGGGCTAAGAATGCTGTCCGACAGCATCCACGGCCTATAGCAGAGCTCTCCCCTTCTTGCTATAACCCACCTCTCCAATGTGCCCACCAATGTATCTGAAAAATGCTTTGATTAATGGCTTTCTTTTGTTTTGTTACTATAAAAAAAGTTTATGAAATTGCTGCCTCATTGGAACATGGAATGTGGCAGACCTGAATCTCTGTCCCCAGGCTGTGGTCACTCTTTTGCCTCCAGGATTGGTGATGACTTTTATTCCTCTGAAGTGAGAACTACTTTATTTTTCCATTTTGTTCTGTTTTCATCAACTTGTGAGTGAAGGCCAAAGGACAATTTTTTTTTTTTTTTTTTTTTTTTTTTTGGTTTTCCGAGACAGGGCTTTTCTGTGTAGCTTTGGAGCTTGTCCTGGAACTTACTCTGTAGACCAGGCTGGCCTCGAACTCACAGATATCTGCCTGCCTCTGTCTCCCGAGTGCTGGGATTAAAGGCGTGCGCCACCACCGCCCGGGTCAAAGGACAACTTTTGAGAGTTGTTCTTACCTTCTGTCACGGAGGTCCCAGGGATCAATCTCGGGTCCAGGTTGTCAGGTTTGGAAGTAAGTGCTTTGACCCACTAATCCATCTTCCTGGTCCCAATTTAGCTATTTTAATTGGTTTATAGAGACAGGCGGCTGAGCTGGACTCATTAGGGCTACCGGGACGACGGGTCTGACTCTAATGCTGCTATCTAGACATTTCAATTCAAAAAGGTTACGTGCTTTGTTCTAACTCATGCACCCAGTCAGTGACGGACTGTGTCTCAGTAATGACGTCAAGATGGTGTCTCAGGCTTAAAGTAGAATTCCCCCTGCTTTGCCGTATCTACCTTCTAAATGGACCCACCAAATTCATTTGAAAAGTCCCCTTGATTTATAACTTAACTTTGCTCTATTACTATAAAAACTTCATCAAATTGTGACCACATTGGAATGTAGCATTTGGGGGTCTTCTAAATCTGTGTTCCTGGGCCATGTAAACTCATATCTGACTCTGCAACAGCAACAACAATCTCTTACTCCCTTAGAGGTGAGAGCTGTGTTTTCCGATGAGCAGCCCCTGTTGTCTGTATTCTGTGATGTCTCTTAAGGCCTGGTCATGTCTGTGTTATGCATCATCCATGGCTGAGCAGCGTACCTGCAGCAGATGCCCCTCTGGGGTTTATGGAAAAAAAATGGAGAAATGGCTGAATAAACAAAGGAGCCAGCAAAGCTGCCACACACGCTTTCGTTCAGCATTTCTGGAGCTCATCTCCTTCCCCATCCACTGGGCCACTCTGCCCAGAGACAGAGCCTGAGGCAGACATTCACAGGCCCTCCTTTCAACAAATCCAGCAAGGAGGAAAAGGCACACCATGAGTAGGGAAGTGAAGCAAAGTTGGGGGAGCCTGACCCTGAGGGAGTTCTGGGGTATGAATTGTCCTATGGAGTGCAATCAGGCCAGGGACCAAGCTTTCCTCAATCTCCAGTGAGCTGTGAGCTTCCTCAGGAGAGGTCCTAAGGCCCTCAAGCATGGCAGTTTCTATTAGCCAAGGGAGATTCTCCGGAGGATGGGGCAGCTATGAGCCATTAGCTGCTAACACTCAAATGAGCTGGGGGTTAAAAGGAGACTGCAGAAACCCAAGCATCACCCCAGGCAGACATTATTAGCATGCTATGACCACCTCCACAGCAGGTCCCAATTATGCACATTCAGTGCCTTCCAGCTCACTCCAGTCCTTCCTTGCCTTGGGCTCATCTTAGAACGTCATTTGCCTGGGCTTTCTGAGTTACATGGCACTCTTTTGTTCAGAAAGCCTTTAGCTCTTCTTGGGGCCCACGTTCATATATTAATCGTTGCCTTTGAATGCCTTCAGATTACTACCCAGGCATGCAACTGTTCCCTCATTAAGCCTAGAACTTTCCTTCGGCAGGGATTGTGACATCAAATGGAAATCTATTATCCTGTAACCTTCAGTCCTATGCTAGGGGCTTAGAGATGCAGCAGACACCTGGGTCCTGTGCAATTGTTGAGAGGAACAATAGCAACCAACAAGAACACACATTTTGAAGTACTTTCTATTTTCTGTTTACTCAGCACCCCTTACACTCTCCTTCACAATATTGTCAAGTAGGCCATTTGCGGCAAGCAAGTATAGAAATAACCTAGCAACCTTGTGGGAGCCCATTTTCAGGTTCCTAGTGGCTTTACCCAGCAGGTCTGCATAGAGAGGATAATTGGACCACAGGCCTGAGTGCAGGTGTCTGAGATGGTCTGCACTTGGCTGTGCTGGGGGGAGGTCTTTTGCGCCACCCCTTGGCATTTCTATAAATACCCTAGGGCAGAGACAGTCAGGGCCCGTTGGAATAAGTTCCAGGCCCTCTCAAGGCTATCCTATATTTTCTATCTGTTTATCTCCACACTCTAAATCCTTCTAATATTTCCTGCTACTCTCACTCAAGAAAACTCTGGGGAACTGTGGGGTTGGTGGGTAAACGCCCCACACAACATGACACTCTACTTGGATTGAGCGGCAAATGTATCCTTCTCCTAACAATGCGCCTAGAAACCTGTCAGCCCTCCTGTATCCAGCTGCACATACACCCAACTTCAGACAATGGAAATGTGTTACTCTCCTTAGACACCCCTTACTAATACCCATTTCTTTTCGGACATGCTTCATAATACATTCTAAGCCAAGGGGATGGGTTGATTTAGCCTAGTCAGTTTGGGGTACCTGTGCTGTAAGGCAAACTGTATCTGCTGAGTGTACTTTCAAGGAAAATACCCTATTTACCACTCTATCCCTGTGCAGAATCAGGCACCCTTATGATTAAAATCAGATGCATCATGGGAAAAGACAGGTAAAGTGAACAAAGTTTAAGTACCCCAAGCCTATTAATCAAAACTGAAGTTGACCACCTATACCCTACCCCTAGTAACTAGCTCCTCCTCCTGGACCCCATAAAAGGAAGCCCCAACTGGAATCGGGCCCTTGGGTGCTCACTCACTCAGCTCACTTGTGTCTCTTCTGCTAGCATAGCCAAATGGAGTACTTTTGTTTTGCTCTTGACAAAACTTTTGCTGCTTTACGTGTGTGTGTGTGTGTGTGTGTGTGTGTGTGTGTGTGTGTGTGTGTGTGTGTGAGCGGTGGTGGGTGTGAGTGTGTGTATATATGTGGGTGTAGGTGTGGGAGTGTAGGAGTGTGTGTGAATGTGTGTGTATGTGTATGTATGTGTGTGAGTGTGTGTATATGTGTGTGTGTGTGAATGTGGTATTTGCACATGCACCAGTGCATGTGTATTTTGCAGATTTTTTAACAAGATTCCAAGAACCTGGAAACAAGTAACAGAGAGAAGCAGGAGAAAGACAGCACAGCATCAAACTCGACACTTAACAACATCCGGGAGAAAAGACCGGAGTCATTCATTTGAGAGAGCGAACAAAATCACCACCATCAAACCCAGCACCTACAACATCCAACAGAAATAACAGGAGAAGCCCCGCTGACACGCTGGAGTTCCCAGTTGAGGGTTCTGGACAGAGCGTCCGCTCCATGGATGAGCGTCCAGCATCTCATGCCCACCACAGGCATTTTTGTATTGTGGGATAAACCGCAGTAATCTCCATTGGTGTAACTGACCTGGGAGAAATAAAGGTATCTAAACACCATGTCTCTCAATCTGACTATCAGACAGTTTAAAGAATGGACCCAAAGAAGCGGGAATTTCCCTAGGAATCTCGTGCTTGGAAAGGGAAAATTTGTCAACCAGCCGTGGGAACTTGTCTCCTAGAAAGATTTCTCATAGTGCTAAGGACTTTACAGACCACGTTGTGTCATAAGACTGAAGCCCAGGAAATGATGTCACAGTGGTGCGCGGGACCACACCTGCTTAGATGTAAGATCCTTGGCTTTCTGTTTAAACGTTGACCTCATTTCTGGATCCTGAAGTTGTTCACTAGCATGACATGTCCTGATAAAACAAGCAGCCCATCTGGGGAGCACACTCATGTTCTGGGAGCAAAGAGAAGAAAGGGAATTCGACGAAGTTATGTCGGCTGTGCTAGGATTTGGGGGAAGATGTCAGACACAGATCTTAAGAGCTGGTTTTGCGCCCCCTGCTGTCCGCCTGCCAGGCCCTGGCTTGTTTTATTATGTCCTAGAACTTATCTAGTATGTCTGGGTGTTACTGAAACTGCTAGGGTCAGAGCCTCCGTCCTTGGCAGCCCTAATAGCAAGCTAGATTTGGCCACCCATTTCCCACAGGCCAATTAAACAAATAATAGCAATAAGCGGAGAAAAGAGATTTATCCAGTGTGGCCACATTTGGGGAAAGGGATGAAGAGATCCACAAACCGTACCCCTATCCAAGTCCATCTTTGGGGTCCTGATGTGATTTATAAACATAAATATATTTATGTTTAAATATAAGTCAAGGAGCATGCATAGCTCAGTAGTCCTGATGAAGGTGTGATCCTGCCCATCATCCACTGTTCCAGTGTCTCCTGCAACGGGGTATGACAAGTGGTTAGAATGGTGTGAAATCACTTCCTTGGAGACAAATTCCTCCTCTGATTGGCACCAGGTTTCAGCCTTTTCTTTCTTTCAGCATGAGACTCCTTGGGGAAATTCCAGTTTCTTGGGATCTATTGTTTCAACAGTCTGATAGCTACAGGGAGGGGCACAAATGTCTCTTTAGGGTGTATTCATTCCTGTGGGGACAGTTACTTGGCAGATCCTTGGCAGGCACTTGGCCTTGCTTCTTTCCATCAATATTAGCCTATTTTTTGCTTGGATCACCTGTTAGTGGCAATCTGAACTCTAATTGCATGCGGCTACTACTGTATTATAAGTTCTTTAATGTGATGATGGAGCAACCTCAGATAGTATTGAGGTCCTAGAAGCAACATTGTGACCTCACTTTGCCCTGTGCATTGGAGCTCAGCTCTCCCATTTATTAGTTCTCTGCTGAGATGGCCTTTCACGGGTAATCAATAACTAACCGGATAAATGGGAAGGCTCCTCACAAAGCCATTGCTTGATTGCTGAGAGGCAATGTTTTATTCATTGACAGGTCTGATTTATCATTCAGTGGTGAGGACAGAGAGTTTGTCCCAGCTGTTCACATTTACTGTGAGGCAGTGGGGGCTGTCCAATTGTTTCCACAAAGCAGATCCAGTGTAGACTGTATTTAGCATCTTTGGCCATTAATTGTCTGTAAACAATCTGGATGTGTTATCCTTCTCATTGTTCATAATTAAAGTCCTCATCAGGGGAATTATAATGTAGACTCTTTGATCTTGTATCCAGTCTCAAAAAAAAAAAAAAAAAACCCTAAGTATTGTTTGAAAACTCCTACCAGGACTGTTAATGAAATAATTAATGACAACCACCTTTACTGAGAACCTACTGTGTGGATGTACATGATACTTGCATTGACTATGAAAACCTTTGTATGTGAGTGCATCCATGTTTTTATGTATATGCAGTGTATACAGGTTTGGGTGTATGCGTGTATAGAAGCAGGATGTCAACACTGGGTGTCTCCCTCAGTCTCTCTCCACCTTATTTTTTGGGGACAAGTTTTCTCAATGAAGTTAAAGCTCACCGATTCAGACAGAGTCTGATCAGCAAGTCACGGGGATACACCCATCTCATTCCTCCCAGCACCGAAGTATCTGTACTTCTGTACATCTGTACCGATGAACTGTATCTCCATCCCCAACTTTTTGCTAGGGTGCTGGGAATCTGAACTCAGGCCCTCATTCCTTTACAGCAAGCATTTCTGAGGCATTTCTCAACCATCTCACCTCCATGGGTGCTTGCTACTCAAGTCAAGAAACAGAAATATTGAGGTGCTATGGAAGAAGGAGCTTTACTTCAAGAGTTTGATCATGCCCCGTTGGGGAAGCTGTTTGAAGTGTCAAAGTGCACTGTCTGGTTCATGATGCATCTGTAGACAACCAAGTTCCAGCAGGCAACAGAAAAGGAAGGATGAAGAGAAGCAAGTGAGCAAGAACAAACAGAAGTCCACAGTGTCCAACTAGAACATGGGAAGATGAACTGGATCCTGGCTGACTTGTCGCCAACTCCATCCTCCATTTTGGGGAGAGAGGGACCACACTATCATTCAGAGATCTCTTGACAGATCTGGCTCAGGAAGCTGCGAGGCTGCATGAGAGAACTTGGTGGGGGGAAGGAGTTGTAAACCCAGTGTTAGCTCCAGGAATGGAAACAGAGGACAAAGGGCAGCTGATAGAAGCCGGAGGAGCTGTGCACTGCCTATAGCCTACTGCCAAGAAGGTGAGTTGGTGGATCAGCCGTGGCTCCCACAAGCTATGATCATGACTCTACAGAGAAGCCTCATCCTGGGCTTGTTTCTCCAGCTGTTTATCATGTGCCTATACGTAGCTATTCTTCTTCCCTGGGGTAAGAAATCCACCTGGCTCCTGATATCTAGGCTTTCCTGTGAGAGCTGCAGTCCCAGTCCAGCCTGCAGCACAGGGGACGGTCCTAGCATTGGTCTATAGGCATGACTGTGAGTGTCTCAAGAGTATCTGGACTCACTCACAGTTCTTGTGACCTACACGTTTGTTCACTCTCTGAACTCTGCTACATCCAGTAGGAAGGAAGTTGCGGATGACTGTCCTGGGCCTGTGTGTCTTCTCTGTGGGAAAGTTTCCAGCATGGCCTGACTGGCTTCTGGAACATGACATGGAGTAGATGTTCAACAGATGCAGTTCCTCCGATCTTCCCTGTGTTGTGGAACCCTGGCCTTGGGCTCTTAACTTGAGACTTCTCATCCTGCCCTTGCTGCCCATGGTAAAGATCCCTCCCCTTTTCACTGGTGCCCAGTGATTCAGAGTATATTCCTCTCCACCCACAGATTGGGACACCCCAGTCAGTGGGATCTGTAGCTAGAGTTTTCCTGCCTGGCCCACAGTCAGGACAAATCTCTCTCGCCTGCCAGTCCCACAGCCGCTCAGACCTGACCAAGTAAACACAGAGACTTATATTGCTTACAAACTGTATGGCTGTGGCAGGCTTCTTGCTAACTGTACTTACAGCTTAAATTAATCCATTTCTATAAATCTATACCTTGCCACGTGGCTTGTGGCTTACCGGCATCTTCACATGCTGTTTGTCATCATGGCGGCTGGCGGTGTCTCTCACTCAGCCTTCCACTTCCCAGCTTTATTCTCCTCCTTGTCCCGCCTATACTTCCTGCCTGGCCACTGGCCAATCAGTGATTTATTTATTGACCAATCAGCAACACACTTGACATACAGACCATCCTACAGCAGGGATCCTTCCTGGGAAGCTGCATTCTTGGAACTATGAACAGAAGTCCTTCCTCTGCTTCCATCAGTGATCCTTGTACCCATCCCAGGGCCCTGGTGACAACGGTAAGAAAAAACTATTTCTGTCCATTTTCAGTGTGAGATGTACTCAGAGCTCAGCGAAGAGTCTCAGAGAAGGAGGAGGTGCCCAGACCCTCTCGCCCCTGGCTGGTGGCTGGTGCTAGCTTGTTTCAGAATTCAGAGCATTGGAAAGTTGCAGGCAATCTGCTAAGTGGCTGAGCCCACAATCAGAAAAGGTGGGAGTCTCAAGCACCAGGATATCCATTTGATAAGGTCTTGAATCCTGAACCACTAGGATGGGGTGTTGGGGAAGAGGAACATGCTAGAAGAGCACAGATCATCATCCTGTGGAAGGCCAGACTATGAGGGAAAGAGGCAGAAATTTCTCAAAATCAGAGACTTTACAAACTGCCATTTTGTGCCAGATGAGCACAGCACGCATCTTTGCCCTTTCTCTTTGCTGGCTCCCTCTTCTGCAGAATCGAGTATTAAAAGCTGCGTCTATCCATCAGTCTCTTTAGTGTGTTGCAGAATAAGGATCTTGTTCCTCACAGCTCTGTCTGCTAGCCTTGCTCCCATGTCATCATGGGTCTCCAGAGGGCCTGACATCCACTTTGGACCTGCAGCTAGCTCTGAACTTACCACTAAGCCCATGTCAAGTGGGCCTGTTTCAGGGTTCAACATGTCCTACTTTGTGGCAGGGTGCCTGTAGCCAAGGACAAGTGTGGTCCAACACTTAAAGGTAACTTACCTAAGCCATTATGAGGATGTTTCTGTGATCTTTAAAAACTAAGTTGTGTGGTCCTGGAGTGTGAGCTTTGTAGATGGTAGAGTCATTTTGCAATGTCAACAGGTTGGACAGTCTGGGTTGACATCTTCACTCTTCTCTATGCTCCAAACTCCCCAGATGAAACCTATTGCATCCAAGTCCATAAAAAATGATCAGTTAAAATATAGGTCATCAGTTAACACTTGAAAACTTTCAGTTAATGATGTATTTTACTGCATAAAGTTAAAATGTGAAACTATATGATTGGAAACACTCATGAGCTGTTTAATAATTATCATAGCAAAGCTAAGAAATGGATCTATGACAACATAGTTACCTTGTGGTCATGGAAGTGATGGTGAGGACTCTTCAGATCTCCTCTGTTCATAGATTTCAATGCAGGGTGCAATACTGCTGTCTAGAGTGGTCTTGATGCACACTGGATCTCTAAGATATTCTCTTCTGTAGGTGAAACTTTGTGGCCCAGGACCTCTGTGTCTCCACATGCCCCAGCCCCAGTTGCTAGTACCCAGCTCTGCTTCTGTGAATTTGACAGTTTTATATGATTCACAGAATGAGGTCATACAGGGCTTATCTTGTTAAGTGTTTATTTCCTTTTGACATAATTGTCCTTCAGGATCATATTCCTCGTGGAACTGGCGGGATAGAATGTTTCTCTCTCTCTCTCTCTCTCTCTCTCTCTGACCATGCAATTTTGGAGGCCAGAGGACAACTTTCAGAAGTCTGTTCTCTCCTTCCACTGTGGGTTTCTTGAGATCCAACTTAAGTCACCAGGCCTGTGGAATAAGTGCTTTTACCCTAAACCATCTCACTGGCCATAAAACCCCAGTTTTAATCCTTTGGATACATATCTAGAAGTGGAGTTACTCAGTACTATTGTAGAACTATTTTCAAGTTTTTAAAAGAACCCTGCTACTGTTTTTACATAATAACCCATCAGCAGTGTAGCAGGGTTCCTTTCTGCACTATCACCAAAACTTACTAAATAAACAAACAGGTTGATAACTAGTTGATAGATATCTAAGCAAATACATGAACTTCATTATATCAGGTGCAGGCTTATATCTTATTGTGGTTTTGATTTCTACTTCCTTGATAATTAATGGTATTGAATGCTTTCTCATATATCTCTCAAATACCACTGTTCATATATCGTATTTAGAAAAAGATCACATTCAGACCTTTGGCGTCTTACAGTCAGGTTGTTTATTTTTTCTGGTGTGTGTAGATAGCCCCATGTATATAGTTATCAAGGCTTTGCCAGGCTCACGGGTGGCTTCTCTTGGTTCATTTTGTTGGTTGTTTTCCTTTCTAGACAGGAATGCTCCCTTATTTTCACAGTTGTTACCTGTGATTTTGTATCCTATCCAAAAACCATTCCCAAGATGAAGGTCAAAGTTCATTTTCTCTTATGTTTTCTTTTACAAGTTAAGGTTTCTGGCCTTACATTGGGTCTTTAAGCCATTCTGTGTTGATTTTGTGTATGGTGTAGGTTAAGATTCCCAATTTCTGTCTCCTTCCCTCCCCTCATATTCCTCTCTCTCTCTTCCTCTTTCTTTCTTTCTTCTCCTCTCTTTCTTGTTACATATGAAACTGAATAATTAAACACACGTTATTTTTTATTTTACATTAAAAATAGTTTTTGTACTTTAATTTTGTATCCTGTAACTCTATCTGGTCCATTGTGTGTATGTGTTTGGTGTATGCACGCATGTGTGTATGTTCATATACATGTGCAGAGGCCAGAGGATGGCTTCAAGTGACTTCCTCTGCCACTCTCTGCCTTATTGCCTTATTGCTTTGAGACATGGTCTCTCCTTGAAGCATGTCTTTCAGCTATTCTGGCAGTCACCAAGCCCCAGAAATTCTCCTGTCTCTCCTCCCACTCAGTGCTGGGATGAGAGGTGTACATAGGACCACAGGACCATGCCTGGCTTGTTATGTGGGGTACTGGGGTCCAAATTCAGTCTTCATGCTTGCATGGCAAATGCTGTTGCCCCTAGATAGGACCTTGTGGGATGAAAATGAGGATAATTTTGCAGATTTATTTCTGATTTAGAGGTTTTTTTTTTTAAAATTTCTTTCTCCCATCTATTTTTCCTAATACATTCAGTATTTCCATTTGTAATGGAAGGACAAGAGTGTCATTATTGGCCCTCTTCCTCAACTTCAAAGAAATCACGCTTGAGTAAGGTGACCGTTGTTGTCTTAGTTAGGGTTTCTATTTCTGTGAAGAGACACCATGACCGTGGCAACTCTTATAAAGAAAAAAGAAAACATTTCATGGGAATGACTTCCAAGTTTCAAAGGTTCAGTCCATCACTGTCATGGCGGGGAGCATTGGCTGCATGCAGGCAGACGTGGTGCTGGAGCTGAGAGTCCTACATCTGGACTCAGAGGCAACAGGAAGTCGACTGACTGTCACACTGAGTGAAGCTTGAGAAAAGAGACCTCAAAGCCCGTCCCCACAGAGACACACTTCCTCCTACAAGGCCACACCTCCCAATAGTGCCACTCCCTTTGGGGGCCGTTTTCTTTCCAACCACCACAGTTGTATACAGTCTTCACTGGGTTAAGAAACGTTCCTTCTATGTTTAACCTTTTGACAGTGCTGGTGAGAGTGTGTTATGTCATCCGTTGAGATGATCCTAGGCCTCCATGCTTCCTCCTGGTAAGATGATGTACCCCATCCCTTGTTTTGTATGCACTGGACCCTCATTTTATTTAGGGTAAACCTCAGTGCACTGTGCTGTAAGACTCTTTTAACCTGCTCTTCACAATGCTTTGCAAGTATTTAATTCACTAGGGAGATTGCCCTGTCCTCTTCTTTCCTTCTACGCTCCTGTCTGACTTTAATATATCAAGGTAATGCTATATTTATAAAAGGAAATTGAAAGTGTGGCCTCCCTTCAAGAGCTTAATAAATGTTGACAATAGTCAGTCATTAAATGTTTAGTAGCCTTCTGCTGAAGCAGCCCGATCTTGACCTAGCCATTGTTCACAGACTTCTGATTTCTGATTCAGCTTCCTCACTCATTATTGGCATTTCACTTGTTCCAATTTCACGTTTCCTTTTGGCTCCATATTGGCAGAGTGTATGTTTCTGGGAATCTACTGATTTCTGCTAGGACATCAGGTTTTATTTAATTCTATTGTAATCTCTATTATTTATTTCCTCGAGTTGTTTTGGGCTTAATGGAAAAATCCCTCACTTCTCTGTGTGCTGTTGTTATTGTTGTTGTTGTTGTTGGTGGTGGTGGTGGTGGTGGTGTGTGTGTGTGGTGTGTGTGTGTGTGTGTGTGTGTGTGTGTGTGTGTGTGAAGTTCTTTGAGGTACAAGCTATTTTCTTGAGATGTTACTTTTTCCTGAACGTAGATGTTTGTCCTGCTCACAATCTATTTGGAACTGGATGTGCTCTATCTCATGCGTTTTTGTTGTCTATTTCCAATTTTCTTTGTATCAAAGCAATTTTTCTACCTCCTCTTTGATGCATTCTCTAACTCACTGTTTATTTAGGACTGTATTAAATTTCTGTGGACTTGAGAGTTTTCTGATGTTGCCTCTGTTGTCGATTTCTAGTTTTGTATCTTGGTGATTAGAATATAATTGTCATCCTCCCAAGGTGTCTAAACTTTGTCTGTGGACAATAAATAATTCGTGTTCTGCTGGTCAGGTTACTCTGCTGTTCTGGAATGGAATGTTCTGTGCATGTTTGTTCAGTCAAGATGATTTAGAGTGTTGTTCCAACACACTGGTTCTTCATTTATTTTGTCTGGATCACCATTCGTGTTGAGTATGGAAGTTACCTGTTGTCTTTGTCTATTCACAAGTGTCTACCAGAATACTTCAGACTGGGTTATCTAGGAATGATAGAAATGTGTCTGTCACACTTTGGGGTGTTGAGAAGTCTAAGGACAAAGTGGTACAAGGTCCAATGTCTAGTGAAGTGTCATTCTCTGCTACATTGCTAGTACCTCTTCTTGAGTAAGGAAAGGGGACATTGTCCCCATTTAAAGGGCACTAATCCCATTTCTGAGGGCATAATGACTATAATTATCACCTCCAAATTTCGGTCCACTGATCAAGTTTATACACATTGACATTTTTCATTGAACAGTTGACTACTTAATTATGATATGATAACTGTATTTTGTGCATTCTATCTGATTTTAAGGATGACTGCATCTTCTGTTTATTATTCACATGGAATATCCTTTTCTTTTGCAATTTTTATAATTATTCATTTGTTCATTCGTGTGTGTGTGTGTGTGTGTGTGTGTGTGTGTGTGTGTGTGTGTGATCTGTAGGTGTGCATGTCATGGTGTGTCTGTGGAGATCAGAGGACAACTTAGAGGTATCTGTTATCTCCTTCTACCAGTTGTGTTCCAGGGATCAAACTCAGACCTTTAAGCATTACCTGCTGAACCATATGTCAGGTCTGGTGTATTTCTCTTCTCCCTCTATTTTCAGTCTATAGTTAGCTTTACAGCTGAAACATGTCGCTTACAAGTCAGGTTTAGTTGAATCATGTTTGCCTCTTTTAGCCATTCTCTATTCTTTGATTAGGGAATTAAATCTATTTACCCATTCAATAATTATTGAATATGATCTTACTTTTATTTGAGCTGAGTTGACTTTTACCACATAAAATAGCTAGCTGGACACACTCCCTTCTCCACCCACTTTTTGCTCTTGTGTCACTGTTTTGCATCTTTTCCTGATGTGCGTGTATTAATCAATCCTGCTCCCACAACTATCTTAACTCTTTGATCTTTTAAGTTTTACGCTGCTATTAAAATGATATACATACCAGAACTCCAGTCTTAGTACATCCTGACTTTAATAGTATGTTTAATTTAACAGTAACTTTTATAGTTCTGTGTTTTCTTGTTCTCATTTAATGTCCTTTTGTTTCAACTTAAAAGATTGCCTTCAGTGTTTCTTATAGGGCAGGTCTAGTAGTATCTTAGTTATGGTTTCTATTGCTGTGAAGAGACACCATGACCAAGGCAACTCTTATGAAAGAAAGATTTCATTGGGGTCTTGCTTACAGTTTTGGAGCTTTAGTTCATTATTATTATGGCAGAGAGCATAGCAGCATGCAGGAAGATATGGTGCTGAAGGAAGAACTGGGAGTTCTACAACTGCATTTACAGGCAGCAGGAAGACAGAACAACTCATGGCCTGGCTTGAGCTTTTGAAACCTCAAAGCCCACCTCCAGTGACACACTTCATCTAACATGGCCACACCTACTCCAATAAGGCCACATCTCCTAATCCTTCTCAAGTAGTGCCACTCACTGATGACCGTTCAAATATATGAGCCTATGGGATCCATTCTCATTCAAACCACCACAAGTAGTAAACTCCCTTACTGTTTTCTTTTTGCCTCTTGTTTTGAAGGCTACCTTTATGGGACTAAACATTCTTGATTAGAGAGAACTTTTATTTTCATGTTTGAGTACTCTAACTTTATAGTTCCACTCTCTCCTGATCCACAAGCTTTTTGCTGAGAATCTACTGATAGCCTTATAAGGATCTTTTTTTTCTTTCTGATTCTAAACTTCTCTTTATACTTTCAATTGTGAAAATTTAAATGCTTTGTGTCTCAGTCAGCTATCTCCATGTTCAGTCTATCTGAGGTTATTTGGCTATCACATATCTATTTCTATCTCTATTCTGTTGGGAGATTATTTTTTGTTATGATTTCTGTAAATAACCTCGTAGTTTCTTTTTCTTTCTCCATTCCTTCTGAGACCTACCAATGTGGATATTGTTTTGCTATGCTGTCCCACAGTTACAGGAGCTTTCTTCACACACAAACCCTTTCTGGGTAATTTCTAATGATACGCCTTCAAGCTTAATGACCTTTTTCCTGTTTGATTGAATCTGCTACTGAAACTCCATTAGGCTTTTCAGTTTAATCATTGAATATAGTAGAATATTATTTTAAGGTGTGTTACTTTTGTTTATGTTACATTGTTTAACTCAGTGAAGCTGTGTTACTTTGCCTGTCTAAAACACCTGATGGTCTAATAAAGAACTGAATGGCCCATATCAAGGCAGGAGAAAGGATAGGCAGGGCTGGCAGGAAGAGAATATAAATAGAAGGAGAAATCTGGGGAGAGGGATTGGAGAGATAGCAGCCAGAGAAGGAGGAGGACTCCAGGGCCCAGCCACCAGCTACACAGTGAGCCACTGAGTAAGAGTAAGATTTATGGAAGTAAGAGAACAGGGAAAGCCCAAAGGCTAAAGGTAGATGGGATGATTTAAAGTTAAGGAAAGCTGGGTAGAAATTAAGCCAAGCTAAAGCCAGGCATGTATAATTAAAAAGAAGCCTCTGTGTGTGTGATTTATTTGGGAGCTGAGTGGAGGCCCCCCCCCACACACACACACAAAGCAAAAACCTCAAGCAACAATTGAATTTTTCGGCTCTAGAATTTCTTAGATTTCATTTTGTTTTATTTCTATCGATTGAACTAGTTTTTTTGTTCATGTGTTGGTTCTCTGACCTCATTACTTGCCTACTTGTGCTCCTGAGCAGCTCATTGACCACACAATGAACATTTTGAGTATTTCTTAGGCAATTTGCAGATCTCTATTTGAGCTCAGTCACTGGAAATCATTATTTTATCTTTGCTGGTGTCCCATTTTCTTGACTTTTCCCATTCTTTAAAATCTTGTCATGCTGATCATGCACTTGATGACACATCCCTTTCCTGCATAGTTTACTAACTGGAAGAGGGTTTTTTTTGTTGTTGTTTGTTTGTATTTGTTTTTGGCGTTTTGTTTGTTTTCGTTTTCAGCCATCCCAGCTGCAGATTTTGGAAGTCCATCTGACTTTGGATGCATCATTGACACACCTACTTTCTGGTTCCTGCTGGTGATGTAAGGTGCTCTTCTCCATCATGCCTTGCCTCTCTTGATGAGCTGAAACCATGAGTCACATAAATCCTTCTTCCCTTGTATTGTTCCTGTGGATACATCGGTTACAGCTGTGCAAAAGAAACTAAATTCTTGACTTGTTCTCTAAGTCATGGAAGACATTTCTCTTGGGGAGTTTCATTTAAAATGTTTCCTAATAGTGAAAATACTGACTGTCAGTAGCTTTAGTTAGTTTTATACCATTCACCAAATCTTCCTCTCGCCTCTTTCCTCGACACCCCCTCTACATACACATACACAGCAGAAAAAAAAAAGAACAATATAAATGGGTAAGAAGGGTTCTGGGGAGACAGTGTACAGTAGCAGCAGAGGCAAGATTGTTGGGGCACCGTGGAAACCAACCTAGTCTAAAAAGGGTGAGCTCAAGGTTGGTTCAGTGAAAGACTGTCTCAAGGGAGTAAGGTGGAGAGTGATACAGTAACACCCCAATGTTTGGCCTCCACACGTTTGCATGGATGTTCACATTTGTACATGTAGATATGGAGCACACACACACATCACACATACATAAACACACAGAAAACAAAACAAAAAAAAATGGATAAGAGGAGGCAAGAGGAAGAAGGATTAGAAAAAGGTAAAGGAGACCAAAGGAAAAAAGAGAAGGGGGGAGTAGGCAAGAGAAAGAGAGATGCCGCCACTGAGAAAGAGATGCTGCCACTGTGGGTAGGTGACAATGGAGCCCAGGGGAGCATTCCCTACAGCTTTCCACTGAAGTAGCAATTAGCTACTCTCGGAATATGCTCAGGCTGCTGTGACAAAGTATCATGGCTTTGCTAACTTAAAAATGATCATTTTCTTCTCACATTTCTGGAAGCTGAAAAGTCCAAAATCAGAGCACTGAAAAATTTGGTGCTTGATGAGGGCTCTCTCTAGTCTTGGTTGGAGACTGTCGGGTTGTGCCCTTCGTGGCAGAAATGGGGCAGAAGGTCCCTCTGGAGGGTCATTCACAAGGACACTAATCTCTTTCCCAAACATGGCTCCGCTCCTTTTCGTTCATAACGCCAGCCAATGGAAAGGCACTGCCCACATTCAGGGTGGGTCTTCCTACCTCACTGAACTCATATAGAAATTTCCTTGCAAGCATGCTCAGAGGTTTGTCGACTGGGCGATTCTAGATGCTGTGTGCCTTTCTTTGAAGGTATTTTCCTAGGCTAACACTTCCATAGCATGTGTACATGCCAGGCATACACACTCCTGGAAGGAAGTATTATTTCTTCCATCCTTCCTACATGTGAGCAAACTAAGGCAGTGAGAAGTTAAGTAGTTGGAGGTAGCCAGTAGGTAACGAAGCTGAGGCAACCAAGGAAGGTTTGCTCTTGAGTGTGCACACTGTGTGCTGGGCTCTTGCTCCTGTGCTAATTTACAGCGTCTTTGTCACACACATGATTATGTGGATCTATTTGGTTAGTGTAAGTTCTGGAATGCAGTCTTCCATGCCTACTCTTAATGCTATTACCATTCCATGGGTGCATTCACCACTCATGAATTTTGAAAACAAATATCTCAATGAAAACTCACAAAATTGAGAATTTTCAGGTAATTCTTCATCCAATTATTTATTTTCACAATCCTGAAGTCCCCTGCAGGAGCTGAGGCTATATCTCAGGGGGTATAGTGATTATCATGAAAGCATGAAGACCTGAGTTTAATTCCTAGCACCAACGTAAAAGGCAGGGCATGAAGGTGTGCCCTTGGAATTCTTGTGGTGGAGGAAGTACAGATAGGATTCCTGGGGATCATTAACCAAGCTGACTATCCAGATTGGCAAGCCCCAGGCCCTTGAGAAACCCCATCTCAGAAAACAAGGTGGAGAGCTTCTGAGGAATAACATTTGAGGTTACCCTCTGCCCTCCACACATGTGTGCACTTGTGCGCATGCACACACATGCACACACATACAGGGTCTATTGCAGACCCTCTCCCTCTAACTCCACTAATGTCTTCCACAATCTCTGTCTACTACATAGAAGTTTGTTGACATTTGAGAAAGGTTGGGGTGAGGATTATGGGAGAGGAGGAGGATGCTCAACTGCCGAGTCCACAAACAGAGAGCAGACGGCAGAGACTCTGCAGTCACAAACAGAATAAATAATCAGCAGATGAAGAGCGGCCAGTGAGATTCAGGGAGTCACTGATGAGGCTCTGCAAAATCTCTAAACTGTAGCAGTTTCTTCTGATATCTCCCCATGAACTGGATATTTCTAATTTAATTAGGTCACATTTTATACCCTGTCTGCTCATGAGCTAAATTGCTGCAGGTTTGGAAAGCAAAGACCCTAAAACATGCTGACTACAAAGAAAAGTGATAGAAGGGGTAGGTGGCAGGACCCAAAGGCCATGAGCAGCTCAAGGCTAGTCTCTTCATGCAAAGCTGCCATCTTGAAGTCCACATGTGTTATGTTCTAGGTCATTATTCAGGTCACACACTGCACAGCTTGAGCATAAATAAATTAACCAAATATAAAATCAGCCAGGCTCCTGCACAGAAGCATGCGTTTAGGCTTTGGTGTTTGATGTGTTGGCTAAGAAAACATCTCTACAGAGTTGGTTCATCTGGATGCTTTGGGGGTTTTAGGCTAAACCAGACTTGTGGTAAGGAAATGGAGGCCCACGGAGGAAAGGAAGACTTTCCCTAATTCCCATTAGTGATCTGTTGTGCATTTTAGTTGCTTGTTGCTGGGACAAGAGACTTGGTAACTTAGGGAAGGAAGGAAGGAAGGAAGGAAGGAAGGAAGGAAGGAAGGAAGGAAGGAAGGAAGGGAAGGAGGGAGGGAAGGAAGGAAGGGAAGGAGGGAGGGAGGAGGAGGGAGGGAGGGAGGGAGGGAGGGAGGGAGGGGCGGGCTATTCTGGCTCAGTTCCAGGGCACAGTCTGTCTTGGTGAGGAGGACCTGGTGTCAGGGCACTGAGGCAGCTGCTCCCATGTGCACAGTTAGGAAGCTGGAAGTGCTGGGTGCTGGTGCTCAGCTCACTTTTGACTTTTTATTTAGCCTGGGACCTCAGCCCCTGGTATGGTTCCACCTCCGTTAACCTAATTTAGAAAGCTCTCACAGATGTGCCCAGAGGTTTGTCTCCCAGGTGACTCTAGATTCCGTCAAGTTAACGATCAATATTAACTGTAACAGGGAGAGACAGTGTGTTCTGAAAGCTCCCAGGGAGACTGTTCAACAGGGCCTTGTCAGCACACCAGCACTGCTCAGATGACCAAATGTGCAGGTTAGCTTTGCCAGCTTGACAATCACTAGAGTCACCTGGGAAGAGGGAGCCTCCATTGAGGAATTACCTCCATCAGTTGGCTTGTAGGCACGTGTGCAGGGCATTTTCTCAATTGCTAATTGATAGAGGAGGGTCTAACTGGGGTGGGAGGCAGGGATGTGCCAAGCCTAGGCAGATGGTCCCGGCTTATATAAGAAAGGTAGCTGAGCAAGCCAGGGAGACCGAGCCAGTAAGCAATGCTCCTCCGTGTCTCTGCTTCAGTCCCTGACTCCACATTCCTGCTTGAGTTCCTGCCCTTGCTTCCTTCATGGATAGACTGCAACATGGACAGTGGTAGACTGTGACATGGTGTAAGCCAAATAAACCCTTTCCTCTCCAAGTTGATTTTGTTCCATTTTATCACAGCTACAGAGAAGCAAAGGAGAGCACCATACATTCACAATTGTCTTACTTTTATGAAATCACATCCATGGCGTCCTACAAACTCCACTGCTTTTATTAGCTGCTTGAGATTTTACTTAATTGAATATTAGCTCTAACCATTAGCACTTTGGAATAACATCACCATAAATTAAAAGGGGACACAGAGTGACAGCGCCCAGCATCTTTACAAGGGCCGCACATGCTCCGTAGTGCTCAGGATATGAGAGCCTGGAAGGAGGAATGATGAAGGTTTGAGCACATGGATATCAAGGCAGAGATTCTGGGACTCCCGGCCCATCTATCTTCCTGGGGATGGTTAATAAGCCTTTCCTCAGAGCTTTTCAGTATTGCTACATTTGACTCCGGGCCAGAGGAGGAGTAGCCCAGTGTCTTTTCGTGACTGATGTGTACCACCAGTGGTTTAGAGAAGTGATCTCTAATTGTGTGCAAGAGGATGAGACCCATGTCTGGAGGCCACATTCATAATGGAGTAGACTGAAGGCAGAGCAGTAGTGAGGTATGAGGTCCAAGCTCTAGGGCCAGGAAAGGAGGAGGGTCACGGGAGGCTGGGAGGATGAATAGAACGTAAGGAGCTATAGACTGATATGAGAGACCTCATTCACTCTGGGTGAAAGTCACCACATAAACTGCTAGAAAGGCAGATGCCAGCAGGCACCCAGGAGTACACTGGCACACATATACCACATGCATATGGGCACTCACACACATACACACACACACACACACACACACACACACACACAGAGACAGCAGGGAGACAGGCCTACAGATACATGCACACAGGTATGTTGAGAGGGCAAAGGCCAAGTGCTCAGGCCTCTGACCTCAAAGAACCCACACAAATACAGCATTCTGCCAGGAATACTTATATGACAATTAGATCACTGTTTATTTTTGATGTTTTCCAAACATCTGATGTCAGCCATTTTGTGTTGACTCATAGCCCCATAAATATAAGTATCAGCCATATTTAAGCCAACTCTTGCAGGATATCTATATCAGTGCCATGCCGTCTAAACATAAACTGGCCCTTATGGCCTAATGTTCCCAATGTGAGGTTGGACCTGCCAGCAACATCGGGGACAGAGGCACTACTCCAAGCTCTCCCTGGTAGCCTGAGGACTTCCTTTAATCTTTTAAGAACTTTGATTCAGATGAAACTAGATCCTTGGCCATGCCACAGACAGGATTTTGGGGATGAGCTGCTGTGAAACAAAGGTAGAGTTTATTGAAGATGAAAGGGGATGACTTCATAGTTTCTGCTGACATGTTAAAGCACCATGGCCAAGAACAACTTGGCTTTATTCATCTTACAACTCATTCTATCATCCAGGGAAGCAGGGCAGAAATTCAGGGCAGGAACTGATGCAGAGGCCATGGAGGAACTCTTCTTATTGTCTTGATCCTTGTGGCTTGATCAGCCTGCTTCCTTATAGCACTCGGGACCACCAGCCCAGGGGTGGCACCGCCCACAGTGAGCTTGGCCCTCCCACATCAATCACAATTTAAAAAAAAAATGCACCATAAGCTTCCCAGTCTTGTGGGGGTATTTTCCCAGTTGGGGTTTCCTCTTCTAAAATTACTATAGCTTGTGTCGAGTTGACATAACACGAAGCACCACAGGGGGTTAGGGAGAGGCCTCGGTGGGTGAAGTGACTGTTTCACAAGTCTGAAGACCTGAATTGGACCCCCAGAACCCACATAAAGGCAGAGGCAGGTGCCTGCATCTATAATCCCGGAGCTAATCTGCTGAGGCAGGGAGCAGAGACAAGAGAATTCCCCGAAGCTCCCGTGCCACCTAGGCTGGAGTATGCGGGTGTAAACAAAGAGATGCTGCCTCAAACCAGATGGATGACACCAACCTATGACTTCCGCACTTGCACCTTGGGAAATGCACACACACACACACACACACACACACACACACACACACACACACACACACACATGTATACACACACGTATACACACACAGAAAATCACTCAGGGAAAGAATAAGCCATGCCTGAGGGCCCGGGTGTGGGTTTCTGCAAAAAGTATCTAAATTGAGCATAATAGTGGTGACTGTGCATAGGATTTGGGGAGCTTACTGAATCTCATTGCCCAGTGGGTTTCTCGGAGGCCCTTCCCTCCTCTGTTCTCACTTGCCTTTTGAGTAATGGAGATTATAGGGTGGCTCCAGAGGTGTGTAGGATGGTGTTTCAATCTGATACGGTAAAACCAGGGGCCACCGGGTTTGCACAAGGCTTTCTGGAAAACCGCCGCTGGGAATAGTAGAGGTCTTAAGCAGGTGCCCTTGCTTCTCAGCTGGTGAGAGGCCAGATTCGAGAGCGAGGAAGTTCTTTCTCTTTTCATGCCCATGCTTTCTGTCTTTCTACTGCATCAGTTCCCTGGTGCTCTGACCTTCACCCCATCAGTCACCGCACCTGCGGTCAGCTACACTTCCAGGAGCTTTCTTAAGCCTCACATTGGAAACCAAAGGACCTGAGAAGAGGCATGCCTAGTTTTCATTTTCAGGATGCAGCTGCACCTGTCCCAATGCCTGTGGTCTCTGTCCCACCTGAGTCGAATAACCACTGTCCTCTCCAGTGACTTTTCCTTAAGAGCAGAGCCATGGCACAGCTCCTACATACACAGTGCCTCTGCTGGGAGCAGCTTCTGTTCCAGCCTCTTCCTGAGACGCCTTCCCCTTTAATAAGGAACACACACAGTGTGATAACCATCTGGCTCCTTTATTTCTCAGTGGATTTGGGCATGTTCAGTGCTGACCTTTGCTGGCCTTGCTCTTCGCTGGAAGCAATCTTCTTATTAAATCAGAAACTGAAGAAGACCCCCGATCCTTACCCCTGACCACAAGACAAGCCTGAGGCTGGTGTCCTCCTGACATTGGCAGACTGGCATTTAAATGCCAACATCTCGCCAAAGAGCTGCAATGTGGGTAGTAGGCAGAGCATAACTTTTTTATATTTCATTTCTCACGTACAGGAAGAAAAGAACATAGAAAATGTCACGAGGTTGTGACACTAGAGCTAATGGCTGCCTGAGCAGAGGGACCACTACTGTGGACTGGGGGACTCAAGTAGTCCCTGGCAAGGTTGGGAACCCTCCCAAGGTACCCCAGTGACTCTCTGAGTTTCTGCCTGTCATCCCTCTATAAAGCATAGTGATCGACCTGTGGCTATAAAAACTGAGTGCAAAGAGTGGAGATGTCATCATGGAAACCAACTGCCAGAGTTATTGCAGCCAGGCTCTTTTTTTTTCTTGGGGGTGACCATGCAGAACAGTGAGGATAAATTTTTGGTTGGCCAGCCAGGGCTTGGACTGTGAGGTCAGTATAAGAACCATATGTCCACATCAGTTTCCAGGGGGACCAGCCTGGGGTATCCCACCATGTATGAGTCCAATGCTCCCTCTGGTCCACCCCAGCACGTGGACTCCATGTTTACTTCTCCCGTCTCTGCTTCATGGTTCCTTGACACTGACCATGTTCTGTGACTAGCTCAGTCTTGTGTGACTCATCGATCTTCATCTTCTCCTACAGGGGTCTGAGACAGGAGCGTGCCTGCAGCCACAGTATTTGAGACCCGACCCTTAGGGTGAAGAATGGCAAACTTCTGAAGTTCAGCTGTGGGACCACCCCGCTCTTAGCTGTTGGCTGGCCCAATTCATTTGCTGGCCCCACGCATCCCCAGCAGGAAGCAGTGTAGGAAAGAAGGTAGGTGACTGAAGCTGCTCATAGTAGGAGCCTTCAAAAGACTGGCTAGCCACCAGCCATAGCTTACTTGAGTTCCAGAGGCAGAAAGAACAAGGCTCAGCTCACAGCCAATTCTAGGCAATGAGCCTCCCTGGTGTGGCCACCGTTTCCTGACCAGGGACCTACTGAACCAACCTATGCCAGCTTCCTCTATTGTGGGGCACAGGGTCTGCAATGCTTCCATACTTCTCATCTTAGCAGGTTGTAGCTGGAGTTTTCTCCAGTCCCGCCCAGGTCCGTAGCCACTCAGACCCAAATAAACACACAGAGATTTATATTACTTATAAACTGTATGGCCGTGGCAGGCTTCTTGCTATCTAGTTCTTATATCTTAAATTAACCCATTTCTATTAATCTATAAGTTGTCATGTGGCTCGTGGCTTACTGGTACTTTTACATCTTGCTTCTCGTGGTGGCGGCAGCTGGCAGTGTCTCCTGATTCAGCCTTCCACCTCCCAGCTTTGTCCTCTCTAATTATCCTGCCTACACTATACTTCCTGCCTGGCTACTGGCCAATCAGTGTTTTATTTATCAATTAATCAGAGCAACACATTCACAGCATACATAAAGACATCCCCAGCACCAGGTCCTAAACTATAAGGCATATTTGGATTAGATTGGGTTTGACTGTTTTGTCCAAGAAAGCTGTAATGAGGTGGTGATTACTTATGGAATGTATAGCAGTTGGGTCTGTGGTAAATGGCACTAGAGGGCAGAAGGCCCTCCAAGATTCCATTCCACATCTCTGGAACTGTCTAACTACTTTGTTTTCAGAAGTGATAATTACATAAGAAGTTTGCGGGGGGGGGGGGGGGGGACGAGTGGCTACAGGAACGTGTTTATTTGCAAAGCTGGGAGAAAAGAATGATGAGCAAGAGGCCACCTGGGGTGGTCGTTCAGCTGGTAAAGACCTTACACGGTGTATGAGCTGGAACTCAATCTCAGAACCAGGGGGAAGAGCGGGGCATGGCAGCGCAAGCTCGTGTGTGGTCCCCGTGCAGGGTGGGCCGGGGATGAGGAGGAAGCAGCACAGGTGGACAAGTAGGTCTCACGAACTTGCTGGGCATCCAGCCTAGCCAAACCACTGAGTACCAGACCAGTGAGAGACCCTTGTCTCATGAAAGAAAGTGGAGGCATCTTGAGGGATGATAGATGAAGTTGTTCTCTCTCCTACACACACACACACAGACACACACACACACACACACACACACACACACACACACACACAGAGAGAGAGAGAGAGAGAGAGAGAGAGAGAGAGAGAGAGAGAGAGAGAGAGAGAGAATGGGGAGTAGAAAAGAGATGAATGGATCAGAGAACAAAGGAAGGGGGTGGGGATCCCTTCAGTAAAACAAGAAATTTCTGAGGAGAGGAAGAGCATTTTAGGTTCCTGGCCCTTCTCGGTGAAAGCCAGCCTCAGGTGTAAACTTTCTGGCTTCTCTGGGAAGCACAAACATCAAGGCTGAGGTTTCAGGTGCCCAGAGACGTGCCAACACAAAGTCCCACAGCAGGATGGTAGAACTCAGAGGCAGCCCCATGTCCTGTAGCACCTGCTCCCAGTTACCCTCATCGCTGAAGTCGTGGCTAGAGTGGTATGTGCTGAGAAGGAGCCCATGGTCCTCTTTAGTGACACCTGTCATTAAACCCTTCATGTTGAGTTCAGAATTTAACCGATATCTTATGTTCGGCAGTCACTCTTCGGGTTTTGTTCGCCTTGCGATTGTTCCATTTCCTGAAGCCAACTTTACCAATGTGTTTTCTCCTCTACCAACAGGCCTAGTAGTTTATTACTTCTGGGCCAATCACAGGCCCCATCAAAGAAAGGCACATTACAGACACAAATACAGCAGGACCCCGAAGCACGGGGGCCTTGGCTTCAATGAGTGGTACCCACAGATGCTGAGCAGGACCCAGATTAAGCTGTCTCATTCTAGATGTCGCTCTGCCTGGCTCCTTAGCCTTAGGAATTTTGCATGCTGTCATGTTTGGACTGCCTCCAAGGATTCTTTTTTTTTTATCTCCTTTTGTTTTGATCCTCTCAAAACTGCTTTCTTATTAGTCTTAATGGTGCTTTGGTTACTTCCTCCTTGTCTACAAAAGATAAGTGCTTTGAATTGGTTTTCAAAATCCTCCAGGATTGTGGCCAACCCACCTTTCCTTTCTATTATAAAAACACTTTATGAACCGACATGAGATAATTGGCAAGGATTAGAACTTCCCAAACCTCTGTGGTGTGCTGTGCCCTCTATTTCTGGTACATGGCACTCCTTCTAATTCCATCTCCCCCCAACTGATGGGGGTAGCTTTGGAATCCGGCAGAATCCAGGAGAATCTTATAAGCACATGGAAAAATCTCTGGCTGTTCTGAAGAGATTGTTAAATATGGACAGTGCTGAAGTGAAGGAGAATTTCAGAAAATTCCTACACTCCCTAAGAGAAAGCCAAAATTCCATGGAACAGAATGCTAGCAGACATGTGTGCATGGAGTATGTTCACAGAGAGGCCTTAGTGGTAATTTCCCAGTTTTAGGCTATTAGAACAAATGATATATTTGTGATTATAAAAGAATGCTGACAGCATGGCAAAACTGTGTCTTTTATAATCACAGAGACGTTTGAGATGTAAGGAAAAACTAGAGGGCAATTACTGGCTCTAAGCTGAAAAACACATTAGAGAGTGTTTGTGAGTGCTCTTTCAGGGCTGAAAGATGTATTGGTCACTTACTGCTCTGACAAGATAGTCATACTTGATAAGTGCAGCTGGAGAAAGGAGGGTTTTACTTGGCACATGGTTTGAGGGTATAGTCCATCATGGCCCGGAAGTCCTGGGGACAGCAGCATGAGGGAGCTGGTCACATTGCATCTGTAGTGAGGGCAGCCAAGAAGCAGAGAGCTGGATGCAAAGTGCTCAACTCAGGTTCTTTTCTTTATTGAGTCCATGACTATAGACCATGGCATGCTGACATCCACATTGAGGGTACATCTTCCCACCTTAATTGATCCAATAGAGAAACTCCCTCACAGACACCCAAAGGTTTCGCTTCTAGGAGATTCTGGGTCCTCTTAAGTTGGCAATCACTATCAGCCATCACAAAAGAACATCTCAACTGAGAGCCATAGGAAGCAAAGACTTCAGCTCTGCAACTTCATGGAACCATTCTCTGCCAGCTGTCAAGTGATCTGAAAGGATATTCTCCCAAGAAGGGTCAGCCCGCAGCCTAGCTGGCTGACACCTTGATTTCAGTCTTTTCAGACTGATCTGAGGAATGAGGAATTCTAACCCACAGAACAATGTAGTGGGTAGCCATTCCAGCTTTGATCTGGAAGTTCCAACCCCCATTGAGACTTCGGCAATGTCACGCCTACAAGGCGGGGCCAAGGGAGGCGCCTGGGGACCCGAGAGCTAGATCGGCGGGCGCTCGCTCTGTTGCGGGACCCTGGACTGGAGAGGTGGACCGAGCAGAGCTCCAGAGAACACCGCTGGACTGCGATACACCTTCCCCAGACTCCGTGACCTACCTATTCCTTAATTTGTAAGTTACACCATTAAATAAATCTCCTTTTAACTACGTGGAGTGGCCTTAATAATTTCACCAATATCTGGCGCCCAACGTGGGGCAAGAGTTTCCACCTAAAACCTGAGAAAAAAGATTCTAAAACGGAGCTAAAAACAGCTTCCTAATTGTCTCTCTCAAATGAGCGGCAGCTGCCGGTTTGAGCTACTGGCGGGTTGCTGGCGTGCGCGCTCGACCTGCAGTATGGCGGGAATGAGGCCTCTGCAAGTGGCACATTAAGCTACATTGTGGATTTAGCCTTTGCTACTACAAAACAAAAAAAGAGGTTTCTGGGCTACACGCTGCTTGGATAAAAGCATAGACCCACGATAGCTCCCAGAGCTGGTGGTAAAGTACCACGCCATGTTGGGAAGCTGCGGTGGGCGGAGCCAGCAGCCACAGCTGCTGTAGCTTAAAACAATAGATTCACAATAAGACAGATTCAGATGTAATAGTTTAAAATGTGTGTAAAATATACGTAGGCTTGAAAGAGACAAAAAAAGGTGATATATACAGTATAGAAACAAATACATGGTTTTAAAAAATAAAGTCTTTAAAGAGACAGTAAAATTAATATAAAAAATAACCCACGTAGAGATGACTATTACACAGAGAGTCTGGATTGTGTTGTCTTTGGGATTCTTAACTACAGAGAGATGTTTGATTGTAAAGGAAGCTGAGTTAAACCAGTACGTATATTTTAAAGATACTTTGACTTCAAAATCTGGATGTAAGGATATGTTGCTTTGGAAAAGAGTCTCTTTTGTTTCCACAGAAAGCAAGAGGCTATGGATTTGTTCCAGAGTAAGATACATCAGGTTTGACCAGCCAAGACCCCCTGAAAGGTCTCCGATGACACCATGGCCCAGATGATCCAACATCCAGAACCGTTTCAAGACAACTGGCTCAGATGATACAGCCTCACAGACTACTCCATGATCCTAAAATTTTCTTTGTTTCCCCAGAAGATACAGCGCCCCCCTCCAGCAGGAAGTAGTAAGAGAAGCTACGCCCAAATTCCCAAATATACCAAGCTGACTTTGGAGATGTGTAAAGGTTAAAACCTTCCTTTTTAAGAAAAGAAAAGGGGAGGTGCTGTGGGATGGTCTGTATGTCAAATGTGTTGCTGATTGGTCAATGAATAAATCACTGATTGGCAGTGGCCAGGCAGGAAGTATAGGCGGGACTAACAGAGAGGAATACTGAGAGAACAGAAAGCTGGGGAGGGAGACACTGTCAGCCGCCATCAGGATAAGGAAGATGTAAAGTACCGGTAAGCCACAAGCCACGTGGCAAGGTATAGATTAATAGAAATGGATTAATTTAAGCTGTAAGAACAGTTAGCAAGAAGCCTGCCACGGCCATACAGTTTGAAACCAATATAAGTCTCTGTGTTTATTTGATCGGGTTTGAGCGGCTTGGGACTGGCGGGTGAGAGAGATTTGTTCTGACTGTGGGCCAGGCAGGAAAACTCTAGCAACAGAACAATGAGATGGTGATATTAAAAAAAAAAGAACTTTTGCATGTATTTATTTGTTTATGTGAGAGCATATGGGCAAGAGAAAAACTTGTGGGAGTCCGTTCTTTTTCTTTTAACCATGTGGTTTGGGGGATCAAAGTCAGGTTGTTTGGCTTGGCAGCAAATGCTTCCGCCATCTCCTCAGCCCACATATATAATCTTTGAAGCCACTGGTACTGTGGTGGTTTTTAATAACTGCAATAGAAATCATCTGCACTGAGATTCACCGTGATTATGGTAGACTAGCCTGTCCTGTCCTGTATCTCTTCCATTTGGGAGAAACTTATCCACTCCTCATCTAATTCTTCTGCCCCCCCCATTCAAGGCCTCTACCTAGATGAATGTTGGGTATTTTCATTGCTGGGGGTAGTGGTATGCTTATGCTGGTGCACACAGAGGTCTGGTCAATCTCAGCTGCCATTCTTCAGGGTTTTCAGACAGAGTTTCTCACTGACCTGAAACTCCTAGATTCAGCAAGCCTGACCAGCCAGCGGGCCCGGGAATCCTCCCATCTTGGCCACCCCGTGCTGGAGTTACAAGTGCATGCAACCACTCCTGGTTTTTTATGTGGGTTCTGGGACCCAAGTTTGGGTCTCTGTGTTTTTGCAGCAAGAACTTTAGCAGTTAAGTCATTTCTCCAGCGTTAGAGTCTATATATAGTTTTAAGTACTGTTTTATGTGTGTTTTTGTCTTTCTTGCAAATATTTAAGGAGAGAGGTAAGTAGAGCCTATTTTATTCACTCTCTCCCAGTTTTTGCTACTTCATCTCTGGTTTTGTTTGGTCTCCTGTGAACCAGTATATTCTTATCCTGGTTTTGTAAGTGTGAGTTCTAGAATTTCTATTATATTCTTCTTGAAGCATTCCAGCTCTCTGGTGAACTTTTCTGAAACCCTGTTATCTCTTGTCTTGATATGTTAATAATCAGTGTTTCTTGGCATTTTTTTCCATGACCGTATTCCATTGCTAGCTTTTTTCTCTTAGCTTGGTTTCTTGTGCTTCCTAACTTGAGATGAAGACCAGTCACTGTGTCTCAGTTATTGAAGAGCCTCAGTGTAATGGCATCTTCCCTCTACTGTTGTCCTGCCCTTCTAAGCAGGGCTACAGTGGAAGGAGATCCATTCAACACATCCTGGTGAGTGTTTGAGCCTTGGGAGTCTGCCTGTGAGGTGGTGCAAGGCCAACCTGTGAGACCCTCACTGTGATAACTACACCCACCAAGGCCCGTGGGAAACCCAGCTCCTTTCTCTCCAGTTTTCACACTCTCTGCTAACCTTCAGCTGGAGATCCTGCATACACGGTGAGCTGGGCACCATCGCTGACTCCCCAGAACTTGACCCTCCCATAAAACTTGGTTTCTGTCTTGTTCTGCCCTCCTCTGAAGGAGTAAGGTGTGTGTGTGTGTGTGTGTGTGTGTGTGTGTGTGTGTGTGTGTGTGTGTGCTAGATAACAATAGCAGCTGTTATTCCTCAGATGCTGTCCACTTTTTTTTAAAACAGGGTCTTTAACTGGTCTGGAATTCACCAAACAGCAAGGCTGCCTGGCTGGCAAGCCCCTTGAGTCCACCTCTGCTTTCTCAGCTCTGGGATTATAAGCACACCTTACTCTACCAAGCTCTAAAAAAATTCCAACATAACAGAATAACTAAACATGGGTTCTGGGCATTAAGATGTGCACAGCCATGTGGGCTTTGCATGAGTTGATCCTGGAAATAACTCAAGTGACCTCTGTTCATGACCTAGTGGCTAGACTCCAGTCACATCACAAGAAAGACTGGCAAGTGAGATCTGTGTCTACACCAGAAAGCAGAGGTTTTGTGAAGACGTGGGAAACTGAAAAGGCACAGGCTGGGTTTAAAAGGGTGAGAGGTATAATTTGGTGAGTTTAATAATGTTGGGAATGTGGAAGATGAACTGCATGACCCCAAAGGCACCTTCAGACCTAGTATTCCCTCTACTCCCGAGTATAGTTTATTAAAGGATTGCCTACAGCACACTGAAACACGCAGGCACTAGACAAAGGCATCCCGCTGTTCTAGGGATCAAATGCTGTGCTCCCAATAGCTTTCATTTTCTTGTCTGCAATGCCAGAGTGGAGCTCATGATTTAGAATTGACCATGGATTCTCTTAAAAATAATATTCCTACACACATTAATTCAGTGAGTCCTCAGAAAGTTCAGCTCAATGAGCTGCAATAAAATGTTCACTGGGTAAGAGATAACTCAAAAATTCTGTCTAGCATAAAGCTAAAGTATCTTTTATCCAAGAAGAATATGAGCTGCTTGCAAACTTTCACTATTGCTAAATTATGTTCAAGTCCTGACTGTGCATTTGGCAACTTGGACCTTTAACAGGTGTTCAGGGAATGCAAGCAAAACAAGATCAACATACCTTTCCCCAGAGGTATTGCGATCTTGCCAATGAAATACAGGCGAAGAAAATGATGAAGGAGCCAGGAAGAAGGCTCAGTGGTCAAGTGCCTGCTGGGCAAGCCTGAGGATCTGAGTTCAGATTCCTAACACCCACATGAAAGTCAGGCACAGTGGGACACATTTGTAACTCTGATGCTGAGGGCACAGAGACAGGGGAATCTCTGGCATCCACTGGCCAGACAGTCTAGCTGATTTGATGAGTCCCAAGGCCAGTGGGAGGACTTGTCTCAAGACACAAGGAGGATAGCTACAGAGGAAGACACATGGTGTTGAACTCTAGCCTCCACAAGCACCCACAAGCAAACAACACACATACACAGGCACACTCAACACACAGGCACACTCACACAAATGATGATACAACACAACAGCCAGAAGACACCAACATCGGAGCTAGAGACACACATCATGTTGGGTTGCTAATGATAGTCTTTGTAAGTTAATGGACCTTGTTTCTAGATAAACTTTACATCTGCTGAGAAACTAAATAGATAGTACAAGGAATTCACATACACCCTCTTCTCTCATGTTTCTTCTGTTAGCACATTTCACATTAGCAGGGTACATGCATTAAATTTCAAGAACAGATGTTGATATATTATTATTGAATATGATCTATGGCTCACATTAGGGCTCCATCTTTGTGTGGTAAAGTAATATATTTTGACAAATGCATAATGTTATTTATTCAACATGGCAGTATTGAAAAAATTAGTTTTATTGCTGTTATTTTCACTTGTAATTTTCTGATGGTATGTGATATTAACCAGCTTCTGATGGCTTCATGTGTGAAGAATCTATTCAAACAATTTAGTTCATTTTCCCTCTTTTGGGATTGGGTCATTTGTCTTCTTCCTATTGACTTTCGAGAGTTTTCTGTAGAAGCTGGAGGATGGCTCGGCCTTTAGTAGTCTCTGCTGCTCTTGCAGAGGACCCAAGTTTGGTTCTCAGCACTCACGTTGGGAGGCTGACAACTGCCCGTAACTCTGGGTGCAGGGAGGGGATCTAGTGACCTCCTCTGGACTCTGCAGTGTGTGTGTGTGTGTGTGTGTGTGTGTGTGTGTGTGTGTGTGTGTGTGTGTTCAAGAGTGTGCATGCATGTATGGAGGCCAAAGTCAGTCTTGAATGTCATTTCTCTGGTACCATCCACTTTGCCTTTCCAGAGAGGATTCCTCACCAGCCTGGAATTCATCATATGTTGGGCCAGGCTTGCTGGCCAGTATGCCCCAGGCATCCACCTCTCCAAGCATGTGCCATCACTCCTGACTTTTCATATGGGTGCTGGGATCAACATATGTTGATCCTCATGCTTGATTGGCAAGCCCTTTACTGACATCTGCCTAGTACCAGCTCAGAGTTTTGGTCCTACAGAAGTCAGCTTTACCAATTTCCTTCTTCAATGAATAGTGTTCTTGCTGTTGTGCCAAAAAGCCAACTACAAGGTCCGTGGATTTCTCCTGCAGTATATTCTAGAAGTTTTGTAGTGTGTATATTGCATTTGAGGTATAATGTGTTTTGAATTCACTTTATTGAGAAGCGGGAAGTCTGTTTGACGGTACTGAGCTCACACAGACTTTAGTATGTCCTAGCATCACTTGGTGAAAGGCTTTTTCTTTCCGTATTAAATTGTCTTTGTTTCTTTGACAAATGTCACTTGATTGTGTAGGTCTATTTTGGTGCTCTCTATTTTGTTCTAACAATTCATTATTCTGTCTTCCTCCAACACAGCACTGTCTTAACTACTACTGCTGTTCTAAAGGCAGTCTTCAAGTCCACAGGTGAGAGAATTCCTCCAATTTTGTTTTACATAATGTTTTAGTTAGGGTTACTATTGCTGTGATGAAACACCATGACCAAAAGAAACTTAGGGAGGAAAGTGTTTGTTTGGTTTGCATATCCTGAATCATAATCCATTAAGGGAAGCCAAGGCAGGAACCAAACCAGGCAGGAACCTGGAGGCAGGAGCTGAGGCAGAGGCCATGAGGAGTGCTACTCAATGGCTTGCTCCAAGTGACTTGCTTAGTCTGCTTTCTTATAGAACCCAGGAACACCGTTCACAATGGGCCAGGCCCTCCCCCATCAATTACTAATCAAAAAAATGCTCTACAGGTTTGCCTATAGATCAATCTTATGAAGGCAATTTCTCAATTGAGGTTCTGTTCTCTCAGATGATTCTAGCTTGTGTCAAGTTGATGTAAAACCAGCCAGTACATGCAGTGATTTCTTTATGAACTTTTCTTTTGGAGAACAAGGTGAGTGGCTATAGATTAATTATATATATTTACCTCTTTCTCTCTCTCTGTCTCTCCTTCTTCTCCCCCCTTTCTGTCTCTCCTCCTCCATCCCCCTCTCTCTCCCTCCCCTCCCCCCTCTGTGCTTATGTGTGCTCCTTTGTGTGTCTGCCATGATGCAAGTGTGAAGGTCAGAGGAAAACCTTGACCATTGACCCTTCCCTTCCACCTTGGATGAGGCTGAGTCAAATCATTGCTGTACAGGTCAGGACGGTGTTCAGGGATTCCACTATTTCTGCCTTTTCTCTCACCAGAGAAGCAATGTGATTGCAGATGGGCACTGGGTCACCCACCTTTGTATGTGTTCTGGGGACCCAAATTCAGGTCCTTGTACTAGTTGGCAAGCCCACTGGGCCATCTCCACAGCTCGGTTTTATTTTTAGTTTTCATCCATGTCTTATGTTTTTATTATACCAGTCTGTCACTTGCTTGGTTAGAGTTACTTTTTGAGGCTATTGTGAAAGGTATTATTTCCCTGATTGCTTTCTCGCTGTGTTTGTCATTTATGTATAGGAAGTCTATTGATTTTTATCGTTCATTCTGTATCCTGCTACTTTGCTGAAAATGTTTACCAGCTATAAAAGTTTCCTGGTGTAGTTTTTAGGGTCTTTTATGTACAAAATCATATCATCTGCAAAAAACAATGCCTTAACTTTTTTTCCCTTTTCTGTTTTTTTCTTTTATATCCTTTAGTTGCCTTATCGCTCTAGTTAAGACTTCAAGTCCTATACTGATGACATATAGGGAGTGGACATCCTTCTTTTGTTCTTGATTTTAGTGGAAGTGCTTTGGGTTTCTCTCTGCTTAAGGATGATTTGGCTGCGGGCTTGCTGTAGGTTTCCTGTGTTATGTTGAGGTATGTCCCTTGTATGCCTAGTCTCTTCAGGACTTTTATTATGAAGGGATGTTGGATTTTGTTAAAGGCCTTTTTTAGATCTCATGGAATGAAATTTCTTTTCATTGATTCTTTGTGTTTTTCCTATTTCACTTATTTTTAGTCCTTAGTTTGATTATTTCTTCCTATCTACCTTTCTACTCTTTTAGAGTATTATTTTATTTCTTGTTTTTCTAGAATTTTCAAGTGTGTCATTGAGGTCAATCTAGTTTTTCTTCTCCTTCTCCTTCTTCTTTTCGACACTTCATGGTATGAACTTGCCTCTTAGATGGGCCTTCATGTGTTCTATAGGTGTAGGTATGCTGTGCTCTTATTTCAAAGCACAAATGCTTTCTTGTGTGGTGAAGTCCAGGTGTCTACTTGGCTGTTCAAAGCCTCATAGTCATCTTTCTTTCAACGTGTCACCCATCATCAAATCATGCAAGCACACATGCCCTGCCCACTCCCTGCTCCTCAGATTCCCCTCACGTGCTCACACCCTTTCCTTGTGCCTGCTTTCCATTTCCTGTCCAACAGAAGACTCTTTTGCCTCACAGTCATCAGGTCATCTTGTCAGAGAATTCTGTTGACAGACAAGTGCCAAGTGACTTTACCATCATGCATAGATAGGTGACCTGGAGAACAGCAGTTTTACACAAGCAAAGAGGCTGAGAAGAATGAAAGAGTGAACTGTAGATTTGGTAGTTAAGACATTAACCTTGAAGAGGAAAGAAGGAATTGAAGCTGAGGTACCAGGAAATGGTGTGGGAGTTGTTAGACTATGATTGTTCTCTGTTGGGTGTCTTAACACACAGCCCCAGTTGGGGAGGTGTCTCAGTTGGAGAAGTGGTTGCTGCACAAGTGTGAGGACCTAGGTTCAATTCCCAGCACCCACATAGAGGCCTGGCATGACTGTGTGCATCTACAATCCCAGTGCCAGGGAGGTGGAAACAGGAGACTCACTGGTGCTTGCTGCCCTAGCGTTCTGGTGAAAGTTTCAAAAAATAAGATAAAAAAACAATAGAAGAAGATACCTTCAGCCTCTAAATGCTCACATGCACTCCCTCTTCCTCTCCCCCACCTCTCTCTCTCCTCTCCTCCTCTCTCTCTCTCTCTCTCTCTCTCTCTCTCTCTCTCTCTCTCTCTCTCTCACACACACACACACACACACAGAAATTTAAAATTAAAAACAAAAGTCAAAACCCATCAGAAAAATTTTATTTCGAGCAGCGAATGTTGAGTACCAGGGCTCTGCTAGCTACTCTCACCTTTGACCTCTCTTGTGGCGAGGCTCAGTCCTGTGCTTGCACTCTGGCCAATGAGGTATGAGGGTGAGAGGAAACCTCCATGGAAACTTCTGGGAAAGTTGTTATTTTCCAATGAATGAGAAGAAACTTCTCTTCTCCATGTACCGCTTGGACACTTGGAATTATGGGTTGGAGATATATCTGGAACTGTGGCAGCCACGCAGAGGTAGGAAGTGATGAACATGGGGCATCTGCATGGAGAGGAGAACAGATTGACATAAGGCAGGCAGTGGAGACCAGAAGTGATGAAGATGTGGTAGCTATGTGGAGATGGGGAGTGATGAGCATGTGGTAGCTACGTGAAGAGGAGACGTGATGAATATGAAACAGCTATCTGGAGAGGAGAAGTGACTGATGTGAGGCAGCCATGTGGAGAGAAGAAATGATGAACATGAGGCAGCCATGTGGAGACGGGAAGTGATTGATATGAGGCAACCATGTGGAGATGAAAAGTGATGAGCAAGAGGCAGCCAAGTGGAGACGAGAAGTGACTGATTGACACCAGGCAGTCATGTGGAGATGGGAAATGTCTAACATGAGCTCAAAATGCCAGCACACCCGAAGGAGCCTGAGTCCTCCCCAGATGGCTCCCAACACAAGTGGCTAAGAAATAAATGCATGAAATTCATGGGATTGAAGACAAGTTGGGCGTCTGTTTCTTGGGACAGAAACCATTGCAGCTCATCACCAAAATCTCTTTGCTGGCTTTTGCCTCAGCATGTTGTGCTCATCCTAGAAAGAGTGTGCAGGGAGTAGAGTGTTGAGAGGGGAGTCAAACAAAACGAGCTGAAATACTATTAACTTTGAACCTCGAGGAAAAAGAAAAGTTGATATTGCAATAATTTAGGATAATTTCATTTCCCATGAATTCTTTCTGAAAAAAAAAGTAGAAGTTTCTACATTGACAGATTTTGGTTTTTGTAACTTACTTACATTTAACACATGCAGATAGATTAAGTTATAACATACAGTTCAGGTATCCTGAGTGATAAAGCAGAGGTGCTGCGGCCAATGAAGAAATGAGCTCCCCAGAGGGACTCCAGCTTCAGGTAGGCTCAGAAGCATTGGCCATGGGCAGAGCACACACTTTTATGTTCCAATGGCTGCAGTCTGTGATCTGTCTCCATCAAGCCTAACCAACATGCTTTTCTGCAGGAAGAAGTTAAGGCTGAGGTTGTGCTCACTCTCTCCAGCTCTGGCTGGCCACTCAGAATGGAAGGTGTCCACCTATGAGGAGTGGATGAGCAGCCAGCACTAGTTGTGGGGAGGGGATAGTATATCAGAGCATAGGTCAAGAGACAAAGCAAGAGTCTCAGAAATTCCAGGAGAAACAGCCCAGAATCAAACAGGCATGCAAACAGTGCTAAAACAAAACCCAAACAAACCAAAACAGAAAACCCACCAACACTCAAAGAAAATATGAATCAATTAGTATGACTTTATATTTATAGAATAATTGTTCTTAAATTGTGTATCAAAACAGAATGGAGTTCTATATTGTTTATAAGAGGAATATACATAAAACAGAAAGACAACGAAAGGCTAATAAGAAACTCATGGGAAAAAAGAGTCACACAAACTCTTAATAAAAACCAGCAGAGTAGGGCTGAGAAGTTCTCTCAGCAGTTTGGAGAGCTTAAGACTCAGTGTCTGCTCTTCAAGCACCGGTGGGAGGCTCACCACTGCTGGGAACTCCAGCTCCAGAGAATCAGGTGCTTCTGGCTTCCTCAGGCACATGCAGACACTCACTCATACACACAGAATTAAAACAGAATGAATTATTGGTTCTTTAAAGAAGCATAGCAATATAAATATCACCAAATATATTTTTAAGGGGAAAGTATTCTAGCAGATGAAGAAGCTTCCTGGAGGGCAAAACAGAAAGAAAATGTATTCAGGAAGACTTAAGAAGTCTCAACTTTGTATCATTAAATGACATAGTCTTCAGTTAACCAAAACAAGCTTTAGTGGGTTTACAGGAAGTAAATAACAGATCCAAAACTGTAAGGAAAATTTCTTACAGAGATATCTGTATAATCAAGTTACTTCCAAAAAAAAAAACCCAGATAATAAACTGATAGAAGTTGTTAGTTAGCCTCACTGTCGTATAAATGATATGCAGAAACATTCACAATTGGTGGGTACAGATTGATGGGTCTGGCATTCTACATACTCACAAGAAGTCACCAAATAACCCAGGTGAACATCCCTATCACTTCCAAAATCAGTCCATGCTCCTTCGTGTGCACATGGTAAAAATGTCTAATGTGAAGCCAACTGTCCTAAGGAGTTTGTTTGTGTGCAGATCCTTCTCCTTGTCTACAGGCAACTGTGATAGTTGATAGTGAGTGTCAATTTCCTAGGACCCAGAAGGACCTTAGAGACCCATCTCTGCGCAAGCCCGTGAGGGATTATCTTGACTACAGTGATCGAGATGGGAAGATATAGTGGTGGGCAGCACTGTCCCTTGGGCTGGGGTCCTGGACTGAATAAAAAGGAGAAAGTGAGCTGAGTACCAGCATCCATCCCTCTCTCATTCTTGACTGAAGATTTAATGTGACCAGCCGGCTTGAACTCTTGTCCCCATGACCTCCCTGTTATGGCAGGATCCACCCTCCGATCACATGCCAAAATGAGCTCTTCCTCCTGGAAGTTGTTTTCTTAGCCATTTTGCCACAACGATCAGAAAAGGAAGTGATACAGGCTCACCTCTGATCGTATCCAGAACTTGTGCATCATCTCATATAACTAAGACTTTGTACCAACTAAGCAAATGCCTGTTTCCCCCTTTGGAACCACCACCCCTTGGTAACTACTGTTCTATTCTCTGCCTCTATGAATTTGATGAGTTCAGAACCCTGATATGCGCGGACTACTGCTCTACTTGTCCTTCAACTGACTTACTTCAGTTGACACAGTACCCTGCAGTTTTATCCATGTTGCAGAAGCCAACAGAATTTCTTTCCCCAAGATAGTAGAAAAACCCAAGTATCGATTGATATGCAAATGCACCAAGAAAATGTGGATTATACTTACAATGTAACGTTATTCAGTATTTAAGCAAATGGGGTCAGTGAGATAGAGTATCAGGTAAAGGCTCTTGCTGACAAGACTGAGGACCCACGTTCGATCCCAAGGACTCATACCATGGAAGGAGAAAACCAACACTTGCAACTTGTCCTCTGACCTCTACAGATACATTATGCTGCATACACACACACAAATTTAATAAAAAATTTAAAAATACTAGCAAATATATAATTATTTTAATACACATTAACAGTATAATTTAAAAATATATCCTTCAACCTAAGAAAACACCTTATATTCTAGTAAATTTTTTCTACTTTAGCAACATGTTGGTAACAAAGTCCTCATAAACAGTAAAGAATTGGTATCTGAAACATGTTTTTTTGCTTCTTCTAAATGTAAAACTGTGTAGGGAGTCAAATTTCTAAGTGTTTTTAGAGTTCTAGATGAAACGGCAGGCTAACGGCTGCCTCTGAGTGACCTGCTGAAGTGGAATCAGAAGAAGGAGAGACAAAAAGGAAATGGGCTGTTCAGTGACATGAGATTTCATAACTATGCTGGAAGAGGTATGCCATACAACAGATGCGCACATCGCAATCCAAAAGCACAAGAAACCGAAAACATGAGGGGAATAGAGTTTGTCCAAACAATCATAGCTCCTCAACCACCGAACTCAGAGATACTGAAACAGGAACGTGCCAGACGATGAGTTCAAAAGTTTACTAGTGGAATCCATCACTGTCCTGAAATAGGACATAGGGAAGCAGATGGGTTCAGTAGAGACCCTGGAGAGGAAAGCCAGGAAAAGAAAAAAAAGTGAGAAAACCAGCAGTGGGAATGAGAATGTCAGGATGGTGTGTGTTGAGGGCAACCTTCCCACCTCATGGAGTGAAGGAAGAGAAGTGGGAGGGGAGAATACTAGTACACTAGTGTCTCCTTTGAGGGCACCACCCACTAGCTGGCCTGACTTCTCCCACAGGCTCCACTTCTTCCAGGTTCTGCCGTCTCCCAGGAGCACCTGGGCTGTGGACCGAGGCTTAACACATAGATCTCTTTGATATATACTATAATAGGGGTAATTAGGTATACTCTAAGTGCTCATCAACATTAAAAGGCGTAAATAATGGCTCATCATGTGAGGGCTCCTGCCATCTGACCACCTGACCCCATGAGTTTGATCTCCAGGACCCACTTGATGGAAGGAGAAACTCACACGTGCTGTCTTCTGATTTCCACATGTACTATGGCTGACATGTACCCCATACATAAATCAATGCAATGGCAAGACTTTTTTTTTAAAGCATAAATAAACCGTGATGCATTTGTTCAATACGAAGTTATTTAGGTGAAAGTTTATTGGCAAGAGCCGCTGGATTGAACCGTAGACAAATGTCAGAATTCAATGGCTTTTAGTCTACAACAACAATCGTCTTAAAGATTTCTACCTGGCACATCTGTGACTACATTTAAATTACAAAGTTTTTCTATTTGGTGAGTGTGGAATGTTGCATAATAGTGCTTACCACTTCATACTGCATGTTTAATGTCAATGCTGCAAATTGGTCCTCTCTCTCTCTCTCTCTCTCTCTCTCTCTCTCTCATACACACACGCCCACACACAAGGCCAGAGATTGAATCTAGTACCTCATCCATGCTAGGCAACTGCTCTACAACTGAGCTGCATTTCCAGCCTGGAGAAGCCAGAGCGTTGTTTGTTGGCACTTGGCATAAACTTCACACATGGGTTTCTAATTATGGACTGAGACATGAATGCCCTTGGAGGCCTTTGTAGGACTTCACTTTACTTCATTTTTTAAAAGCCTGAAGCTAATAGACAACATATTAAAACTGCCCAGAGCTGGCAGTATTCATTATATGATTCTGCATAAAATCTCTTGTGTTTACAATATTTCATAATAAAAACGAGACAACAGCTAAAAGAGGAAGATGAATGGAAACTGAATTCCCCAGTGCCCCACCACCGAAGTCTGGCCTATTGGCTTGACTGCTGATAGGAAAGATGGCACCCAGTGCCTCGGTCATCTACACTAGAATACATGAATTCCTTCAATATATTAAAATTATTAAAGTTAAAATGTATTAACTAGAGCCACTGAGGTGAACAATAGATGCCAATATTCAGTCTATTTATTTATTTATTTATTTATTTATTTATTTATTTTGGTTTTTAGAGACAGGGTTTCTTTGTGTAGCCCTGACTGTCCTGGAACTCACTCTGTCGACCAGGCTAGCCTTGAACTCACAGAGATCTGCCTACCTCTGCCTCCCGAGTGCTGGGATTAAAGGTGTGCATCATCACTGCCTGGCCTCAGTCCCATTTTAAATAGATGATCCGTTCTTTATTTTTTTACTGTGTGTGTATGTGTCCTAGTCACTGTTCCATTACTGTGAAGAGACACCATGACCACGGCAATTCTTTCTACAAAAGAAAACATTTAATTGGAGCTTGCTTACACTTTCAAAGGTTTAGTCCATTATCATTATGTCTGAGAGCACGGTGGCATGTTGACAGACATGGTGCTGGAGAAGTAGCTGAGAGTTCTACATCTAGATCCACAAACAGAAGGAAGAGATAGATGCTGAGCCTGGCTTGGGCTTCTGACACCTCAAAGCCCACCCCCAGAGACAATCTTCCTCTAACAAGGCCACACCTACTCCAACAAAACCACACCTCCTAATCCTTCTCAATTAAGTGCCACTCCCTGATGACTAGATATTCAAATATATGAGCCTATGGGGCCATTCTTATTCCAACCACCACAGTATGTGTGTAGGTATGCATGTCATTGCACATTTGTAGAGGTCAGAAGACAACTTGTGGGAATTAGTTCTCTCCTTTCACCACGTAGGTCCTGGGACTAAACTCAGGTCATCTGACTTGGCAATCAGTGCTTTCACACGCTGAGCTAACCTCTCTCTGCTGCATTCCCAGGATGGAATGTTTCTGTTTGTAGGAAATTATATTGGAACACTAGCAAATATCACAGGCTACCAACCAAGCTGCTTGCTCTTTTAGAGCGAAGTTCCTTGTTCCTGATTGCTGTGGACAATTCTCTCAGAGTTAGAAGAAGCTCTACAGATGGACACTGAATGCAATCTGACAGTGGTAAAGGGGGTGATGAGAGGCTTCTTGAGCAGAATCCCAGGTCAGATCAACCCACTCGGTCTCTTCCTTCTTGGAGCAGGACCTGTACCCAGGAGCCTAAGGCATGAATGAGCAGAGCAAACCATGGAGAGAAAACGTCCTATGCACATATACCTGGTTCTGGCTCCGTAAGTCAGGCATGGCCACCCTCCCACCCCTCAGAGAGAGAGGCTGCAGGAAACTAACCTATAAGTCTGTGCACAGAAGATAGGTAGAGAGCTTCCTCCAAGAAGCTTTCATAGATCTGCTATGAGGACGAGAGAAATCATGAATACAGGTCCGTCGGGGCAGGGTGAGGAGCGGGGGTGACTGGGACACAGCAAGGGTTTGGTAGTGGCCCCAGTTGTGTAGTTTACATGACTGAAATATTGATCTTACTGCTATCCTTGTATCTACTATGGCTTCCTGCATTCTTCCTCCCTTTGCCTTCTTTCAGCAGCACGAGATAGATACTTCTTTCCACAGAGTACAGCCGACAACGGCGGCTGACAGAGTCATGGCTGGAATCTAAGGCCAGCTTAGAGCCAGCACCCCTCCAGTGAGGAAGCCACCTATACTCCATCTGTGGTGAGCAGGAAGGAGGGGCCAGGGGTATCGGGTGGAGATGCTGTTCATGTGCCCTGTGGCAGTCTTGTCTTTGTGATGGATTGTGGGTGAGATGAGCAGAAAGGAGGCGGCCATGGCACTGGGAGCAGAGTTCGTGTGTAGGGAGTGAGCGAAGACCTGAGTGAATATGTGCTGTTGACACAGGCACAGCCATGTCAAGGACCAATGCCCCAGCCCCATGGTAGTGGTGAAGCCTTTACCAGGTGAAGTTCAGAAGAACGGCAATGCCTTCCCTGGTCCAAGTGATGTTCTGTGAAGAAAATGTCCACAGTAGCTTTCTCCCCGTGGATGTTTATGACCTGAAGATTGCTCCCCTGCAGAAACTGCTCCTACTGAAAAGAGGTAAACCTGCTTCCTTGTTCAGCTGTCTATAATAACCCTGCTTCCTGTTTAGCTGTATATAAGAACCCTTCTTCCTTTTTTCAACTATATGCAGTAACCCTGCCTCCCTGGGGTTATAATAAACATGCTGAGCTTCTGGGGGCCTGTGGCTTCTCCATCTGAGAGCTCAGATCATTAGATCCAAGCCTTTCTGTGTCCATGTGTCTGTGTGTCTATCTTTCTTCATTCCCTCACCACCCCAGTTAGGTCGATCCCTGGAGCCTTGTAGAGTGTAGCTTTCATGTACATACTATTCCCATATGTCCCATGTCTGTCCATGTGATCAAGTCCCAATACAACAGACTTGGCCACTGTGGATGGGAGAGGCACTATGAACAACCATGTGTGGCCTGTATTGTGCCCTGTGAATGCAACTGTGGAGGAAAAGGCATAGAAGGGTACAAGGACTGACCAGCAAAGCCCCGTGAAGCCCCTCCTCTCCGTTCTGGCCTTTCTGGAGGTGAGTCACCCCTAGAGGGGACCTCAAAGTGGGACTGCCACAGTCCTGTTGTCAGGACTCAGTTCTAGTGAAGTGAATGTGTGCCCAGAGCCCCAAATAATTTATCACACAAGAGTGTTTAATGAGCACAGGCATTTGGTTTGGTGCATAATGAAAATAAATCTCAGTGCAGTGTTTCTGGCTGATTTCCCCAGTTAGAATCTGTCGCATTAGTGTGACTTTCTGGCTTATAAAGCTTGCACTTGGCACACTTGAGTTCCATAAAAAGTCGTTTTCTGAGGCTGGTAAAATGGCTCAGTGGATAAAACATTTGTCACGAGAGCATGAGGATCTGAGTTTGGATGCCCAGAGTCCACATCAAATTCAGGCAGGTGTGGCAGCCACCTGTGATCCCAGGACTCAGGAGGCAGGGATGGGATCCCTGAGGCAGACTGGCTAACTCCACGAGCTTGAATTGATGAGCTCTGCACTCAGCAAGGGATGCTGCATCAATAAATAAAGCGGGGAGGGGGGGGCAGGAGACAATCAAGGAAGGTCCCTGATGTCATCTTCTAGCCTCAATGACCACGTGCACACACACCTGTACACAGCTGTTCCTACCCATGCACACATGTGCAAACACATGCAAAAATAAATCATTTCCCCCTTCTTTGTTGAAGCCAAAATATTGCTTGGCCCTGTTCATCTCCTGAGGCAGACACTCATGCACCCCATGGCACCACCATGTTTACTCAGCCAGCCAAGGGAGACTGGAAGTGAGATTCTAGACTCACCACCTCCAAGCAGGGAGCAGAGCACTCAGGAAGTAATTGTGGGGTAGGGCCCACTTCAGCCCCCATGAGCAGCCTGAGAGGGGATAAAGAT